>NW_026294562.1:174851710-175524210 GCF_007827085.1 Peromyscus californicus insignis | reverse complement strand
GATAAATTACCTCATTGACCAAGGTGAACAAAACAGCTTTATCTTTTAAAAAATTGTGTGTGTGTGTGTGTGTGTGTAGATGTGAGTGCAGTGCCTATGGAGTTCAGAAGAGGGTGTGTCACATCCCCAGGCCACCCAACATAGGCCCTGAGAACTGAACTGGGGACAAGATCATTATGCACTCTAAACCACTGAGCGTGTCACCCTCAGCTTTATTTTTTTAATTTTTTTTTACGTTTTATAAGATCTTTATTGACAAATCATTCACATAGTACACAATTTGCCTGTTTGCACAATTTGATAGACTTTGGTCCAGCATCCTCATAGGCCCATTACCACTTTCTGTCTTCAATTTCACACACACATATATTGTATGGTGATGACATTCCACCTTATTTTTTTAAAAAAAACATAATATTTGCAATTGTAATCATTTTTAAGTTCACAATTCAGTGGCATGAATTACATTCAAGATATTAATTACACTCATGATATTCATTAACTACACTCATGATATTAATTACGTTTGTGGTATTCATTAATTACATTCGCAGTATTCATTCAATAAATATATTTATGGCATTCATTAATTACATTAATTGTATTGATTAATTGTATTCATGACATTATGTCCTGATACTATTGTCTGTTTGCGGGACTTTTCCATCACACAATACAGAGATTCTGCACTTAGGAAATCACTTCTCTATATTCCTTTCTTCGCCAGCTTGAGATAATGTCTAATCTTTCTGTCTTTATGAATTTGTATGTTCTATATATTTCATGTAATACAATTCTATAGTATTTGTCCTTTTTTGAATGTAAAAACATTTTATGCACAACTGCAGGAGAAATAATACACAGATAGCTTGAACATAAAAACAAGTTATAATTCAAAAGTCCAGAGTTATTTGAAACTGGAAAATATTTCCTCTGTAGAAAATAGTAAAAATGATAACATTCCCAATAAGCCCTTTTAAGCCAAATGATAGCTGAATTATACATATAAATATTGATTAGATTCTGGGATACAGAAGAAACCTATCTTCATCTGTTCACAGAGCTATGTTTTACTTAAGTTGTGTAAGTGAGATTCCTATTCATCTTCCCCTTCACTGTTTGATTTACTGCAGACATTTTTCTATAGGCTAATCCATAATCTAGAAATAGTTTAGCCTCCATTCCTGGAAGTATGACCAGCATATCCTTTCATCAGCTTGATACAGTACAAATTCTTATCCTAATAGTGAAATGTTTCACTAAAGCTTGTCCAGTGATTGGGCAAAACCAAAATTTATTGTAAGCCACTGTCATCTTAGGGTCCATTCTGTAGGCTGTCTTTTTGTCTTATTGACCATGCCTTTGCCCTACAAAAACTTCTCAGTTTCAATAGGTACCATTTATTAATTGTTGCTCTCAGTGTCTGTACTACTGGTGTTATATTTAGGAAGTAGTCTCCTGTGCCAATGCGTTCAAGAGTACTTCCTACTTTCTCTTCTATCAAGTTCAGTGTAACTGGATTTATGTTGAGGTCTTTAATCCACTTGGACTTGAGTTTCGTGCATGGTGACAGATACGGATCTATTTGCAATCTTCTGCATGTTGACATCCAGTTATGCCAGCACCATTTGTTGAAGATGCTTTCTTTTTTCCATTGTATAGTTTTTGGATTCTTTGTCAAATCAGGTGTTCATAGGTGTGTAGATTAATGTCAGGGTCTTCAATTCGAATCCATTGGTCCGTGTGTTGGTTTTTATGCCAGTATCAAGCTGTTTTTATTACTGTACCTCTATAGTAGAGCTTGAGGTCATGGATGGTGATGCCTCCAGGGGTTGCTTTATCATACAGGATTCTTTTAGCTATCCTGGGTTTTTTGTTTTTCCATATGAAGTTGAGTATTGTTCTTTCCAAGTCTGTGAAGAATTGTGTTGGGATTTTGATGGGGATTGCATTGAATCTGTAGATTGCTTTTGGTAAGATTGTCTTTTTTTTTTTTTTTTTTTTTTTTTGGTCTTTTCAAGACAGGGTTTCTCTGTGTAGCTTTGCGCCTTTCCTGGAACTCACTTGGTAGTCCAGGCTGGCCTCGAACTCACAGAGATCCGCCTGGCTCTGCCTCTCGAGTGCTGGGATTAAAGGCGTGCGCCACCACCGCCCGGCAAGATTGCCATTTTTACTATGTTAATTCTACCTATCCATGAGAAAGGGAGATCTTTCCATTTTCTAATATCTTCTTCAATTTCTTTCTTCAGAGACTTAAAGTTTTTTCATACAGGTCCTTCACTTGTTAAGTTAGTGTTACCTATGGTGATATTTTATTTGTATTAAAATGTTATTTGTATGTTAATAAATAAAGTTGCCCAGGGGTCAGAGCTATTAGCAAGCCATAGGAAAGCAGGGCAGTGGTGGCGTACGCTTGTAATCCCAGCACTTGGTAGGCAGAGCTAGGTAAGTCTCTGTGTGTTCAGGGATACAGACGTTATTGGATACACATGCCTTTAATCTCAATACCAATCATGGAAAACCTGGAGGCCTATACAGGCAGGCCGTGAGGAGGCAGTCATGTGGTTGGGTTTACAACCAATGAGAAGGCAGAACAGGAACTCTATATAAAGACTTTAACACAGGGGTAGCTCTGGTTCGGAGAGGTAGGACCACCGCAGGAGGAAGGGTAAGGTTTTAGCTCTGACCTCTTGGCTTTCTTCTTTGCATTGGTTCTGTGTTTCTTATTTAATAAGAAGGTTGGTTACATCTACAGTTACCCCAAGGTATTTTATTTGTGGCTATTGTAAAGGGTAATGTTTCTCTGATTTCTTTCTCAGCCCATTTATCATTTGTATACAGGAGGGCTACTGAGTTTTTTGAGTTGATCTTGTATCCTGCCACTTTACTGGAGTTTATCAGCTGTAGGAGTTCCTTGGTAGAATTTTTGGGGGCACTTATATATACTATCATACCATCTGCAAATAGTGAAAGCCTGACTTCTTCCTTTCCAATTTCTATCCCTTTGATCTCCTTTTGCTGTCTTATTGCTCTAGCTAGAACTTCAAGAACGATATTGAATAAATATGAGGAGAGTGGACAGCCTTGTCTTGTTCCTGATTTTAGTGGAATCGCTTTGAGTTTCTCTCCGTTTAATTTGATGGTGGCTGTTGGCTTGCTGTAAACCTTTATTATACCTAAACCTTTATTATGTTTAGGTATGTTCCTTGTATTCCTGACCTCTCTAAGACCTTTATCATGAAGGGGTGTTGGATTTTGTCAAAGGCTTTTTCAGCATCTGAGATGATCATGTGTTTATTTTTCTTTCAGTTTGTTTATATGGCGGATTACACTGACAGATTTTCATATGTTGAACCATCTTTGAATCCCTGGGATGAAGCCTACTTGGTCATGGTGGATAATTTTTTTTTTGATGTGTTCTTGGAGTTTTTTGAGTTGATCTTGTATCCTGCCACTTTACTGGAGTGTATCAGCTGTTGGAGTTTCCTGGTAGAATTTTTGGGGTCACTTATGTATACTATCATATCATCTGCAAATAGTGAAAATTTGACTTCTTCCTTTCCAATTTCTATCAGTTTGCCAATATTTTATTGAGTGTTTTTGCATCAATGTTCATAAGGGAGATTGGTCTATAATTTTCTTTGTTGTATCTTTGTGTGGTTTGGGTATCAGAGTAACTGTAGCCTCATAAAAAGAGTATGGTAATGTTCCTTCTGTTTCTAATGTGTGGAACAATTTGAAGAGTATTGGAGCTAGCTCTTCTTTGAAAATCTGGTAGAATTCTGCGCTGAAACCATCTGGTCCTGGGTTTTTTGTTTTTGTTTTTGTTTTTTTGTTGTTGTTTTGTTTTGTTTTGCTTGGGAGACTTTTAATGACTGTTTCTATTTCCCTAGGGGTTATTGGTCTATTTAAATAGTTTATCTGGTCTTGATTTAACTTTGGTATATGGTACCTATCCAGAAAATTGTCTATTTCTTTCAGATTTTCCAATTTTGTGGAGTACAGGTTTTTGAAGTATGATCTGATGATTCTGGATTTCCTCATTGTCTGTTGTTATGTTTCCCTTTTCATTTCTGATTTTGTTAATTTGGATGCTCTCTCTCTGCCTTTGGTTAATTTGGATAGGGGTTTGTCTCTCTTGTTGATTTTTTTCAAAGAACAAACTCTTTCTTTCATTGATTCTTTGTATTGTTCTCTTTGTTTCCATTTTGTTGATTTCAGCTCTCAAATTGATTATTTCTTGGTGTCTATTCCTATGGTGATATTTTATTTGTACTGAAATGTGATTTTATTTGTATGTTAATAAATAAAGTTGCCTGGGGGTCAGAGCTATTAGCAATCCATAGCAGAGCTGGGCGTTCGTGGCGCACACCTTTAATCCCAGCACTTGGTAGGCAGAGCTAGGTAGATCTCTGTGTGGTCAAGGATACAGCCAGCATTGGAGACACACACCTTTAATCTCAATACCAACCATAGAAGATCTGGAGGTCTGTACAAACAGGCAGTGACGAGGCGGTCATGTGGTTGGGTTTACAACCAATGAGAAGGCAGAACAGAAAGTCTATATGAAGACAAACACTCAGGAAGTAGGTCTCTCTTAGCTGAAGAGGCTAGCTGCAGCAGGTAAGGCTCTTAGCTTTGATCTCTTGGCTTTCTTCTTTGCATTGGTTCTGTGTTTCTTATTTAATAAGACGGTTGGTTACATCTACATATTCCTCCTGGGTGAGTTTGCTTCTTCTTGTTCTAGAGCTTTTAGGTGTGCTGTTAAGCCGTTAGTGTGAGATTTCTCCATCTTCTTTATGTGGGCACTTAGTATTATGAATTTTCTTCTTAGCACTGCTTTCATAGCATCCCATAAGTCTGGGTATGTTTTACTTTCATTTTCAATGGATTCTGGGAAATCTCTAATTTCTTTCTTTATTTCTTCCTTGACCCATTGGTGTTTCAGTTGGGCATTATTCAGTTTCCATGAGATTGTAGGCTTTCTATAATTTTTGTTATTGTTGAAATATAACTTTAAGGCATGGTGATCCAATAAAATACAGGAGGTTATTCCAATGTTTTTGTATCTGTTGAAATTTACTTTGTGAATGAGTATGTGGTCAATTTTTGAGAAGGTTCCATGGGGTGCTGATAAGAAGGTATATTCTTTTGTTTTAGGGTGGAATGTTCTGTAGATATCTATTAAATCCATTTGAGTTATAACATCTGTTAGGTCCTTTATTTCTCTGTTAAGTTTCAGTCTGGTAGATCTGTCCATTGGTGAGAGTGGTGTGTTAAAATCTCACACTACTAGTGTGTGGGGTTTGATGTGTGATTTAAGCTTTAGTAATGTTTCTTTTACAAATGTGGGTGCCTTTGTATTTGGGGCATCAATGTTCACAACTGAGACTCCATCTGGTGGATTTTCCCTGTGATAAGTATGTAATGTCCTTCCTGATCTCTTTTGATTGATTTTAGTTTGAAGTCCATTTTATCAGATGTTAGGATAGTTACACCAGCTTGCTTCTTAAGTTCATTTGCTTGGAAAGCCTTTTCCCAGCCTTTTAGTGACCAGTGATTGTTAATTCCTGTTATTTTTTTTTTTTTTTTTTGTGGTCATGTTGTATTGTCCTTCTTTAGTGTTTGTTGGTGTGGGATTATCTATTGCCTGAGTTTTCATGGGCGTGTTTAGTTTCTTTGGGTTGGATTTTTCCTTCTAGTGCTTTCTGTAGGGCTGGGTTTGTGGACAGGTATTGATTAAATCTGGTTTTATCATGGAATATTTTGTTTACTCCATCTATGGTGATTGAGAGTTTTGCTGGCTATAATAGTCTGGGTTGGCATCTGTGGTCTCTTAGTGTCTACATAACATTTGTCTAGGACCTTCTAGCTTTCATAGTCTCTATTGAGAAGTCTGGTGTTATTCTGATGGGTTTGCCTTTATATGTTACTTGGTCTTTTTCCTTTGTGGCTCTTAATATTTTTTCTTTGTTATGTATGTTTAGTGTTTTGATTATTATGAGGGGACTTTTTTTTGGATCCAGCCTATTTGGTGTTCTGTAAGCTTCTTGTATCTTCACAGGTGTTTCTTTCTTTAGGTTAGGAAAGTTTTCTTCTATGATTTTGTTGAATATATTTTCTGTGCCTTTGAGTTGGTATTCTTCTCCTTCTTCTATCCCTATTATTCTTAGGTTTGGTCTTTTCATGGTGTCCCAAATTTCTTGGACGTTTTGTGTTACGACTTTTTTGTCTTTGGTGTTTTCTTTGACTGACGAATCTATTTTCTCTATTGTGTCTTCAGTGTCAGAGATTCTCTGTTCCATCTCTTGCATTCGGTTGGTTATGCTTGTTTCTGTAGTTCCTGTTCGTCTAGTCAGGATTTCTATTTCCAGCATTCCCTCAGCTTGTGTTTTTTTTATTGTCTCAATTTCATTTTTCAGATCTTAGAATGTTTCTTTCATCTGTTTAATTACTTTTTCTTGGCTTTCTTTAATTTCTTCCAATTTTTTGTTTGTTTTTTCTTCCATTTCTTTAAAGGAATTTTTTATTTCCTCCTTAAGGGAGTTTTTAATTTCCTCTTTAATGGAGTTTTTCATTTCCTCTTTAATGGAGTTTTTTATTTCCTCTTTAAGGGCCTCTATCATCTTCTTAAAGTCATTTTTAGGATTGATTTCTTCTGTTTCTTCTGCCTTGGTATGTTCATGTCTTGCAGGTGTAGAATCACTAGGTTCTGATGTTGTCATATAGGTCTTTATGTTGTTGCCTGTATTTTTGCACTGGCGTCTACTCATCTCTTCCTCTGCTTGGTGCAGGCAGAGTCTGTGTCTGAAGGTTCCTCTCTTCTTCTAATTTTTAGTCTTGGCTCACTAGGAGTTCTTGGTTAAATTGGTGCTGTTGGGCCCTGTTTCTTCGGGAGCAGCTTAGTCAAATCAGTGTTAGTGGGTTCTGTCTCTGGGAGCAGTTGTTCCCAGTTGGTGTAGGGCATGCTTATGGTTTCAGTGGTTGTTAGGTTCATAGGGGTTAGTTTTTTTGTTTGTTTTTTGTTTTGGGTTTTTTGTTTTGTTTTGTTTTGTTTTTGTTTTTGGTGGGGGAGCAGGGAAAGGTAGCTGTCTGGTCGCTGGGACTCCAATGGGTAGGGCCTAGGGGTTAGAGACCTGATCTGTCGGTCTGGGGATGGAAGCTTACCTGTTCCCAGTTGGTGTAGTGTAGGCTTAAGATTCTGGTGGTCTGGTTCAGTGGCTGGGTGGTGCCTTCTGTGTTCTCAGGTCACGTTTTGCTCATTCCTCAACTCCTCAGCTGGTCTTGTTTCCTCAGACTTTAAACTGTAGGATTCTGAATCCTCTCCTGGATGGATCTCAGCTGAGCAGGTTGTTTAGTAGGGTAGTCTCACCAACACCTCCAAGTTGTTGGGTTTCACAGGATCAGCAGCTGGGCCCTGGGTTGGCCTCAGACAGAGTGTTCAGATCCATTCTGGTTTCGTCCCACGGAGACGGCTCCTTCCCCGGGTGTTGGGATTAAAGGCGTCCCTGTTCCAATCTCTTGATTAAGAACTTGTTTTCACTAACTCTTCAGCGGGTAATAGCTCAGTTTCTGGTCTTTATTACAACTGCATCTTGGCCGCCGCCTGCCGCCTCCACCTGCCTGCCTGCCTCTAGACCATTATCTTTAGCTCCCAGTTAGTAGAGCCTATCCTTAGGGTAGATGTCACATGTACTTTATGGCCTGCTGACTTCTGTGTTATCTCAGAGACCACACTAGATCCAGCTAGAACCCAGCCTCATGGTCACATGTACTTTGTAAAGAGTTTCTAAGTAGTCACACCTTAAACTTTATTGTGCACCTGGAATTGGAATGATTGGTGCCTGGAAACTCTTTCCAAAATTATACTGTGTTTTAAATATGCCAATAATAAACTGCCTAGCTTCAAACTCCCTGAAGATTTGATCCACCCCCACAGTTAAGGGTAAGGTCTCAGCCGGGGCAGTGCACAGGGCTTTCATGTCCTAAAGGGTGGCATAATCCTATGGGTTGGTGTCCAGGGCCGAATAAAAGGGAGAAAGCACTCTGTTTTCCTCACTCTCTGCTTCCTGTGGATACAATATTTTTTAAACGTTATGTTCATGAGTGTTTTGTCTGCACAGATGTGTGTGTACCATGTGCCTCAGGAGGCCAGACGAGAGCATCAGATGCTCAGGGAATGGAGTCACAGATGGTTGTGAGCTGCCTCGTGGGTGCTGGGAATTGAACCAGGGTCTTCTGGAAGAGCATCCAGTACTCTTCACCTCTGAGTCATCCCTCCAGACCCTAATACAGTATTTAATTAGTGCTCCTCTGGACAGGGATCCATCCCAGCAGCAGGAGGAGGCTGACCTAAGTGTTGACCTCAACCGTATCCCCAATGGGCTAAGATTCAGACCACTGGAGTGACTCCAGGAAGCAGTAGATCTGGTCCAAAGTGACTCCACCGCCCACTGTGACCTTTGTGCTCGCCTTAGATGTCATCACCATTACCTGTCCATTCTGCACACACACGGAGCTGCCTCTCTGCATATACATCTGACCCAGAGAGACAGTCACTCCATCCTTCTTTTTTTATTTTTTTTTTTTGGTTTTTCGAGACAGGGTTTCTCTGTGTAGCTTTGCGCCTTTCCTGGATCTCGCTCTGTAGACCAGGCTGGCCTCGAACTCACAGAGATCTGCCTGCCTCTGCCTCCCGAGTTCTGGGATTAAAGGCGTGCGCCACCACCGCCCGGCCATTCCATCATTCTTGTTGGAGCCTGTGAGTCTGTGTTTACCAAGCCGTGAGCGCCCTCAGCAAGCAGTGCCGCCTAAGACAGATTGCCTAAAGGGTCGGATAATATTTTGAGTTTTGCAGGTCATAGGGTCTCTACCATATAGTCACATTAGGTATATATAGGACTTTTTAAAAATATAAATTTTAGCTTGTGGGTCAGACTTATCCCACAGTCAGTCATTTGCTGATCTAGAGTCAACGGTAGTCTAAGGAAAATGCTGACTAGGCCAGAGTTAACTTGTTCATACTAGGCAGGGCCTCAACCCCGAGCCACCCCCAGCCTTGTTGTTTTAACGTGCAGACAATCTTCACCAAGTTGCCCGGGCTGGCCCTGTATTCATTCTATAGTGCCGACTAACTAACAGCCGTGTACATGCTGCGGATAGAGGCTGGTGACCCCTAGCAGACGGAACCAACTTCTTTGTCAAGTTGTTCAATGGCTAAAAGGGACATTAGTCCCAAGAGAGGCTCCGTAGCAGGACCTTAAATTTTCCTAACAGTCTGTGTAGCTCCGACCCCCTTTTGGTCTTGATTATTATGCAAGACACAACCAAGAAGAGAGGAAGATTCCTGGGGATGGCCACACGTACTGACCAAAGGGCCGAAGCTGCATGAGGCAGAGGCAGGTGGAGCTGGTGGTCCTTCTCACATGAGTTTTGATCGGGTCTGTTCTGGTGACTGTTCCAGACATTAGCAAGTCAGAGAAACCTTTACTAGAGACTCTGGCGGCGGCTGCCACCTAGCGGACACCTCAGCGCTTACCACAGTCCCACCCAGCCAGTCATTCAAGGGTTCTCTGTGAATTGAGGGACCAGCCATTATTTACTTTTAGCAATGTGGGGTGTGGGGAGGTGGCTAAAATTTTATTCAAAGGGGCAAATGAGTAGTTGCTACTCTTTCATGCAAAACCGAGATGACTTAACTGTGGATGTGGCGAAGGTGTATGCCCCTAATCCCAGATCTTGGAAGACTGAAGGAGGATCGTGAGTTGGAGGCCAGCCTGGGCTACATAGCAAGACTTTGTCTCAAAAAGGCACTGAAATAGTCCGAACACCGGACAGGGTGAGTTTTTGAACACAGAATTTACATTCAGCCGTTCCTGGCCTTTGAGTAGTCAGTTTTCTGCTAACCAACCCTGAAATGGGGTGTGAGACTGGGAACTGGAAGTCTCTGGGCTCCAGCCTCTCCTTGCAAGGATCCCTTGAGTGATTGATCTCGGTCTTTCTCCAATTGCATGTGCTCGGGGCTGCAGCAGGCAGGTGCCACCGTGGTAATGGAAAGTGGCCTCTGAGGATCCCTGAAGGCACTGTCACCAAAGCTGCCCTTCTCTTCCGCCCTGTGGGGTTTCAGATTTTTCAAGTAGTGTGTGTGTGTGTGTGTGTGTGTGTGTGTGTGTGTGTGTGTGTGTAGCAACTCCTGTCCAGGAGGCTCCCCTGGTATCCAGGAAAGAGAAGTCTCTGTTACAGCCACTCACGGCACACTTGCATGGCAATGAAAAGCCCAGAGGTTCAACAGGCACTCCTTTCACACTTCCAGCCTCAGCCGTGGGATTTGGGTGTTTTCCCTTCGTCGGAAATGCAGACTTTTAGTCAGTAATTATAGCTTCAGCCACCAGCCAGGAGCATGGAAGGGGCCAGCATGCCAGGACAGCGAAAATCATGGGGAACTTCCTTCTTTGGGCACCAGTCAGCAAGCAGCTGCCAGCACCAGGGAGAAGGATCCCTTTCCTTCGATCCCTCTGCAGACCACAGGCCCCGCCCACTGCCAGGTTCCTCCCTCCAGCTTCAATATCATGTCTGCCTCTATACCCAGGTATCCTGAGCACTTTGCCAGGAGTACTTGGTGGGAGCACGCTGCACTAACATTCTGTCCTGGGTGTGAAATGTGTTCGTGTGCTTGAACATTTGTTCTCCAACAGGGGGCGCTGTTTGGAGTGAGATTGTGGAACCTTTGGTGATGAAAATCTGCCTACAGGAAGTAGGTCACTGGAAGTGAATGCAACTTAGAGGGTTACAGTCTAGCCCTGTTTCTGGTGTGTCTCTGCTTCCTAGTAAGCCACGATGTGAACAGGCCAACGCCACAGATGCACTGTAATCATGCCACCACCACGGTGGACAATATTCCTTGAAATCATGAGCCAAAGTAAAGCCCTCCTCCCTGGCCTACGCCTGGTACTTTTGTAACCGATACAGGCCCTCGATCCTCGTCACCCCCCTCCACTTGTCT
The DNA here is from genome assembly GCF_007827085.1 of Peromyscus californicus insignis. Taxonomy (NCBI): domain Eukaryota; kingdom Metazoa; phylum Chordata; class Mammalia; order Rodentia; family Cricetidae; genus Peromyscus; species Peromyscus californicus. The sequence goes on along the minus strand of NW_026294562.1, from coordinate 175,513,208 downwards.
GAGGGAGCTTCCTGCTAGATCTTGATCAGGCTCCACCAATCCTGACCTAGGCAGCCCCATCCTTCCTATCTCAGAGGACCACACTCTAGTAAACTCACACGCTCTTTGACACTGCCGTGTCTGGGGTTTGACTTTGCCTCTTCACAAGTTAGTCTAGTGCTGTGCAGATGCTGCTGCAGAACACAGGACCCCAGGATCAGAGACAGTGGTCTCTCCTACTCACAGCCCACAGCACCCTGGTTCCCTACACTTCAAAACTCCAAGGGATGTGGACATCAAGACTCCACGGGGGCCAGAAAAAAAGGATACTCCAGGGATGAGCTTGGTTTAAAGGATTCTTTTCTGAGACAGGGTCTCTCTGTGTAACAGCCTTGGCTGTCCTGGAACTCACTCTGTGGACCAGGCTGACCTTGAACTCACAGAGCCCCATTTGCCTCCGCCTTCAGAGTGCTGGGATTAAGGCCATTCACCACCATGACCAGCTAATGGATTCTTGCAAAAGGAACTTCCATTCAAATTTAACCATCTGGAGTGAAATTTCTGCCTGTGAGCTATGCTGCTTGTTAGATCCAAAAAGGCCAGGGTCTGGGGATACAGCTCGAGTGACTCCCTAGAGTCCAGAGAGGGACTAGGGGAGTGTCTCAGTGGGAGAGCACTCCTGCCTAGACCTCCCCAGTGAGGGCTGCGGAGTGGGCTTTGCTAAGTGCTGGAAGATGCCTGTTGCCACTTTGATCTCTGGGAGACACGTGGTGGAAGGAAAAAAATTACTCTCAAGCTGTCCTGACTTTCATCCATACACTGTGGCATGCGCATGTCCACCCATAGACACAGGGATGCATGTCTCTCTCTCTCTCTCTCTCTCTCTCTCTCTCTCTCTCTCTCTCTCTCTCTCTCTCTCTCTCGATGTAGCATGAATCTTAAAAGTTCTTATTAATAAAATCAAACCCGAGGCCAGTTATTGGGGTCAATGCTGGTAGATCAGAGAGACAGAACAAGCCACAGCTATCTCACCTCGCCGGATCCTCAGCTGGTCCTGTTTCCTCAGACTGGAAGCTTCTGTGTCCTCATCCCAATGGCTCTCAGCTGAACTGCTGCTAGAAGCCTGAAAGCTTAACCAGCCCAATGCTTAACTAGCCAAATGCTTCTAGTTTCTGGTCCTCACGCCTTATAAACCTTTCTGCTTCCTACCACCACTCCCTGGGATTAAAGGCTGCTTTCTGGGATTAAAGGTGTGTGTTACCATGCCTGGCCATTTCCAATGTGGCCTTGAACTCACAGAGATTCAGAGGGATCTCTGTCTCTGGAATGCTAGGATTAAAGGCGTGTGCTACCACTGCCTAACCTCTATGTTTAATATTGTGGCTTTTCTGTTCTCTGGCCCCAGATAAGTTTATTAAGGTACACAATGTTTTGGGGAACACAATACCACCACATCTCTCTCTCTCTCTCTCTCACTCTCTCTCTCTCTCTCTCACACACACACACACACACACACACACACACAGAGAGAATAAATAAATAATAAGTGGAATTTTAAAAAAAATCTAAATTCCTAGTGCCAAAGAAAGTGCCAGCACATCGGGAAGAGCTGGTACCTACAAACCAGTCCACACGATGCCAGAAGGTGATGTGTATCAGCTAGTGCTGGCACTGGCCCCTTCTTGCCTCCACCATGGTTACTATTTGGGTTGGCGGAATGAACTCAGCATTTCCTGGGAGAGTCTGGTTGCTGCACACTTGGCCATGTTCCAACATGACTCCACACCCAGACAGGCAGATAGCTGGAACCCCTCCAATTTGGAGGATGTTTTGGTTTTAATTTTTGGATGTGTTGGCTGCTGGTGCCTTTCTCACTATTTAACTAATAATTGCTGTCTGTCCAGCCTTGTCATTACCAGCTTAGTTTGTTATGGGTTATTTAGTTAAATTGCAATGTATAACAATGTAGATTTGCTTCACACAACCCCCCCCCCACCGTGTGAGTGTGGCCTGCAATTTTCCACTAATTAGACTTTTTTAAAGACACATATGCATTTATCTACTCAAATCTGCACCATCTGTTTGCATGTTCCAGAGCAGAGGAGTGTGGCGCCCACCCCGCTCCAGGACTGAGTCTCTTATTGCCACCCGGTTATGTTCCCACGGGAAAATAGAAAGCAGCAGAATTCAACTGTTCCTGTCTCCTGAAGAGAGCCACCCAAACGAGGTCTGTACAGCAGAGTTCTGTACAGAGGTGCTGGGGCTGCATGGGCAGGTGCAGTGGTCTGGAGGAGGGATTGACCCCAAGCAAGTGAGACAGAGCAAAAAAAAAAAAAAAACCATTAAGGACCCTAAATCCCCAGCCTACCTCGCCACCAACCCCAAAGTCTTGACCCACCTGTCCGGCACAAGTCGGGCATGCACTATGATTCCTGTCAAATGGCTTTATTTTCCCCATTGTGGGGAAGCTGTGAATGGGGTCTGTGGTCCCTGTAACCCCAGGACCCTCTGGCCTCCTCTGCGTGTGGCAGGGTCCAGTGTTGCCAGCTCAGAGTTTGATCCACCCAAGGCGGGGCTGCCTCTGGGAGGAGCCAGGCCTACAGCGACATTATGAGGTTGGGGGCCACGGTGAGGATAAGGCCGCCCGCTGTGTAGGTTAAGGCAGGCTGGGCCCAGCTCTCGGAATGAACCCTCCGGATGCAGATACCTAGAAATCCACCAGGAACACTCAGTCTAGAAAAGACAGAGAAGACAGCAGGTGACGGGCGGGGAAATGGGAGGGAAGCAAAAGACACAGTACGCCGGGGAGATATCCAGTTGGCAATGTGCCAGTCGTGTGAGACTGAGTTCAGAGTCTTCCGTGGTTAGCTTCCACTGTTTGCTTGACCCAATAGAGCCATTTGAGAGCCTCAACTGAGGGCTGCTTAGATCAAACTGGCCTGTGGGATGTCTGTGGGGACTGTCTTGATAATCCGTGTAGGAGGGTCCAGCCCACTGTGGGCTGTGCTATTTCCTAGTACTCCAAGGCCTTTGTGATCCTGCAAGCAGTGTGGCTTCGCGGTTTCTGGTGCATTTCTCCGGCTGTGAGTGAGTTCTCTGGTTAGAGGTAATGTTGCATGGTCTACCTTCCGTTTCTCGTCCCGCCCCCTCACTGATGGACTCTAACCTGGAAGTGGAAACCAAATGCATCCATCTCCTAAGTTGCTATAGGTTAGAGTGCTTTATCACACCAAGAGCTATGAAATCAGAACACAGCCCTCGTGCAAAAGCTCACGCACGCTAGGGTGAACCAGCACCAACTTGAAAAGCCAGGGAAGTGGGGCAGGTACAGACCGATTTCCCAGAGCTAACTGGCCAGCTGGCCTAGTCCACGGGAGAACCTGGGCCCAGGGAGAGATCTTATCTCAAAGAATAAGGTGGAGAAAGAGAGGAAGACGTCAGACATCCAACCCAGGCCTCCACATGCATGCACTCATACCAGCTACACACATCCACACACAAGCAGTCAACAGAGCCTTCAGAAGAGCAAGCAAAGGACCCAGGGACAACGGATGCACAGAGGGAAGCCTTGCAGAAGCCCAAGACCACACAGACCTTTGGACCCAGGTGGGCTTGGAGGGGGCGGCCCCCCTGGAGGCAGCAAGGCAGAGCTGCTAAGGGCCTCAGCCACCCAACTCAGGACGCGAGTACACTGTTGGACCTAGGAAGAAAGGGGTATGTCAAGGCAGGACGGACCCATCCCTGCCAGTCCCCCTCGGCCACGCCCAAGTCCTCACCTCTTTCTCCAGCCCCTTCAGACGTCGCTCGTACTCTCTAATCTGTCCCAGCTGCTTCAGGGCGGTGTCCACCCTAGAAAGAGAGACCCTCAGCGCGCCGGTCCAGCCGACCTGCAGAAGCCACGCCTCCTGAAGCCTCCAGTAGGGTGCAAGCCCATCCCGGCATCCTCCCGCTGAAGTCACAGCATCCCACCCGGGAATCCTGCCCATCGCAGGCCCCTGCCTCACTTCTGGGATGTGCGTTTCAGGCGCTCCGAGTCACTGTCCCGCTTGTCGCGAGCTTGTGCCAATAAGAAGTTCTCTTTGTGTACAGACTCCCAGGTCAGCAGCTTCCGTTCTGCTTCCTTTGTGAGATAGACACCTGCAGGGCCAAGACCAGGAGTCAAGGGCGGGCCTACCTGAGGCCTCGCCCCCGCCCCCTCCCCAAAGCCACCAAATTCTTCAGACCCCACCCCCAGGTGGGTACAGACCACGGCCCGACCTGGCCCCGCCCATTTGTCTTCTTTCCCCTCCCCCCGAGCCCCGCCCCCTCGCAGACCATGCTCCATTCTCACGGAAGTGCTCGAAGGCTGGGGAGGCGGGCAGGTTAGCCCTATGACACTTGCGCAGCCACCTGATGAGGAGGCGCACGTGAGAGATGATGATAAGGGGCGGGGCCAGCGCAGGCCGAGAGTGGAATTCCCGGATGAGGCTGTAGCGCTGTGCTTTCCAGTAGAGGTCGCTGTTGTCTTGTACTTTGCTGAAGGTGTAGCTGTGGAGGGCAGAGGTCAAGGGTCACTGAAGGCCAAAAAAGGACCTTGATCATAGGATTGGGTTATAAGTCAAGATAAAGTAATCAGGGACTGCAGAAATGGCTCAGCAGCTCCTGCTGAGGACCCAGGTTCAGTTCCCAGCACTCATGAGGTGGCTCACATTGTATCCAGCACCCTCTTGTGGTCTTTGCCAGCACTACACTCAGGTGGTGTGCATATATATATATATATATATATATATATATATATATATATATATATATATGCATGCTAGCAAACACTCATAAGATTAAAATAAAGTTTTTGTCTGCAAGTCCTGTGGAGACCAGAAAAGGGTGTAAGATCCCGTGGAACCTGAGCTCCAGACATTGGTCCTATGTGGGTGCTGGGGTCTCTGGTCCTCATGACTGAGCCATCTATCCAGCACAAGTGTTTACTTACTTAACGCATGTGTGGGAACGTGTTTGTATATGTACAGGTGCATGTGTGTGTGCACGTGAGGCCCAAAGGAGAACCCTGATGTCATCCTCAGGAGGCTGTGTGCCTTGGAAGCAAGGTCTCTCACTGGCCAGGAGCTCACTGGCTAGACTAACCTGTCTGACCAGATCCTCAGAGAGCCTCCTGTCTCTGTCTTCCCAGTACCAGGATTACAATAATCCAACATCATGCTTGAAAATGTTCCATGTGTTCTGGGGATCAAGCCCAGGCCCCTGTGTTTGAAGGCAAGTGCTCCGCTGACTGACTGGACTGTCCTCAGCTCCACCTGCCATCCTGGCTGCATTGTTTTCAAAATAATACAGTACCTACTCGATATGGTTTGGGGGTTTGATTTTTGTATTTTTTTGTTTTTATTTGTGTGTGTGTGTGTGTGTGTGTGTGTGTGTGTGTGTGTGTGTGTGTGTAGCCCTTGCTGTCCTGGAACTTGCTCTGTAGACCAGGCTGGCCTTGAACTCAGAGATCAGCCTGCCTCTTCCTCCCAAATGCTGGGATTAAAGGCGTGCGCCACCATCGCCTGGATTTTTTTTTTTAAGGTTTATTTGTTTTTATGTGTAGAGGTGTTTTGCCTGCATGTTAGTGCACTGCTCGCAAAGGCCAGAAGGGGGTGTCAGATTCCCTGGAACTGGAATTACAGGCCACTTCGAGATGCCACATGATTGCTGGGACTAGAACACGGGTCCTCTGTAGGGGCCTGTGATCTTAACCACTGAGCCATCTCTCCAGCCCTTGTTTGATGTAGGATTGCACGGAGCCCACGCTCCTGACCCTCCTGCTTCCAGCTTCAAGTGCTGGGCCAGCAGGCTTGTCTCACCACCCCACCTGAGCTCAGCTGCTCCTAACAGGACCTTACCCCAGAGTCTTTAGTGAACTCTCTGAACGGATACAAAGCATAGGTTGGGCCTGTCCTCAGACTGCAAACAGAAGCAGTTCTGAATGGGCCGGTGATCCACAAACCCGAGCTAAAGCCAAAGCAAACTCTCCGCAGGAGATCGGAAGAACGTCTCCAGACTCCGGACTTCCAACAGACCCTCATGTGGGCCAGCAAGAGTATAAGCCACAACAAACAAAACTCAGGCCGGAGAGATGACTCAGCTAAGGTTAAGAGCACTGGCTGCTCTTCAGTGGACCCAGATTTAGTCCTCAGCATCTACATGGTGGCTCACGACTGCCTGTAACTCCAGGTCCAGAGGATCCAGGGCCCTCTTCTGACCTCTGCAGGCACGGCACACACATACACACAGGCAAAATATCCATGCGCATAAATACAATAAAGTACAAGCAGCAAAGGAATAATTCAATCAAGTGGTCTGCATCACAATTCAAAGCATTTAGCGCACGGTGGCCCATGCGTGTGATCCCAACACTTGAGGGGCAGAGGCAGGATTATCCTAAATTCAAAGGCCAGCCTGGGCTACAGGATGAAACAGCAGCAAAAAGGCCAAGTGAGGCACGGGGTCTGGCCAGCACTGGGTGAAAGGCCGGACATGGGATACACTGAACAGGCTCAGGCTAGGGGAAGCTGGGGTGGCAAGGCCGGGCACACCTGAACATGGCGATGAGCAGATTGAGTAGCAGGATGTTGGCCACCAGCAGGAAGACGATGAGGAGCAACACCACCAGCCAGTTGGCATACTGGGACACACAGAAGCCTGAGTCGTGCCCCTCCGGGTAAGCCCAGGAGCCCTGCTCCTCAGAGCAGTTACTTGGAATCATGAGGGCCACTGCAGGGGGATAGCAAGTATGAGCAGAGGGAGGGAGAGAGACTGGGAGACAGAGACACAGTCAGAGAGAGAGAGGCAGACTCCGCTGGAGAGCCTTTCCCTACCGTCCATCTCCTCCTGGGGAATTTGCCCAAAGATCTGCAGATAGGGGCGGTAGAAGACACGACGCAGGATACTCGGTAGGCTGCGGTCCTGGGGCCTCAGGATCCCCTCTGTGGCCACCCCATAAGCCACAAGCCATACACAGAGGAAGAAGAGGAAGAAGAAGACGTCCTTCATCTGGAAGCAGAGGAAGGTGGGTTGAGTCTAACCCTGTCCTCTCCTCCCTGGCCCCACTTCTTGTCGCAGACACTCAGCATCCTCAGAGGCCGGCCTCTGCCTCACCCCAGGCTCCACCCCTTCACTCTGGGTCCCACTCTCTCACTCCTGACCCTGCCTCTCCTCCTCAACCTCACCATCTTGCTCACGATGACAATCTTGGGTCCCAGCTGCTTGTTCACTGTGAAGATGTGCAGCAGCCGCAATGTGAAGACCATGAAGTCAAGGCAGAGGACCGTGCGTCCCAAGTCATACAGCCCAGGGGTCAGCCTGAGGAGTCAAGTCACACAGCCCAGGGGTCAGCCTGAGGACTCAGGTCATACAGCCCGGGGTCAGCCTGAGGACTCAGGTCATACAGCCCGGGGTCGGCCTGAGGACTCAGGTCATACAGCCCGGGGTCGGCCTGAGGACTCAGGTCATACAGCCCGGGGTCGGCCTGAGGACTCAGGTCATACAGCCCGGGGTCGGCCTGAGGACTCAGGTCATACAGCCCGGGGTCGGCCTGAGGACTCAGGTCATACAGCCCGGGGTCGGCCTGAGGACTCAGGTCATACAGCCCGGGGTCGGCCTGAGGACTCAGGTCATACAGCCCGGGGTCGGCCTGAGGACTCAGGTCATACAGCCCGGGGTCGGCCTGAGGACTCAGGTCATACAGCCCGGGGGTCAGCCTGAGGACTCAGGTCATACAGCCCGGGGTCAGCCTGAGGACTCAGGTCATACAGCCCGGGGTCAGCCTGAGGAGTGGAGAGACACACATAGCTCAGACCAGAGATGTCTCCCCAGATGAAGCCGAGGCCTCACAGGGCAGAAGCAGGGACCCTCTGACCGCCCTGCCTTTCTCTGGTCTCAGTATAATGAATCATGTTAGGACCTTGCCACGCCACACACCATGCCACACGCCAGCACTGGGGAGGTGGAGGCAGGAGGATCTTTGGGAGTTCCAGGCAGGCCTGGTGTAAGGGATCAGCATTGGCTCAGGAACCCCAAGAACAAATTCTCAGCACAAGGGAGATTTATTTGCCCCATGGGGACAGAGGGCAGGAGATAAGGCACAAAGACAGGAGACAGAGGACCTGGGAGGAGGGGAAGGGACAGGGAGAGAGGGGAGGGTCTCTGTCCTGGGGAACAGAGGACAGGGAGAGAGGGGAGGGTATCTGTCCTGGGGAACAGAGGACAGGGAGAGAGGGGAGGGTATCTGTCCTGGGGAACAGAGGACAGGGAGAGAGGGGAGGGTATCTCTCCTGGGGAACAGAGGACGGCCTCTGGGTAGAGAGGACTCAGCTGTGGCACATAGGCAAATGGCGGTTTATAAAGGTAAAGGGGAAACAGGTGTTAGGATGAAGTGTGTAATTTTTTTTTTTTTTTTTTTTTTTTTGGTTTTTCAAGACAGGGTTTCTCTGTGTAGCTTTGCGCCTGTCCTGGAACTCACTTGGTAGCCCAGGCTGGCCTCGAACTCACAGAGATCCGCCTGGCTCTGCCTCCCGAGTTCTGGGATTAAAGGTGCGCGCCACCACCACCCGGCGAAGTGTGTAATTTTAATCGGCATGTTAGGTGAACCAAAGGGGGCTCTGATTGCTGGACTTCAGTTCTTTGATAGCTGGACCCTGGGAGTCCGCCTCGGCAGGAGGGATTGGCCAAATAAGGGAATCGTCCTTGGTAGCTAGCTTTAGGAATGTAATCTGGTGGATTTTGGCAAAGCAGAGGGAATGAGAGAAGGGTAAGGCCCGGCAGAGCCACACGCTCAGGTGGGCTAGCGTGTTTCACGTGGTCTATGTAAGGAGTTCCACACCAGCCTGGGCTACGGAGTGAGACCCTGTCTCAGAAAAGGGGGAGAGGGCCCCTAAAACAGACATGGAGAGGTGCATAAATGAAAAATTTGCGGAAGTCAGACGGACAAAGGTTGTAAATCTGATTTGATTGACAGCTTCACGGCACAAAGGCCAGGTATTGCCTAGCACGTCCTCACGGGGGCGCTCACAGCTCCTGGCAGGCAGGCAAACGGGCGAAGCTATGTGGACAGAAATGTAACCGATCCACGTGCCCTTTGACCCACTCCCTTTACACCGGGGATGTAAACTTTTATTTTTTGCAACAATAAAAATTAGAAATAGAAATAACCCAAGTGTCCATCTAGAGGGCACTGGCTTAAAGGATGATTCGCCATTTAGGCTGGAGGTGAGAATGTTTCTCCTTCCCAAGATGCAAAGATTTTTCAGCCCTTGGAAAAGGTTGCTTAATAAAATGTATCAAATACACCCTTAACACTGGCTTTCCTGCAGGCAGCAGGGCCTTGGCCCTGTCTTCTCAGACAATACGTTACACAAAATAAAGCCTGGGACAAACAGAAATATTAGTTTGCTAAACTCACTTATCTCCCTCTCTGTTTGAATGAATTATTCATACTAGGTTACTCTTGTTTCATCCTCACCATGGCCTGGAGGAAGCCTGCCTCCTAGAGTGCCAGCTGAGGGGTGTTTCAGTAAAGGGGAGGTAGCTACCCATCACCCAGGGGAGTAAACCTAGGACCTTGAAAATGTTAGACACTCCACCACTGAGCCACACCGCCAGCCCCTCACTGGGGGATTCTAGGCAGGGGCTCTACCACTGAACCACACCCCAGCCCCTCACTGAGGGATTCTAGGCAGGGGTTCTACCACTGAGCCACACCCCCAGCTCCTCACTGGGGGATTCTAGGCAGGGGCTCTACCACTGAACCACACCCCAGCCCCTCACTGAGGGATTCTAGGCAGGGGCTCTACCACTGAGCCACACCCCCAGCCCCTCACTGGGGGATTCTAGGCAGGGGCTCTATCACGGAGTCATGCCTAACAATCCCTTACTCACTCGTCTGGGCTGCTCACTCACCTGCAACCAACACCTAGCAGGAAGCAGGTGAGCGCCAGCAGGTCGCACTGGTTCCAGATGTCTGAGAGGTAGAGGTGCAGGCGGTGGCGCAGGGGAGCTTTGCCGGGCCCAGGTCCCCCACTGGCCAGGCTACCCCAGCCGCCGCCCAGGCCCTGGCGCAGCTCCTCGCACAGCAGCGTGAAAGCCCAGAAGTACAGCAGCAGCTCGAAGCCACCGGGCGCTGCGGGCTGGAAATCCACCAGCAACACGCGCGCAAACAGCAGCAGGAATAGCAGGTAACTGACCACGTTGCCCAGGAAGGCAGTCACTGGGGCGCCCCAGAAGTGCGACCAGCGCTTGGAGCAGCCGCCACAGCAGCGGGCACGTCCCGGTCGCCGTCGCCTCTCCAGGGCCACCTTCGCTGAGGGCTCCGAAGGCCTGCAAGAGAGCAAGCCTCAGTGACCCCCGAGCCTGGAATGGCTGCCCACCTTGCACGTCTAACTCCACATAGTACCACTTAGCACTCTGGGGACCTGAAGACACAGGCAGACCCAGCACATTGGAGACTGAGGCAGGAGGATTGCCATGTGTTTGATGCCAGCCTGAGCTTTGTGAAGAAACAAAACGAACACCAAAGAAAAACAAATAACAAAGAATAAAACAAAAAAATTGAGCATAAGCCGGGCGTGGTGTGGACCAAATTTTACCCAGCAGAGGCAGGCAGGTCTCTGGGAGTTCAGGCCAGTGCTGTTCACCTAGTCAGTTTCAAGACAGAAAGGGCTCTATAGAGAAACCATGTCTCAAAAACCAACAACAACAAACAAACACAAACACCGAGCACAATATCCTGCTTTAAAAACTGAGAAGGAAACTAGCCCAGAAGACGTGAAGAGGACAAAGCCAGTGAGAAAACACCATGTAGTGTCAGTTCCACACAGGGAAGTTTCTAGAACGTGCCAACCTATAGATAGAGTCAGGAGGTGAGTTCTCAGCTGCCCAGGGATGGGGGCAAGAATGGCAGCTGAAGGGACTGAATTTCTATGCTAGAAGTATATTTAAATTATGCTCTTCCAGAGGACCTGGATTGGATTTGCACACCCACATGGCACCTTACAGCTGTCTATAATTGCATTCTCAGTTGGTTCTACTGCTAGATCTGTGAGCACCGGGCACACACATGGTGTGCAGACACACAGGCGAGCAAAACACCCATACACGTAAAAAAAAGTTAAAAAAAAAAAAGATTTGAGCCAGGGTCTGGTGCACGGCTCTCAGCACACGTATGTTGCTGGAGCCTCAGAGGCAACTAAGGACCTTAGATTTTATTTATTTTATTTTTTAAAGATTTATTTATTTATTATGTATACAGTGTTCTGTCTGCACATATCCCTGCAGGCCAGAAGAGGGCACCAGATCTCATTACAGATGGTTATGAGCCTCCATTGAGAAGAGGCCCCTGTGTGTTTAACACTCTTGGTTTCCTAGTGATCTGTGGGCACAGGGACCTTTGTGCCCCGAACACTCTACTTCTGGCCTTGAGTGGAAATAGCTCATTCTAAACTACTTAATACATCACACAGCATTGTCACCTATTGTTGGAATTAATCCAGGACCAAGGAAAAGGCTCAGCACATACAAGCCTCTGCCACCAGGCTCAAATAGCATGAAATTGATCCCCAAGGTAGGAGAGAACTGGCTTCTACAAGCTGTCCTCTGAACTCCACACCCATGCCGTGGCATGCACCCTGCCCCCACCCCACCCCAACCCCAAAAGCACACACATGCACAAGTTAAAAAAAAAAAAAAAAAAAAAAAAAACGAACTGTGACTTATAAGAAACTTAAGAGGCTGAAGAATTGGCTCAGCAATTCCGAGCACTGGCTGCTCTTCCGGAGGACCTGGTTTGGCTCTGTACCTGAGCGTTCCTGGAAAGATGCTGTCCACAGAGGCCGATGAACTAATAAAGATGGCAGAGACTGGGCAGGATTTGACTGTTACCATCAGATAGCCTTATTTCTATTGGGTTATCTTTAAGCCTGTCTTCAGTACCAGATCTAATATCGTGATAAACAGACACAAATTTTGCAGTGTATTAACGTTATAAAGCCCTATTCGATGGCACCTGAGCCCAGCTGCGGCTCTTCTTCTGCCCTATCTGCTCATTAATGGGTTTTTATTTGCTTGCTTGCTTCTTTTTCAAGACAGAGTTTCTGTGTAGCCATCGCTGTCCCAGAACTTGCTCTGTAGAACCATGTGGTTTTTTTTTTAAATGCCTTGATTTATGGCTTTCTATGTTGTTACTATAAAAACTCCAAGGGGTTGGGGATTTAGCTCAGTGGTAGAGCGCTTGCCTAGCAAGCACAAGGCCTTGGGTTTGGTCCTCAGCTCCGGGGGAAAAAAAAAAAACACAAAACTCCATGAAACTATTTTCACGTTGGAACATAGAACTTAGCTCAGTGATCCCAGGCTTAGGTCATTCATGTCTGGCTCTAGAGTAAGCTATCTCTTATTCCATTTGAGGTGACAGCTGTAAGGGGGTTGTTTGTTTTGGGGTGTGAGTGTGTGTGTGTGTGTGTATATATGTGTGTGTGTGTTGACATTTCCCAATTCCCTTGGCAGCTCAGAACCTTGTATAACTCCAGTTGCAGGGATTCTGACGCCCTCTTCTGGCCTCAGCGCGCAACTGCATTCACATGCATATACCCCACAACACACAAATCTACACAGAGACACATAATTAAAAATAAAATAAAATCTTGTAAGGTGTTTAAAGAGTTAATCCAGCACAGCCTGCCAGTCTTGGAGTCCTCCCCCACCCCAGGGAGTCTGAGTCACCTGAAGGAGTGGGAGAAGCCTCCCCATGCAGCACTCCTGGTCCTCCACATGCATCCTGCGGATGTTCTGACTCCTAACTCAGAAAAGCACTTTTCCTTTTCTATGTCTTTTGTTTGTTTGGATACATGCCAAAGCCTGGCCATGCTCTCCGTGGTGCTCTGGGCCTTCTCACCCATTCTCTGAAGTGCTACCCCGCCCCGATTTCCACCATGCCGATACATGCCAACCTCCATGGCAGAACGGGTTGCTTCCTCTCTCCCTCTACCCGGTCCATTTCTAAATTATTTTATTAACCAGACTAAGAACCCGGCAGGACAGGTGGAGATCGGAGGTCGATGTCTGATGTCTTCCTGGATCGCTTCCCGTCTCATATTTAACACAGGCTTGCTGATTCAGCTACACAGCCTGGCGGGCAGAGCCTCCCAGGCCCAGTGCAGGCATGCACCACCACACCTAGATCTTTACGACAGGGGCTGGGAATCTGAGCTCACTTCCTCACGCTTGAGCAGCAGGCACTGTGGGAATCTCTCCTCACTGTTTTGTTTTGTTTTCCTGCAGGGTTTGTGTTGTTCGTTTGGCCAGGGATGGAACCCAGGGCCTTGAGTAGGCTAGACAAGTACTCAGCCTACGCATACTGAGCCTTGTGATGTCTGATCTTCATGGAGAGCCAGGCGGTGGTGGCGCACACCTTTGATCCCAGCACTCGGGAGGCAGAGGCAGGTGGATCTCTGTGAGTTCAAAGCCAGCCTGGTCTACAGAGTGAGTTCCAGGATATCCAGGGCTACACAGAGAAACTCTGTCTCAAAAAATCAACAACACAAAAGATTGTTTCTCTCCCTCCATCATGGAATCTGGGCATTGAACTCAGGTCTTTTGGCTAATGTGGAAAGCACCTTTACCTGCAGGTCCATCTCACTGGTGCCAAGGACCAAATTTCAAGTCAGTCCCTGAGTGTGGCCTTCTAGCATGCTGAAAACCACTTTGGCGTCTTCATTAGCTCACTGAAGCCGTCCTCTCCTAAACCCCCAGTTCTCCCTGAAGGCCTCACTCCAGTGCCTGACGGGAAGTGGGGCTGACACAGTCCCACGCTGACACCCTCACCCCAGTGCCGAGGTCTCACTCACCCGATGGGACCAGCTCCATTGATGCTGTTGTCCATGTCGAAGTCAGGGTTCTTCTGTGTGGACTCCTCCTCTGACTTCCTGCCATGGGGGGCAGGACACATTTAGAAATACTTGAGAAAGACCCACACTTATTGTACCACACACAGAGCAGAGAGATTAGATGAGTTTCACTGCTGCAGAGCCATGCCTAAAAGCTAGAGAAGTCGCCTATGGAGACACTACAAGCAGTCCACCCGCCCTCATCTTCCAGAACCTTCCCTCCAGAGAATGTTTCCAGGGAAGAGACTCAAGAGGGAGGAATGAGCAGGAAGGAGGGACTGAGCCCAGACCCTAGAGGACTGACCTGAAGGTGATAAGGCTGGTGTAGATGAGGGGAGGGCAGAAGAAGCCGAGGAGCAGGGCCCAGATGGGTGTGGTGCTGTCCATCTCCCCCCACCACCTCTGTGTCAGCAGAGACTGCGGAATGTGGGAATGTTAGAGCTGGACTCTCCACACAGCCCCTAACCCAAGACTCTGACAGGGCACGGAGCAAGCTTCCACATGGGGGTCTCAACTGTTAGAGTTTGGGGGACACTGGGCAGCCTCCTCAGGTTTACCCAGTAGAACGGAACAGCCAACTTTTCTTTCTTCTTCTTCTTCTTCTTTTTTTTTTTTTTTTTTTTTAGTTTTTCGAGACAGGGTTTCTTTGTGCAACAGCCCTGGCTGTCCTCAAACTCTCTCTGTAGATCAGACTGGCCTCGAACTCACATAGATCCGCCTGCCTCTGCCTCCCAAGTGCTGGAACTAAAGGTGTGTGCTACCACTGCCTGACCAGCCAACTTTTCTCTTAATGAGTGTGGTTGTTTTACGTGTCTGGATGTCTGCACACCATTGTGATGGCTAAAGTTATGTTTTGTTATAAAACAAAAATGTTTCAAATTTAGCTCTGAAATTGTGGTAGTGGTCTTATTCTTACCCAGTGGGATCGACACTATGGGCACGGGTGGCCAGTAAGTGAGAAGAGGGAACAGATCCCATAGAACTGGAGTTACAGGTGGTTGTGAGCCGCCACATGGGCGGTAGGACTCAAACTCAGGTCCTCTGCAAGGGCAGCCAGTGCCCTTCACTAGTGAACCATCTCTCCAGGCCCAGAGCAGCCAACTTTTATTGACATTATAGGGCAGAAGATCTGTCAAGCACCTTGCAGGGACCAGATCACTTAACCCCAGAGGCGGAGTATTTTCTCCTTTTCATACACAAGATTGTTCAAAAACAGAGAAAAGCAATCAATAATCAGCAGAGCTGGAATCCATTAAGTTCACCATTGCAGAATGCAGGGGACTCTGGGCAATCATCTGAAATGCCAGCTAAAATCATCTCAATAGGCAATAGCAGGACCTCTTGTTGGGATAAACCAGACTTCCTGTTAGAGTAAACTGGACTTCCTGTTGTGTGGACGGAACTTCACTGAGTGTGGGAATGTCTGAGCTCCCTTCAGATTTCAATTCATGATACTGGTAGTTTTCACAATGTTAGAGCATCAGGAGTGGAGAGAGTCTGGGGAGTGAACAGACTTTCCCACAGGGAAGGGTTTCCTAAACCAAAGCTTGTCTCGACACGGGAGTGGTGAACTGTGGAGGAGCAGAGCTGCAAACAGTGTCAAGCGGGAAGAGTTTCCTGCTGAGTGGCCGCACGGTCTTTGGGAGGGGTGGGATTGCCTGTGGGAACAGAAGGGCTTCCTGTATGAGAAACGGGGCTTCCTGTCAGCAACAATACCGCCTGGGGGCAAAAGTTACAGAAGGCAGGTCTTGCCGTGGTGGCAGGTAGGGTCTTCTTGTGGAAAAACGGACCTCATGAGAGTGAAGGACGTTCTCTAATCCGGGGGTTCTCAGCCTTCCTAACGCTGCGACCCTTTAATGCAGTTCCTCATGTTGTGGTGACCTCCAAATAAAATTATTTTCGTTGCTACTTCATAACTACAAACTTGCTAATGTTATAAATCTTAATGTAAACATTGTAATGTAAATATGTGGCATCTACGAAAGGGCTGTTCGACCCCCAAAGGGGTGGCGACCCACAGGCTGAGAACCACTGTTCTAGGGACAAGTTGTCTGAGTCACATGCTCACCTGTACCCCATCCTGGGCAAAGAACGAACGGGCATCGGCCTGCATGGCAAGCTGAAGGCAGGTGGCCTCTCCCCACAGGGGACAGCGGCGGAGAAGCAGGCGCGCGGCTCGGTCCTCACTGTTGTGGTAACACTCTCCAAAGAGGTCTGGGGATGAGGGTCCGGGTGAGGACGGATGGAAAGAGTGGAGAGGCGCCCGTGCACACCCGCAGTGCCCTTCCCCAACACACCCACACTCATGCTCTCAAACTTGGCTGCCAGGTCTTTCCGCCGGGCCGCCTCCTCGGCCTCCCACTCCAGACGAGCCATCACCCGGAGAAGGAGACACGCCCCAAGGGCCGAGGCCACTGAGTTGGAGCCCTGGAGAGACAGGAAGAGGCCAAGGGTTCACCCAGAGGAGCCGTTAGCAGGGTCGCTGGCCTCACACTCAAACACAGAATAGCTGAGTGGTGGTTGGGAGCACTGGAGGGCTGGGGAAGACAGACAGACAGTCCTGGAAGTAGACAACGGTTGTACACAATGTCATCACTGTTCTTAAAAAAGTTCAGAGTGTAGCCGGGCGGTGATGGCGCACGCCTTTAATCCTAGCACTCGGGAGGCAGAGCCAGGCGGATCTCTGTGAGTTCGAGGCCAGCCTGGTCTCCAAAGCGAGTTCCAGGAAAGGCGGAAAGCTACACAGACAAACCCTGTCTCGAAAAACCAAAAAAAAAAAAAAAAGTTCAGAGTGTGTATGGGGTGTGTCACATGTAGCATTCACGAGGTTGAGGCAGGAGACTCACAGGGTCCAGGCCAGCCTGGGCTACACAGGAAGACCCGGTCTCAGAAGACAAAACTAGGGTGGGGATGGCAGTACCCACTGGTAGGGTGCCTGCCTAGCATGCACAGAGCCTTGGGTTTGATTCCCAACACCACTGAACCAGGGATAGCGGTACATGTTCAAGATGACCCTTGGCTAATATCAAGTTCAAGGCCAGCCTAGGCTATTCACGACCCTGCCGCAAAACAAACAACCGAAAAGGGGAAGAGTGCAGGCTGGGTGAGGTCAGAGGTCAGAGCAGCCTAAGGGATCCTGGGTGTCTGTAAGTGCAGAGGCCAAGGCGAGGATTCCAGAATGAGGATCGGCACTTACCTTCTCCCAGAAGTAAATGGCCATCTGGGCTCTGTTCAACAACAAAGCCCAAATAAGCAGGTCACTCCAGGGCGCTTGTTCAAAGCCGGCATCCGATGATGGTTGCACAGAGGCCCAACCCAAAAGCAGATGAGCCTGAAAGCAAAGAGAAGCAAAACCTGGCCCCACCCCTGGGCTTGCATACCCTCTCAGACACTGCCCTTCCGCATCGTGCTACACCCTCTTTCCAAAGCCCTGTCCCACCGTGAGCCTTGATGGTCCTTACATTCTCTCTGCAGTCCTGGCCCAGCTGGGAGTCTCGGGTATTCCTGGCCGGGTACCTCGGTGCGCATGTTTCTCCCAACAGTGTCCTCAGAACTTGCCCCACATTAGGAGGCCGGGGCTCCACGGCCCCGTCTTTTACAGGTGGGGCTCTGCCGCTGCCACCATGTGACGCCTGGTCCAGAAGACTGCGGATGAGTGAGTTAGGGGACACCGCACTGTAGAGCTGGGCCAGGCGCACGGGGGTCAGGAAGTGTCCCAGGCTAAGGCCGTGGGAAATGAGCAAGCGTACAAACTCAGGCCGGTCATTCAGCAGAGCATCCATGAGAGAGGCCTCCAGGTGGAAAGACTGTGAGGGGAAGGGATGGGACCATGACAAGCCAATACAGACCTGTGAACTCAGGGGCCGAGGACAAGAGACCCAGGCACAGTGCCGCAGCGAAGTGACTGGTGAATGGGTGGACGGGTGAGTAAGGGAGGGGATGGGCTGATGGATGGGCAGATGAAAGGAGCCATGGGTGGATGGATATATGGAATAGGTTGGTGGGTGGAGGGTGGGAGTGGGTAAGTAAATTAAGTTATTGGTGGGTGGGTGGACGGACAGCATGAGTGGGTGGATAACGAAGGTGATGGATGAATGGTTGGGTACAAAGGGAGTCAAGGGACAACCAGAGGTAAGGACAGTCGGGGGAAGACTGGACAGATCCCAGTGGAAGGCAGGACCAGGTGAACAAGAAGTCAGCCAGGAAGGAAAGTGAGGCCGGCTGCAGTGTCTTCAGCCCCTGGCCCCAACTCCTCACCCGCCACTGGATGTCCCCGCGGAAAAGTTCACTTTGAGCAATGTCCACACGGTTCCAAGCTACAGCCAAACGCAGTTCATCCAGGTACGCTGAGGCCTCAGAGCTCCCACAGGCTGGAAGGATGAGAGGGGAAGGCGGCGTCTCAGGGGAAAGATGGGAACATCCGGCGGATGTCCACTTTGGTGTTCCTTCATCTATAAAACTGGAGTCACAGTGGACCTCTTGACAGCAATGTTAACATTGACAAGAAGTAGTTCCAAATGGTGGCAATCTTCAGCTTGTCCAGTATTCCCTAAGGTTGATGGCTGGGCCAACAGAGGTCCAAAGAGGGGCAGGACCACACAACTTCCCATATCATTTTGAAAAACAAAAATGTGAGAGTGGACTTACTACCATTCTTGTACTTTTTCCAAAGTAGCAAGAGAAAGTAAGCTCTTGCTGATCCACGGATGGATGGGTAAAGGGATGGGTGGAGATGATGGTGGTGGGTAGGTTGGAAGAGGGATTGGTGAGCAGATGGATAGATGAATGAAGACTTTGGTGGACCAGTGGATGGATGGCCCCTTAAAAAATTCCCTGTACCTTAACTTGGCATCATTTAAGGCAAGAGCCTCCCGCCCCTACCCTGCTTGCTCACCCTGTACCACATCATCTTTCTTGAGGCCAAATTGCTCAGCAAGGCAAACCCTCAGGATCCGCCCATCAATCCCTGAGCCACCATGCCATGCCTCCCATCCAGTCCCCATGGCCACAGCACATTTCAAGTGCCACAGCCATGCTCAATGTGACTGCAGTCTCATGGTCTCATCTCTCCTAGCCAGACTGCCCTGCCCACTCACAGGGGCTTCTCCAACATAGGCTGGTCTTGGTGCCCCCACCCCTGCTTCTCAGGGGAAAGTCCTGGCCTGCAACTCCTCGGCTGGTAGGGTCTGTATCCCTTGTTGTTCTTGACTACAGCTCTTTGCCATATATAAACTATTAGGTTCTTCTCTCCTCAGAAATATTCCATGCTAGAGACCACATCACACAAACCTAAATCCTCAGCCACAGAAAGCCACTAGCTGAGGAACTAGCACAAGTTACTTTCCTCACTCTGAGCCTCAGCCAGCTGCAGTGGTCACACCAGCCTCTTCAGCCAGCTAGCTTCCAACCCACACCCACTAGCACATCTCACAGAGTGGTGAGATTTAAGATGAATGGAAAGATGAATAAGTGGATAGAATTGTTGATGGATATGTCAATGACTAGTTAAAGGACTGGTGGGTGGTTAATAATTAAAGGTGGACAGATGCATGGGTGAATGTATGGATGGACAAGTGAGTGGGTGGGTAGGTGAATGAGTGAATTCATGGCTAGATGGTTGTATAGATGGACAGAGAGACAGGTAGGTGGATGGGTGAATAGATATATAAGTGGATGGATGAATGAATGGACAAGTAGATGCGTGGATGGGTGGGTGGATGGATGCATGGATGGATGGACGGATGGATGAATGCACGGGTATATGGATGGATAGGGGATGGGTAGGTAGATGGATGGATAAGTGGGTGGTAAATGGTTGGGAGGCTAGATGAAAGACAGATAGGTGAAGGAAAACAGATGGAAGAATGAAGGATGAATGGAGTGGTGGGTAGATGAAGATATGAAGAGATTAATGGACTTATGGATGAGTGGATCCAACAGGGAAGTGGTGTTTGAAAACAGTGAAAGTGTCTGGGGAAAACTGTCCAACATCATCAAGCAGAAACCAAAAGGCAAAAGATGAAACACCAAGGGGTGTGGCCTTAGGCTTAGAGGAGGGAGGAGAGAGGGCCACCAAACATCTGAGGACAGTGTGGGAAGCCCATCCTACCATTCACAAGCGCCCTCAAAACGATAGTCTCAAACTCCTCAGAGCCGTCTTCCGATGAATAGATCGTCAGTAGCTCCTTTCGGGTCATGATCCTCTCTACCTGCAGAACACAGAACTCTAGTGCCCAGCCAAGACCTGTGGTCCCACTACCCTTAGGGCCTGCCAGCCAGGGTGCCCGGCTCTTCCCGCTTGGTTCCACAATGCCATACCTGGGCCTGCAGGACCTCAGGGTCTCCCTTAGGGAAGTATCGCTTAATGCGATCTCGGGCTTCGCCTCGCCTCAGTCCCCCACTCCCTGGGGCCAGAGTATCTTCCAGGGTCTCCACCAGGCAGTCTGCAGCACCCCCAGAGCCAGCCACCAAGAGGCAGGGGAGCTGAGCCTGAGTGGCATCCTCTATCCGCTTCAGGAACAAGGGGAGAGCTAGTCAGGGTCCAGTCCTCCAGTCCCTGTATCCCTGAGATTCTGGACCAGAGAGTCCTGGCCCTCAGCTCTCCTCCCACCTCAGACACAAGCATGCAGCTCCAGTTACCTTCAGCATCTTCTCATCACCATCGATGAGAAGAAGCAGTACAGGGATGTCAATTCCAGTCCCTGGGAGAAAGGGGAACATGGTCACCTTCTATCAGCCTTTGCTGGGCATGGGAAAGAATTGCATTTCTCAGCAGTCCCAGGGCAGACAGTGACCTTGGCTCAACCTTGTGGCCAGTACTCATGGGAATTGTCATTCTTCTTATTCTTTAAACAAAAATTTGAAAATTTGGCTGGGCGGTGGTGGCGCACGCCTTTAATCCCAGCACTCGGGAGGCCGAGGCAGGCGGATCTCTGTGAGTTTGAGGCCAGCCTGAGCTACAGAGCGAGTTCCAGCAAAGGCACAAAGCTACACAGAGGAAACCTGTCTCAAAAAAACCAAAAAAAAAAAATGTATTACATTTATATTATATTATATTATATTATATTATATTATATTATATTATATTATATTATATTATATTATTATATTATTATATTATATTATATTATATTATATTATATTATATTATATTATATTATATTATATTATATTATATTGTGTTAGGGGGATGGTGCTCACAAACAGGTAGAGGTCAGAGGACAATCCGCAGGAGTCTATTCTCTCCTGATTTGCAGGTCCTGGGATAGACAGCAGGTGACTTTACTTGGTGAGTCACCTCACTGGCCTGGAAACACTGTCATTCTCCGTGAACTTTGAGGTGGGAAGGAGATTTTATGGGTCTTATTACTAATATGTGTTCTGTATGGTGTGTGTGTGTGTGTGTGTGTGTGTGTGTGTGATCATGGAGATGAGAACAGGTGTGCATGTGCCATGGTGTCTGGGTGGAGCTCAGAGGACAAGCTCAGGCCCTCACCCTCCACCCTGTTTTGGAGAAGGGTCTCTTGGTATAGACACCCCTGCACAGTGCATACACCAAGCTAGCTGTCTCCGTCACCTGTCCCACCATAGGGGAGCTGGGATTGCAGATGTGTGCTGCTGCAGCCAACTTGATATGAACCCCAGGGTCCTCACTCTGGCAGAGCAAGCACTTTCTCTGCCCGTCATTTCCCAGCGTCCTCATCCCACCCCCAGATTTTTTAAGACAAAGTCTCATGCATCCCGGTCTGGCTTCAAACTCACTATGGAACCAAGGATTTCTGACCCTCCTGCATTCCCCTCTTGAGTGCTGGGGACGACATCTCAGCACCAGTGCCAGAAGTCAAGGGCGGTGCCACCTAACTTCAGAAGGGAGGGGAGCTTGGAACCTGGACTCTTGGCTCCTGAGTCGCTCTTTTGATTGGCTAACTACTCCAAAGCCCAGCGAGGTGAAGGTTCAAGGAGCAAAGGAAGGAAACAGAAATAGACGGACAATCTCAGCACCATACAAATATCAAGGAAATCCAACAGTGAAAGCATAAAGGTGATCGGGTGGCGATTCCACCCCCAGCGAAATAAGGCCCGGGGTCTGACGGCCAGGCTTCCACCACCCACCCTGAGCTCTGGGCTGAAGAAATAACACAAGGAAAGGAGGCAGTTCAATTTAAATGTGTGTTTTCTTTTCTTGTTGCTGTCGTTGGTTTGGGTTTTAGGGGATAGGATGTCCCTCAAGCCCAGGCTGGCCTCAATCTCATGATCCTCCTGCTTCAGGCTCTTAAGTGCTGGGATCACTGGTGTGAGTCACCACATCCAGCTAAAACTATATTCTCTCTTTCTTAAATTAAACTTATTTCATGTGTATACGTGTGTAAGTCAGATGGCAACCTGCAGGAACTGATTCTCCCTTTGCACCATGTGGGTTTCCGGGATTAAATCCCAATCCCCAGGTTTAGCAGCAAGTGCCTTCCACCTGTTGAATTATCTCACTGGCCCCACAATCACACATTCTTGTTAAAAGTGAAAACTGCCACAAAGTAATAGAGAGCAATTGTGCTGTTTTGAATAAGCGTGCCCCCACAGGCTCATATATTTTGATGCTTAGTCACCAAGGAGCGGCACTATCTGAGAAGGATTAGGAGGTGTGGCCCTGCTGAAGGAAGAGTGTCACTGGGGTGGGCTTTTAGGTTGCATGTGCTCTAGCCAGGCCCAATGTCCCTGTTCTTCCTACCACCCGAGGCTCTGGAGGTAGAACTCAGTTTCTTCGCCAGTACCATGTCTGTCTGCATGCTGCCATGCTCCCCTCCATGATGATGGTAGACTAGGCTTCTGAAATTGTAAGCAAGCCCCTAATTAAATGCTTTGTTTGTTTGTTTGTTTATGGTTTTTCCGAGACAGGGTTTCTCTGTGTAACTGGAACTCACTTTGTAGACCAGGCTGACCTCAAACTCATAGAGATCTTCCTGATTCTGCCTCCTGAGTGAATAATTTAAGCTGAAAGAGATTTTTAATCTTCTTATAAGAATAAAATGTTAGCCGGCCAGTGGTGGCTCATGCCTTTAATCCCAGCACTCGGGAGGCAGAGGCAGGTGGATCACTGTGAGTTCGAGGCCAGCCTGGTCTACAGAGCGAGATCCAGGACAGGCTCCAAAGATACACAGAGAAACCCTGTCTCAAAAAAGTCACTATATATATGGTGTATGTGTGTACATATGTGTCTCTGTGTATATGTGCCTATGAGTGTCATGCCTAAAGAGACCAGAAGAGGAAGCTGGACCCCCTGGAGCTGGAGTTGCGAGCTCCGCAAAGATGGACCCCAGGTCCTTTGTAAGAGCAGCAAGTGCCATCTCTTAACTACTGAGCCATCTCTTCACCCTCCTCTTTCTGTCCATTAAATTAAATTTATTTATTTTTTATTGAGAAAAGGTCTTTTTTGTAGCTCCTGGAACTCCCTGTGCCATCCAGGCTCACAGAGATCCGCCTACCTCTGCCTCCCGAGTGCTGGAATTAAAGGTGTGCGCCGCCATGCCCAGAATGGACAAGACTCTTAACAGAAAAGCTGCCCAATCTTGAGAACACCTGGCCAGTGGGGTCCTGTGTGCTGCCTCCTGAACACAAATCCCACTCACCTCCCACTCCAGTCTTCTGCTGAGCCACATAGGACTCAAACCGAAGGCGGAAACGGTTCTCACCGCCCAGGCGGCCATGAGTGCCGTCGTCCACCAAGAAGAAGGCAGAATAGTTGTAGTCCAGGGGGAACTCAACTCCATCCTCAGGATCACCACGCCATCTGTACCTCGCAGGGAATGAGCCCTGAGGACAATGCCACACAGAGAAGTCTTTAGAAAGAGACAAAACGCTCCCCGACAGACCTGGAGGACCAGACCCTGCCCTCCTCCCTCAGACCCAAGGATCTTCCCCAGCCCTCCTCCCTCAGACCAGCACTCCCGGTCAGGGTCTCTTCTCGGACTCCCATTCCTACCTTAGGGTTGATCAGCATATCTCTGTTCCGGACCACACCCCAGGGGGCTACACCCATGGCAACCACCTTGCTGCCCCCGGTGCTTGCCATCTGGTGATCCCTCACAGCCACACCCACATGGCGGCCTATGCCTGTGTGCAATCCCCCTGTCACAATCCAGGCCCCTATGTAAGACGGAGAGAGGGACAGAGTGGAAAAGAGTGAGGCGTGGAAATGGGAGCAATGCCCTCCAACCCGGGCAACGGCAGGGCCAAGGCCCAGGAGCCATGGCCCCCAAGCCCTGTGGTCACCTGTGCTCTGGGCAGCTCGCACCAGCCCACGACGCAGAAGGTCCTGCAGCCAGGTCTGGAGCACGGGGCCCCCCGAGCCCCCCAGTACTGACACCACCAAGTTTGGGGCACGAAAGCCCCAAGAGCGGGTGACGAGACTGTACACAGTGGCCGGATCTGTGCGGTCAGACAGCCGGAGGAACTGTGGACACAGGAGGAAGAGACGCGTGGGGGACAGAGAGACAGAGACAACCGGGGACAGACCCAGAGAGGGGGGGAGACAGAGACCCAGAGAGAAGCAGACAGACAGACAGACTGGGAAGCAGCAAGGACCTAGAGAGAGAGAGGGACAGGCACTTAGAAGCACCCAAGAACAGGGTGGGCCAGCTGGGAGACACATTCAGCCATTGTCCCGGCCCCACCCTCCTGGCGGCCCAGACATGCAGGCCTCACGTTGCTGGGCCTTCTGCCAGAATACATGAAGTCCAGGTCGCCGTAGGCATCCGTGGGCTTCTCGGTAGTGTGTTCATCACTGCTCCACTCCGAAACTACAGCTGCCCCAAAGGCATCCTCCACAGCCACGGACGGGTGGACATCCCGAGGTCTCCCACACTGGCACAAGGTCCCTCTGGGGGCATGAGGGTGGAGCATGAATCCTGGGTGTCCCCACTGACTCCACCCTGTACAAATGTCCATATCCTGTCCACATGGACCCTGCATCCCCGGAGACAGGCCACAGCAAACCCAGTACTGGCTTTGACTACCGGGGAAGTGACTGAGGGGAAGACCCCTAGAGCCATGCTTCATCCCAAATAAGCCAGGACAGGGAGACTGGCCTGCAGGATCAGAATCAAGAATGGCAGACGACCATTGACAGGTACCCCAAAAGATGACATACACTATGAAACCGAAAATTTAAAACAGAAAAAAAATTGTAAAGATTCAACAACAAAAAGCTGGGTGTGGTGGTTAATGCCTTGAATCTCAGCACTCACTCAGGTAGGTGCATTTCTGTGAGTTCAAACCGGCCTGGTCTACAGAGTGAGTTCCAGGACAGCCAGGGCTACACAGAGAAACCCTGTCTCAAAAACAAAACAAAACAAAACAAAAAAATGATTCAAAGTTTGGCTACCAGAGGATGAAGCCATTGTGCGGTTGGGGCAAGCATCTCCACCTCTCTGAGACTAAATTTCTTCCTCCAATACAAGATATAGTAAAAGCTCCTAGGAACTCAGAGGAGCCCAGAAAACCAGGAAGTGTTTCCTGAAGTGAGACTAGCAACCAGCCCCGGGCTGGAGACCGTGAACTCTAAACAGCTTTAAATGGCCTAGAATTACAGAGCAGGAAAGTCAAGACTTTTCCAGTGTTCCCTGACTGCAAGGGGGGTGCCCTGCGGGTGCTGGCCTGGCTTCCCTTCAGCCATCCCTCAGGCAGAAAGGCAGGAGCAGCGGCTGAGCCCAGGAAGTGATGGCTTCATTCACTGTTCAGCATATCCCAGTACAGTCGTCCCCTGCCTCTTTCCTTCTCGTTCTGAGAAACAGGCAACAGATGATGGTTTCCATGTCTGGTCTCCTAGATACAGTGTTTCCCCTCTAAATAAGGCCACCGTGGGCTGGAGAGACGGCTGGGGATTAAGAATGCATGCAGAGGCCCAAGTTGGATTCCGGTACCCACATGGCAACTCACAACCATCTGTAACGCCAATCCCAGGGGATCCTGGCCATCTCAGGCACCGTACAGGCACACGGCAGACAAACACAAGCAGGCAAAATGCCCACATAGGTAAAATAAATAAAAATCATAAATATACAAGTGTCCCTTGTACTAAGCTAAACTGTCGCCTTAGTTTCCAAAAGCAAGGAGTAGGGACTGGGGGAAACCATAGCTAAGTCTCCTTGGCCCTGACTCTAAAAGGCATTCAAATAGTGGGGCTCACCTGCAGTTTCAGAAGTTAAGCGAGTTGCTGACTCAGGAGTGGGACTTTTCTTTTCAGGGCTGGCTTCAAACTTACTATAGCCAAAGCTGATCACAAATTATTTCTTCTCATATATTTATTTATTTTTGATCCTCCTGCCTCAGCCTCGAGAGTTCTGGGATTACAGGTGTGCACTACCATAGCAGGCTTATTTTAGGGCAGAGGACGGAGCCCAGGGTTGAGGGCATGCTAGGCAAACATTCTAACTGAGCCAAAGCCCCAAGCCCTCTTGGGGCTGGTTTATCTTAATTTTTTTCTTTCTGACAGGGTTTCTCTGTCCTGAAACTCGCTCTGTAGACCAGGCTGGCCTCGAACTCACAGAGATCTGCCTCTGTGTCCTGAGTGCTGGGATTAAAGACGTGTACTACCACCACCTGGTATCTAAAATGTTTTTCTATTTTCTCCATATGAATATTTGCCTCCATGTGTCAGTGCCCACATACATGCGTGGTGCCTGTGGAGGCTGGAAGAGGGTGTTGGATTCTCAGGACTGGAGTTAAAGATGGCTGTGAGGCATCATGTGGGTGCTGGGAACTGAACTTAAGTCCTCTGCCAGAGCAGCCAGTGCTCCTAACCACTGTGCCATCTCTCCAGCCCCCATTCTTTGATTTTTGAGAGCCCAAGTTGGTCTAAAACTAGCTTTATAGCCCAGGCCGACCCTGAACCTCTGATGCTCCTGCTCCACCGCCTGAGTGCTGAGAACACCAGCACACCTTAAGCACCTACTGTAAGGACCAGTTTTACAGATGTGCTGATGCAGGCCATGCTAGTAGATCATGCTCAGGACACACATCAGGTCGGTGCCTACGGCCTGTTGTCTTCCCGCAGCTGCAATAAACCTCCTCCTCCTCTAATGCCAAGGAACCCTGGTATGCCTCAGTTTCCCCCACTTGATCCAATTACCCATTTGGACCTCATTCTTGGGCCTCCCCCTTGTTCCCTCTACTAGTCAGAATGTCTACATGGAACATTCTGGAGCACCTAGCCCCAAGGGGTCTATTGTCTACATGGGACTCCTTATAACCTAATTGAACAAGTCAAAATAAACTCAGGGGAAAAAGTGCTTGCCTTGAGAGCATGAGGACCTGAATTCTGACCTTAGGACCCATAAACATGGGTGTGATGGTGAACAGTTGTTAGCCCAGTGCTGGGGAGGAGGAGACAGGAGGTTCCCTGGGGCTCACTGGCCGGCCGGCCTAGCCAGGTCACCCCAAGCTAGTGAGAGACACTGTCTCAATAAACACGGTAGATGGTGTGTGAGGACCACCACCCGAGGTTGTCCTCCAGCCCCTGTATCCACGTGCACACATTTGTACCTGCGCTCGGGAGCACACACAAAATAACATCCAAGGAAACCTCAGTCTCCCATCACAGTTCACAGCTCAGGGTTCTGTCACCAGTACTGTCTCCATTCTCAACATGGACAGTGAGCACTGTCACCCCAGGAGAAAGGTCTGGTCACCCGGCGCTGGCAATGTTTCCTGTGCCTGCCTGCCTGCCCCCTGACATCTTGCTCTGTGTGGCTGTGAGGCACAATGGTGCTATTCAGGTGTCGTCTCACCGTCAGAAGGTGGCTGGCTGCCGTGGAATGCACCCACTCTGGAAACCTTGGCCTGATCCTCCCTCTCCCCAAAGCCCAACCGCCATGGTGGCTTCCTCTTCCCTTTGCTGCCCTCAGAGCACCTAAAAGCCATGCTCTCCTGGCTGTCCTTCATGACTCTCTATCTAGCCCAAGGCCGGCAGGAGCCACGAGAGAAAGTTAAGAAGCTTCCGGGAAAGGAGGTGGACAGCAGTGGCTAGCACTCGTCCTTAAGGCAGTCAGAGATTGGACGGGCGGGTAGGTGGGCGTTTTGGTTTTTATCTTTTTTGATGCATGTCTGTCTGCCTGGGTACCATGTATGTGCAGGGCCTGTAGAAGCCAGAGGAGGAAGTCAGATCCCCAGGAACTGGAGTTACAGATGTTTGTGAGCCGCCCTGTGGGTGCTGGGAACTGAGCAGCCAGTGCTCTAAACCACCGAACCAGCCCCTCCCAGGTTTTTTTTTTTTTTTTGATAAGGTCTGCTTCTGTAGCTCAGGTTGACCCAGACCTTCAGTGATGTCCCTGACTCAGTCTCCTGAGTGCTAGAATGACAGGCGTGGACAGACACACGGGGTGGGGGGGGGGAGTTTTTGGGGTTTGGGTTTTGGTCCTGGGAATGGAACCCAAAACGTGCTAAGTACATGTGCTTCACTGAACTTCAGCCTAAGCCCAGACACAGATGTTTTAAACTTTTCCGTGCAAGAAGGAGGGAGGAGGGAAAGAAAGCTGGCCGGGAAGTGGCCTTTGCAGTTCCCTCTTCTGCTCGCACGGTTTCAATTTCCACCCATAGCGGGGATCTCTCAGACCCCAGTGTGAGCCTCAGCCTTCTGCTAAGTACCAGTTGGGTCCTCACCCTCCCCACCCCGCTTCCCAAGGCCCAGCGTGTACCCAGACGCAGGGGCTGCACTCATCGTCTGTTTTCAAACCTGCTTGTTCTCCTGTGACGACTGTGTCCCCCCTGTACTCCAGTCTCCAGGTGGCATGCCCAGGAGCCACCCGCCCATCAGTCCTGGCCCCCAATGTCCACTCTCAGCTTCCTGACCTCCTAGCCATCCTCACACAGTTCCCACAGAGCCTGCCCAGCCCCCAAAGCCCCACACTCGGGTGGCCTGTGAGTGCCCAGGAGGTCTGGCACCAGCCTCCTCACCCATGACAATGTTCTTTACACCCTGAACTCTGCTCTGTCTTCAAGTCACATCGGGCTGTCGTCAGGGAGGACTTCGAACATGCAGTTCCAAGGCCCAGGGCCACCTCCAAGCACCACACTGCAACACCTCCTCAATGACACCTGTACCCATCAGCTCCCAGCTCCCACGACTTCTGTCACCCTGCCTGTTCCTTTGCCATCAGTAAACCAGTCTGTGTGTTTGTTTACACATTCTCCCATCCCACCACGGTGGGACAACGGGCCCCCGAAAAAGGCACACTAAGGAAAAGAGATGACTACCCCAGGCCAAAAGCCCACCCTGAGGGAAGATTTAAAGCTGGACCCATCGAGGGAGGCCACGGACGAAGCTGGGAGGCCCTACGGGGCTCGCTTGTGTCCCCTGCCACCCACAGCACAGCACGCAGTGGTAATTGCCCTCTTCTCGTGGGAGTTGCGGATATTTCCGGGTGTTTATTAGATGGTGGGCAGAGTTCCAGAACCGTCCCGAAGTGACCTTGTTTGGTTTGCACAGCAACCTCGGGAGGGAGGAGCTCTGTGCCCAGGTGACAAGCGTGGCCCAAGAAGGGAATTACTATCCCAAAGCCGCAGAGCTCTGTTCGGCTGGCATGGCTATGCTCGCCTATGCTCGCCTATGCTCGCCGGGCCAGCATGAGTCCAGGGATGCCACAGAGAGCCAAAGCAGACAGAGACAAAGTGACACAAAGAGGGACACATGGACGAGACACAAAGACACGGAATGGATCCCTGAAGCGTTTACACGCTCCCCCACCCGCGGCTAGGGGGAGAATGCAGAATCCGAGGTGTACCCTAGGCAGAGTGGCCCAAAACAAGGGCAGGGAAGGGTCTGTCTGAGGTGGAGGCGGGAAAAGGTCTTGGTGGGCGGGGCCTGTCTGTGGTGGGCGGGGTCTGTCTTGCTGGGCAGAGAAGGGTCTGTCTGTGGTGGGCAGAGAAGGGTCTGTCTGTGGTGGGCAGGCCTTGTCGGCGTTGAGTAAGGCGAGTCCGGTCTGTGGGGAGGGAGCCTGTCTGCAGCGGGCAGGGCCCCCGAACCTGTGCTGCCAGCTCAGCAGCCCCGAACTGCTCACCCCGAATCATCGCAGAGGTCCACTATGAACGTCGTGCACACTTTCTTCCTGAAGATCTTAGGGATCCAGCTCTGAGAACCGGAACAAGAAGGGCAGGGCGAGGACCCGGGTCAGACCCACGGGATGCGAAGACAGCCCCGCGCGCCCCCGGGGACACCTTGGGAACTCCAGTGTCCTCCTCCCGCAGGCTCAGCCGGGACCCCAAGCCGCTCCTCGGTCTGGGAACCCCTGGCCCAGCGCCCGCCGCATCCCACCCGTCCCGGCGGGGCTGGCGCCGCCCCTCGAACCCGCTCACACCCAGCCCCGCGCTGTGCCATACCTGCTCCTTCTCCAGCCCCACCATGCTGCTGCCGCCGCAGCCCCTGGGGCTCCGTGTATTTCCTCCCAGCAGCCGACCCGCCCGACCAAACCGGATCCGCAACTTCGCAGCCTAGCCCGGGGCGGGGAGCCCTGGGGAACACGTCACGGGAGGCGGGAAGAGGGCGGTCTGCGAGGCGGAGGAGGGACCGACTGGGCTGCCTAGACGGGGGTGGGGTCGGGTAGGGGGACCAAAGACCCGGACTCGGAGGACAGAGCCAGCAGAGGAAGGAAGGAGACAGAGCGGGCCGTGGGAGAAACACAGACTCAGAGGACAGAGACTGCGAGAAAGATCCAGAGAGAGAGAGACCCAGAGAGGTGGGGTGGGGAGGGAGGCAGAGACCCCGAGAGAGAGGGGGACAGGCACAGTGAGAGCTGGAGAGTCAGAGGGTTTAGAATCCTAAG
Source organism: Peromyscus californicus insignis (assembly GCF_007827085.1). Taxonomy (NCBI): domain Eukaryota; kingdom Metazoa; phylum Chordata; class Mammalia; order Rodentia; family Cricetidae; genus Peromyscus; species Peromyscus californicus. The sequence continues at coordinate 175,482,511 of NW_026294562.1, read as the reverse complement.
AGAGGACAGGGACCCTCAGTGACTATAATGGGGTGGGGGAGCTTGATTCATAAAGGACAAAAACCCAAAGAGCATGGGTATGTTGACAAGTGTGGAATGGCCCTCTGAGAAGGGTGACACCTGTCTCTTGCCAAGTCCCTCCGGTGGGGACAGCTGGGGCCTCGGTCGTAACCTGAGCCCCTAGCACCCTCCCCTGCTGTATTTATAGCTCTGGCCTGGTCCCCTGCCCCCAGAGCTGAGTTCCAGGGACAGGAGGTCATGGGGTGTTGGGGACAGGACTCCTTTACTCTCTTCCACAGCCTCTGCATGTCACCCACTCTCACACCACACGTCCCACCCTGGCTGCACATCCTCACTAGTGTACCCCCAGTTCTTGCATGGCAGGTCCCTTGGCTCCTATATTTACTCCTCATCGTGAGAGTGCCCCAGGCTCTTCCAGCATAGCATTCTAAAAGGCTAGCCTTTGTCTTAAAGTTGCCAAACTTGGGCTTTGGGGCAGTCCAAAGACAAGTCCCTGCCCCCTCCTGGCCATGAAGACCCCTCCGCCACCCAGTCCTGAGCCAGAGGAGCTGAGGGGAGGGGCAGGCAGGGAGTGACCAGAATAACTTAGGCTGAGGATAAATTTAGCCACAAGAGGGGAGGGGACAGACCCCATTGGCCCAGCAGTGGGAAGGGAGGTCCTGGAACCAGGGTCACGGGCCTCAAAGGGGACATCCTCAGAGAGGCATCCAAGACCTGAGGAAGATAGACAAGGAGAGAGTGGGAGAGATACCACCACCCAAGAAAGACAACCTCAAAGTCAGAACAGAAAAGGCGCAAGGACCCACCAGAGGCAGCTGAAGCCAGGCTCAACTGCTAAACGTCCCCATGGGCTTTCAGGGGCCATGGTTGCATACTTGTCTCCTTTGGGCCACAGTAGCCAGCCTGCTGGTCCCTCCAGTGGTGACCCAGGAGCTGAGAGGGGCTGGGCTAGGCCTCGGCAACTGGAACAACAATGCAGGCATCCCTGGGTCTTCAGAGGACATGTCAGCTGAGTTTGGCCACCACATCCACAGCCATGGGGGCCATCGAGATGAGAAGGATAGAGATCACAGAGAAGAGGGTGAGGATTTCTCCAGGGAATATGGCCACCAGCTCCAAGACCACAGGTACCCTGGTCACGAGGTTGGAGAGGAGAATGTCTCTGAAGAGGTCTTTAGAGGGCATGTTAGACAGGCCCATGGGCACGATAATGAAGATTTGGGGGACTCAGCAGAGTCTGAGAACCACTTCCCCAGACAGAGGAGTCACAGCCTTGACGATGAAGATGAGGACAACATTTTCTCCAGTGAGACTCGCCATCACATCGCCAGCCATGTTCACCACGGCCATGGAGGGGCAGATGATGATGGAGAGCAGGAGGAGGGGGTGGGAGTGGAGGAGGACTCTGATGATAAGCACCAGGCCCATGGTCACCACAGCTACTCAAAGGAAGGAGATGAAGCGGGTTCAGATGAACACCATCACGCCCACAGCCACAGACATGGAGGCCACAAAGATGGAGATGAAGAAGATGTTGACTCCAGTGAATCTGGACACCAGGCCCAGGGCCACCAAGGCCACAAAGATGAAGAAGATGAAGAAGAGGATGATGATGATGACTCCACTGAGCGTGGGCACCAGACCCAAGGCCACAGAAAGGAAGAAGATGAGGATGAGTCAGATGAAGACCATTATCACATCTCCAGGCCTGGACACCGAAGCCATGATGATGACGATGACGATGATGATGATGATGATGATGATGATGGCGGCTCCACTGAGCGTGGGCACCAGGCCCACAGACACAGAGGTGATGAGAAGGAAGGTGATGAGGATGACTCAGATGAAGACTACCATCGTGTCCCCAGCCATGGCCATCAAAGTCACCAAGATGAGGAAGAGGAAGAAGAGGAAGATGTATCCAGTGAACACTGGCACCAGTCTCCCAGACATACTCACCGTAGGCTCGGAAGTGAGAGTCAAGAAGAGGAGGTAACAGTCAAGTTCAGCCACCAACCCCAAGGCCACAAGTCTGACAAGGAGGAGGACTTCCCAGAAGAATATATGACAGAAGTCCCTGGCCATCACCACCACAGAGTCTCCAGGGAGGGAGACAAGGACATTTCTGCTGAGTTAGGCCACAAGGACCCCAGCCACAGGCCACAAGATCAAGATGAACAGACTAGCCAGGGTCACAGAGAGTCTGTCCAAGGTGACATTGGTCATCAGCCCCTGCAGCCCACAGGGGCTGGTTCTGAAGAATCAAAGAAGGAAGTTGACCATAACTCTCAAGAGGGCGATGAAGACTCAGGGCAGAGCAAAGGAGCCCACAGCGAGGAGGAGGAGGAGGGGGAGGAGGAGGGGGGGGGGAGGAGGGGGAGGAGGAGGAGGAGGGGGAGGAGGGGGAGGAGGAGGAGGGTCATGGCCTCCCCATGAGCCAGGAAGATGAGGAAGAGGAAGAAAAAGATGAGAAAGAGAGCAGAGAAGACAGAGCTGAGGTTCAGACTCCCCTGAGCCATCACAGAAAGCAGGAGGAGGAGGAGTCTGAGGAGGAGGAGGAGATCCTGGAAGAAAACCTGCTACCTTTCACCATCATCCCAAACCCCCTGGCTGGGAGGGAGGTGGCCAGAGAGGGCTCCAGTGAGGAGGAGAGCCGTGAGGTCACAGGTAGGTGAGCCGGCTCTGTGGGAGTGGAGAAGGCAGTTAGCCCACTGGTCAGTCACTGTTGCCTCCTGTCCCCACAGGTCAGCACGACGCCCAGGAGTACGAGAACTACCAGCCAGGGTCCCTGTGTGGTTACTGTTCTTTCTGCAATGTAGGTCCCTAGCCCGGATCTGCCTGGCACGCCCCGGGGTGCCGGTGGGAGGCCTCTGAACCTGGGAGTGAGGGGACACAAAAACAAATGCTCCAGAACAAGCTGGAGACCAGAAGCTGGGGTAGGGAGGCTGTGGCAATAAGCATTTATGGCCTCCGATGAGGGTCAGCCTCCCGGGTCCGCAACCACTCACAGGCCCTGCCCTGGGTGAGTGGACCACTTGGGGTTATCTTGAGATAGGAAACCAGGGAGGGTGGTTGAGGAGCCACCTGGAGAGGAGGGACTCTGAGTTCAGACAGGGAAGTGACCTGAGGGATTCTGGGTGGGGGCGCCTCTAACCAGGCTCTTCCTGTCCCCAGAGATGTACTGAATGTGAGAGCTGTCACTGTGATGAGGAGAACCTGGGGGAACACTGTGACCAGTGTCAGGTGAGGCCTTCCCAGAGACTCAGCCAGGCACCAAGATGGCTGGGCCACTAGAGCCCCCAAGCCACGATCCTGGCCTTACGGCACATCATGCCTCCTTCCTATATGAGCATTCGGACCCTCTACCTAGCCTCAGGCCCCGGGTGGTCCCAACTCAGCTCCCTGACCAGACCCTCTCTGTCCTCAGCACTGCCAGTTCTGCTACCTCTGCCCACTGGTCTGTGAAACGCTCTGCACTCCAGGTGAGCAGCCAAGGGGGAGGGGCGGACACCCACGGAGGGGCAAAGCCCGGCCAAGTGAACCCTAGTGGGGTTGGAGCCAGCCTGAGCTGTGAACCAGGAAAGCTGTGGCTGAATGGTGGGCTGGGGTGGGGGTGTGGCCATGGCAAAGGTCCTGTGTGCAGAATCTGGACTGAAACTAAGATGGAGCTAATGGTGAAGGTACTCCTAGAGTAAGTGTGGGACCAGAGGAAACAAACTGAGGGTGGGAAAGCTGGAGACCTAGAGGGTGCGAAGCAAGCAGGAATTAGAACGGTGCTGAACAGCACACTCCTGCACTTGCCCTGAGAGTTCCCCCACCATCCACCATGCCTCTTCTCTCTGCTCCCTCACAGGAAGCTACATCGACTATTTCTCCTCCTCCCTGTACCAGTAAGTGTGGGGGGCTGGGCTGGGGATGCTGTGGTTCAGACTGTTGGGAGAAGGGCTGGCCCACTGTGAGTTAGAGAGCGCTCCCGGGACTCCGTGGTCTCCTCTGTGAAATGGGCAGGGTCATGACGGCTAACCTTTGTGTCCTCCTGTCCAGAGCCCTGGCTGACATGCTGGAGACTCCAGAGCCCTGACCTGGCCACAGCTGTCGCAGATGCACCTCCCCTGGACGGCCCACCTGACAAGAGCTCTGAATAAACACGCTCCTGGAAACATCAGTGTCCCGAGTGAGATGTGGCCTGCGGGGAGCGGGGGGCGGGCAGGGCAGAGGGCAGGCTGAGGCATCAGCCTCCCCTAGAAGGCCTGAAACAGGAGGGCCTCGACTCCTTGATTCTGGAGGTGTTGGTTTGCGTTTTTAACATCTTGAGAACAAAAGCTGGGAGTGGTGGCACACACCTTTAATCTCAGTGCAGAGGCAGAGGCAGGCGGATCTCTGTGAGTTCGAGGCCAGCCTGGTCTACAGAGTGAGTTCCAGGCCAGCCAGGACTACAAAGTGAGACCCTGTTTCGGAAAAGGGCTGGTCAATACCAGAGCTTTTGAAACAGCAGGTCTTTACCCGTGATCACTGAGTAACGCCTGGGGCTGGGAGGCCAACTGAGCGTCGGGTGGGGAGCTCCCCGCTGTCCGTCCCCTCCCCACGCCGCCACATCACCCAGTGGCATAGCTGACAGAGGGATTTTCCCATGCAAACCCCGGAGCCGAAGGGGAACTGGGAACGCAGTGCTGCGTCCCTGACCCTTGGGCACAGACACCGCCATAGCACGGGGGCGGGAAGGCCCCGGGGGACACGAGACACAGGACGGGGGACAGGGGACCCCGCTCACAGATGACCCCCCGAGGACTGGCGACCAGACGCAGCGGGGCAGGGCTGAGTGGCACAGGGGGGCGAGGCTTGTAGCAGCGAGTCTGCCCTCCCCTCCTAGCGGACGAAGAAGGAAGACTTGGGCCCCGCGACTGGGCAAGAGAAAGGGGAGGGGCGGCCTCTCCCCGCATGCGGCCCGAGACGGAAGCCCCGCCCCCTTTCCGCAGGTGCAGGGTGTCTGGCTCCCATCCGAAACGGATCAATAAATTACAAAGTAGAGAAAAGGGAGGCGGAAGTTTGGGGTGGGATTTCTTCCTGTCCTCTTCTTCCGCTGCCCCCCTCTTAGTCCATTTCCTGTGGTTTGGTCCAGGCCCAGTCCATTTGGGAGGCGGGAACACGCACACCGGCTGGTGTGTATAGATGGTGCAGTCCTCAGTGCGTGCGAGCTCCCTCACGGCGGTCTCCGGCGAGACAATATTCTGGAAAGGAGGGGAAACGGCCCAGCCTTCGGGAGGGTCTTCATCCAAGGGAGAGTGAGGTCACTTGCATTGAGGCCAGACAGTTCACAGAGTGGGCATCACCTGGTATACCATCCTGTGTTCCTATTGCACCACCCCGAACCCTAAAAATCACCTGGCAGAGTCCTCACCTGTAGGTGCACACTAGCAGGAGTAAGTCCGCACCGAAACACCATCTGCTCGTGAGCTCCCAGAAGTCTGGCCTAGAGAGAGAGCAGCCTTTCAACCCGGAACCCCCTAGTTTTCCCCAGGGAATTCCCCTCCTTAGCACTGGAGATTGAAGGTCGGGGTCCCCCATTGTTTGTCAAACCCTAACCCTTTACTAGGGGATTCTAGGCAGGGGCTCTACCACTGAGCCACACCCCCAGCCCCTCACTGGGGGATTCTAGGCAGGGGCTCTACCACTGAGCCACACCCCCAGCCCCTCACTGGGGGATTCTAGGCAGGGGCTCTACCACTGAGCCACAACCCCAGTCCCTCACTGGGGGATTCTAGGCTGATGCTCTACCACTGAGCCACACCCCAGCCCCTCACTGGGGGATTCTAGGCAGGGGCTCTACCACTGAGCCACACCCCCAGTCCCTCACTGGGGGATTCTAGGCAGGGCCTCTACCACTGAGCCACACCCCAGCCCTTCACTGGGGGATTCTAGGCAGGGTCTCTACCACTGAGCCACACCCCAGGCCCTCACTGGGGGATTCTAGGCAGGGGCTCTACCACTGAGCCACACCCCCAGCCCCTCACTGGGGGATTCTAGGCAGGGGCTCTACCACTGAGCCACATCCCCAGCCCCTCACTGGGGGATTCTAGGCAGGGGCTCTACCACTGAGCCACACCCCATCCCCTCACTGGGGGATTCTAGGCAGGGGCTCTACCACTGAGTCACACCCCCAGCCTCTCACTGGGGGATTCTAGGCAGGGGCTCTACCACTGAGCCACACCCCAGCCCCTCACTGGGGAATTCTAGGCAGGAGCTCGACCACTGAGCCACACCCCAGCCCCTCACTGGGGGATTCTAGGCCGTTCCTCCGCCAATGAGCTACATCTCCAGCTCCCTGTTTACTTTTTGAGGCAGAGCCTCACTAAGCAGCCCTGGCTGTCTTGAACTCACTCTTCTGCGGCCCAGGCAGGTATTGATCTTGCGATTATCTGCCTAATCCTGAGTAACTAGGTGACAGGCCTGAGTGGCCAGCCCAGATCCCCCAGAGTTTCTGTGAGCTCTGGCCTCAAGCCCTGGTACCCTCCGACAGACTTATGTGCCCGGCTCCACCATGGGTTTCTCTACTTCCCAGCAGCCTGGGACCCAAATAAAGAATCCAAGTGGCTCAAGGCAAGTTCATCCCCATCCTGGGAAGGAGATGTGAGAATAATCCATTACAAGGAGTGCCTGAGTGGCTGGAGCTTTGTCCAAAGAGGCTAGTAGGGTAGACCAGATGGAAAGTTGTCCCAAGATGTGAAAGGGTCTGGACTGTCACATTTGAGGGTCCCTTACCTTCAGGCTGCAGTTTGCGGAGTGGGAGCCCCGGTGAGCCTAGGGCTCCTGCTGCAGCTGAGCGAAAGTTGGGGGGTAACATCTCAGCCGAGTCGGGGGTCACACCTCGGAGGTCTTTCTCTCGGAACATCTTCCTCCAGGATGGGGACCGGCTGAAGGACTTGGCACTGTCCTATTGTGTGATAGGAACCCAGGATGAGGGAGGAGGGCATAAGCTCCCACCCCACCCCTCCTCGTTAACCATGCACCGCATTCAGCTCAGCCTTCAACCACAGTTGGTTGGCAACACCAAGCCCCACCCCTTCATCCCTGATTGGTAACTGCAACTGGGGACCTCCGCGCTGTGGCCACGCCCACCTCATCCAGCCGTCTATCTGTGCCTAGGGAGATGAGGTTGCTGAACTCTTTCTCCAGCAGTTGCCGGGCCTGGGGAAGGAGGACGGAAAGAGGTTAGTGGGCCAAGGTTGGAGAGCGCAGAGGGAGTGCCCAGCATGTTCCCTGACCAGCCAAGGCTCGCCTGTGCATTCTGGGTAGGTATCTGTAGAAGCAAGGCCAGGTCGGAGTAGTCGAAGGTTTCATCCAGAGCCAGCAGTGCCCCGTGCACCCCACTCTCGGTGAGATTCGTAGCGAATTCCTTCAGGCCGAGCCCAGACACCCAACCCATGACTCGTTCGTTGGACCACACCATCACGTCTGGGGATGAAAGGGACTCTTAACTGGTGCACCTCCCAGAGGCTAGCCCTGTCAGATTAGCCTAACTCCACCCTCATTTCCCATACCTGCCTCTATGATGGCCCCACCCCTCGTCTATGGAAATGACCAGTTAGGCCTGTGATTACCATTTCCCTCCCTAGCCACGCCCCCACACTGGTTCTACTCGTCATTTGTGGGAACAGTGTCCTAGTGAGCAGGTTCACATTCCTTCTTAGCCAAGCCCTTACACTGGCTTTACCCCCTGTGTGATAGCGCACCCCAGTGGCTAGGACCAGCCAGTCCGGCATGCAACTCGACACTCATTTTATTCTCTAGCCACGCTCCCATGGTGACTCCACCCTGTTTCCAGTAGCTCTTGGAATCTTCAGCTTCCCTCCCTCCAGCCCGCCTCCCCCCTGCCCCCACAGGACCTCACCTCTAATCTGGGTCTGGCTCTCTTCCCTCCTCCGCTCCAGGTCCTTCCGGTCATAGTTGAGCCGTTTCAGGCACATGATACCATAGTGCAGACTAACCCTGAGCAGTGGGGAAAACTGGGTCACCCAGGAGCCTTCCCATGGCTCTTAATGTTGCTCTTACGGACCCCTCTGTCTCTGTCTCTGTCTCGTGCGCGCGCGCGTGTGTGTGTGTGTGTGTGTGTGTGTGTGTGTGTGTGTGTGTGTGTGTGTGTGATACTCATGCTAGGCAAGTGCATCCCTAGTGCACTAGTACTTGCTTGAGCTCTCTCTCTCTCTCTCTCTCTCTCCATTTTTACTTTTTAATTTTGAGACAGGGTCTCACTAAGCTTCCTGGGCTGGCCTTGACCTCACTCTGTAGTCCAGGCTAACCTCAAATTTGTAATCCTCCTGCTTTTGCCCCCCCCCCCCCCAGTAGCAGGTCACCAGGACCACATCAGACCTCACTTTTCCTATGGACCACCTTCTTGGTTCAAGGAGCACCAAGTGAGAATTTCATGGAACTTCTCGTTGGCCAAAGCCTCTCTCGGGGTGTGACCTCCTCCCCCTGGGCTGTCCCCCTGGCCAGGCAGCCCCCACCTGTGGAAGCTGTCCACCATCTTGAGTTGGCCTCGCAGCTCCTTCTTGTTCAGATGGTCCAACATCCGAGCATCGACTAGCGACTCCATGAAGTAGCTTCGGTACTGGGGCAACCCAAGGCTGGGCAGCCAGTCGTTCCCCACCCACTCGTGGTTCATGTCGCCATATGCCAGGATCTGGGGCCATGGGCAGGTGAGGGAGGGGGTCAGGCCCTCTTGTCCCTTCCCATATGTATAGGGCAAGGATAAAGTTCAGTCCCCCCCCAAGCTAGTTTTCTCCCCACCACAGAACAATCTGGCCTCACTGCTGGAGACAATGGACCAGCTCAGGGTCTCATGTAGCCCAGGCTAGCCTCAAATTCACAGTGAATTTTTAGGATAGTCTTGAACTCTAGCTCTTCCTGCCTCCACTCTCTTGAGTATTGGGGTTACAGGTGTTCACCCCCATTCCAAGTTAGTGCTGGAAGCTAGGCGTGTATTATAGGCAAGGACTCTACCAAATGACCCCCAGCTCTGCAAGTCTGCGCCCACTCAGCCCAAACATGACTACACCTGGAGAGTCAGGACTCCAACATGGCTTTCCTGACACCCAGAGACCATCACTCCTGCAACACCGAGAAAATACTCGTCCAACAGTCCAGTTCAGGACAAGACTATGAGATAAGCCCAAAGTCTTTCTCAACTTTAGGGCCAGGAAGCAGACCATAGCCCAACCTGGAGCCTCCACCCCTGGCAAGCTCAAGTCAGGCATCTCTCTCTCTCTTCTCCAGGCCACAGTGTACTGTGTCCTTCCCAAGTCTCACTCCCCTGGCCCACCCCACAGCCACTGTAACTAGCATAGCTGACACTTGAGCCACTGAATCTTCCCCAACCCTAACACAAACCCATCACTGCCCAGCGGCTCCCTTCGGTTCCAGCAATCCCATAGTCCCCAGCTCCCGAGCAACCCACAACCATGGAACGACCCGTGCACCAGGCTGGAGGTGGACACTGAGGGCTTCCATTTTGTCCCCCACCAAGCCACTAGGAACTAGTCCATAGCTGAGCTCAAAGCTGCAGCCTTCCCCTCCTGGGCAGGGACTTAGAATGTTCTGGCAAAGGGTGGGGCGCAGGGAAAGAGAAAGACCATGCAGCGTGCACAACTTGTTCATGCGAGCAGCCCGCCCTGCACCCTACCTGCTCCCAGCTGATCTCCTTGGTCTCCTGACCCGTTAGTGGGAAGAGGGGGAGAGAAGGGTGGGTTAAGGGGACAGGCAGAGGAGAACAGAAGGGACAGACGATGTATGGACAGACAGACTCCTCCCGGCCCCCACACTCAGTAGGAATAGTGCCACCCCCAGGGCCACCAGCAGGAGGCACTCACGGGTTTCGTAGCTGCTGTCAGGGACTCCATCTCCTCATGTGTCATCCACACGTTTCCTGTGGGCTGAGGGGCGCCAGGTGTTACGGAATGGGAGATGACACAGAATATAGACAGATGGTCCCTAAGTGCCCCATTCTGACTCATCTGTTTATGCTAATTCTGTTTGGGGTTTCAAAGCTGAGGTGTCAGAGGAAATGACCCTGTGTTGGGCATCTTCCATGCTGAAGTCTTAAGAGTTGGGACCTTGGGTCCAGCAAGATGGCTCAGCAGATAAAGGTGCTTGCTGCCAAGCCTGATGACCCAAGTTCTATCCCACATGGTGGAGGGAGACCTCTGACCTTCACACATGCTCTGTGGCAGACACACACACACACACACACACACACACACACACACATGCACACACACACACACCACAATAATTTCGGGGCTGGAAAGATGGCTCAGTGGTTAAGAACGTGTTGTGCGAGGTGGTAGTGGCACACACCTTTAATCCCAGAACTTGGGAGGCAGGGGCAATGCGGATCAGAGTTAGTTCCAGGACAGCAAGGGCTACACATAGAAACTCTGTTCAAAAACAACAACAACAAGAACCTAAGAGACAGACAGCCAGACAGAAGCATGGCAGCAAAGGATTTATAATAAAATTAGACATAACTCTATGTAATTCTCTTTCCTTTTTTCTTTTCAGTGCTCAAGTCGAACCTCCAACCCTGAGCTTGCTAGGCAAGTGCTCTAGTGCTGGGCACTTTTTTCACTTTCAAAATGTTTAAAATAACATTTACTTATTTTATGTGTGTGTGCCATGGCATTCGATAAAGGTCAGAGGACACTGTATGAGCTGATTTCTTCTTCTCCCATGTGGGTTCCAGGAAGCGACTCAGGTGGTTAGCCTTGGCAAGCACCTTTACGCACTGACCCATCCTGCACCCCCTCTCTTTTCCTGCAGTTTGAGGCCAGGTTTCACGAAGTAGCTGACCTTGAACTTACTCCGTAGCCTGGGCTGGCTTTCAGCTTGCTATCCTACTGCCTCAGACCCAGGTACCAATAACTATCTATCCCTTTGGATCTCTGAGTTCTAGGCCAGCCTAGTCCCCATAGTGAGTTCCAGGCCAGTCAGATCTACATAGTGAGATCTTGTCTCAAAAGAAAAGAAAAAGAAAACTATGCATTTGGGGACGGTTCCTCGGAAGTGGTGAACTCTCCAGGAAGGGAGTCTTGGGGGGAGGGGTAACAAGCCAGAAAGTCCTTGAAAGAGATGTCCCCTGACAAAGGAACTCACGTAACCCACCCATGACACATGGAGCCAATGGGCCAGGATTGGAGGCCGAGGAGGGATGGGGCCGGGCAGCAGGGCATGGATTGACAGGCACTCACAGTGCGGGAGGAGGCGGGTGCCGAGGGCGACGTGAGCGACACCATCTCCTGAATGGCAAGGCGCAGCTTGAGCCTGTGCAGGGGATTGCTGATGCCGATTTCCCGCTGGATCTCCGTGTCTGACAGGTTGGCCATGATGGCGCCGCTCTTGACATTGGCCCGGCAGGCGGCCACGTACCACGCAGGCATGCCCACCCAGAGCTGAGGCCACGGGAAGGCGAGAATGTGGAGGAGTCAGCGGAGAGAGAGACAGATGGGGAAAGTTCGCAGGCGAAGAAACAGAAGCGGCAAGACAGAGGCCCGTGGGAGAAGAGAGGGAGAGGAGGGATGAGCAGAGACAGGACAGATGGGAAGACAGACACGAGGCAGCGAGACCCGGAGAGACCCGGAGAGACAGGGAGAGGACAGAGGTGGGAGGAAGAAAGAGGAGGTGGTTTCCCTCAGAGCCTCGGGCCGACCTCCCCACCCACCCCACTTCTGGGCTTGTGTAGGGCAAAGCCGACCAGCCCTGGATAGCGCAGCTGTCGGAGGCTGAGGATAGAGGCCTGGTACAGCGGCTCGGGCTTGTAATCACAGCACACGAGAGGCTGAGGCAGGAGGGTTGCCACCAGTTTGAGGCTCCCCTGGGCTACAGAGTGAGGCTCTGATTTAGTTACGAAAGAAACTGAAGTGGGGGTTTGGATTAGTACCTCTACACTAAGGGTCATTTCAGTGTCAGATTACCTCCAGCCAGGAGACCACCGTGGGGCCATCCCAGGCAGCGAAGGGCAGGCCCTGGCGACAGGCCTCTTCCAGAAGTTCGTGCCTAGCAGAGAAGGCAGGCAGGAGCTGTGAAACCTCCCATGGACCTCTCATACAGGCACACACAACGAAAGCATCTTGAAAAGTGCCACAAGGTATGACTCTCAGTAAACCCACCTCCCCCACCCAGACAGCAAACCAACAACGCTGTTCCCAGATCCAGGGTCACAGGTCACGGCCTCTGCTCCTAGCATTTAGTCTCAGCAGCATCCACACCCACCCCACACCTTGTGGACACTCACTTCCTCTTGTTCCTTCTGTCCTTGTCTCCTGGGCCAGTCAGCTTGGAGAGCCCCAGAGGGTCAGTGGCCAGTGTTTCATCAGAGGGTGTCCCAGCTGGAGGCAAGCAATCATCAAAATTAGTGAAGCCTTGGGTCTGGGGACGGCAGGGGAGTGTGGTGGTGCACCTATCACCCCCAAGCATCACCAGCTCAAGGCCACTCTGTGCTACAAAGTAAATAACAGGTCAGCCAGGGTCACATAACAAAGCCAAAAACCAGGGTTTGGCGTGCTGCCGCACACCTTAGAGCCCAGTTCTGTAGGCTCAAAGCTAGCCTGGTCTACATAGAGAATTCTAGGATAGCCAGGGCTACATAAGGAAAGTGGAAGGAGAGAACTGACTTCACAAAGTTGTCCTCTGACCTCCTTACATATCAAGAACACACGGAGAATGATAATATAACTTTTTAATTTTAAAAAAGCAGGGGCTGGGAATATAGCTTGATGGAAGAGTACTTGCCTAGCATCCATGAGGGCCTAGGTTCAATTCCCAGTTCAATTTCCCGGGGGGAGGGGGGGGAAGTACTACCAAATGAAGACAGAAATGAATTTTTGAAATGGGGGCGGGGGCGGGGGGAAAGGCAGGGAGGGAGGAGAGGAAGGTTGGCATTACAATACTTACCCAGAGAAGCACTTTCCCGACCTGGGGGTCCCATCCGGCCCTTCTCTTTCTTGCCAAAGAGCCGACCTATGGATGACTTGATGCTCTTCTTCTTGGGGGCTTTGTGGAGGGAATCTGGGGTGCCCTCACTAGAGAGACAGGACAGAGCCTGGGATGGACACCATCCCCCAAGTCTTTGCCCCATCCCCATTCTCACCCCACATCCCTGCTGACCTTCCTCGGGGAGGAGCCCCATCTTCCAGGGACCCTGCCTGCAGTGCCAAAGCCTGGGTCATCCTCTCGAGACGGGCAGAGCGGGGCGTGGGTGGTGGGGTGTCTCCCGGAATGGCTGGGCCTTCCCCTCGTGGAGCACCAGCTTCCTCCTTGGGGACATGGTTCTGGGGACAGAGGTAGATACAGGGTTTGCTTGGGGTCATGATGGGATATCGACCGTGGGGTTTGAGAGGGTGTCTATGCTGTCCCTTGCTTGGGCACTGACTTGAAGGTAGGGTAGCCTAGGTCAAATGGGGGTGTAAAGGCAGTGACCGTGGTGCCCTGGAACTGGAGAATCCTAAACAGGAAGTGGCTTTGCAATAGATGACAGATATGGAGTAGGGATGGCCTCAAAGAAAGCTAAGGGGGCTCAGGTCCTGAGAACAGGAAACAAGATGTAGCGAAATAAAACCAGCTGCATATGACTCTGCGTTCCTCCAAGGCCAGTCTGCCTCCTCTACCCAGCCTCCTCTTCCTATTTTTCTTCCTTTTCCTCTTCTTTCTCCTCCCCCTCCTCCTTTCGAAATAGGGTTTCACTATATAGTCCAAGTTGGCCTCAAACTCACAGCAATCCTCCTGCCTCAGCCACACAAGCCCTGGGATGACAGGTGTTGAGTTACCATACTCAAGTTTTCAAAGGTCATTTGAAGATTATAAATCTCAAGTGTATGTGCACTTAAAAATAGTTTAATTATAGCCGGGCGGTGGTGGCGCACACCTTTAGTCCCAGCACTTGGGAGACAGAGGCAGGCAGATCTCTGAGTTCGAGGCCAGCCTGGCCCACAGAGTGAGCTCCAGGACAGCCAGGGCTACACAGAAAAAGACTGTTTCAAAGAAAAAAAAAATCACAGAGCCATATGCATGAAGCAAAAGCAAGTCAAAGCAGGATCGCTGAGATGGCTCTGTGAACTGGCTCCCAAGACTGGTACCTGAGTTCAGTCACCAGGGTGCATGTGTTAGGAGAGACCCAAGTGCTGCAAATTGTCCTCTGACCTCCACAAGGAGTGCTAAGGCATGCCCCGCCCCCACATTTCCAGAAACCAGCCTTCCTTTTGTCCTTTGGGACTTTAGGCTAAGGATGCTTCTGGAATTCACAGTGTAAAGGCTCTGGTAGCTCTCTGTGGGAAATTCTGTTTCTGACCTCTCCTACCTACACTGGGCTGGGGTGACAGAATGATACTCACGGTCTTCTCAGTTCCCTCACGGGCAGGACTGGGGGGTGCCAGACGAGGGGTGGAATGGCCAGAGCTGGGGGGTGAAGGGCTGGCGAGGGTGGAGGTGGTGAGGGAGGGCGGCAGTGAGCAGCTGCTGCGGTACCGGCCCAGTGAGTCAAGGCCAGAACTGGACACCCGGCTCTCCAGCTCTTCTGCACGCTGCTCCGTGGTTTCCTTCTCTTCTTGGATTAGCCTGGGAAGGGAGAAAGAAGATGAGGTGCAAGGTGGAGGGGATGGGGGGTCACTGATCCCACGGGACAGAAAGGCTGGAGGGGAGGAGGGTGTGACTCAGGACAGTGAATTGATTTAAGATTGTTTTGATGGACTGCTTGTCCATGGCTGCAGGGGCTCAGGGGAGGCAAGAAATCTTGAGAGTCAAGCAGTCACTGAAGGATTTTGACCAAATAGTTGTGATTTCTATCAATTAGAAGAGGTTAACTAAATAGTCTAATTTGGCATACACAAGGCTCCGGATTCAATCCCCAATACAACCAATTAGAAATTTAAAGATAATATTACTACAGGAAGAGACAGTGTCCTGAGAACTGCTAGAGCAAAATGCTAAAATCAGGGTGAAGCCAAGGACAATGTAAAAGTTCATGAATTCATTCAGTTTAGGAGCACAGATGACTAATGTCTAAGTTAGAATGTGATTGTGTTAGTCTTATTTCCTGGGAGCCCATGAAGGATGCGGGACAACAGAATGGCCAAATCAGGCACTCTCTGGAGAATCAGTGAGGGCTTCCTGGTTCTAGAAACCCTAGGTGGGTTCCTTTTGTGTGCGTGCATGCGTGCGTGCGTGCGTGCGTGCGTGCACGCATGTGTCTATGTGGCATGCCTGTGTGTATCGTGTTTTTTTTGTTGTTGTTGTTGTTTTTTATTTCAAGGCTGAGGACTGAACCCAGGGCCTTGCGCTTGCTAGGCAAGCGCTCTACCACTGAGCTAAACCCCAACCCTGTGTATCGTGTTTTCGCATATGTGTGTGGATGTGAGTGCACACAGAGGCCTGAGGTTGATGTCCAGAATCATCATTGGTTATCTTCTCCCTTCTTCCCTGAGTCAGCATCCCTCAGCCAAGCACAGCTTGTTGATATGGCTAGTCTTAGCAGCCAGCTTCCTCAGAGGCACCCATCTCTGTCTTCAGAGGCTGTAATTCCCAGTGAGTCACCTAGCCGGCCTGACATTTATGTGGGTTCCAGAGGATCAGAACTCCAGTCCTCAAGTGCACATGGCAAATGCGTTAACCAATGAGCCATCTTCCCAGCCCCTTCCTCCTGTCAATCCCTCTGTTCTTTCTTTCACTGTATTTCCTTCCCTCCTTCCTTCCCTCCTTTCTCTTCCTTCCTTCTTTTCTTTTCCATCCTAGGGATGGAGCCCAGGGCCTCACAGATGCTAAGTAAATGCTCTACCAAGGAAACTACACTCCCAGCCCAAGCTGAGGCTCTGGATTACGGTGTGAGGGTAGGACCTGCCAGAGGGTTATCTGCTGCTGTTGACTTGAGGCTGAAAGTCTTGCCATATCAGGAGGCTCTAGGACATGGTTATATGGAGCCGTGGTTGTCTTGAAGATTTCCCCTGCACTGAGTTGATGGTTGGTACTTGTTCACACTCTCACGTGAGTGCTGGCTCAGGGGCGTGGATGTGTTCCTGGGTGTGGAGTACTGTCTGGGAGAACTGCTTGAGGGCCACAGGAAAGTAGGCAGGCTTAGAGAAAGGGGTGGGGCTGACTAGGGAGCATCAGGGCTGTGGGGACAGCTTGGCCTGGGGCTCACTTGATTTCCTTGTTGATGGCTTCCAACTGCTCCTGAAGCATGATGGCCAGTGTCTGCACATCAGCTTGCCCACTGGGGGACAGCAGCTCAGCCCCGAACATCCCCTCGGCCTCCTCCTCATCGGAGCCATCTAGCTCTCCAGGGAACGGGGGTGGGATGGACCCGGCAGGAGCAGACCGTTCCCAATCCTGTCCCTGTGGGTGAGGACTGAGGTTGGCACTTGGCTTTGCACACACTCCTGACCCTACCCACATCCCATGATGCACTTCCTGTCCAGACTCTTCCTTTTTTTGCAACATGGTGGTGAAGCCAGGGTGTCAGCTGTGCCCCCCTTCAGCTGACCTATATCCCTAGCTCCTCTCCTGGCAGGTCTTTCTTGGACCTAAGAGATGACTAGATGGGTAAAATCCTTGTGTACAAGCCTGGTGACCGGAGTTCAATCCTCAGATCACATGTAAAGGTGAAGAAATGAATCCACGGAGACGTCCTCTGACCTCCACAGGTGTTTTGTGGCATGCATGCCCCCGTAATAAGTTTCCTTGTTCTTGGTGTGTGTGTGTGTGTGTGTGTGTGTGTGTGTGTGTGTGTGTGTGTGTGTGTGTGTGTTTTCTAGACAGGGTTTTTCTTCATAGCCCTGGCTGTCCTAGAATTTGCTCTATAGACCAAGCTGGCCTTGAACTTATAGAGATCTACCTGCCTTGAGAGCTGGGGTTAAAGGCACATACCTTTTCTTTTTAAAAATAATTATTTGTAGCAAAAATTCTATTTTTTTTTTTGTTTTTTGTTTTTTTGTTTTTTTGTTTTTTTGTTTTTGATTTTTGAGACAGGGTTTCTCCATGTAGCTTTGTGCCTTTCCTGGAACTCACTATGTAGCCAGGCTGGCCTCGAACTCACAGAAATCCACCTGCCCCTGCCTCCCAAGTGCTGGGATTAAAGGCGTGCGCCGCCACCACCCCCTGGCACAAATTCTATTTTATGTATGTAAGTGTTTTGCTGCTTGCATGAATGTGTGTGTGTGTGTGTGTGTGTGTGTGTGTGCACCATACGCATGCCTGGTTCCCACAGAAGCCAGAAGAGGGCATAGGATCTCTGAAACTGGAGTTACAGACGCCACCATGTGGATACTGGGAACTGAACTCAAGACCTCTGGAAGAGAAGCAGGCATTCGTAGCTTTACGCCTTTCCTGGAACTCACAGAGATCACAGAGGTGGGCCTCGAACTCACAGAGATCCGCCTGGCTCTGCCTCCCGAGTGCTGGGATTAAAGGCGTGCGCCGCCGCCGCCCGGCCACACTCTTCTTCTGAACTTTTTTCTCTTTAACATTACTAATTGTTTTGTGTGTGGTGGGTGGGTGTACATGTGCCATGGTGTGCATAGAGAGGTCAGAGGACAACTTTGGGGAGCCGGTTACCCCTCCGCCACGTTGGGCCTGGGCATTGAACTCACCCAGGTCATCAGGCTAAGCTGCAAATGCCATGACCCACGGAGCCACCTCACTGGCTCCACCTGGTTATTATTATTTTTCTGTTGTTGTTGGTTTCAGACTGGGTCTCACTGTGTTCACCTGCTTGGCCTGGAACACACAGACACCCACCTGCCTAGGAGTTCTGGGCGCTGGAATTAAAGGCGTTTGCCAGCAGGTCCAGCCCCATCTTGTTTTTTGAGACACAGTTGCTCACTGAACCTGGGATTCACTATCTAGGTTGGCTGACCACAGACTTCAAAGATCCTCCTGTCTGAGCCTCCCCAGAGCTGAGCAGGTACACAGCACCGCCTCCGGCTTGTGATAAGCGAACGGAAGACTGAAAAGTCGATGCTGCTGCTTACATGGCAAGGCAAGCACGTTGCTAAGTGTGCTTCTCCACAGCGTTAGTCTCTTCTTAGTGGCTCACCTAACTGTCCCGAAGCCGCGCCCACACCCTCGGCTCTCCCCTTCTTCCCAGTTCCCCCACCCAACCAGCTTCTTCACCTGGCCTCACCCCTTCTGGGATTCTCCACTCTCCCCCCATCTCCATGCTCACCATGTAAATCACAGGAGGAGATGAGATGTGCAGGCAGGTGGACGGCGGTAGTGGAGGCCAGGAGAGAAAATGGTGACTCAGAGTGGCACAGCTTTCCATCCCAGAACCCTCCCAGAGCTGCTCAGATCCAGCTGTCCTCCCCACCACTGCCCACACAAGCCCCTCTCAGTCTGGGCCCCAGAGGTGGCTGCTGACCTTGGAAGACTCATCCTTGGCCCCTGACCAGCGGCCCCTCTTGCCTGCCCGGCCACTGCCAGCTCCATAAGGATCCAGGGGGGCACCAGAAGGTAAGGTTGGTGCCTGGGAATAACGGAGCTCCAGGGCACTGCCAGGAAGAGACCTGTGAGCACAGGAAGGATAGTCAAGAACCCAAGGGCCAGAAAAGGGATAGAGGTTAGGGGTCACAGAGACAGGCCAGCCTGGGCTGGGGGTGGCAATAATTGGACTTAGTAAGTTATTTTAAAAAGAAATTGGGGCTGGGCGGTGATGGCGCATGCCTTTAATCCCAGCACTTGGGAGGCAGAGCCAGGCGGATCTCTGTGAGTTTGAGGCCAGCCTGGTCTACAGAGCAAGATCCAGGACAGGCAGGGGTTGTCCAAACAGAGAAACCCTGTTTGGAAAAACAAAGAAAAAAAAGGGAAGAAAGAAAGAAAGAAATGGGAATGAGATGTTTTGGGGAAGTTTGGGGGAGAGTTGTGACTGTGCATGATCAAGACACATGTATGAACTTGTCAAAGGATAAATTTTAAAATATTCTTTTCGTTTGTTGTTTTTTTCTTTTTTTAAATTTACTTATTTATTTTTATTTGATTTATTTTAATATTTATTTATTTTTATTTTATGTGCATTGATGTCTTGCTTGCATGTGTGTCTGTATGAGGGTGTCAGATCTCCCTGGAACTGAAGTTACAGACAGTTGTAAGCTGCCTTGTGGGTGCTGGGAATTGAACCTGTGTTTTCCAGAGAAGCAGCCAGTGCTCTTAACACTGAGCCATCTCTCCAGCCCATTTTTTTTTTCAAGAGAGGTTCTTGTAAAAAGAACCCCTGGTTGCCCTGGAACTCAAGAGATCCACTGCCTCTGCCTCCCCAGTGCTGGGATCAAAGGCGTGGGCCGCCGCCGCCACCACCTAGCTAAAATATTCTTAAATAAACAAAATTGATGAAGCTGCACCTGGCGGTATAAGTTTGCAGTCTCAGCTACTTGGGAGGCTGCAGCAGAAGGAACACAAGTTCAAAGCCAGCCTGGGCAACTTAGTGAGATCGTGTCTCAAAAGGAAAAGTAAGAGGCTGGAGATGTACAAGGTGGAGCTTAGAATTTCCCAGTGACAGGTGCGGGTGTGGTCAGAGGTAGAGCCTCTGCCTAGAATCTCCCAGTGAGGGGGTGAGGGTGTGACCGGAGGTAGAGTTTCTGCCTAGAATCTTCCAGTGAGGGGGTGGGAGTGTGGCTTGGTGATAGCATGAATGAGGCCCTGAGATGAAGAGCTGAGGATAAGGAGTGGAGATGAAGGGGTGATCTTGACTATTAGGGTCCCCTAGAGTAAGAACAGGAGGGTTTCCATCACCTGGAATAGGAGGAAGGTGGCCTCCCCCGTAGCTGGTCAATCTCCATCTGCATTCGCTCCATCTCAGCCAAGAGCTGCTCCTATGGAGAGGGAGCAGAGTTTTCAGGTGAGACTCTGTTGCTCTGAGGCCACGCAATAGCTTCCCCGCCAATTTCTAGGTTCCCACCTTGTTCAGCAGCAGCTCATCTTGAAGCTTCTTCATGTTAGCAATCTCCTCGCTCAGTGAGTTCTGTGGGGACAGGGGTAAAATGGAAGGGCGAGGCCAGGCTGGAGGGGTTGTGGCCTAGTAAAATTCTGCTCTTGGAATGTTCGAGCAAAATGGTGCCTTCAGTCACAGAGCCAAGTTTGTGGGGAGGGAGGTCTCAGCTGACAGATCTGAGGAAAATGGATGGGCCCCAGGATGGCAACTAGAGACAGCCCTGGTTGTCAAAGTCCTGGGCCAGGGGCTGGGGGCGCACCTTCTCCTCCAGCGCCCCCATGCGTTCCTTGAGGTGCAGCTGTAAGCGTTCGTTGGATTCGCTCAGCAGCTTGTCCACCGTCTCAGACAGTCGCTTATTATGGTCGTCGTTCATTTTCTCCCTCTGCCGGGCCTGAGCAAGGGGAAACAGGGCAGAGGCTGACAGGTGGGGCCTCCCCATATCATTGCCCTTGCTCTAACATGCCCTTCACCCTCCTCTCATCGCGATGCCCACCCAGCCGCCGGGCCCCTATCTCAGCCCACCCCTAACCCACCCTCATCCCAACCAAACCTGACTCTGACTCTTCATCTCAGCCCCGCCCACCATCCTGCTCCTCCCCCGTTCAGCCCCACCCTTCCTGTAAGTCTCACCCAGCCTTGCCCCCACCTAAGTCCCCCCCAGAGGTACCCTCACTAGGCCCACCTCATGTATATCTCATGTATATCTCACTCGACCATGTGCTCAGTTAAACCAACCCCTGGAGCCCCATCTAAGCCCCATTTACCAACCCCAGCTCCTTCATCTAAGCTCCTGTCCTTATTCTCAGGCTCTCCCTCCCTCCGTTCCCCTCTCTCTCTCTCTCCCCCTCTGTCTCTCCTAAGCTCTGCTCTCATATAAGTCCCACCTAACCCAATCACTCAGCTAAGTCCCACCCAGTCCCACCCCTCATGTAAGCCTCATACACCCTACCTAGCAGCATCTTGTAAGCTCCAGAAGCTCTGCCCTTCATCTAAGTCCTGCTATTCATGTAAGTCCCAACTAGCTCACCACCTCAGCGAAGCCTTGTCCCAGGCTCTGGCCCCTCTAACACACACACACACACACACACACACACACACACACACACACACACACACACACACACACACACACACACACACACACACACGCTAAGCCCCGCCCCCACCTCACTCTAGCCCCGTTGGCTTCCTCAGCCCCCTCACCCGCTGAAGCTCTTGGTTCTTCTCCTCCAGCTGTGCCTCCAGCTGCCGAAGCCGCTCTTCAAAGTTCCCATGGCGTTCCTCAGCCTAGTGGACAGGACCCGTGGAGTCTGACTTGACTCCTACAAGATCCCTTCGAGTTCCTGGCCCCGCACCCGCACCCCAGGCCCCGCCCCTGCACCAGGCCCCATCCCTGCACCCCAGGCCCCGCCCCTGCACCCAGGCCCCGCCCCTGCACCCTGGCCCCGCCCCTGCACCCAGGCCCCGCCCCTGCACCCAGGCCCCGCCCCTGCGCCCTGGCCCCGCACCCACCCCAGGCCCCGCCCCTGCACCCAGACCCCCGCCCCTGCACCCCAGGCCCCGCCCCTGCACCAGGCCCCGCCCCTGTACCCTGGCCCCGCCCCGCACCCCAGGCCCCGCCCCTGCACCCCAGGCCCCGCCCCCTGCCGGGCTGTTACCTTGTTGAGAGCAGCCACGCGCTGTGCCAGCTGAGCCTCTATCTCAGGCAAGGTCTCAGCCTTCTGCAGGGTCTGCTGGAGCTTCTGCTTGGCGTCATCCAGCCACTCGGCCAGCTGACGGCTCTTCTCTTCACTCTGAGGGAGAAACAGGCAGAAGAGCCGAGGGGCTCAGTCACCCAGCCACACTATCCTCCCATGGTCTCTGGCTAGGTGGGCTCCCACCTGTCGGTACAGCGACTCTTTGCTGGCCAACTCGTTCTCCAGCTTGTCGTTGGCATCGTGTAGAGACGTGGCCTCACGCTGGGCACTCAGGTAGCGCTTCTCCAGCGTGGTGATGCGTTCTTCCATATCCTCGCGCTGAGCCAGGGCCTAAACAGAGTGTAAGGAGCTGTGTGGACTACAACTCCCAGAAAGCCTTGTGGTAGCAGAGGCTGAGGACCCTTCCCCCAAGGACAAGGCACTCCAACACTCCAAGGGTTTATGGAAAATAAGCTCCTTGCCCCATTGTGCACCATAGCTTTTAAAACAGTTCTGGCTTACACCTTCCCATAAAGATGATGGAAGGCTCAGGGCAGGGTAGTGTCACCTGTGTGTAATCCCAGCAATTAGGAGGCAAGAGGACTTTGAGTTGGAGGCCAGCCGAGTTCAAGGCCTGCCTGGGATACATAGGGAGACCCTACCTGATAAATAAAAGCCCAAAGACCTATGGGATGCGGTCTCCACTCAAGCCATACTTCAGGGTAACACTGTCTCAGAATCATAGAGTACTTGCTAGTGTCTCTCTGGACAGTTCACACCCTCCCTCAAAAAGCTGCCGGGCTAGCACGAGCTTAGAAGCCCAGAAGAGATATACTAAGATCAGGTGGGAGATAGGCCTGCTGGGGGCTTTGTGGGAAGACTTATGGCAGGGCAAACAGCCCCTACCACCTGCCAGGCTAATGAAAAATTAAAAATAAAAAATTCATTTTCTCATCCACTGTCTTCAAGTATCCAGACCAGACCAGCAGAGCCTAGCACGCAGGACTCTGGGACAGAAGCCCATGATTCCACAGCCAAACTGGGCAAGTCACCCTGTCTCAAAGTAAAAAACAAAGCAGATAAAGGGATGCAGCTTGGTTGCAGAGCCACTGCCTAGAATCTCCCATTGAGGGGCTGGGGGTGTGGCTCAGTGGTAGAGCCCCTGCCTAGAATCTCCCATTGAGGGGCTGGGGTGTGGCTCAGTGGTAGAGCCCCTGCCTAGAATCCCCCAGTGAGGGGCTGGGGGTGTGGCTCAGTGGTAGAGCCCCTGCCTAGAATCCCCCAGTGAGGGGCTGGGGGCGTGGCTCAGTGGTAGAGCCCCTGCCTAGAATCTCCCATTGAGGGGCTGGGGGTGTGGCTCAGTGGTAGAGCCCCTGCCTAGAATCTCCCATTGAGGGGCTGGGGTGTGGCTCAGTGGTAGAGCCCCTGCCTAGAATCCCCCAGTGAGGGGCTGGGGGTGTGGCTCAGTGGTAGAGCCCCTGCCTAGAATCCCCCAGTGAGGGGCTGGGGGCGTGGCTCAGTGGTAGAGCCCCTGCCTAGAATCCCCCAGTGAGGGGCTGGGGGCGTGGCTCAGTGGTAGAGCCCCTGCCTAGAATCCCCCAGTGAGGGGCTGGGGGTGTGGTTCAGTGATAGAGTACCTGCCCTAGAATCCCCCAGTGAGGGGCTGGGGTGTGGCTCAGTGGTAGAGTACCTGACTAGAATCCCCCAGTGAGGGGCTGGGGGTGTGGCTCAGTGGTAGAGCCCCTGCCTAGAATCTCCCCGTGAGGGGCTGGGGGTGTGGCTCAGTGGTAGAGCCCCTGCCTAGAATCCCCCAGTGAGGGGCTGGGGGTGTGGTTCAGTGATAGAGTACCTGCCCTAGAATCCCCCAGTGAGGGGCTGGGGTGTGGTTCAGTGGTAGAGCCCTTGCCTAGAATCCCCCAGTGAAGGGCTGGGGGTGTGGCTCAGTGGTAGAGCCCCTGCCTAGAATCCCCCAGTGAGGGGCTGGGGGCGTGGCTCAGTGGTAGAGCCCTGCCTAGAATCCCCCAGTGAGGGGCTGGGGGTGTGGCTCAGTGGTAGAGCCCCTGCCTAGAATCCCCCAGTGAGGGGCTGGGGGTGTGGCTCAGTGGTAGAGCCCCTGCCTAGAATCCCCTAGTGAGGGGCTGGAGGAATGGCTCAGAAGTAAAGTGCCTGCCAATAAGAAGCTAGGACCATGACTGAGAAGTAGATAGAGCATGGTCCCAGGGTACGTGAGATCCTGGGTTCTATCACCATGGTAACAGAGTAAAAGGTGCTAAGGGCCATGCTGCCACGCACAAACACTCAGAGCAGTTCCATTGCACAAGTGAGGGAATTGGGGAATCCACAGATCTTAGAGACCGAGTCTGGGTCCTGCCATTCTTGAACTCGGCTACTCCTGAAGGGCTGGGGGAAGGCTGGGGTATGGGGGACAGAGAGCAGCTCTCCAGGGTCTCCGCCTCACCTCCTTGAGGTCTCGCTGCAGCTTGGAGTTAGCTTCCTCGGCCTTCCCCAGCTCGCGGTGAGCAGTGCCCAGCTCCTCCTCCAACTGGCTCATTTGACGGCACAGCACCGCCAGGCGCTCCCGCAGCTGGCACACCTCTGCACGCTGCCGTTCCAGGGCCTCCTCCAGCTCTGCTGTGCGCCGGTTGGGTTCTCCAACAGGACCCAGGCCATTGGCAAGGGTCTGGAGAGAGAGAAGAAGGAATAGACCCCAAAGTGGGTTGATCAGCCACCCCAGGGGCAGGGTACAATGAGGGGAAACAAAAGCCCAAAGGTCTGTCACTGAGGGTCACAGAAGTTAGCTAGGTGACCAGCAAGGATCTTAGGGGTTCAGATGTCAGTGGGTCAAACATTAAAGAGACCATCAGGAGCCCACGACACGGTTCAGTCTCCAGGACTCACACTAGGAAAGGAGAGAACAACTCCCTTAAGTTGTCCTATGACCTCCACACGAACACAGCAACACCTCCCACGTTATCACAGATAAACGTAAGAAGACCCTTTAAAAATAGTAAAATTCTCATTACAAAGTCATGGTCATAGTGGTGCAGGCTTGTACTTTCAATGACTTGGGAGGCTGAGGTAGAAGGATCTTGAGCTGGAGGTCAACATGAGCTATAGAGTGAGACCCAGACTCACAAAAAGTAAGAAGTGGGCTAAGGATGTGGTTCAGAAGTAAAGCCCCTGCCTAGAATCCCTTAGTGATGGGCTGGAAACATTGCTCAGTAGGAGAGACCCTACCTAGAATCCTTCAGTAAGGGGTCGGGGTGTGCTCAGTGATAGAACACTTGCCAACAATATGAGGCCCTAGATTCCATCCTCAGCAAATCAATCAATCAATCAATCAGTCAATCAATCAATCAATCAATCAATGTTGAGTGGAAGTCACAGGGAGGGGACTTAAACCTCTCACCTGTCCATCCCCATCCTTGCCTGGCTCCTCCAGCCCTGACCGCCTTCTAGACAGCTGATCTCGAAGGTTCAGAGTCTAGAAGGGTCAAAATACCAGAGCACATTGAGTTCCTCCTTAGGGACTATGTGGAGGTCTTTCTGTGACCCAACCCCATTGGCTCTCTTCCGTTGGAACACAACCAATCAGTTCCTTAGCCCTCCCCGGAGACCGGGCCCGCCCCTTCCCGGCCACACCCCGGGCCCGCCCCTTCCGGCCACGCCCCTACCTCCTGGTTGCTGAGCTCCAGCTCTTCCTCGAGCACTGCTACCCTCTCCAGCGCCATGCGCAGTCTCTCCCGGACCTGGGGAGGGTGTGAGATGCGGTAAGACCCTGTACACAGGCCTGGTGCTGCAGGTCTGTCGTCGCAGCTATTCTGGAGGCTGAGGCAGAAGGAACCCGAGTGCACGGGATACCTAGGCTACGGAGATAAGACCCAGCGTGGGTCTGGCGAACCTGTCCCTTAACACCATGCCGAAGGTCTGAAGCCAAGATAATGAGTGTGGAGTTCCAGCCAGGTATTAGCAGGCTAACCCCCTGGTATCAACTACTGTACTTCTATTTTTATTTTTTAGACAATATAGCCTTGTATGGCCTGGAACTCTCTGTGTAGTGCAGGGAAGCTTCAAATTCATGGAGATCTACCCGCCTCTGCCTTCTGAATGCTGGGATTAAATGGTTCATATTTCTTTTTAATCAAATCACGTTCCGATCCGTCACAGTAATGTTTTCTCAAATGTGAACATCTCCAACTAATAACAGCCAGCTTTTTCCTTCCGCACTGAGTTCAGCTGAAGTCAACCACATGTTTTCTTCCTTCTCTGATTCTCCTACCTTCTCATCCAGGGCCTTGTGGTGCTCAAAGAGGGATTTTAGAGCCTTGAGCACCTCCACCTCAGAGGAGACCCCTCCAGGGGACTGGGCCTGGCGTTTCACCACAGTCATTCTCAGCGAACGCTCGTGCCGGGACACCAGACACTCAAGGTGTTCCAAAAGGAGCTGGAAGGATAGGACACCGAGTCAAGGAAAAGAAGCAAGGGAGAAAGGCAGGGTCAAGAAAAGGGGCGACCCGTTGGGGGTACGCAAGGAAGAAGACACAGGACTACGCAGAGGTGAGGGAAAAGAGGGACAGCAGAGGTAGAGCTGAGGAAGGTGTGATGCAAGGGAGCAGAAAGGTCAGATCAGAGAAAAATGGATGGGACCACAGGAAGGAAACGATCCAGGAGACTGGGGGCAAGACAGAAAACTAGATATTGGAAAAAGGTACGTTGGTTGGCACTGTGCCCCATCCAGCTTAGACCCCAGAGCCAACAGCCCTCACCCGGGTGTTGTTACGCTCCGCCTTCAGCTCTGCGATCTCTTCTTCTCTCTCCAGAAGCTGTTCCCGACATAAGTTAAGCTCCTTTGTCAGAGCCGCAAACTCCTGTCCAGGAGTGGGTAGAATCAGATAGCTGACTCAATTATTTCCTTATTTCTCTCTTGTGAGAATTTGAAGGCTCCGTCAGCCGCTCAAGACTGACCCTTACTAAGTCCTGCTCCTCCAGCAGCTTTTGAGTTCGCCCCTCTGGAGCGAACTCTCCTCCCTTTGTTGCTCTGGATCTATGGTCCTGATGAGGTCCCACCTCTTGACTTGCTGCTCAGGTCTCTCCTCACCTGCTAAGCCTCAACCTCCTTGCTTCTTAGACCCCGCCCTTCCATCTAAGCCGCGCCCATCTCGATGATAAGGCCCGCCCACCAATGGTAAGCCAATTTAACTCCTCCCTGCCAGAGATGTCTGGCACCACCCCTCCTAGGCCACCCTCTTTTCCAAGATAAACCTTCGACGGGCCCTGTTTTCTTGGAAACCCTACTCTTCTCACTTCCCAGGCCCTGCCTCCTACTAAGCCCCACCGTTCTTGCCACCCATGCCCCGCCTCCTCAGCTAGCCTGGAGTCTCCGACCTCTCAGGCCCCGCCCCTCCGTTAACAGTCTCCGCCTCTCCCAAGCTACCTCTCCTTCAGGCTCCGCCTCTCTCAAGCTCTGCCCTCCCACCAAGCCATTTTGTCACTAAGGCAAAATCCTCAGCAAATCCTCTTCTCGGGCCCCGCCCTTTCTATATAAGCCCTGCCCATCTCGCAGCTAAGACCCGCCTATCCAAGAGCAAGCCAATCCCATGCTCCCTTCCTCGTGGCCCCGCCCACACGGGACAGCCCTTGCCCTTAGGCTCCGCCTCCCCCGGGCCCCGCCCAACCTGAGGCAGGGCGATGCTGAGCTGCCGCTGCAGGGAGTCCTTCTCGTGGCCGAGCTCACGCAGCCGCAGCTGCGCTGTCGCCAGCCCGTCCTGCGCCTCTCGCAGCGTCTCCAGCAGGCGCTCGCGCTCCGTGAGCATCGTGACCATGAGGCGCTCCAGCTCGCCGCCCGCCTCGTCCGGGCCCAGCGCCGAGCCCCGCCGGCCATCCTCGCTGATGGTGGGCATCACCTCGCACATCATGGCGGCGGTGCCGGCCTGCGGGTGCACAGAAGGGGCAAACTAGCCTTGTCAGGGCTCAGGCAGAGAACTGAGGCGCAGCTAGTGCAGTACACCCTGGGGCCCCAATCCAAGCATTGCACAGGGGGCAACTGAGGTCAGCCAAGCTGATCATGACATGGGGAAACTGAGGTACAGCCACATGGTGGAGAGGCAGGGGAACTAAGTGCTGGCCGCCAAGAGCGGGAAACCTGAGGCCTGTCCTTTGTAATCATGACGTACATAAACTGGGAATCCATTGCTCTTAGATAAACAACGGGGACTTCTTAGGTAAAAGCGGGACTCTAAGGCCTAGCTCCGCCAGACACTGGTAGCAAACCAAAGCCTGGCCACTCAGGAAATGAATAAAGCTGGAGGACCAGTCACTGGCTGAGTGGGTTAAAACCAGCCACAGTTGTGGCTCCGCTTGCATCCTCAACCCACTCCATAGATGGGGAAACGGAGGCCCAAATGAGAACCACGCCTTGAAAAAGTCATGGGGCTTCGGGTACTGAATTAGGCCACTAGGCTGTGATTTGCCCATCTCTCTCTATGATCTAAAGACCAACACTCCACTTGAAAGAATAAGAATAAAAAAACAGCACGAGAGCTGGAGGTGTAGCTCAGTGGTAAAGCATATGCTTGGCACAATGTGAAGCTCTGGGTTGGATCCCCCATACTAGTAAAATAAAATACCCACTTATTAAGCTAGGCAAGGTGGTGTATGCCTGTAATCCCAGTACTTGGGAAGTGGAATCACAAGGATCAGGAGTTCAAAGTCATCCTCGGTTATTTTAGGGAATTCTGGCTGGCTCGGGATTACATTAGACCCTTTCTCAAAAAACAGAAACAAAACAAAAATGCATAACAGCAAGCAGGGCTGAGTCATCTCCCTCAAGTCACAGGTGTCTAGGCGCTCCACAGCCCATCGCCCCCTACATCCAAGGGTCTGCGCCTCCAGCAATGTCTTCCCGCACTCCACTTTACTCATAGTGGCTCTAGATCGCCTGCAAGACCCATAAATCTAAGCCATTGCACCCTTCTGCCCACCCACTCGGGATCTAGATGTCTTGGGATGCTTCTCCAGTCCCGCCTCATGAGGCGTTAACCAAGAGTGTGGGAGGAGAAAGGGGCGGGGTTTATAGGGCCGGAAGGCGGGACTTGGGCCCCCCTGGCCAGGGGCGGGACGGAGATGTAGAGAAGGCTAGGGAGCCTCTCCCTGGAACTCTTCAGGTCCAACAGGTCCATCTGGCCTGGCCGAAAGCAGGAGGGACTTTCATTCCCCCCCACACACCCCAATCCATGCAGCGGCCTAACCGGTTTGAAATTGGATACTTCTCAACTCCACCCAAATGAGAACTGTGACCAAAGCCTAGAACTAGGTCCTTGGGTTCCTGTGAGAAGAGGCTGCAGGGCTCTGGAATACAGGAAAGAATGCAACTGGGTCCCTAGATCCCCTTTATCTTTAAATTGTAGGTCTGAAACTCTACACCTCCCAGAAACTGAGTTCAGGAAAATGTTTTTGAGAGAGAAGGCCAGCTTTAGGCTAGACCCCAACATGGAAGCTCAAACCCACACTCGAGTCAGAACACACAGCCTAGGATGACTTAGATAGTTGTAGACCTCAGATTCACTGAGAAAGAAAGTGGGTAGTTGGGCTGGAGAAATGGCTCAGTGGTTGAGAGCCCTGTCTGCTCTTCCAGAGGACCCACACGGCAGCTCACACCTGTTTGTAACTCCAGTTCCAGGGCTTCTGAAGCCCTCACACAGACATACATGCAGGTAAAACACCAATGAACATAAGATAGAAATAAATCATTAAAGGAAAAAAAGAACGTGGACATTCAGTGTCACCAAGATGCTACGTAATGCAGAACAGACAAGAACTTCCACACTGAGCATGTGACTGAGG
Organism: Peromyscus californicus insignis; assembly: GCF_007827085.1. Classification (NCBI taxonomy): domain Eukaryota; kingdom Metazoa; phylum Chordata; class Mammalia; order Rodentia; family Cricetidae; genus Peromyscus; species Peromyscus californicus. Next base: position 175,453,006 of record NW_026294562.1, on the reverse strand, counting down.
GCAAGAGCTGCTATGCTACAGCCGAGGTCTGGAAGGGAAAGCCAGCCCAAAGCAACCTGATAATATAAATAGATGTCTGGGTCACCCAAGAACCCAAAACACAGAGGTGAGCAAAATGACACCGAGGGACATCCCTAATGCAGAACATAGTAGATCTGGTCAAAAGACAGAGTCTGGAACTCAGAGCTTGCTCAGCATGAATGCATGGACACAAAATATAAGCCAAGTCCACAGCTGATCCCAGGTAAGGCAGGAGGATTGCAAGTTTAAAACTAGCCTTAGGAAATCCTCTTCCAAACACACACACACACACACACCAGGATCAGCAAGATGGCTCAGTGGGCAAAGGCACTTGTTACCAAAACTGGAGACCTGAGTTTGATTCTCTGGGACCCATATGGTGTAAGTAGAGAACCTACTCCTGCAAGTTGTCATTTGACCTCCACACACACTCTGTGGCATGTGTGCACACATACAAAAAACCCAAAAGTTTAGTAAACACGGAGAGATACGAAGAGATTCTCTAATTGGGGTGCAGGGTGTTCAGGAAACCAGAACATTTTGAGGCTGAAGACTTAGAACGCCAAAACAGCAGATGGAGATTAAAGCCTATGTCCCACTAGGGACAAGTCTGACACCAAAGCTAAGGCCACAGTAAGGAAAAGAAAGGAGCCGAGGATTGAGAAAACAGGAACCTAGAACCTGAGGCTTGAAAAGATAAGAAGGCTGCTCTGGAATCTTCCAGGTTTAATATTGTGCAAGCTACAGAGGTTGGAGAGATGGCTCAGCAGTTAAGAGCACTGGCTACTCTTCCAGAGGACCTGGGTTCAATTCCCAGCACCCACATGGAAGCTCACAACTGCCTGTAACTCCAGTTCCAGGGGATCTGGCACTCTCACACAGACAAACATGCAGGAAAAAAAAAAAACACACACCAATGCAAATAAAATAAATCATTTTTAAAGGATTGTGAAAATTAGAGTTGATAGCAAAAGTCCAAGGAATGCTAGACTATTAATTGAAAACAACATATTCTACAAGTTAGAATACCCATGGAATGAGAAGGAAGTCTAGAACAATGGCAGACATGGCCAGAACATAAAACACATCCAAAATGAGAACTTGGGAGAGATTACACAGAGATTATTCAAAGGGATGGGTGGGGCGGTATCTTTTTGTTATGGATCTAGTGCTAGGAATCAAACCCTGGACCTTGTGTATGTGAGGCAATTGCTCTGTCATGGAGCTGTACCCCCAGTCCCAGTGTAGGGCATGTCTGAGAGGAAGACTGAGAGCAGAAATTGGCATAGGGTGTTACCTAGGTATTTGAAAAGACCAGACGAGAAGGAGGGGGAGGAGGAGGGGGGAGAAGGAAGAGGGGGAAGAGGAGGGGGGAGGAAGAAGAGGAGGGGGGAGGAGGAGAAGAAGAAGGAGAAGAAATGTGCACAACATAGTGAGTTCTAAGCCAGCTTGAGCTACATGGCAAAACCCTGCTTGTTGGGGATGGGGAGGAAGCAAGTGGAAAAAGACACGCCTAGAATTTTGCACGTGGTATAGAATGTAGATCATGCCTTGGTGAGGATGGAACAGATGTATCATCTGGAAATGTTCTGGATCTTGGAATCTTAAACATAACACAAGGAAAGGACTCACTATAACGAGAAATGCAGGAAGATGGCTGGTAGGTTCCAGATCCCCTCATGAACCCTGACCACAGAGCACACTTGGAGAAGGACTGTTTGGTAGTTGGAGTATGAGATTTCAGACATCACCATATGGGTCTCTAGAGGCATTGAAATGCCAGAAATACACCAACCACTCAGCTTTAGTGGGAGAGGAGACTCTGGAAGTCTAGCACCTGAGGTGACAGGCAGATGAGTTCAAGGCCATGGAAGATGTGAAGTTGACAGAATGGTGAAGCCACAAAGACCTAAAGATGGGAGTGCAGTGGACAGCCAGGGGTCCAGACCTTTGCATGCACGTGGAGGTGTTAGAAACTTAGAGCCTGAATGTTTGATGGGAGTGTAGGGCTGGGCAGGTGGTCTGATGGACAGGGCAGTTGCCGCAGTCTGAGACTCTGGGTCTCTGAGATGTGCTTGTTTGGATGGGGGTTACAAGATGGGGCGAGACACCTAGATCTCCAAGGAGGAAAGAGGACAGAAGCAGAGGAATTGCATTCCAGACTTCTGAAGGGAACTCATGGCGCCTGAGTCCCTAAGGCAGCAAGCAGGTGCTGGTGTACCAGGAGGCTGGGCACATTTGTCTGACAAGGGGGGGGGGCTGTTAAACTAGGTGCTAAGTGGAGGGGGGTGGGCAAAAGCTAAGAAACTCGATTCTCCAGGTGCTGAATAGGGTGATGGCGATTACTCAGGGCCAGCAGATAGATGTATGGGCACTAACAGCCTTTCAGAACCAAGGTCTCTAAAGTGGTCTGGGCAGGGACATTCAAAAGCCCTGACTATAAGTGAAGCAGCTAGAGCCCCGGAAAGCTAGGGTGCCTAAACATGGGCCTGAGAACCCTGCGGCCCAGCTGGGAGGGGGGCGTCGGGGATCCCCAGGTCAAAGGCGCGGCTGTGGGGGGATCCCCACGCCGCCTGCACCCCCTCCTTGGCGGCGGTGGCAGGAGATGGGGGAGGCGAGGCTGCCGAGAGAGCTGACCATGGACAGCTCCGGCGCGGGCCTGTTTCCAGGGCGAGCCAGCCCGGATCGAGGAACGTCGCCGGCTGTTCCAGCCAGAAGGTGGGGGGCGCGAATGGGGGAACGATTCGGACGCAACAGAGGTAGCCCCACAGCGGTAGCAAGTGTCTGGAGCTCCCAGGACTGGGCCCGGAGGAGGGATCTAGACTGAGAGGTCCCCTGTGCTGAGCTGAGGGATTCAGGCTTCTGGGCCCTAAAGGAGGCGAAAGGAGGCAACCCTCCTGAGATACCAGGGTTCGGCTGGGGACTCTGGGCTCCGGGAAGGGACACGCCTGGCTCTCCTGGGTTGGCTTGTGAAATCTGGACTCTGGGTTCCCTCGGGATGTAGATGGGAATGCAGGATTTCGGGCAAGCGAGTGGGGGAGGCTAGCCCAGGGGTCCCCGGGGTGGGCGCTGCCAGGCAGGCTGGGCCGGGCTCTTACCTACCTGGTCCGCGGCGACTGCGGGAGGAGCTGGGCTGCAGTAGGGATGCGGGGTGGGGTAGGGGCACCGGGCGGGGCCCCTGGCGGCGACCGGGGCCCGGATCTGGAGCTCTGGAGCCCTGTCTACGCCGCTAGCGCGGGCTCAGCGTCTCTTGCTCCGGCTCCGGCGCTGGGGACCCCCCTCCCCCTCACGGTCTCACAGCCTTATTCCCTAAAATAGCCCCCTGCCCTTGTCACCGTACAGCCTCCCCCCGCGAGGCCGCAGTCGCCAGATCCAGGGGTGCCCACCAGCGCCCCCCCCAAAATCCCACCTTCTCCCCCCAAAAATTTCTCCTCCCTCCCCCTCCCCCCCACAGATCCCAGGCGGTCGTGGCCCCTTTAACAGAAGACTGACGGACGGCGCTGAGCGGCCAATGAGAATTAGCGTCCGTGCCGGCCGGCGACAAGGCCCCGCCTTCGCATCCAGAGGGAGGGGCCGCGCGGGCGGAGAGGTGAGGGCGGGACTCATGGTGCAGCAACCAATAAGCATGCAGCGTGCAGCGGCCTGGATGGAGGCGGAGCCCGGCAGAGGATGATGTCACCTGAATCTAGTAGCGCGCGGCGTGGAAAGCGAGTCACGACCCCGCGTTCCCGCGGCAGTGCGCGTCTAACGGGACAGGAGGGCTAGGTGGCGGGATGGGAATTCAACATTCGAGGTGGGAATTTTTTTTCTTTTTTTTTTTCAAGGCAAGGGCGGCTCCCGGAAGGATGTGCTCGGTTGGAAGGTGAGGCTAGTAGCCGATGGGTAGCGAGTGCCTGGTACTCCGCACCCCTGCGCCCGCCTGGGGAACTGCACGCGGCCCGCCACCCCCGACTCCCACGCAGACGGTGGCACGGCCCACAGGGCTCCCCCAGCGAATGGTTCGCTCCGCCACGCCTACAGAGGCTGCGCTCAGGCTCCTGCCGCGTTTCAAGACTCCCGCGTCTGACCCGCGGCGGAAGACCCTACCAGGCCCTCTCCTTCCGAACCTCTTAAGTGTTGGGGACAGTGGTCTTCAGTGCTGCGCCCTGGCACTCATTTAGACGCAGCCTCGGGCCGGGCTAGTCTCTGGGAAGCCGGCCAGCCTCAGCCCTCGGAGCTGCTTGAGCGGTGTCTATCTCGCTACCCATACTGGAAAGAGCTTGGTTTTAACCTCAGCTTCACCCTCCTCCTCCACAGACACTATTCCAGGATGCGCGACAGACACACAAGACACTCGGTGAGGGTTAAAGATCTTTAAATAAGGTGCCAGTGACAATAAATAATACTGTACAGGAGAGGAGGATCCTGCTCTGTGATTTCAGCCTCGAGACTCCAAAGACCTGCAAGGATGTGGAGAGGGGAGGTTCAGGCACAGAGGAGGTTAAGTGGGGCATGGGATGTTTAAGGATGGGGTTCTGGAGTCAACGGTTCAGAAAAGCAGGCACAAGAATTCTGATATTAGGGAGCCAGAGGGTCCCAGGGCCTTGGCTACCATGGTACAGGTCAAGAGTCAGGAAGTCCCTGTGAAGAGCCAGGGATAAAGGATGAAGGCCGCTGGGCTCACTGGCCTGGTTTGGGAGTCTGAGGCTGGGGAAGGCAGCAGGGGGAGGGTGGTCACTGGAGGCTCACGAGTAGCTGTGGTGCTGCTGGCGCCGACGGGCTGATCGCATCTTCTCAAAGCGGGCTTCCATCTCCTCCAGCACCCGAGGCGTGTAGCGTACCACCAGTTTCACTGAGCCCTGGGCGGCCTTCAGGAGTTCCACCGCTTTTTCATGGTGTTCGCCCTCCACACTCTGCAGGGCAGGCCTCGCACAGACTGCTGGCCCAAACCGCTGCCCTTACCACCCTACCCAGGACACGGGACCAGTGGATAGTGAGACGGCTGCTGGGGTCGAGTCTCCAAGGCCTCATACCCCCACCCGACGTGGATTACCACCTTCAGACTCAGCACCCACACCCTAAAATCTGCCATGGCAGTGCAGCTTAGTCCTTAGTCAATGAACCAGGTCACTGAACCTGTCCTTGTCCTCCCAGAGTCCCAGAGAGGTCTCTCTACACCTCCGAAGCCCATTGCTCTCCTGTCCTCACAGCCCAGGAACAAAAGCCCAGCTTTTCTGGCCAGACTACCTCCTCACTGGTGCTTCCTTGGATTCTAACCACTGGGGTTTCAGGATGTTGGGTGGCTCAGACTTCTATTAGAGCCAACCTTTCTCCTCATGTCAGGGAGTGCAGTTACAGACCCGATCTGTTCTCAGCCAGAACCACCCTCCACCTCTTAGTCCGGAGAATTACCCATCCTTCACCATCCACCCCTGAGGTTCCTCCTGCAAAGACTTGCCTCCTCTACCCTGGACTAGTATCCCAGCTAGGCTCTCTGAAATCCTTGAGGGCCAGCAGTGTACCCCACAGGGTGTCTACAAAGGCTACGCTCCATCCAGTGCTTCCATACAGACACTGCGCTACCCCACTCACCACACCATTCACAGACAGCAGCTGGTCTCCCCTCTTGAGGCCACCATGGCGATCAGCCACACCTCCAGGGATTACTCGGGAGATATAGATGGGCGAGTTCTGCTCTTTGCCGCCCATGATGTTGAAGCCCAAACCCTCATCAGTCTTGGGTAGTTCCACGACCCTGGGGTGCGCATGACCCTCACTGGCTGTGAAGGCAGCCACTGTGGCCTGGAAGAGAGGAGGTGCCTTGTTGTGAGGGACCCCCCTTGAGGGAAGGGCACCGCAGCCAGAGAACAAAGGTCAAGTAGGGGAGTCCTGCCACAGAGCAACAGTAGGCCCCCTTGTGGTGACTAGAACCCGTGAGACCACTTGGCGTTCTTCCACAAGCCAGGTATGTCCACCCAGGTATGTCCTCGGTACTGAGCACCTGCCAATCTTGCTTTCAGACAAATGGAAACTAGCCCCCACCCCAGGACTGAGGTGGGTGAGGTGGGGACAGGACCGAGTCTGCAGGCAGTAACAAGAGTGTGGCACTGCAGTTTGGATAGGTGTCCCTGTTCACGACACCCAACTAGATTGTCTTTTAGGGTCATCTTCATGGTAGGCGAGTGAGGCCAGTTTCCACGCCTGTTGCTAAAGAGAATCTCATGTACATTCAAGTTAAAAATGTGCAGTTATTTAAAAGGTATTATAAATAAATCTTCATAGGGTGGAAGAGACGAGCAAATGAGGAAGGCACAGGGATAGCCAGCTTTGGGAGGGCACTGTGCCTGTGGTCACCCAGAGCTGCGGGGGCAGGCGCCTACCTTGGCTGTGGCGTGAGCCCGCACCTCGGCGCTGCCAGTGATGTCCAGGGTGTCATAGAGCTGCTCATACACCTGAGGGTGTGGGGGAGGCGGCAGCATTAGGGAGATGCCAGTCCACAGCCCTGGACACGACTACCTGCGTCCGCTTGCCCGTCGCCGCCCCCGCCGCGCAGCGCAAGGAAACTACAACTCACATAGTACCAGGGTGCTCACCTCGCGGATGGCAGAACAGAAGCGACTCTGCAGGACCCGCTGCAGGGCCTGCAGCTTCTGCGGGGGCAGCTCTCCGCTGCGTTGCAGCCGCTCCAGCAGCTCCACGGCCCGGGACACGTCTGCAGAACGCGGTGGGGACCGCGAAGGCACGCGAGGGCAGCAGGAAGGGCGAGCGAGGTCAGGCTGTAAGCGGTCGACGCGTCCCGCGGGTCCCCTGGACCCCAACCCCAGGCAGGGTGTTCTCGGGGCGCTCCGCCCCAGACCCTCCCACGCCCACAGACCGCAGGCCGCGCCCCGCCCACCCCAACTACGCCCGCCCCCGGCATTTGCCTGGCTGGCGCGGCCCACTGAGCCTAGAGGCCGGACCGGATCCCCCGGAGCGCTTACCCCGCTCCAGCCCCAGCGGCTCCACCAGCGCAGCCATGTCGCGGCCAACACTAACCACCCGCCCAGGCGCCAGCGAGGAGGGGGAGGTGCAGCGCGAGGCCCCGCCCACCAGTGCCGGCAAGGAGGTGGTGCAGCGTGAGACCCCGCCCACACGGCTACCAACAGTTCGAGGCCCTGCCCTCACCACGGACGGCAAGGCGGTGCTACGCAGGGGCCCCGCCCACTCCGGAACTCTTGCGAAACCCTAGTCCTGTGCGTGCCTAGTCCGGTGCCACTACATCACTACTAAGTGCACGGGTTTGTTCTGCTTGCGATCTTCCTGTTGCACCTTCGGCGTGCTGCTTTGCTCCTTGCAGCATGGCTGTGCCCTTCCGGTACTTTCCGCTCATTTCCACACTCACAAGTCCAGAGGGGCGTGGTTTCACAGGACTCCAGGGGCCTAGGAAAGAGGATAGCTGCGACTTGGAAGCCTGGGATACATACCGAGAGCCTGTCTCCAAAACCAGAAAAATGGAATCTGAAGCTGCAGATGTAACCCAGTCAGTAGAGTGCTAGCCTAGTATGCTCAAGACTCTGGGTCCCATCCCCAGCAGGGCATAAATCACAGGGTAGTGCTTGCCAACACTCGGAAGCCAGAGCAGGAAGATCAGAACCCTGTTCAAGGTCACCTTTGGTTACACACACAGAGCCTGGTGGCTTACACCTTTAATCTCTACACTCCAGAGGCAGAGGCAGACAGATCTCTGAGTTTAAGGCCAGCATGATCTACACCCAGGCCAGCCAGGGCTACATAGTGTGACCCTGTCTAGAGACAGAGACACAGAGACAGACATGAGCAAGGACCTTCACAGTTCAGAGATTTTTGGAAGATAAAGTCAACGAACCATGTCGGGCGGTGGTGGCACACGCCTTTAGTCCCAGCACTCCAGAGGCAGAGGCAGGCGGATCTCTGTGAGTTCGAGGCCAGCCTGGACTACCAAGTGAGTTCCAGGAAAGGCGCAAAGCTACACAGAGAAACCTTGTCTCGAGAGAGAAAAAAAAAAAAAAAGTCAACGAGCCATAAAACCTAGGTCACCCAGAGTGCCCAAGAGGCTGGGCAGTCACGATGGCACGAGTGGTCTTGTATTTCATGTTGGATCTGTATTTTTATGTAAATCTCTAAGAGTGACCTAGGATGGTCTAATGGGTATCTGAAGCTCTCTGGGGCACCCAGGGAGTTTGGATTGTAGAAGAGGCAGGAGGGAGATGTTGTCCCAGCAAGCTGAGGTCTGGGGGACGGGCAGACTAATGTGGAACTGCTTGAACAGTGTCTATCTCGTTGGTACTTGTCTAGTAAGAAGGCCCTGGGTTCAGTCTCCAGCACTGCATAACTTCATTGTGATGGTCACTATGGAGGCAGGAAGACCAAGGTGGCCAGCTTAGATGACAGATGCTTAAGCCCTGAACACTTGAGCCTGTGATGTCTGAAGGGAGGCCAGACCGAACTGGAGGTCAGAAGATGCTGCTGACTGTTAAACCAAGGGGACAGGAGTGCAGGAACAAGGAAACCAAGAACGGGGGAGCTAGGAGGAAAGCTGGGTGGGGAGGCACAAGAGCTGGCTGTTTTAAAGAGTGGTCAGTGATAGGGAATGCTGTTGACGGTTGCTGGGTTACAGGATGCTGATTTAGTTGGGTGGGGATGTGGGGTCAGAAAAGGCTGTGTTCAAGGGCAGAGTGGGAGCAGGCTTCTCTGGCTCTCCACCACAGTCCTCTCAACAGTAGCAGTGTCGATGATAAAAACATCACTGTGGCAGGCGGCAATGGCGCACACCTTTAATCCCAGCACTCCGGAGGCAGAGCCAGGTGGGTATCTATGAGTTCGAGGTCAGCCTGGTCTACAGATCGAGATCCAGGACAGGCACCAAAACTACACAGAGAAACCATCTCTCCAAAAACAAAACAAACAAAAACCCCAACAACAAAAAAACATCATTGTGCCTGTGCCTTTCCTTAACTACCCATTTCATCAGATAGCCTAAGATGGCCTTGACCTTGGCCTCCTACCTCAGCCTTCCAAGAGCAGGGATTTAAGGCTTCTCCCCTCCCCCCATGCCTGGCTTCAAAAGCAGCAACCTGAACCAAACAACCAGGTACCTGCTTCAGCTTTTATGGAGCTTAGCTTCTGCCTTCCTGTCTTTAGCTGAGGTAGAGTATTGTCCTTAACCTCTTGAGCCATCTTGAGTGCCAGGGACAAGCAAAACCAAGCTAAACAGACCACCCCTCAGCTAGGGAAGTGATCCCTGATGGCAGGTTCCACTCTCAACCATGAAATGAACACATTATCAGGGCACTTCGAAGGGCAGACTGGGGCCAAGACAATGAGTTTATTATGAACTAGAATACACCTTGGCCAGGACTGCTTAACCACACACTTCTTACCCTGTAACAATAAACCTCATCTCAGCGCTCCAAAGGACAGACATGGAGTCACTGGATCCCCTGTTCCTCTTCCCAGTGTGCTGTGAAGAAATCCCTCCGCTCTTTACAAGCGGGTGGTGCCTAGCCTGTTGGGGCTGATAAAAATCTCTGGTAACAGGGAATGGAGATTGACTACAGTGTTCTGCTCTTGCTAAGAACCCTAGTTGGGTTCCCACATCAGGTGACTCACAATCACCTCTTAACTCCAGATCTGGGGGATCTGACATCTCTGATCTCTCAGGGCACCTGCACTCATGTACACACAGGAAAGAACACACATAATTAAAAGTATTTTTTAAAACCGTGAACAATGGAGCTAGGGATGTAGTTCAGTTGGTAGAGAGCCTGCCCAGAATGCACAAAGTCGTGGGCTCCAAAATCCCAAGCACCCCATAAACGGTGTCTGGTAGCACACATCTGTAATCTCAGAACTAGGGAGGTAGAGGCCAACCAGGCCTATATATTAAGTTCCAAACCAAGCAGAAGTATACAATGAGACCCTATCTCAAAAAAGGGTGGTGTGGATATAAACAACACCCCTTTGGCTCCTCTGGAAGCAAGCTCAGATACTGCAAGTTGGTCCTGTATCAAACACTGCTTCTGTTCATTGGTCTAGATATTGGTATCACATGTACATTTGTTTGCTACCTTTCCTCGTGAACTTAAATATACTTTTTGACTTTGTGTATGTGGCACAACACAGCACATATGGAGATCAATGCCCTCTTGGTAACAGCTTCTGTTTAATCCATGTGTTTATCTGATGTCTGCCTGTGACATCCTTACTGTGGGACTCAAGCTGGGTTTTGAGATGCTATTTCAGGAGGTCCTTGCTTTGCTGGTGGTTTTTACAAACTTTCATTCTTTCCCCTATATTCTCAACTTCTTTCCAAGTCTCAAATACAACAGCAATTGTATTGACTTTTATTCCCCCAAGGCAGAACTTGCTTGTCCCAGCTGGCTTTGAACTCCTCTTACTACAACTGGCTTTAATTTTTTAAAAAAGGTTTATTATTTATTATTCATTATGTTCTACTTGCATGTATGCCTTCACCCCAGAAGAGGAGTCAGACCTCATTACAGATGGTTGTGAGCCACCACATGGGTGCTGGGAATTGAACTCAGGAAGAGCAGCCAGTGCCCACCCGCTGAGCCATCTCTCCAGCCCCCTAATTTTCTTTTTATAATTCCCAAACGTGGAAATTTCAGTTTTCTTGCCAGTCTGGACCTACTGCTCTAGAAACTGCCATCCTGGGATGCCCCTCTGCTTCCATTTGAACTGATTTTTTAAAACCCTTCACCAGTCAATTCCTTAACCAAGAGGAATTTTCATTAAGTTTGTCCATCCTTCCTAGCATTGTCAGTGTTCATGACAAAAACTAATCCTAAATCCATCTACTAAATGACCACTTCCCACCCCCAACAGGGTTTTTCTGTGTAGCCCTGGCTGTCTTGGAACTCACTGTAGAGACCAGAGTGGCATCTAACTCAGAGATCTGCCTGCAGACCTCAGGGTTGAGGCACCTGTTTAGCTGGGAACTTCAATTTCCTCCCTCTCCAGTCCCCACCCTCAGAAAGCCTGCCAAGTAGTGGATCCTCCCCTGGAGCTGCTCAAAGGTCGCACATACGGGGGTATTTGAGGCCCTCTCCTTGGGAACAGTGACATGACTTCTCCTCTTCCCACCGCTACCCCCCTAGATCACCCGGGACTGCTTTGGTCGGATTAAACTTGGTCTTATTAATTTGGCTTACTGCATTGGCAGAAACCCACAACCGGGGATTCAAAATATTTATCAATGACTTTAATTCCAGCACTCAGGTGGTAGAAGCAGAGGCACGTAGATCTCTATGAGGCCAGCCTGGTCTACATAGTGAGTTCCACGACAGGGCTACAGAGCCTGCCATAAAAACAAAAACAATTTAAATTGTCCACCTCAGATTTGCTAATCTTTACTTTCCTTCGTCTGCTTTAGCTTCACCTCAATGGCCCTCATCTTCTACCTACTATCCTCCTTGGTATCCCCTAAGTCCTCTTCCTAGCAAGCCTAGGAAATTTCAAGTAGCTGTTGAATACTGATGGTCTAAATCCTTGATTTTGTATTTCTAGCCTGGTCTTTCTCCTAGTGGCCACCTGTCATGGGGTGAGGTAGGAGGCACTCCATCACAACAGCGTGGTTGCTGAAATCTCACGCTTCAACATGATGAGATTCCAGGGGCTCTCATTACCATACTGAGCAGCTCAGGGGTGCACACAGGCTTCCTGGTCAAGTTACAGAAGTTTAACCTCCACTACTGTGGATGTAGAGACTGTTTCCCACCAGTAAGCACCCACTTTGAAGGCAAACAACATGATGATCCACAAATACAGTGATAGCTGGGAGTGGGGGAAGGGACACACTCTTGACATCCCCCAAATAGGGATGTCACCACACCCTCAACTCAGAGTCAACAACTGCACAAAATCTTTTGGGAAGGGCTTCTCACACTCCTGTAAGAAATCCCAATAAATCTGTTCACCAAGCAGAAACCCAGTTGTAGTTCTCATCTCCCCAGAAGGAAAAAATAGATCTATTTACATAGCATTTGGCATACACAACTTGAGGATGGACTCACGCTCATTTACCATTTCAGAGGTCTAATCACTTGTCCCACACACTTGGCAAGAGCCTGAGGCAGGTGTTCTATCTCATCTTCACCAGGAAGCAGAGCACAACACACCCCCAAAACCTATCCCCACTGACTTACTTCCTCTAACTGGGTCCCACCTCTCAAAACCCACAGAATCTCCCAAATCACACCAGCAGTTGGAGACAAATGTCCCATATGACATGAGCCTGTGAAGGCCATATTATACTCAAGCCTTATCAATTCCGTAAGAACGGTGGCTAAAGGAGGCTATGTCTCCACTGGTCATCCTCCAATGCCTTTCTCAAGTTTTTGCTGCCCTAAGCATTCTACAATGAGGCACTCTCAGCCAAACTTAGCTACAACATGGGGAAAATCCACAGGTATGTGAGTCAAGTTTCCTTTCAGGACAGCTATCTGGTGGTATTCTCGGTTATCTGTAGACTGGAGTCCTGTCAATCAGGTCTAAATGGGACTGCCTTCAGCCTTTCTTCAGGACTGTGCCAGGCTAGCCACTGCTTCCTCAGGGCTCACCAGACTCAAAGCTCTCCCACTTAGTCTTCCATCCAGAAATGTGTGGACACATCAGCTGTTGATGGCTGTTTCATTAGCCAACTTTATGACCAGGCATCTTCCTGACCACAAGTTTCTCCCATCCTGCCTCTTGGCCTACTGCTCTCTCACTCGTTCAGAGGGCAAGGGCTTCCCTATCTCACCTGTTAAGCAGCCCTGGTGGCCCGGAGCACAGCCTTTACTTCAGGTCATAACATAATTATGTGCACCATAATCTGCACACCAAGTGGGGCTGGACAATATAAAGTGACAACCTTTTGGGAAGGGAACAAGTGCAGTAAGACACCAGGGGCCCACTATCAACAGGAAATTAATTTTATTTTTAAATCCAAGGGACCAGAACAAAAACAAAACAAAACAAAAAAACAACCCTCTACCCTCAGAGGACAAGCCATGGTGGAAAGGCTAAGAAGGCAGACAGCAAAGTAGGAGCATGTCCACAACACAGGAGGCCTCTTCATTCGGGAGCTGCCTCCATCAGATATCCATTCTCTGGGGCCATGTACCCATCACCACCCTCTGCCTCCATGTACATGTCTCGACCATCACTACCTAGACCTTCCAGCCCATTGTCCTGACCACTGCCACCCCCACCCCGAGCCTCATCCCTGCCCCGCTCACTGGCCCGCTCCCCCCGTTTGTGCTCTCGATCCCGATCCCGGTCTCGATCCCTTCGACGTTCCCTGTCACTCCGGTGGCTCCTACGACGCTCCCGGTCTCGATCCCGGCCCTTCTCTTCTGGGCCATCAGGGCCATCAGGGCCAAGCTCTCCAGGAGGCCCATCATCAGGAACTGCATCACCAGCCTCAGAGGGTTCAGCCATGTCGCCGCTGCCGCCGCCGCCACCACCACCACCGCCGCCGCCACCACCACCTCCACCACCTCGAAGCTCCTCTTTTCGTTCCCGCTCCCGGCGTGCTCGCTCCCGACTGCGACTGCTCCGTCGCTTTCGGTCTCGGTCCTTGTCCTTGCTTCTCTCTCTGGAACGACGCCGCTCGTCCTTGTCTCGACTCCGGGAGCGTCTCCTCCGGTCCCGAGAGCGGGAGCGTCTCCGTTCTCTCTCCTTGTCTCTCTCTCGGCTTCTTTCTCTGCGCTCCCGCTCGCGGTCCCGGTCCCGGTCCCTGTGTGGAAGTGGGGAGGGGCCCGGCCTACATGAGATTAGCAGCGTGTGGCAGGGTACCCCATGACTGCCTTGTCCCAAGAAACCAGGTGCCCAACCTTACCTCTCATCATATCGGGAAGTGTCATCACGGCCTGAATGCCTGATGTTCACATCTGCCCCACCTCTTCTGGTCCCACCAAGGCCACCTCCTAGGGGTCAAGCAAAGGAACACAGGGTCAGTGGGAACGCTGGCAAAAACCAAATACCTCTACTGGCAGCTATGGTGCACAATCCCATGCCAATCACCCCCATGTTCCCTTGTCACGGAAGAGCCTGTTTTACATGCAAGCCTTTAACAAGGTGCTAGAGCTCATGGACACTCTAAGAAGAAACTAGGTTTCCCAAGCTAGCCAACCTCATCTGAGACCTGAGACTCTAGGCTAGCACACCACCAACTTGTATTTTTGTGCACAAAGTCCAAAGTGTGAACCCACAGAAAAGCTGAAAGAAGCTAGGCATGGTGTTACATCCCTTTAATCCCATACTTGGGAAGACAGGGGTAGGGAGATCTTATGACTGTGAGGCCAGTCTAGTCTACACAATGAACTTTAGGCCAGCCAAAGTTATACAGTGGGACCTTGTTCTCAGAATAGAAAAGCTACAAAACCTACCATGCCCAGCTTCCCAGGGGACCCTTTATTTCCAGTCTTCTCAACTACACTCTTGCTTCCCATAACAGTCATAAACTTGACATTTATCTTCCCTGGAGTAAGCTTGCTTTCCTTGTCTCTGTACCTTCTACTTCCCTGTCAGCCTCAAATCACCAGGTTTCAAGCTCACTAACTGTGCGAGGAAACCATGACTACACCCCTTCAGATCCCGATATGCAACAAAAAGAGGAACTCTGTTGAACTTGCAGATTTAATACCAGGTCTAGAAAGGTGGTATGTACCTGACCAATAGCACTAAGGAGCAGGTGGCAATCTTATTTTTCTTTTTCTTTTTTTTTTAAAAGATTTATTTATTTACTTATTTATTATGTATACAGTATTCTGCCTGCATGTGTCCCTACAGGCCAGAAGAGGGCACCAGATCTCATTATAAGTGATTGTGAGCCACCATGTGGGTGCTGGGAATTGAACTCAGGACCTCTGGAAGAGCAGCTGGTGCTCTTAACCACTGAACCATCCCTCCAGCCCCGGCAATCTTATTTTTCAAATGGGGACCCACTAATGAGCCACTTGCTCCCAGTGACTTGGCAAGGAAGACTCATGGCTGGGAATCCCATGTGCCTGTGGTTTCCTGCAAAACCCATCTAAAGAGGGTCCAGAGAAGTGAGGTTGAGATTCACACTGAGCACAAGAGAAAATAGAAGTCAGTCACATGCCAGGCTGAATCTAGGAATAGGTAGCAGGTTGAACTACTACAACACAGGACGCAGACTCCCAGCTGCTGGGTCACAACTTAACAATGGGCTATGCCATCAATACAAGAAAGACACTTGCTCCCTGCACACATAAGGTAAATAAATAGCACTCTTCATATCTGACTCGCCGCAAAGTCCAAAAGCAACAGAGATAGTTAGACCATGTACTGAAACCTCAGAAACTGAGTTCAACAAACATCTCATTCTAAAAAAAAAAGGTAGGTGGGGCTGGAGAGATGGCTCAGAGGTTAAGAGCACTCACTGACTGTCCTTCCAGAGGTCCTGAGTTCAATTCCCAGCACCCACATGATGGCTCACAACCATCTGTAATGAGATCTGGTGCCCTCTTCTGGCCTGCAGGCGCACACGCAGACAGAACACACTGTATACATAATAAATAAATACATAACTACATAAAGCCAGGTATGTAGTTTCAACATTCAAAAGACTGAGACAGGAGGATCACATGAGCCTGAGGCCACCCTGAGTTTCACTGTTGAGACCCTGTCTCAGAACTACACCCGAGTAATAAAAATACTTCTATGTACTGCATGTGGAAAACAGCTGTGCAAAACTTTACACAGGCACATGTCTGCCTGTGTGTGTGAAGAAGAACCCATACTATCACATTAGCAGCAAGTCTGCGCACCAAGACAAATGGCTTGTTTCTGAGATTTCAGGAATCTCCCAGCACAGCAAGAACTGGAGGCTCCTGGGGGTTGGGGTGCTAGGTCAACTCAGCAAATGCTCAGATGGAAGCAAAGCCAGGTAACGCTGCCCGAGACAGAGTGACACCTGGCACACAAGACCTGCAATCCAGCTGGAGCCTAATACTGAGTCATTAGATGGACAAACAGCAGAGACTGACACTTGTCCACAGAGACAGCAGCACAATCTCTCAAGATCCTCTTGGTGAGAATCCACTGATACACGGGCCTGGGACTGAGACAAGAGCCCTGCATCAGTTGGCCCCTCCTTTCCTGCATACACGCAGGCAGGACACTCTATATATCCAGCAAAGGCCAGGGTCTGCTTGGGCACCAGCAGGTGTAGGTGTCTGTGTGCACTAGTGTCTAAAGCCATGAAGATAATGAGAAGACAGCTGGGAATGGAGGGGAACAAGCAGTATGCGGGTTGGGGAGACTGAAGGCAGAATCATCTACACACACAGGCCAGCACCCAGAGGGCAGAATGGACTCACCTAGACGCCGGGGCCTCCAGCCCTTCACAGTCCGGCCCCTTTCCACATCCACAAGGACCCTCCTGCCATCAATCTTCTTGCCATCTGCGTGCTTGTAAGCGGCTGCAACAGATGTGGGGGAGGGGGGTCCCCAGAAGGTGCTCTAGTCAGACAAGGATCCATGCAACAGCATCCCTGCCCCTCAAACCCCATCTGCACACATACACTCACACTCCCACCAGTCAGCCAGGCAACCAACAGCCAGACAGCCCTCTTCCCACCCTGAAGGGCCTGCTCCATCCAATCCCTGATTCCTTTTTGGCACCCCCAATTATCATTGGGGGGCAAAACATTCACCCTGGCCACCCCCAGCTCCCACATGATGGAGCAGCCCCCTCCTGCCAAGGGCGGCCAAAGTTGCTGCAAAGAAACTGGAGGTTAGCTGAATGCTGGCCTCTGCTGTGGGGAGGGCTCCTCCACACCCAGGCATGCACCCTAAATACCATGCTGGGCAGGAGGCTGGCTAGGCCCCTCCACACCCAGGCATGCACCCTAGACACCATGCTGAGGCAGGAGGCCCACTGGGCCCCTCCACACCCAGACCACACCAGTTTTTTTTTTTTTTCTTTTTTTCTGTGTTTTCATAGAGAGGTCAGTGCAAGGTAAGACATCAGAACAGAAATGAACAGGAGTGGAGACCTTAAGAACTGGCAGGGATAGAGGTGGGTGCTGAGCTCCCCAGGGGCCTCCAAGGACCCTGGCTGGGCCCAGAGGTACATGTGCCGTGCTACTCAAAATCCCTGCCTTACCTGAGCAGACTGACCCTGCCACCACCTAGCCTGGCCAGCTCTGTCCTCCAGGCCAAGCTCAATGGCCAGTAGGGCATGCAGCCCAGCCTGAGTTCAGGGAAGTTGAGGAGCATAGGACAGAGTGGGGAGGCCCCAGAGTCCAGGCCTGTGATCAGGCAGGGCTGTTAAGAAGGCCAAAAAGTCCCTGTCCAGGTCCCAGCCCTGGCCTAAGGGACTATGCTCACCAACCACAATACCCTGCCCAACCCCAGCCCGCTCCCCCCCAATAACAACCAGAGGAAGAGAAAAAGGTGCCATTTACCGATGCCAGCCTTGCGGGTGTCCAAACCGAGCGGGATGGGGGGGGCTCGGCAACTCCTGGGGGCCTGGCGAGGAGGCGGGCTTCCCGGGGGTGGGGTGGGGGTGGGACATGGGACTGCTTACCTGGAGACCCCAAGCTTACCTGAGCACTCACACAGACCCCACACCCACCACCATTGGGGTAACTAAAGCTACAGGGAAGGTAGCCCTGAGAGAGACTACATTTCCTACATCACCTAGAGACAGGTGGATGAAGGAATTAAAGGGGCCTCAGAGCCTCACAGAGGAATGACTTGAGCCTGGGCTGGAAGCCCTTGGTCTATCCTGCTTGACCTTAAACATCAGGCCCCAAGGCCTCAAAGCACCTACCACCTCACCACTACCTGAAACAGTCACGCTCCACTAGGCACAGGCCCACCTCTCAGTACTGGGATCAGGCTCTTCCACCTCCAATCCCACATGCCCTCCCACTGGTGGCAGCAGCCGAGGCTGGCACACAGGGTAACACCTGGGATCCAGGAAACAGGATGCTTCTCAAGCTCCAGGAGGGGCCAATTGGCCCCTAACCCCAGAGCAGAGTGAGGGGGGAGGGAACTTGAGAACTGAGGTCAGTCAAGTACAGGAACCCGGCTCAGGTTCCCCATCCCAAACCCCAGGAGAGGCCCAACCCAGAGAACAGCAAGAAGACCATGTGATTGTGTCAGTCTAGGCTTCTCTCTCTTTCCCTCTCTTCCGCCTCAGTACAGGTTTAGCAAAAACTACCACACCTTCAGTTGTTTGAAACCTGTTCCACCCCTCCCATACCCTGAGCCCCAATCCATGCACTTTGGGGAGCTCAGGCACTGGGCATCACAGTTGCCTTCTCAGGAGGCTCCCACCATGCCAAGGAAGATAGAAGGGATAGAGAACCCCAAACTAGAAACCAGAGTCTCTCCAGACCACTATGGTGACAACCCCACAGAAGTCATAGGGTAGGGAGGGTCAGGCTGAAGGGCTCCATACAGAGCCCTGGCCCCAGAACACCCAACTTTAGGATTGCCAACTTGGCCCCAGGTGTCAGGGGCTGGGTGGAGCCCGACTATGGACGGAGGTCAGTGCCTCTCCCACCGAGGTCCACCCTTCCCCTTGGGATCAGTGAGATTACCAGAGAGCATGTGGGTGGGAGCAAGAGGGACAGAGGGCACCCAAATGAGGAAAGGGCTGTGGGTGAAGGGAGACTGAAGGGTAACTAGGGTGGGAAGGGAAGCCTCACTGTTCCTAAGCTGCCTGGCTAAGCTGGGCTGGTGTGCGGTGCTGTGATCTTACCCATGATACAAACCCTTATACCAACCATACACTGAGGTGTTGTAAGGGGAGCGTAAGCATCAGCTGCAAGCCAGCTGCGTGGTGGCTGCAGTGACAATAAGAACAGTCAATTAATACGGCGGCCCCTGGACACGCCGCAGCCCTGCCCACCCCCACCCACCCAGCCCTGCCCAAGTGGACGCCGCGCAGCCTCAATGGGGCTTTGTAGCTGTGGAGGTGGGTGCTAAACATGCCCACCAGATCACTGCTTGACGAGAACTAGGTGGGAGCTGGGGTTGGGGAGGTGGAGGGTCGGGTGGCCCAGCACAGTTCTACTGGGGGAGAGGACTGGTTCAAAGGCCAGCTCTCACTGCAACCTGGTGGCCCCCAACTCCAGTGGGGGCCTAATGGGGAGAAGCTCCCCAAATCCGACACCTCCCCCCACCTCCAGGTGGCCCCATACCTCACCCAGTGCCCTCCTGGCCCGAGGTTCAACGTGTGACACTTACCTCCCTGGGCTCACACACACACGTTGTGGGGGATTTTTGGTTTTTGATTTTTAAAAAACACGTGTATATATATATAAAAAAAAAAAGATATATCAGAAACAGAGGGAGAAGAGACAATGCTAAAGTCAGGTATGGCAGGGGAGGGAACAGACGACGGGGAGAGGCTGGGAAGCAGAGGTGAGAGGGTCAGAAGGCAAGGCAAAGGCACAGGTACTCACAGTGCATGTCTCGTTCATGTTCATACTCAATGAAGGCATAACCACGGGGTTTTCCAGAGCGCTTGCTGTATACCATGTGGATCTGCAGGGCAGGCAGAAGGCAGT
Source organism: Peromyscus californicus insignis (assembly GCF_007827085.1). Classification (NCBI taxonomy): domain Eukaryota; kingdom Metazoa; phylum Chordata; class Mammalia; order Rodentia; family Cricetidae; genus Peromyscus; species Peromyscus californicus. Next base: position 175,433,438 of record NW_026294562.1, on the reverse strand, counting down.
GAGCTCCACAAGTTACAGGGCTGCCCCACCCACCCCACAACACAACTTATTCCACAGGCTTTGGGCTGGGGAACACACCAGTAACAGATTTGTCCTTCAAGCGTCCCAAGGGACTCTCACTCCAGTGAGAGCCTGAGTAAAGTGGAAAGCAAAGGGCATAGAAGCAGCACGTGAGAGGCAGAGGGTCCCGCAAAGCAGGCTGGAGAAAGCTGTGGCTACAGCTCTATGGAAACTGGACATCTGATGGTGGAGATCCTCCGATGAGGCCAAAGGCAAACGGGCACTGAGCCAAGTGCCCCCAAAGCCAGCCAAGTGTGAGAAATAAACAATGTGCTGAGCATAAAAAAGGGCCACTGCGGATAATCGATGTAGAACTGGGGAGGAGTCTGCCTGCAACCATGGCAAGAGGCCTGTGCATACGGAGCCAAACATATGGGAAGGTGGGGAGGCTAGAGGACCCAGAGCACTTAAGAGGCCTCTGCAGGACTGAACAGGGACGAGGGAGCACATGGCCACACTGTAAAGGCCAGGAAAAGTCAGGCAAAGCTTATGGGCTCTCTCTCCACATGCCAGTGACACAGGAGGCTTGAGTACAGAGAACCAGCATCCAGACAGGAATGCTTGGAGATACAGGGGGTGGGGCAAACCAGACAAGACTTCCGGGAATAGGATTTGAGCAGGTTCCCAAGGGATGACTGGTCCTCCATTCCCATCACTGCCTGCTCACACATGGGTGGGTGCGGTCCTAAGCTTGCTCAGGACAACTAAGACTTGAACTCTATAACCTGAAATCTTCAGAAGTCAACTGAGCTTCCAAGCTGACATGGTTCCATCAGGTCTCAAGGGGGGTAGGGCTGAGGGAGAGAACCAGTTCCTGAGACCCAGGAATCAGGGACGGGCCACAGGGCCCATCCTGGGCTAAGCAGCTTGTGTCCATCATGAGCGCCAGGTCTTACTTTGTCTCCCAGCAGAAGAAAATAAGGCACAAAGCAGTTAAGTGAGTTTTGGTATAAAAACTTAGCACAGCACCTATCTTTCTTGTTTTTAGTACAGACCTCACTCTGTAGCCCAGGCTAGTCTTAACCTTAAGACAACTTTACTGACTCAGTCTCCCTAGGGCTGGGATTACAGTTATGAGCCACCATGCTTCAAGTCAGCATGTTCTTTCTTTTTCTTCTGTCCAATACTTTCCATTTCAATAATTTTGTGAGACTGATCCCATTATAAGATGACTGTGAGCCACCACGTGTTTGCCGGGAATTGAGCACAGGACCTCTGAAGGGTAGCCAGTACTCTTAACCACTGAGCCATCTCTCTAGCTCTTATGGCCTATTGTTAATTGTTGACACATATATAGATGTGTTTGTGTATCTCTAAATATAACCTGCTCAGTCCATATATACCTGCTGCATGTATGTTTTCAGGGCTGACCAATTGGTACTAGATAAGCAATTAGTGTGTCTCTCCCTAGTTCCCTTCTGACTGTTTCTGCTGCATGCATGCTCGCTCTTTTCTGAAGACAGGTCTCACTAGCCTTGGCTAGCCTGAACTTGGCAGGTAGATCAAGCTGACCTACAACTCAAGAGACACATCGGCTGAGAGTATATGCACGCACACGTACACACACCCAAGCGCTGGAATTAAAGGTGTGTGGCACTACATCTGGCAGCACGTTTCCAGCAAAGGGTCAGGCAGCAGACACCCCAGATTGAGGGCCACGCGACACAACCGTAATAAGTACCTAACTGCCTTGTAGCAATAATATCTGCAAACTATATGGAAATGAACAAGTCTCCCTTAGCTACACAGCAAGTTCAAGGCCAATTTAGACAACATAGCAAGACATTTCAAAATAAAACAGAAGCTGGGACGGGCTGGATAAATGGCTCCTCAGTGGTTTAGAGCATTTGCTGCTCTTGCTGAAACCCAGGTTTCATTCCCAGTACTCACAGAACAACTAACAACAATTTCTAACTACAATTCCAGAGCAAAGGTACTGTGTACACTTAATATACACATATGCAGACAAAATACGTATAAGTAAATCTAAAAACTAGTAATAATAAGGCCTGTTTGTGATAGAGTGAGACTCTTGTCTTTCCTGTTTGTTTTTGAGACAGGGTTTCTCTGTGTAACAGAGCCCTGGCTGTCCTTGAAGTCAGAGATCCACCTGCCTAACCCACTGCTGGGATTAGAAGCATGTGCCACCATATCTAGTGAGACACTAAACAACTAAACCAACAAATCTGGAGGGTCTGGTGATGTAGCTTAGTTGGTAGACTACGATGCATGAAACATTGTGTTCAATCCTTATCACGGCCAAAAAAAAAAAAAAGTGGTGGTACACACCTGTAATCCCAGCACTTTGGAGGCAGACAGGAGAACCAAAATTTAAAGTCATTCTCTATCTGCATAATGAACTCATCAGTGCCAAGCCTGGACTATGTGGGACAATCAAAGATTAAGAGCCAGTAAGTGAGCTGGCTGAGTTTGATCTCCAGGAGAAAATGGGTCTTATAAGTTGTTCTTTGATCTCCACACATACCAGCCCTTTCTCCGCAATGTAATAATGTAATGCGGAGGATCCAAGTTCAGTTCCTAACAACCATATGGAATTCCAAATCCAGGAGATCCAATGTCCCTCTGGCCTCCAAGGGCACTGCACTCATGTGAATATACATGGTGGTGATGGTGAAGTACACCTTTAATCCCAGAATTTGGGAGGCAGAGACAGGTGATCTCTGTGAGTTTGAGGCCAGCCTGGTCCACAGAGTGAGTTCCAGGACAGCTAGAGCAACACAGAGAAACCTTGTCTTGAAAAAAAATAAAACAAAGTAATACCAGAAATGGCTCAATGGTTAACCAGGGCACTTGCTGCTCTTGCAGAGAACCTGGATTTGGTTCCCAGCACTCAGCTTATACTTATAACTCTGTGTAACACTTGTCCTGGGGGATCTAGGAACCTCTTCTCACCTCCTTGGGCACGAGGTACCAACGTAGTATATTTATATACAAGCAAGCAAAAGAACACTCGTGTTTAGAAAATGAAGAATTTTTAAAATAAATACATAGAGCATCATTTATACAAGGGCTGGGGATATAGTTTCAGGTACAATGCTTGTTTACCATATAAACTGCTGCCCAGAGCTTAAGCTCTATTCCTGGGGGCAGAGGAGAAATATCTAATGAAGGTCTTGGACAGCAAAGACAAGAGGACTGGAAGTTCAAGAACATCCAAAGCTTTATAGTAAGTTTGAGGCCAGCTTTGGATTCATGAAACTGCCTCAAAAACAAATCAGAAAACAAACGAACAAACCACCCATCCACCCACCTAGATTCAACCTATAACCTAAGTGGGCCTGCCTCCTCACCCATATACCAACTTGCAGCAAGGTGAAGTTTGCCAATCTGTGAATCTGTGTTATAAATCCACAAGGACTCACCACTTCCAATGTTACCCTTTTTTTTTTTTTGCGGGGGTGGGGGGGTGGGGGGTAGGGGTGGGGGGGGTGGGGAGGGTGTCCAAGACAGGGTTTCCTGGGTAGCCCTGGCTGTCCTAGAACTAGTTCTATAGATCTGGCTGTCCAAGAATTCAGAAATCCATCAGACTCTGCTTCCTGAGTGCTGGGATTAAAGGTGTGTGCCACCACCACCCCAGAGCAATGTTACTTCTGACATTAAAGCTACACTAAAGAAAATAAACCCAGGCCCTGAAAAGATGCGAATCATTCCCAGGCTGGGAACCCAGCATTGTTCCTCACTTCAGGCTACTGTTCCCTCTTCCAAAAACCCTCAACTCAACCCTCCACCCCAACCTACTTACTCTTTTGATGGGTCCATACACCTCAAACTCTCTCCGAAGCTTAGACTCTGTTGTGTCATAGTTCTACAAGAGACAAAGCTAGGTTAGATGGGAGAAGCACACCGCTCCAAAGTCCTTAACTAGGCCAGGACTAGACCCAAGTTCTCAGCAGCCTAGGGTTCCCAAGCCAGGAGTTGGGTACTTACCACTCTAGCTACGAACAGAGTCTTGAAGGCATCACCTTGAGCATTGGGATCATTGTGAGGGTCCCCTGTACAAGGAGGAGAGAATCTTTTAAGTAGACAGAGCCCACAATCTTGGGTAGAACAATGGACAGAAGCTGAGGACAGGAAGATGGAACCTAAGTAGGACCCCTTCTACAAGAAAAGCTCAGCGACTTAGCAAGCTTGATTACACGCCCTCTTTCAGGTTTGGTTTCACTAAGGCCTTTTCTAGAGTAATTGACAGATGAGGACAACAGGCTGCTAGGGTGAAAATTACATTAGATAGATAGGATGTGACACACCAAAATGTCATTTCAGAACTATGGACTTTGGCCAGCCATTCCCAGTACAAAGTGAGCTGAGCAGTAACTGGGACCTCTCTGGAGGGAGACTCAGCTATCTTGTTCCGTAATATATGCAGTCCTGCCACTCATTGGACAGAATTCAACACAGCCAGGGGAAAGCATGATACCAAATAATCTCAGATCTAAGACTAGGCAACCAGAGTCCAGGATAAACTGGGTGTGATGGCCCATGAGTAAATCCCAGCACTGAGGGGGCAGAAGCAAACAGAACTCAGCCTGGTCTTCATAATGAGTTCCAGGCCAGCTAGGCTACACAGTGAGACTGTCTCAAAAAGAAAGTAAGACAGTTCAGGATAGGTTTTTCTCCTCTATATCCTACAACCTTTGGCAGAGACCCTGGGCTAGTGCTGAAGAAAATCATAAGGATCAAGTGGCATAAATAGATAACTACCTCCCATTTGGCCTCCAAGGACTAACTCTTCAGAAAAAGACCAAGAATCTATTAACCACTTGCTGGGTGGTGATACATGTCTTTTTGTTTGTTTGTTTTGTTTTTTGAGACAGGGTTTCTCTGTGTAGTTTTGGTGCCTGTCCTGGATCTCACTCTGTAGACCAGGCTGGCCTCGAACTCACAAAGATCCACCTTTCTCTGCCTCGCGAGTGCTGGGATTAAAGGTGTGCACATGGACGGGCAGCAGTAGTACATGCCTTTAATCCCAGCACTAGGGAGGCAGGTGGATCTCTGTGAGTTTGAGGCCAGTCTGGTCTACAAAGAGAGTTCCGGGACAGCCAGGGGGGCTGTTACACAGAGAAACCCTGCCTCAAAAAACAAAACAAACAAACAAACAAATGGGATTAGAGAGATGGCTCAGAGGTTGAGAGCACTAGCTGCTCTTCTAGAGGTCCTGAGTTCAATTCCCAGAAACCACATGGTGGCTCACAACCATCTATAATGAGATCTGGTGCCCTCTTCCCTCTTCCGGCCTGCAGGCACACATGCAGGCAGAACACTATAATAAGTAAATCTAAAAAACAAAAAACAGAAAACTATTGACTAACTCCAATGAGTGAATTAGTGTTGGGGGTGCTGGAAGCTAAACATCTGTGCTGAACTTTCTCTGTCCCTCTCACTGGCTGTTCCAGCTCTCATTTCATACTCTCCTTAATATGCAGCTGAACAGTAAGTAAAGAGATCATCGAAGAGATAGGAACAGAGTTTAAGAGGGAAAAAAGTGATTGCTGAGATTTTGAGGCCAGCCTGGGCAATTTGGAAGAACACTTGGCATGCATAAGACCTTTCAGCAAGAAAGCAGGGATACTTCTGTCTTCCATTGGTAGCCTACAAGTATTCTTAAACAGTCCAGACTGACTGTCCTTGTTTCAGATTGTATTTATTATTTTTGACAGGTCACAGGCATTGATACTTAGCAAGTCTCTTTCAGTTATCAGTTGTGACCTTCCCACCAACACGAAATAGAAATCCAAAGAATCAGCCATGGTGGTGGTCCTTTTGATCCTAAGGGCACAGCTGTTAATATGGTGACAGAAGAGGACTCAAGCCATTAAGGCTTTCAACTACATCTCCACTCCAGAGATGCGCCTCAAAGTTACAACTTCATCCCAGGAGCTGCCCTGCTACCTGGTCTTAGCCAGGGCTCAATTCTAGGGTGCTAAGAATCTGGAGGAGCGAGGAGTGAAGAGAAAGGAGTCAATGGACAGATATCATATCTCACTTTCTTTCTCTTTAAATGTCACTTTTTGAGGCAAAAGGAACTAAGAAAAACAAAGGGGTTGGAATAGTTATGCACTGATAGCACATCCCCTTAACCCCAGCATTCAAGGCAGGTGGATCTCTGTGAACTCAAGGCCAGCCTGGTCTACAGAGTTCTAGAACAGCCAAGGCTATACAGAGAAACCCTGTCTCAAAAGGAAAATAAATAAATAAATAGATAAACGGGAGGGGGGACACCTTTCATGGGTACATAGATCAAAAGAATAAAGTTAGGAGAGTACACGCAGAGCCTTGGGTTCAGTGGAGCATAGCACCCCATAAACAGGCTGCTGAGACAACATGCTCAAAGGTGTCAAAGTAAAAGTGGGCACCCATCTCCCAAACACTAGGTGTAGGGTGCATGAGTATTACCTGTCCAGTGCTGCCGCAGGGTGGATGGAAGCCAACTGAGAGTTAAACTTGGCTGAAGGGCAGCTAGGAAGTGCTCAGCATACAAAAGAGGGAAACACCTCTACTCGAGATGCCTATAGTTCTTGCTTACCATAAGGCTGATGAGGGACTAAAGGCAGAAACCTATGCCACCACCAACAATATTCCTTTCTTTTTTTTTTTTTTTTTTTTTTTTTTTTTTAAATTTATTTATTTATTATATATACAGTACACCTATCCCTGCAGGCCAGAAGAGGGCACCAGATCTCATTACAGATGGTTGTGAGCCACCATGTGGTTGCTGGGAATTGAACTCAGGACCTTTGGAAGAGCAAGCAGTGCTCCCAACCTCTGAGCCATCTCTCCAGCCCCAATATTCCTTTCTGAAGGAATACATTACCTGAAAAACAGAAAGCAATAGCCAGTGCCTACTACTAAGTGTGCACGTGTGGCAGGCTGGTCTGTAACTCTGCTGCACCTCTCTGCACTCACTGGTCAGGACCCTGAGAGGAACGGGCCCACAAGAAGCCTGAAAGCTAGAAAACTTCACCAGGCTTTCAGGTTGTTGACGTGAAACCTCAAAAACTCCCCCTTGACAAGCCACTACTTTTTCATCTTTAAAATGGGAATAACCTGCCTGGCGGTGGTGGCACATGACTTTAATCCCAGCACTCGGGAGGCAGAGCCAGGTGGATGTTTGTGAGTTCGAGGCTAGCCTGGTACACAGAGCAAGATCTAGGACAGGCACCAAAACTATACAGAGAAACCCTGTCTCGAAAAACCAAAATGATAATAAATAAATAAATAAATAAAAACCGGGAATAACCATTCCTGCTGCACGTAGATATCATCAGGAGTCCATGACGTGAAGGAATACAAGTGCTCAGCCAAGAGACAGTCTTCTTGATTTTGACAGAGCAAAGCAAGCTTCTACAATTAGTGAGGACAGGCAGAGACCCTACTCTGCCTGATCACTCCTGTCTCTTCTATTTTGGACAGTACAATGTGCATCCTTGAACTTGCTTCAATTACCAACATGGGGCCTAACTTGATTGATCTCTACATTCCCTTACACCAATTTGAGAATTTCAGTCACACCTCAGCTTGCTATGCTGGTCTTTAATACTTTTTTTTTTTTTTAAAGATTTATTTATTTATTTTGTATACAGCATGTATGACCAGAAGAGGGCACCAGATCTCATTACAGATGGTTGTGAGCCACCATGTGGTTGCTGGGAGTTGAACTCAGGACCTCTGGAAGAGCAGTCAGTGCTCTTAACCTCTGAGCCATCTCTCCAGCCCTAATACTTTTTAAATAAATTGTAACCACAGTACCATTACTAACATTACTAACTTCTAAACTCATCTACAATCCCTCATTTAAAACTCTTCATCTGGGGCTGTTTCAGAATGACACTTGTATACACAACACATTTAAACTGTGATCAACCAAGTTCCAAGTCTTGCTTGGTTGATGAGTCTTTTGACCTCTTACTTCATGGTCCCCCTATGGACTGCCTCCAACCTTTCCTTGTCAGTTTTTTTGTTGTTGTTTTGTTTGTTTGTTTCTTTTTAGGAAAGCAGGTCACAAGTCTGTTCTACACTCTCTCACATTCTCCACCTGGTGCAAAGCATACCTAGATAGGCAGGAAAAGAACTGGGCTTTATGCTGAGGGCAGCAGGAGAGAGAGATGAGTGCTTGTCTTTACAAAGCCCCATAGAGGATCTTAGCTAGGGGAGACAAGTAAACAAGACACTGTTACAGCACTGTCCAAGGCAAGCGGGACCTGAGTGCTACTGGTGGACATGGAACACAGCTGGGGAAGTTGTACTGGTGTTGTGCTAGCTAATCTTAGTTCTAAACTTTATCACATCTGGAATCAACTAAGACCCAAGTAGTTGGGCATGCCCATAGGGATTTCTGGATTGAATCATTTGAGATTAGAGGATCCAACTTAAATCTGGACCACACCTTCTGTTGGCAGCCAACTGAAAACCTGAATGAAGCTCTTTGCCTGCCTGTCTTTGGCACTCCCTGCCAAGTTCATCCATCCTGCTGCTGAGAGGCTAAGAGTATTAGAACCTACTTCTTCAGAATTCCAACCTAAAATAAAGACCAGCTGAGACATCTAGCTTTTTTTTTTTTTTTTTTTTTTTTTGGTTTTTCCAGACAGGGTTTCTCTGTGTAGCTTTGGAGCCTGTCCTGGAACTCGCTCTGTAGCCCAGGCTGGCCTGCCTCGAACTCACAGAGATCTGCCTGCCTCTGCCTCCTGAGTGCTGGGATTAAAGGCATGCGCCACCACTGCCCAGCAACATCCAGCTTTGTTAGCAGACTCTTAGCCTTTCTGTTGAGAGACAGCCACTCCAATCAATCAATCATCAATCTCTCTCACACATCCACATAAACATAAACACACACACACACACACACACACACACACACACACACACACACACACACAGAAAGTTCCCCCTATTTTATCAATTCTGTTCCTTTAGAGAACCCTAACACAGGCGCTAAAAACAAACTGAGCACCAAGATCTGGAAGCCATGTCTCGGGGAAAGCAGAATCCCACAGGAATTGGGAGAAGGAGGCGATTCTGTGGCTTGAACATGGAGTGTGACATACTTAAGAAAGAGCATCTAGCTAGGTATAGTATGAGAACCAGAGCTCCATGCACTATCTTAGTTGTGTGCACTTGAGAAAATCCACAAGTTCTAGAATACAGTTTAGAAAGAAATGATTCACTAAGGCTGCAGAAAATAGATGGGAGATAAACCTCATTCTCTGATGGGTCTTTACCTATTGAACACTGAGATCTGACCATTTTGTGAGTCTGGTTACCAAGCACTACTTAATCCTCCCGACCTAGATGGTGAAGCACTTCCATTTCCAGGTTCCGGAAACTAGGGATAGAGCCAAGACCAACTGGCCAGATTGCCTTATGCCTTATCTTGGAGACACAGTGGAATGTGGTCCCTTACAGGGAAGGGCAAGTAACCTGGGTATCCCTATCTGTTAAAAGACTAAACCAACTGGAGCTGGAGAGATGGCTCAGCGACTAAGTAAGAGCACTGATTGCTCTTCCAGGGGCTGGTGTTTGATTCCTAGCACCCACACAGCTGCTCCTAACTGTCCAACTCCAGTTCCAAGGAATCCTATGCCCTCTTCTAGTCTCCTACATGCAGATAGGCAAAACACTCACACATATAAAACATACTAGAACTTAAAAAAAGAAAGCCTAATCCAAGTCCTGTGCTTGGCAAGTGGTTGCTAGGAAAGTGAACCAATTCTGCTTTCTCAGGCTCCCAAGAGAATAGTGGCCCAGGTGTGACCTAGGAAGAGGAGCAAAATGAGACTGGAGGGGAAGATTGCTAGGCGAGAGAAGCTTACACATTTTCAGCTCTGTCTCCACTTCCTGTTGTCGCCGTTCAATCTTTTCCCGTCTCTGCAATTAGAAAGAAGTAGAGTAAGTGCAAGCAGAGGTACTTGGATGGCAAAGACCATCTGGAAAAAAAGTAGCTAAAAATACATTAAGACTAAGAGGTGCTAGGTGGTGGTGGTGAACACCTTTAATACCAGCACTCAGGAGACAGAGGCAAGTGGATTGTCTGTGAGTTAGAGACCAGCCTGGTCTACAGAACAAGTTCCAGGACAACCAGGGCTACACAGAGAAACCCTGTCTCAAAAACGCAAAAGACTTAGAGGTAAAACAACATACCTTTCTTTCCATGCGTTCCTCTCGAGTTTCTGCCCTTGTTGGAGGAGGCGCATCTCGAGGGTCCTAGAATAAGAGAGGTGATGGAAAACAGCAAAGCACACCACCAAGGAAAAGACTCTCAGTTCCTTCCCCCACACAAGGCCAATAGTTCCTTATAAACAGAAGACCCAGGGTGAATGTGGTCCAATGAGTTATGCTCCATGGACCAGTGCTGACCAGATTACTGCAAGTCTGTGGTAGGACAATGTAAAAACCTCCGCTGGGGGGGGTGGTGGTGGTGGTGGTGGTGGTGGTGTAAGCCTTTAATCCCAGCACTGATTCAAGGCCAGCCTAGTCTACAAAGCGAACTCCAAGAGAGCCCAAGTAACTTTATGTCTACTAGGCATAATTAAAAGAAAAAAAAAAGTCTCATTTTTGAAGGTCCTTTTAAACAAAACACAGAAACAATTCTCTTATATTTAGCAAAAGCATCAATCACGGGGGTGAGAATGGGGTGTGGAGGGGGTGCATGGGCGGATCTCTGAGTTCGAGGCCAGCCTGATCTACACAGTGAGTTCCAGGACGGCTAAGACTACAGAGAAACCCTGACTCAAAAAATAAAACAAAACAAAAAAGCATCTACACTGACAAATGACTAGAAGACATTTGTTTTCTATCAGATTATGATGTAGGCGGCACAGCTGTAAAGCACAGTACCAAAGTTATATGGCTTCCAAAGCCAGGGACTCTGCAATTCCCCCCAGAATGCCAGTGATAGAAGATAGGTCCGAAACAACAGTGGACAGGGCAAACCTCCAAAGCAAGACAGCCTGTGAGGTCAGAGATCTGGAGATCCTTACCAGCCTCTCATTAAATACAAATTGGCACATGACCTGCAGAAAGACCACCACTGAGCTGAACCCATTAAACTCAGTTTATTGGCTAGTAACATTTCCCAAGTGCAGGTTGAGCAAGGCAGGCAGGCAGATCACCTGTTATCTATTAAATTTTGGCTTTCCTACTCAATGGCAGAATGTTTCTTCTAATACTTCTGGTTACGTGGCAGCATTTCTTAGGTCTGCTCCAATGGTGGGCATAACAAATTTTCTGAATAAAAGAAATGACACCCAAAAGCTCAAATGATTCAGATTTAGTCATACATACCTAGCAAGTACAGAGCCCAAACCCCAAGTTGCCAGCCTTAAGCACTGCAGGACACACTGCTCAGCCTTAGTATACACTATCCTCTTTCAAAAACTCTACATTTACCTTTATTTATTCAGATGAGGCTGTAGAGGTCAGAGAACAGCATGCTAGAGTGGAGCCTTTCCTCCCACACTGTGGATCCCAGGAACAGAACTCAGGTTCTTGGTAGCGAGCACATTTACCCCCTAAGTCATCTCCCCGTCCAACACTGTCCTCTTAATGTCATAAAAACAGTGACTACAGCGGCACTTTGGACATTTACTACCTGCCTTATGTCCTTGAACACAAACTCTGTGACTCAGCTCTCCACTAGTCTCACCGTACAGCCACCTCTTGCTAGAGGATAACCTAACCAATGCATTAATATGCCTTCTGGGTTGGTGGCACATGCCTGTTATTTTGGCACCCTGAGAGTAGGAAGCAGAGGACTATGAGTTCAAGGCCAGCCTTAGTGACAAACGGAAATCAAGACCAGCCAGGATTCCATGAAAACTGTCTCCAAAAAAACAACCCAGACACAAGCCTTTAGTCCCTGTACCTGAGAGCACAGAGCAAAGCAGACGTATCTCTGCAAGCTTAAAATAAAAACAAGCTGGGCGGTGGTGGCGCACGCCTTTAATCCCAGCACTCGGGAGGCAGAGGCAGGCAGATCTATGTGAGTTCGAGGCCAGCCTGGTCTACAGAGTTCCAGGAAAGGCGCAAAGCTACACAGAGAAACCCTAGCTCGAAAAACAAAACCAAAACCAAAACCACAAAAGACACATTTGCCAATCTAACAAACATGATGAATCTCATGGGTGAAGGACTACCAGAGCCCTACAAAAGACATACTTTTTTTTTTTTTTCTTGAGACAGGGTTTCTCTGTGTTGTTTTGGTGCATGTCCTGGATCTTGCTCTGTAGACCAGGCTGGCCTCGAACTCACAGAGATCCATCTCCCGAGTGCTGGGACTAAAGGCGTGCGCCACCACCGCCCAACCAAAAGATATTCTTAACCCTACTTAAAACAAGAAATTAGGATAAAGAGGAATGGCTCAGCAGCTAAAAGCACTGGCTGATCCTCCAGAGGGCCTGGGTTGAATTCCCAACACCTACATGGCAGCTCACAACTATCTGTACCTCCAATTCCAAGGGAATCATGGCACCAAGCAAGCAGCATGCATGTGGCACATGCAGGCAAAATACCCATGCACATAAAACTTTTAAAAATTTTTGTACATATATGTATTTCTTCTAATTTTTTTCACTTATTTTACATCCAAAATAAATCTTAAAAAAAAAAAAAATCCTAAACAATAAATTAGCCGGTCCTGGACGTGCACACCCATTAATTGCAGCATTTGGGAACCTAAGTAGGACTGCCACAACATCAAGGCCACTCTGGGCAACATAGCAAAACCCTGTCTCAAAACTCACAAAAAGGGGCTAGCACGATGGTTCTGCATGTTAAGGCACTTGCCACCAAATCTAACAAACTCAGCTTGAGCTCCTGGACCCCCAAGGTGGAAAGAGAGGCTTGGAAGTTGTCCCCGATGTTCACAGCTTTGCACATACACATCCACACATATACAACATATACAAGTGCAACTAAAAACTTTAAGCAGAAAACAAGATCAAGAAAAGCAAAATCAGAAAACCACACAACTAAAAATGCTTAAAAGATGAACTCGGACGTGCGCCTGCTCCCATCCAAAACCCAAGCACCCCTAGTGTGCCCCATGTCTGAGTACTCACCTCAAATTCTCGGATGTATGGTGCAATGCCACAATAAGGTTGGTTATGATGTTTTTCATGTGGCAGCTTTTCTAGGGGTGGCAGGTACGGGATGGGGTCTCGAGGGGCAAAGAGGGCCAGAAGGTTGGGAGGCAGAAACTGCGTCATCTTGCCAAACCTGAGACGAGAAACCTTACATTAGGGTACTTGAGCACAGGTTCCCTCTTCGACCCCTTCACTGAAAACCAATCAAACAGTAGAGAGATCTTGAGGATGCAGCTATCCCGAGTAAGCGGGTGGAAGACATCTGCATGAAAAAGGAAGGCCTTGGCAGGAGCTGAGAAACAAAAGGCAGAAAACAAGGAGGAAAAGGAGCAGGCGTGGGACCCAGGGACCCGAAGCACCACGTTCTGGTGGTTGCTGGCTTCATACCTTGGGGAAGATTATGAGGCAGGGGTCTCAAGGTACTCCATAAAGATCAAGCCAGGGGATCTGCGTAAAATATCTAGGATCCCAGAGGCGAAAGGAATTATGGGTAGAGGTCCAGGATGCGACCAAAAAAAAAAAAAAAAGAGCGAGGAAAAGAGGCAACATACAAAAACGCAAGGGCCTGTGGGTAGGGGACCGCGAGAGGTGGGGGGGGTGGATGCTGAGGGAACGAGGGCTGGAGCGCCCAGGGGACTCTGGGTAAAGGATGTGGGGGAGTTGAGCCGCTGACTCGGGAAGCGGGCCTCAGGCGCGGGGAAAGGGTTCGGGGATCCCGCAATGGCTTGTGGGTAGCGGCCCCGAACCCCGTTAAGCCACTCATTCACTCACTCACCGCGCGGCGCTCTCCCCGGCCGGACGTTAGTCTCAGGCCTCGCGGCCGCCGTTCACCCGCAAAAACTCCCGCTCTGGCTTCCACTTCGGCGGCGTCCGCGTCAGCTGTCTTCAGAGGTCCGCGCCGCGCGCGCTAAGCAGGACGTCCCTCACAACCCGCGCGGCCTCAGCTCGCGAGCGGAACGGGGAGTGGCTCCGGTCTCGAATCCCTCCGCCGCTCGCACTGCGCATGTGCGGCACAAATCAAAAGCAATCCATAGTGCGGTCCTGGCCCTACCGCGGCTACTGCGCACGCGCGAAGCCAAGACTCGGCCGTCAGAATCCTTAAATGCCCGAGCAGCCGTGACCTGGCAACCGTACTGCGCATGTGTGCTCAGGCCTCCACCTCGCGCTCTATCCAACCGCCTATGCCCGCGAGACACTTACCGATGCTCCACCCCTTTTTCCTTACACTTCCCGGACCTTGTACGCATGCGTCAACGTAAAGCTTAAGAACGATATCCTTCCGCAGCCGGTTAAAAAGTACGTGCCTGAACAGGCTCGTTGTGTTTATAGTCTATTTAATGGATAAGTTCTTTCCCAAGTTTCTTCTATGTTCTAGCCACTGTTTGGACTCTAAGGACACAGCACGTGACAAAATAGTCTTCTCCTTCTTGGAGGTCACATTGTTTGGAGAGATGATATATTTGTTTAGTGGATATTTCGGATATTTCTTTTTGTGTGTCCTTTTATTTTTTTTCAGACAAGGTTTACTATGTAGCCCAAAATGGCCTTGCATTTTGTGTGTATATAGGTGTATAAACATTGTGTGTGTGTGTGTGTCTGTCTGTCCTGGAACTCACTCTAGACCAGGCTGGCCTCCAACTCCCAAGGATCCTCCTGCCTCTTCCTCCCTAGTGCTGGGATTAAAGGCGTGCGCCACCACACCTGGCTTTTTCTTATCTTCTCTCTTTCTCTCTCTCTCTCTCTGAGAGACAGTGGCCCATATAGTAGCTCAGGCTAATCCTCTAGCTTTGACTCCCATACATGATGGGATTACAGGCACCCTGCACCCAGATTATTTGGATCGAAGAGATTATTTGGTGCTTGGATCAAACCCAGGGCTTCCTTCATGGTAGGCTACTCTACAAACAAGTCCTCTCCACCCTGACCTTCAACTCTTGGCAATCCCACCTGACACAGTTTTCTGAGTGCTGGAATTACAGAATTTTGTCACTACCCAGGGTTTGTAGTTTAAATCCTAGCCTGGGCTACAGAGAGGCCTGTCTCAAGAAAACAAAAAAGTGGTTGGGGAGATGGCTCATGTAGGAGGTGGCTGAATAAGCATGAGAATCTGGGTTCCGTCCCCTGCACCCAGTAGAAAGCCTCAGCATTAGTAACTGTAACCCCACAGCTCTGGGGCTCAGTTGCCAACCAGTCAAATTCCAGGTGTAGTCAAAGCTACTGTCGGGATAATTAAGGTGGACAGTGACTGAGGCAAAGCAACAAAATTGGTGTGTGTTGACCTCCGGCCTCCACCCCAACATTCGGTGCGTGGTTGTGCACAGCTTTAATCCCTGCACTTCAGAGGCAGTTGGATCTCTGGGAGTTCAAGGCCAGCCTGGTCTGCAGAGTGAGTTCCAGGACAGCCAGAGTTATATGATAGAGCGACCCTGCACCCCTTAAAAAAAAAAAAAAAAAAAAGAGGTATCCCAGGAACCCAGACAAGGTAACCCAGTAATCCAAGATGGCATTGAACACTCTAAGTAGTGAAGGATGACCTTGAATTTCTGGTCCTCCTAATTCCATCCTCCCAAGCGCTGAGATTACAGATATGTATTGTTATTCCCAGTTCATACAAGTGACAGGGATTGAACTCAGGACTTTCTGTGTGTTTGTTGGTTTTTTTGAGACAGGGTTTCTCTATGTAGCCCTGGCTATCCTGGCTCAGTCTGTAGACCAGGCTGGCCTAAAACTCACTAAGATCCTTCTGCCTCTGCCTCCTGAGAGCTGTGATTAAAAGGGTGTGCCACCATGCCCAGCAGGGTTTTGTTATTTTAATCGTGTGTGTCTGTCTGTCTGTAGTGGGGTGTACACATGGGTACAGGTGCCTCTAGAGGTTAAAAGAAGGTGTAACCTTTTGGAGATGGAGTTACATGTGGTTGCAAGCCTCTGGATATTGGGTGCTGGCAATTGAGGTCAGGTCCTCTGGGAAAGTGACGCATGTTCTAAATCCCTGAGCCCAGGGCTTCTTGCACACTGGGTAATCTAACCACTCTACCAAGTCAGGTTTTGCTGGAGTGAAGGCCGGTCTCCAACTCACTGTTCCTGCCTGAGCCCCCAGAGTCCTGGAGTTACAAGCATTCACCGTCATACCAGGCTGAATATTGTTTTAAAGATTTGTTTTTATTTGTCTATGTCTGTGTGTACGCAAGTGTCAAAGGAGACCTGAAGAAAGCATTGGGTCTTCCAGAACTACAGTTACAGACATTGTTAGTTACCTGATTTGGGTGTTGGGAACCAAGCTCTGGTCTGCTTCAAGAGCAGCAACTAATTTTAACTACTGATACATCTCTCTAGCCTGACATAAATTTTTTCTTGACTATCTGAGAGTAAATTGCAGTAGTACTTCGGCCTTCAATACTGTACACAGATCATCCAAGAAACAAGGACACTCTCCAACAGAACCACAGCCTGTCACCGCTAAGAAGAGCGTGTTCCGTGGCGGCTACGACTATAATCTAGAATTTGGGAAGTGGAGGTAGGATGATTAACTTGAGCTATACGAGACTCGGTCCCAGGACTGGAGCGATGAGTGGTTCAAACTGTGTACTGTTCTTGCAGAAGTCAAGAGTTCTGGTTCCCAGCACCCATAGTGGGTAGCTCACAAACACCCATAAGTCCAGCAGAAGATCTGCTACCCTTTTCTGGTTTCCACCAGCACCTGCACTCAGGTGCTCCCCATACTCACCAATATACATATTTTTTTAAAAAAGACCCTATCTCAAAACACAATAAAAATTAAAAAGAGGGCCTTGTTGGCACACATCTTTAATCCAGTACTCGAGAGGCAGAAGCAGGCGAGTCTGTGAATTCAAGGCCTGCCTGGTCTCCATAGGGAGTTGCTAGACAGCTAGCTACATGGTGAGACCCTGTCTAAATAAATAAATAAATAAATAGAGAGTGGGGGAAAAAAGAATTTTATGGAGCTCTTAATCATATTTTGACAAATGATCCAGGAATGTTTTTATTTTAATGTAAAATATGATCCAATCAAACAAGTTTGTAAGACCTTAACCTCAAAACAAAAGGCAGCGGAGAGTCGGATGGTGGTGGCGTACGCCTTTAATTCCTGCTCTCTGGAGGCAGAGGCAGGAGGATCTCTGTGAGTTCACAGGCCAGCCTGGTCTACAGAGCGAGTTCCAGGGCAGCCAGGACTACACAGAGAAATCCTGTCTCCAAAAGACAGACAAACAAGTGAGTGGGGAGAGGAGAAGAGGAGACAGCAGGCAGGGTGTGGATCAGCAGCAGAGCATTTGCCTCTCGTGCTGGAAGCCCTGGGTTCCATCCCCAACACCTGAGTCTTTTTTTTGTTTATTCAAGACAGGGTCTCTCTGTGTATCAGAGTCCTGGCTGTCCTGGAATTTGCTTTGTAGACAAGCTGGCTTCCAACTCATAGCGATCCTCCTGCCTCTGCCTCCTGTGTGCTGGGATTACAATACATGAGTCTTAAAAAGCTCTTAAATTGGGCACAGTGTCTTACACATGAATTCTTAGTAATAGGGACACTGAGGATGGAGAGTTCAATTCTATCCTGATCTACCCTGTCTTAAAAACAAAACAAAAAATCCTCCAAAAACAGAACAAGGGACTGAAGAGATGGTTCAATAGTTAAGAGTTCTGGCTACTCTTACAGAGGACCTGAGTTTGATTCCCAGCACTCACGTGAGGGCTCACACCCGTCTGTAACTCCAGTCGCAGGGAATCCCAGTGTCCTCCTCTGGTATCCAGGAGTCCAGGCATGCACATTGTGCACAGACATACATGCAAACACAACACCCACACACATGAAATAACAAAATAATTTTTAATTAAAAACTATTCCAAAATAAGTTTAAATATTTTTAAATGTAGCTCACCTCCCCTCTATAATAAGCATATTATATCTAATAAGTAGGAACTCTTGCATCTGAAGTGATTGACAGAGCCCTTGATGTGGACAGGGAGAAGTTGGAGAAAGGGGCTGTTGGAATAGGTTCTAGATTTCAAAACATTAAGACATATGTTAAACTTGCTCTGTGGTGCATGCCTGTAATCCTAGGGCTGGCAAGACGGAGGTAGGAGTATTAAGTTTGCCATCAGCCTCAGCTACATAGTTCAAGGTCAGCCTAGACAACCCCTATGAGCCTTTGCTTCAGTAGATAAAATGGTTCAGTGTTTAAAGTATCTCCACCAAACAACATCAGAGTCCTGATCGCCAACAACCATGTAAAAAGCTAGATAGAGCAGACCTTGTTTGTAATCCTAGTGATGCGGGTAGGGGGAGAAGACACAGGCAGGCTCCTGGACTCAGACAGTAGTGTGGAACAGCTAGCTGGCTGGCATGTGCTGATGTAAGTCTTGTTTTTCATTTAAGCATAGCATAATGAAGTAGGAGCATTTTTGGAACTGAATGAAGGGTGTTCAAGAACTGGGCCTTTGTGGGGCTAGATGGCTCAGTGGTTAAGAGCACTAACTGCAGGCCGGGTGGTGGTTGTGCACGCCTTTACTCCCAGCACTCCAGAGGCAGAGGCAGGCGGATCTCTGTGAGTTTGAGGTCAGCCTGGTCTAGAGAGTGAGATCCAGGACAGGCACTAAAACTACACAGAGAAACCCTGTCTCGAATCTGCCGCCCCACCCACCTACCCCCACCCAAAAAAAGAGCACTAGCTGCTCTTCAAGAGGATCTGAGTTCAATTCCCAGCTCAGCAACCACAGGTGGCTCAAGGCCACCTATAGTGGGATCTGAAAGCCTCTTCTGGCATAAGGTCGTACATACAGACACTCATACAGGTTTACTCTGTGTGTGTGTCTATTGGTGGATATATGCATGTAACCATGGCTGCTGGAAGAGGCCAGAAGAGAGTGTGAATCCGCTGGAACTGGTGTTATGGTGAACCACGCATAGTGAGTGCTGGGAACAGAACTCGAGACCTCTGGGACGGCAGCAGGTGAACCATCCCTCCAGTGAGCCATCCCCTGACAGTTTATTTGTATGCATTCCACCTGGCTCCTAAGATATTTTTAAATATTTATTTATTTGTTTATTTTATGTATATGAATGCTTTGTTTTCATCCATACCAGAAAAAAACATCAGATCCCACTATAGATGGTTGTGAGTCACCACATGGTTGCTGGCGCTTGAACCCAGGACCTCTGGAAGAGCAGCCAAAGCTCTTAACCGCTGAGCCATCTCTCCACCCCTTAAAATAATTTTTAATTTTATCTATTTACTATTTATTTTTGGTATTAGAGATGGAACCTAAGGCCTTGTAAATGCTAAACAACATTGTAAATAATCATGCCACCAGCCCCTCACTGGGGATTCTAGTCAAATGCTTGACCATCAAGCCACATACATATCCAGCCACATACATATTCTGCTGTTTTCTTGTAAATATCAATAACCAGATAACCTGTCCTGGGTCTCACTCTGTAGACCAGGCTGGCCTCGAACTCACAGAGATCCGCCTGCCTCTGCCCCCAAGTGCTGGGATTAAAGGTGTGCACCACCACCACCCAGCTCCCTTGGGCCTTTCATAGTCTGTTTGCCATATGGAATAACAGTCTAAGGTTCCAGTGAGTAGAGTGTGGACATCTGCTTCCACAGTGTAGACACAGAACAAGGAGCAAGGATTCCAAGTGGCTTAGCCAGTGTTCTATTGCTGTGAAGAGACACCATGACCATGGCAACTCTTACAAAATAAAACACTTAATTGGGGTGGCTTACAGTTCAGAGGTTTAATCCATTATCGTCATGGCAGGAAGCAAGGCAGCACACAGGCAGACATGGTGCTGGAGAGGTAGCAGAGAGTTCTACATCTGGAGTCTCAGGTAACAGGAAGAGATGAGTCACTAGCCTGGCTTGAGCTTCTGAAACCTCAAAGCCCACCCCCAACTCCCCAGTGACATACTTCTTCCAACAAGTAGGCCACACCTACTTAAACAGGCCACACCTCCTAATAGTGACATTTCCTATGAGCCTATGGGGGCCATTTTCCTTCACATCATCACCACACTGAGCCGTGCATGGGTGCCACAGGAAGGTGGGAGGGAGCGTGCTGGGCAGGACCATAGTCCTGGTCCGTGCAGGACAAGCGACCTACTCTAACCTTTGAGAAAAGAAAAAAAACCTCGTGTCAAATGGTAACACGGACTTCACGCTGATGAAGTGTTTTAATGTCATTTGAGGCTCGGGTTTGACACACAGCTAAAGACACACAGGGAAGGAGCCAGCGGAGTCTTGAGGGGCAAGCCATTATCCCAGCTGCTCTTCAGGCTGACGCCAGAGGATTGCCAAGTCAAAGCCCACCTGGGCTACAGAATGAGTTCAAAATCAGCCTGGGCAACTTAGCAAGACTTTGTCTCAAAATAAAAATGAAGACCAAGAAAGGACCGGAGAAACAGCTCAGTGGTAGGGCTCTCCTCTCGTCACATAGACTTTGGATGCTCTCCTCCATCACTCTCAACATTATTATTTGGAGACATTGTCTCTCACTGAACTAGAACCCACACTCAGCTAAACTGGTTGGCCAGTAAGTCCAGGGATCCTGCTATCTCTGTCTCCCCAGGGCTGCCATGAGCAGATTTATACGTGGTCTCACTATGTAGGCCTGGAACCTTGTGTGTGGATCAGGCTGGCCTCAAACCCAGAGGTCTGCTTACCTCTGCCTCACGAGTGCTAGTACTAAAGGTGTGCGACAGCACACATAGTTTCATAACTGACTTTGTTGGAGGTGGGGGGCAGAGGCAGGATGATCTCTGTGAGTCCCAGAAGGACATAAAGCTGGAAAGGGAAATGGCCAAGTTTAGTTGGGAATTACATCTTTTGGTCCAGGTCTCCATTCCGCCAGCAGAGGGCGTGAGGGGTACCTTTCCCAATAGTGGCTAGGTATCAATGCCCTTTACTACCTACCACCCTACCCCATCAGCTGGGACTATTTTTTACCCAGTGTCATTAGACACCGGCGGCTGGAAGCCCATCCTCTGTTTGCCCTTTGGCTCCTGATAGTGACCCTGCGCATCTCCCCGGCCAACTCCAGACCCTTCCCAGCAAGCCCCGCCTCCTTTGCCGCCGTTCTTGGCTTCAGCCCAGACCTTCCATACTAATCTCAAAGCACTTAGAGACATTCTAAGTTCAAACTCTGGTGCTTTCAGTAGCCAGGGATCGGGCGCACGTACGTAACAGTTCACAGTTGCGAAAGAGGCCCCGAGAATTCGGCGAGCACCAGGACTTGCTGCAGAGCTCCTTAGGAGTGATGGTCAGAAACGCAGAGGAATAAACACAACACTCCAGACACATTCATTGAGAAATACTAGGGAAGAAAGAAAGCCAGCAACGAAACCGGGCGTGGTGGTACACATTTGTCATTCCAGCTGTTGGGAGGCAGAGGCAAGAGGCTTGCAAAACTGAGGCCAGTCTGAGCTACATACCCAAATCCACTGTCAGTAAAAAGTAAAACAATAAAAGGCAGACAGATACAGAGGCTCCCAGCCAGAAAAACAGATGTGAGCGGCGACTGGGAAAGCGGATACATTCTCCCCCAAGATGGTAACCTGGGAGGACAGACTAGAGACAGAGGAACTGGAACTGGAAGAGGGAAACACGCTGCAGGTAGACGCCATGGCTCATGACTGTCATCCCAGCAATCCGAAGGACGAGGCAGGAGGATTGCCACGAGTTCGCGGTCAGCTTAAGTTACAAGCTGAGAAGATCGTCTAATAACAAACACATAAATAAATAGCCGTGATGGCATACACCTGTAATCCCAGTATTTGGGAGGTGGAGGCAGGAGAATCATAAATTCAAGGTCATTTCAGCTACACAGTTCTAGGCCACTTTGGGCTACTTAAGATCCTGTGTCATGAAACCAAAAGCCAAACAAATAAAATAGGTGACTACAAGGGAATGCTCCTGAGACCCACGGAAACGCGGGTGGCCGTGGGGAGGGTCAGGTGTGGCAACAGCAGAGGGCGCCGTGCGCCCCGCGGGGTCACGCCGCCCCCTCCCCCGCGCCCTGGCCGGACTTTCCATGCTATTTTTACGCGCGGACACCGGACACCCGGCTGGGCCGGCTGCGGCACCGGGGCCGGGCGTCGGAGCCACACGTCCGTCCGCCGGTCGTCCGAGCTGCGCGCGCTATGGAGCCGGGGTGCCCGCCGCCCTGCGGCTGCTGCGAGCGGCTGGTGCTCAACGTGGCCGGGTTGCGCTTCGAGACCCGCGCGCGCACGCTCGGTCGCTTCCCGGACACGCTGCTGGGGGATCCGGTGCGCCGCAGCCGCTTCTACGACGGCGCACGCCGCGAGTACTTCTTCGACCGACACCGGCCCAGCTTCGACGCGGTTCTCTACTACTATCAGTCGGGCGGACGGCTGAGACGGCCGGCGCACGTGCCGCTCGACGTCTTCCTGGAGGAGGTGTCCTTCTACGGGCTGGGCGCGGCGGCGCTGGCACGGCTGCGCGAGGACGAAGGCTGCGCGGTGCCACCCGAGCGGCCGCTGCCGCGCCACGCCTTTGCGCGCCAGCTCTGGCTGCTCTTTGAGTTCCCCGAGAGCTCGCAGGCTGCGCGAGTGCTCGCCGTGGTCTCTGTGCTCGTCATCCTCGTCTCCATCGTGGTCTTTTGCCTCGAGACGCTGCCAGACTTCCGCGACGACCGCGACGACCCGGGGCTCGCGCCGGTGGCGGCTGCTACTGGCCCGGTGAGGGGCGGGGATTTCGGGAGGGCCAGGGCGGGACCTTGGAAGACCTGGCCAGCCAGAAGGTGCGGCAAAGGGCAGGAGGATGGAAGCACTAAAAAATCCTCGAAACAAACCAATAGTGACTGAGGATGTGCCTCAGAGGTAGACAACTTGCCCAGAATTGCTCAGTGAGGGACTGGGATGTGGCTTAGTGGTAGATCTTCTGTATACAATCACAAAGTGAAGGCTGGGGTTTGTGTGACCCTGTGGTAGAGCTGCAGCCTCCCCCTACACTGTGAGGGACCTGGAGAGATGGCTCAGCTGTTAAGATCACTGACTGTGGACCTAGATTCAATTTCCCAGCACCCACATGATGGCTCACAACCATCTGTAACTCCAGTTCCTTGGGATCTGATGCCCTCTTCTGGCCTCCTTGAACACCAAGGCACACACGTGGTGCACAGACATGCATGCAGGCAAACCACCCATTCACATAAAATAAATAAATAAATAATTTAAAAAAGAGTCCCCCAGTGAGGGGCGTGGCTCAGAGATAGAGCCCCTGCCTAGATTCCCCAACTGAGAAGCTTGGGGGCAATGCCTCGGTGGTAGAACTCCTGCCTAAAATCCATCAGTGAAGGGCTGGGGGCATGGCTCAGTGGAGAACAGCTTGCCAAGCATTTGCAAGGCCCTGGGTTCTGTTCCTAGCAGTGTGAAATGAGCATGTGGGGTCAAAGAGGCTGGAAGACTGCAATGCCTGTGCATCTGACAGGGAGATAGGAAAGGTGGATGGTCAGGCCAGGGTCTACTGCTGGAGCATGGTAGGTTGAGGTTTAGGACTGAGACCTGAAGTAGCAGGAATTTGCACAGAATCAGGTTGGGGTGTGGAGCTGAGGGCCATACACCAAAATCTGTAACCATTCTGAGCCATTATAGTCTGGGCTGGGTTGAAGGCGACAGGAAAGGCTAGGCAGGCAGAAGGCAGAACCAGAGCGGGGTCCTGCCCTTGGAGATTCAATGTGTGTGTGTGTGTGTGTGTGTGTGTGCGCGCGCGCGCACGCAAAATACTGGAAGGAAAGATTCTCCCTGATCAACCATGAAATCAGGAGTTCCCAGCAGTGAAAGAGCAGGGACTGTATTTTGGTTTATTTAAAGAATTGGGGCTGGAGAGATGGCTCAGCGGCTAAGAGCACTGACTGCTCTTCCAGAGGACCTGGGTTCAATTCCCAGCCCCCGTATGGCAGTTCACAACTGTCTGTAACTCCAGGATCCAGCACCCTCACACAGACATACATATAGGCAGAACACCAATAAAATACATTTTAAAAAAATTATAGACATGGGAAAAATAAGTTATAAACAGGGTCTCATTATGTAGCCCAGGGTGGCCTGGAACTTGCTATATAGACCAAGAATGGACTTAAACTCACAAAGATCCAACTGTTTCTGCCTTCTGAGTGCTGGGGTTGAAGATGTGTGCTATGGCAATTGACCCTGTTTTAATTTTTGATGTTCTGTGGTGGAACCCAGGACATTGGGCAGGCACTCTACCGCTGATCCAAACCCCCAGCCCCTCACTGGGTGATGCTAGACAGGAGCTCTACCATTGAACCACACCACTAGCACCTCACTGGGGGATTCTAGGCAGGAACACTATCACTGAGCCACACCCCAGCCCCTCAGAGGAATTCTAAGCAGGGGCTGTATCAATGACTGCATACATCCCTTTTATTTTATCTTTAAAGATTTATTTATTTTATTTTATGTATATGGGTGTTTTGCCTGAATGTGTGCACATATGCACCACGTGCGTGTCTAGTGCAATGGGTCTCCAGAGCTGGAGGTGCAGACAATTGGGAGCTACCATGTAGATACTGGGAATTGAGCCCAGGTCCTCTAGAGGAGCAGCCAGTGCTCTTAACTGCTGAGCCATCTCTCCAGCCTCTCACTTTTTATTTTGAAACAGAATCTCACTAAGTTACCCAGGTCTGCCTTGAGTTTACTTCTCCTGCCTCAGTCTACTGAGTATGACAGACTTGGACCACCAGGCCCTTGAGACACGATCTTTTTGCCCAAAGGTCTGAAGAACAGAAAGTCAGCCATCCAAAGAGAGTCCCTAGGGTCCTGGGTTGTACAGGACAGTCAGACCGCTGGGGAACCTTGGGAACATGGCTACTCTACTTTGATACTGAAGCAGTGACTACAGGTGTTGGCCCGTCTCCCTAACCCCTCTCTGTCCCCTCTGCAGTTCCTCACTCGGCTGAATGGCTCCAGCCCCATGCCAGGGGCTCCTTCCCGTCTGCCCTTCAGTGATCCGTTTTTTGTGGTGGAGACCCTCTGTATCTGCTGGTTCTCCTTTGAGCTGCTGGTGCGTCTGGTGGCCTGCCCAAGCAAGGCCGTATTTTTCAAGAATGTGATGAACCTTATCGACTTCGTGGCCATCCTGCCTTACTTTGTGGCGCTGGGCACCGAGCTAGCCCGGCAGCGGGGTGTGGGTCAGCCGGCCATGTCCCTGGCCATCCTAAGGGTCATCCGATTGGTGCGTGTCTTCCGTATCTTCAAGCTATCCAGGCATTCAAAGGGCCTACAGATCCTGGGTCAGACGCTGCGGGCCTCCATGCGTGAACTAGGTCTCCTCATCTTCTTCCTCTTCATTGGTGTGGTCCTCTTTTCCAGTGCAGTCTACTTTGCTGAAGTGGACCGGGCGGATACCCATTTCACCAGCATCCCAGAATCCTTCTGGTGGGCAGTGGTCACCATGACCACAGTTGGCTATGGAGACATGGCACCCGTCACCGTGGGTGGCAAGATCGTGGGCTCTCTGTGTGCCATTGCCGGCGTGCTCACCATCTCTCTGCCTGTACCCGTCATTGTCTCCAACTTCAGCTACTTTTATCACCGGGAGACAGAGGGTGAAGAGGCAGGGATGTACAGCCATGTGGACACGCAGCCCTGCGTCACACTGGAGGGCAAGGCTAATGGGGGACTGGTGGACGCTGAGGTCCCTGAACTCCTGCCGCCACTCTGGCCTCCCGCTGGGAAACACATGGTGACCGAGGTGTGAGGGACAGCGGGGGTCTTCAGGAAGCAGTGGGCGGGAGGGAGGAGGGGCAGGTGCTGGGTTAAGGAACAGAGACTGAATGTGGAGTTATGTCACGTGGTAGCTCCTCGGGGGGCCTTAAGTAGACATGAATGGCCAGGGTTTGCATTGAGTCCAGGGGGTCCCCATCGGTTGTTCAAATCTACAGGACCCTATGAGTAGCACTAAAAGAGGCTTGTCATGGTTGTGGGTTTCCTGGGTCTATGTGGGGTCTCATTCAAGTATGTGATGAGCAGTCGTGTGGCTTTGCGTCCCCTAGGGCCACGTTGGCTCCACTGTTAAGAGTGATCATGTGGCTGCATAGTCATGCACAGAAGTTATGTGGAGATGCACAGAAGAGTGTATGGATTCGTGCTTCTTCTAGGACCCACGTTATTTTAGGTTCTGTGAGCTATGGAGCCTTGCAGACAGAATGGGATCACCCTGGGTCCTGATGGGAAAAACTGGGTTAGAGTATAAGAGAGGAGGAGGCTGAGACCCAGAGAGTGAGGGACAGAGACCCCCCAAGCGACAGTCTCTGCATTATATAATGTTGTAGGGCTGGAACCTGTTTAGGGCCATGCAGAGCTGAGATGTGTGACAGTGTGAGTCTTCTAAGGGCCATACAGTTGAGTCTGATGACTTCTTTGGTCTCATGGGACCATGCTGACTCCTGTCACTGTGAGTCCTGTGGGAGTGTATGTGAGGGCCATACGACCATAGGACCATGATAAGTAGTAGCATCAGGACCCAAGAGTCACAGCACAGATAAAATAACTGCAGGGGAGCAAGCATGGGCACGTGGGTGTGTGTGGCCCACTGAGCAAGCTTGCTCGGGGCTATGCACTCTAGCTGGCAGCTTCTGTCTCCCTGGGTCCCCTGCCCCATCTATCTGGAGAGGCTCTGTGGGAACTAGTAGTCAGCTTACGTTGCTCATTTGGGACCCGGGGCTATGCTGCCCTGAGCTGTAGCACAGAGATTCAAAGGCTGGAGCTACAAGGGAAGAAAAACACAGCGGAGAAAGAGTAGGACCAGGGGGACAGAGACCTAGAGAAGAGAGAGGAGAGAAAGGAAGGGGTGGGAGAGAGGAAAGGGAGAGGGAGGGAGGAGGGAGAGAGACCCAGAGAGAGGAAACCAAGAATGAGGGATGGCACAGAGTGGTGGATGTCAGACATGCAGAAAGAGGGAGAGATGTACTAAAGAGAAGAGAGAGAAAACAGAGACCATGTCGCCTTGAGCCCAAGGGTCACCCTTTCTGATCTCTGAGTCATAACAGACTCTAAGCCATGGCGTCAGCATCCCTCACAGCCAAGGAAGGTCACCACACTCCTGGAGGTGCTCTGTGTTTCCTAGGGCAGAAACCCAAGGCTGTAAAATGCTGTGGCTTCCCCCAAGGTCACACAGCACGTCAGAGGGCCAGGACTGGCATCGGCCTGCCTGTTCACCCCCACAGCTTCTGGTATGCAGGTATTACCAGAGGCCACTGGTCCTGTGTCTTTTTGTTTCGTTTTGTCTTTGGAGACAGGGTCCTTCTATGTAGCTCCTGGAACTCACTTTGTAGACCAGGCTAGCTTTGAACTCACAGAGATCCTCCTGCCTCTGCCTCTCAAGTGCTGGAATTAAAGGTTTGGGCCACCACCGCCTGGCAAGGCCCTGCATCTCATAGAGGAGGAAGCTGATATTGGAGGGAGCAGTATTATCCTGGGCTACTGAGAGAAATGTTTTTGGAGTCTTCTGGGACTGAGAGACAGTTTAGGGAAGAGGAGAGGTTACAATTACTAACAGAGATCAAGGTATATGACTGGCATTAACTTATTAAAACCTGTTCACTGGTGCCGAGTGTTGAGTTATTTTTGATAACGATGTCACCTGCTTCAGTCACATGAAACTCTTGCTTAAGACCAGAGGGTAAGGCATCTCAGGGGGGCTGCTGGGAGGATCTGCCTCCTTTGAGACATCAGACATCAGGGAAAGGATGTGAGACGAGGCCTCTTCATCGCCAGCCATCCTGCTATACAAGAGAGAGGAGGGATGGCGGAGAGGGCCTGACGGTGCTGGACATGATAGAACCTCAGGGTGGTCGCTTCTCTTCTACATAGACTCACATTCAGTCATAGATATGGAGACTGACCTGCACACAGGCACCAAAGACAGAGATGTAGGGCACGGAGTCGATCACAGAGGACATGCGAGAGATGATGGATCAGACAGAGGCCGGGCAGAAGAGAAGCAGGGTTCAGAGAGCAAGGAGATGGGGGGGGGGGGGGGGGGGGAAGAGACCAAGAGACAGAATTTCCCTGTTCTTTACAGACTTCGCCCTTGAGACTGGAGCTGGAGTCCCTTGGTAGGGATGTCAGCAAAGAGTGAGAGGTCAGAGGGGTGACCCAAATGGACACCCAGGCTAGGAAGTGTCCCTTCCCACCTCCAATAAACAACTGGAGTGGGCTCTGAGTCACCCTGGCTGGGATGGCAACTTGTGGGGAAAACCCTAATCTGGGGACACCCTTCCTGCCACTTTGCCATGCTATATATAGGTTGGGGGGGATGGGTGCTGGGTGACCCCCCCCCAAGGCAAGTGTCAGCTTTCCTCCTAAATATAGCTGGGGGTAGGGGAGCCAGAGTCTCACAGAGGCCATGGGAGAGCAAAGGGCCACCCTAGGGACCGTCCAGCTGCAGTGATGCCGGCCCTGCTTGAGGGCTCTGCTGCCTTTCTTTCCGAGGTCCACTTCTTGGACTATTTCCCTCC
This sequence comes from Peromyscus californicus insignis, assembly GCF_007827085.1. NCBI lineage: Eukaryota > Metazoa > Chordata > Mammalia > Rodentia > Cricetidae > Peromyscus > Peromyscus californicus. The sequence goes on along the minus strand of NW_026294562.1, from coordinate 175,404,765 downwards.
CTCGGGGGCTCTGGCTCTTCTGGCTCAGTTTTTCTCCCCTCTGTCTTCTTTCTCTTCACTATGGGTCACAGTTGACTGTTTCGCTAGACAGGTCACAGTTCTCAAAGCCCACCATGTTCTCCTCGCTCTAATTACCTTGAAGTTTTCTTATCCGCCCCGAGACTCCCTGGTCCCCAGCCAGGAAATTCCAGGATAGGAGACTATGTGGGGAGCCCCCACAGTCACTGTCTCCGGCGTTGGGCCTTATCGCTGCTGCACGAGCCCAGCTGGCTAATGTCTGGCAGGGAGATCCAGGAGGGGAGACAGGAGCAGAGGGTGGGAACCTGTACTAGACACCATAGCAATTCCAGGCCTGAACCGGGGACTGGTGGAAAAGACTGGGGCCTGGACCCCTCTGTCTGAGGGAGGAGGGCTGGGTTCTGAACACTGGGTCTGAACCCCTGTGTCCGAAGAGGGAGGGCTGGAGCCTGCACCCCTAGGTCTGAGAGAGGAGGGGCGGGGTCTGGACCCCAGTGTCTGATGGAGGAGGGCTATAGCCTAGTCTCTGGAACTGAAGTTGCCGAGGCCCGGCTTCCGAGGTGCCGGCCCGCGCGGGCTAGGCGGGATCCCCCGCCCCTCCTGCGCCGTCGGGCGCCGCCCCGCCTCCTCCCAGACCCAGGCCCTCCCAAGCGCAAACGGCGAGTAGCCGGCTAGCAGCGGGTGTCCGAGCTGCCAGCGAGCCGGAGGAGGAGCCGCGGCGGCGCCAAGGGCAGCCAGGGAGCAGAGAAGGGCGCCCCAGGTAAGCGCTCCGCGCCTCCTCCGGCAGATTCCGCCTTCCAGGTCGCCCAGCCCCCGGGTAGGGAGGGACGGGGGCGGGGCCGACAGGGGCGGGGCTTGGCGGAGGAAACTGAGGCAGGACGGAAGTGTCCAAATGGTAGAACCGATCTCCTCCAACCGACTCAGGAGTAGGGATCCCTAGTCCAATTTTCCTGGATGGAGAAGCAGGGCGTCCCCATTTATAAGCACCTTGGAGGAGCGGCCGCAACCCCAGAACCTGTGGGTCTGAGGGAGGAGGCGGCCGGAGTCCAAGAAACCTAGTCTGCAGGGGGAGGCATCTGGGGAACCAGAACACCCTCGCTGAGGGAGGATGGTTCTGGGGCCTTGGACCCATGGGTCTGAGGAAGCAGGCAGCTGTGAACCTGGACACCTAGTCTGAGGGAGGAGGCAGCGGGTACCCGCACTCCCTGTGCTGGTGTGCTCAACCTCTGCCCCTGCTCACACTCCACACTTCCCATTCCCCCGTCTCGGAGCCTGGCCAGACAGACACTCCAGGTATGCGCAGTCGGAGTCTTGGGCGGGCCCTGGCCTGTCCTGCGAGGAGCGAACATTCCAGGAAGCAGCCTCAGGGACCCAGAGCCCTGAGCGTGGGCCGGCAGGGACCCGGGTGTCCAGGCCAGCCCCACCCCCGCCGCGTCCGGTGGAGGAGCGGGAGGAGGGGATGGAATCTCTTCCAGTCGCCTCACCTGCCCCTCCTTTCGGCACCCCACCCCCATCTGCTTCCCATCCCTCCAGAGCTGACACCTGCAGCGGGAAGGGGCCTCTGGAGTGGGCGGGGCCTCTACTCCAGGGTACCCTAGGCTGGCAAAGACTCTGGAAAGGGTGGCATTTTGGGGGGGGTGGGGGCGTGCCCTTCCCCCATCTGCCTATGTAACCGGTTTCCTTCCTCCCACAGGTGGTTGCCCCCTCCCTCTCCTGAGATGTCAGGGAGGAGACTACCTGTATCCTACACAGGGGCCCCACAGAGCTTGGGGGCCCCCACCCCCAGAGTGAGGAGGTGGAGGTGCTGCTGACAGGTCTGGTATTCATTCATCTGCTGCTTTCCAGTCCCGGGCCAGCTTCTAGAATGTTCTAGCCTCTCCATCTCCCTCCCAGCATCTCCCAGCACCTGGGTCAGTCTCACACTCAGGGGTTTCTCTGGGTTATAGGACACGAGGGCCAAATGGCATTGCCCAGAATCCAGTCCACGCCACTTGCTGGCTGTGTGACCCGGTAGAAATCATTTCTCCTTTTGTTTGACTGTACAGCCCTGGCTGGCATGGAACTCACTGTGGGAACAGGGCTGGCCTCAAACATGTGGCCATCTTCCCGCCTCTGCCTCCTGGGTGCTGAGTTTACAGGTGTACATCACCACGCCCAGCTTTGGCTGTTCATTCACACCAGCTGAATAGTTATTATTAATCTAAGAGTTAAGCATTCTCCAAGTTCTAGAACACAGAGTGCCCCTAAGGTCCTCCCACAGTCTGCCAGGCTGACAGCCGTGGGGGGGGCACAGGGGGGACCCTGACTTCTATTACCCAGGCATCTTCCTTCTTCTCCATTTTCAGGTGTGCAAGCCATGCTCCCTCACCACTCCCGCTCTCTCTTCCTTTTCCTTTTCCTCCTCCCCAGCGTCCCCATGGAGCCCCAACCCCCATCCTCCACCTTGCCCCCATTTCTGGCCCCTGAGTGGGACCTCCTGTCTCCCCGTGTGGCCCTGTCAAGGGGCGCCCCTGCTGGGCCCCCTCTCCTCTTCCTGCTGGAGGCCGGAGCCTATGGGGAGCCGGCAGCGACCCCAGCCAACCGCAGCCGGCGTGGGGTGAGTGAGACAGCGCCCGCGAGCCGCCGGGGTGAGCTGGCAGTGTGCGACGCAGTGAGTGGCTGGGTGACGGACCGGCGGACGGCTGTGGACTTGCGTGGGCGCGAGGTGGAGGTGCTGGGCGAGGTGCCTGCAGCAGGTGGCAGTCCCCTGCGTCAGTACTTCTTCGAGACGCGATGCAAGGCCGAAAGCGCTGGGGAAGGTGGCCCGGGTGTGGGCGGAGGGGGCTGTCGCGGCGTGGATCGGAGGCACTGGCTCTCAGAATGCAAGGCCAAGCAGTCCTATGTGCGGGCGTTGACTGCAGACTCCCAGGGCCGCGTGGGCTGGCGCTGGATTCGGATCGATACAGCTTGCGTCTGCACGCTGCTCAGCCGAACAGGCCGGGCCTGAGGACTCCAGCTTGGGAACTGCTCAGGTTGAGGAGAGAAAAGAGCTGGATGCTAAAGGACCTCAGAGGCGACCCGGCTGCTCTACTGTGCCTTCTGATTGAGAACTGGAAAAAAAAATCAAATCTCTCATTTTTGAGAGCTCAATCTGTGTGGAATGTTTGATGAAACCAAATGGAGTTTCAAGGGATGAATAGGAGTTCTCCTGGAGGAACTTGACAGTAATAATAATAGACAATGATTGCTATCTACTGTTTATTAGACCTTATACTTAACTCTGCTGACCATTCCAACATCAGAGGATCCTGGCTCACCCTGGCAAGAGGGACCAGGAAAGAACGTGTGAAAAAGTGATGTGAGCACTAGGGACTGGTTGCCTAGCATGTATCAAGTCCTGGGCTCTATCCTGAGGACCACATCATAAACCATGTACAGTGGGAAATCTGCAATGCCAGCCCTTGGGAGGTAAAAGCAGGCAGATCGGGAGTTCAAAGCCATTCCTAGCTACATAGGGAGTTCGAGGCCAGCCTTGTCGACATGAGAACCTATCTCAAAAAGAAGAAAAGAAAAAACAAAAAGGAGTGGGCTCTGTTGTGATACATGCCTGTAATCCTAATACTTGAGAGGCAGGAGTTCAAAGCCATTCCTAGCTACATAGGGAGTTCGAGGCCAGCCTTGTCGACATGAGAACCTATCTCAAAAAGAAGAAAAGAAAAAACAAAAAGGAGTGGGCTCTGTTGTGATACATGCCTGTAATCCTAATACTTGAGAGGCTGCAGACAGGATTGCCTCTAGTTCCAGGACAGCCTGGGTCGCATAGACTGGCAGGGGCATGGGGCGCAGGGAGTTGGGGGGGATGGGTCAAGTGGGAACACGATGGAAGCAACTGGCCCTAGAACCTTGAGGATGTGGTCAGTGGAGACCATCATGGTGGAGCTGTGGTTGAAATGAGGAGCCTGACCTGGCCAAGGCAGACAAGTGTTGGCTTGGAATACAGCACTCTGCTTTGAGTAGTGAGCATCCAGGGAAGTACAAGCAGGCTTGGATGCCTCATACCCAGAACAGACCCTAGTCTGTTTTGTTTAGTTTTGATTTTGGAGACAGGGTCTCACGCAGCTCAGGCTGACTTTGAACTCACTGTTGAACTCCTTATCTCCTGCTCCCACCTCCCAAGTGCTGGCATTACAATTTACGCAGTGCTGGGGTTGGAACCTGGGCCTCCTGCATGCTGGGCAAGCATGCCATCACCTGGACCCCGCCACACACACATATCTTTTTTAAAAAAATGTTTTGGGACAAGTTCTCATGAAGCTCAGGCTGGCCTACAACTGGAATATGTTGCTGAGGATGACCTTACATTTTTTTAAAGATTTCTTTATTTTATGTGTATTCAGTGTTTTGCCTTCATGTATGATGTGCATCATGGTGGTGTCTGCAGTGGCCAGAACAGAATATTGGATCCCCTGGAACTGGAGTTACAGATGTTTGTGAGGCACCATGTGGGTCCTGGGAAATGAACCCTAGTCCTCTGCAAGAGCAGCCAGTGCTCTGAACTGTTGATCCATCTCTCCCGACCCACCTTCACAGGGGTGTGCGTCCACACCTGGGAGACAGGGAGGGCCTCTCTAAGGTAGACCAGGCTGGACTCGTAGACCAGGCTGGACTCGACAGACAGCCTTCGTTTTGGAGCAACAGCCAATGCCACCGCAGGAGGGTGTATAAACATATTCTTTGGAGGCCAGCTTCTCCCACCCTGAGTGAGCCTGGACCACTAGCCAGGCAGAACCTGCCCCTGATGCTCTGAGGGTGGCCGTATTCCCATCCTCTAACCACCTCCCTCTGTCTCTCTGACTTCCTGTCTCTTTTCTGTGGGTGAGGAGCCCCTTTTTTTCTGTTTCCTGATGTATTTCCCACCCCCCACCCCGTACCCCAGCCCCCATACCCAGGTGGAAGTTTTCAGCCAACTGAAAGGCAGACAGGACTGGGGACGCTCACCCTTCAGCCTTCATGGAAAAGAGCTGTCTGGAAACTGTTACCCCGAGGTAGGCAGGCCTGGCAGAAGAGGAGGCAGCCCCAGGGCCAGGGGCCCTGCAGCAAAGGGGCGTTTAGTTCTCCACCCCCTCAATCAGCCTGTCTCCGTGTGTGCGGTACCCCCCCCCCTCCCCCGACCTCCTGCCTCCTTTCTCCTCCTCTTGGGAGTCTCCACCCTTCCCCACATATCTGTGTCTCTGTGCCGGTCTTAGGGTCTCCTCCATCCTCCTCTTCCAAAATCTTAGTCTGAGTTCCCCGAATTCTCCCCACGCCATTGGCTGGGCTGAGGGTGGGCGGGTTCTGTTACGAGGGGCAACGGCTACACCACAACAAGCCACTTCTTGGCTTCAGAGAGTGTGAGAACTATGGCAGGCCGGACACTAGCTCTGCGATATGGGCCCCCTTGGTCCCCCATTTCTGAAACCGAGGTTCCTGGAACTTGGCCCAGCTGGCATCTCACCAGCAGCGGGGTCGCCCACCACAGGATCCCACCGGCACCCTTTCCTCCGCCCATTCTACAGGTGAGAGGACCCAGGGCCGAGGGCGAGACAGGGAAAGGGGGCAGTTCCCAAACCTGTGTGCTAGGAGGAAAGAGGACTCGGGTTAGGCTCCTGGTTTGAACGGGGCGGGGCCTGGGAGCCTGCACGCCAGGAGCTGGAGGAAGGGAAGGGGAAGGCCCCTTGGGTCTTTTGGCTGAACTATGCGCCTTCTCCCCAGCCGACGGTCCTGGCACCCCTGCCCGCAGCCGTGAGGCACGACCCGCGCATCTGGGCCTTTGACGAAGTCATCAACAGATGGGAAACCACCTCAGGCTCGGCACACAGGCCCAAGACACACGGCGGGCCCTGTGCCCAGCCCAAGGCAGCAGAGCATGAGGACCCTGGGCGGGTACTTGGGATCAAGTCTTTGGCAGAGAAGGTAGGGTTCTGGAATCCTGCAGCCTGGGGGATGGAGAGTTGGACACTGAAGCCCCTGCTTGCTCACCTTGAGTCTTTGGACCACCTTCTTGTAGCTAAGAAGACACCAGGGTTGGGGTGTCCCCCTGGACACAAAATACCAGATCAGCGAGACGAAGGCAGAGCACACGGGCTGCCCAGGTCTGGACCAGAGTGCCCCCCTCTTTGTGGAGCCCCAGCCCCCGGAGCTCGTTGACCACCACCGTGGGGGCCCGTCCCAGGTAGAGCAAGCAAGCTTGGACACTGGGGAGCAGCCTGCGCTGTCCAGAGGTTTGGGGACCAGACTCAATTGCTGGGCTGGAGGAAGCTTGCACTCGAGGGTGAACCTAAAAGGTATTGGATTAGGGTCAGGATACTGAAACTTGACCTCTGGAGGAGGCTCAATGTTGCTTCTGAGGCTGTGGGGTGCTGGTGCAATGAAGTTAAGTAGTTGCTCCTCAGAGCTGGACTAGAATATTCTGAGACAGGATAGGTTAGCAGATGGAAGTTAGGTTTACGGGCGAGGAAACAGTTAGGTGGGATTGTTATTCAAGATACACTTAATGTCCAGTGTCTGGGTAACTGTTTGGACTAGGAGGGAACTGGAAAGGGGGCGTGGCTGCAGCTGGAGTTTGGGTTTTTGGCCAGTGTTTAAGATGGAGTGCAGGGCTCCCAAGGACCCTGATTTGAGGCACAAAGCCCGAGATTAGTGGGAGAGCTTTGATAGGGTACACCCAGTATCTTTCTTGTCCACTTCCTTTCCCAATACTCCTCAGGCCCTAATCCCCTGGACGAGAAACCCAGAGTTGGCTGGCCAGCCCTTTACAGTGTGTAAGATTGGTGTCCTGGGCCGCCTCCAGCCCTACCTGACCACCTCTGTACGCGACTTCTCCAGGTGAGCCTCTGACCCTCCCCTCTGCAGTTCCAACTGCAAATACAGGAACCACAGTACTGGCCCAGCTCCACTCTGGAGCTCAGAACCCAGAGCCTCCTCTAAGGCAGCAAGAGCCCATTTCCAGGATCCGAACTCTGTTGCTCTTGGTCCTATTCACCTGCTGTTCCACCCACAGGAAAGAGCTGTCTGGACACCCTGGCCGGGACACAGTGGTGAAGTCACAGCCTCCCCGCCACCTTAAGCTGCTACCAAGGGAGCGCCTAGCTCGGGCGTGCCCAGTGCCACCGGCTGTGCCGTACCTAGGGGCCCTGCCTCTGACCCAGGAGTCTTATGGGCCCTCGGTGCACCCGCTCCGCAAGCTGGATCGCTTTTGCCCACTAGAGGCCCCCTGGGGAGGCCCCCACCCGATGCCAGTGCCTGGCATCTACAGCGTGCCCAAGGCCTACTGCACTGAGAACTCCCGCTATGGGAGTGCCAGGGCAGAGCTGGTGTGAGCATGTGAGCCCTGCCCATCAGGCAGACATAGACTCCAGCATCGGATTTGTGGGTTGTGGGCAGGTCAACCCAGGCATACCCCACGCTTGCAGAGGAGCCTCCTCCAGGTGGAGCTTACTGATCAAGGAGTTTTATAGCTGAAACTACACCCATTTCTGGACCCATGCATCCTGATTAGGGAGTTGGGTGAGGGGCAGTTGCTCCACCTCTGGTTGAAGGTGTCTGGGTACAGTTGGAGGCCCACTTGGCATGGGGGGAACCTAAGACCGTAGCTGAGCTGTACCTTCTATAGGGTTGCACCGAGGCATGAAAATGAGCTAGCCCCCAGCACCTTAGGGGCCCAGCCAGCAGCCTACAGGATACCCTCCCCTTTCCCCTTCTGTGATGGGGTGAAGGATCCAAGCGTCCTTCCTGCACTCCCAACGTCCGCTAGGCTCACACCTGGGCTGAGTATGAGGCCAATCACCGTGCACTGGAGCTGGTTCCTCACTTCCCTGACCTTGTCTGTCTCTCGCCCCCAAAGAGATTAGTGTCTAGGTTACCCAAGCCTACAGCCGCTGCTTGGTGGCCTTGCCACCCCCACAACCTGCAGGTATAAAGTCAGGTGGCCAAGGTAGGGAAGGCATCGAGAATGGAGAGACTCCAGGTAAGAGTGTAGGGTCCGGGACATCTCCCAACTCCACCAGACCCTGGCTGGAACAGATGGACAGCCCTGTGACCTGGGGGGAGGGGTGTCTAGCTGGTGGGCTCCCAGCAGGGCAGAAATGGATTGGATGGCAGGTGATGGGTCCTGAAGGCCAGGATCTATATTACACTGAATGGGTCCAGAGCCCGGGATGAAAACCCAGGGCTAGACTGAGACACTGGCTATGTCCCAGGGGCTGCTACTGTGGCTGTTGCTGAGCCCAAGTGTGGTATGGGCCTCCAGGGGCCCCCTGCGGCCACTGTGCCGGCCTGTCAACGCAACCCTGGCCGCAGAGAATGAGGTCTGCCCAGTCTGCATCACCTTCACCACCAGCATCTGTGCCGGCTACTGTCCTAGCATGGTGAGCTCACCAAATGGGCCGGGACCTCACTTCAGACACAGTACTGCCACCTTAGCTAGATGTAAGGCAGGTGGTGGCAGTGGGGTCTAAGGGGATGGCACCTGGGCAGGGGTCATAGCTACGGCGGGGGTTTGGAGGATCAGGTGGATCTTCAGCGCAGAGCCAGGGTGCAGGGAGCATCCAGCACTGTTTTTCTCCCTGGGCCCCAGGTTCGAGTACTGCCGGCTGCCTTGCCTCCTGTGCCCCAGCCTGTGTGCACCTACCGTGAGCTGCGCTTCGCGTCTGTCCGCCTCCCTGGCTGCCCACCTGGTGTGGACCCCATGGTCTCCTTCCCCGTGGCCCTCAGCTGCCGCTGTGGGCCCTGCCGTCTCAGCAGCTCTGACTGTGGGGGTCCCAGGGCTCAACCGTTGGCCTGTGACCTCCCCCACCTCCCCGGCCTCCTCTTCCTCTGAGGCCCACCCGCTAACTCCTCTGTCTCAAGGAGCTGGCAGGTGATCCGACTGTCCCTCCCAATAAAGGCTAATTTACAACTGCACTGGGGTGTCCTGTGGGCTCTGAGGAACACAGCAGGACTCCAGTTTCCAACCATTTTATACAAAGTCACAGTGTCACAACTTGTAGAAAACAACGTGGGAAGGGCTGAGTGGAGGTCAGCTCAGGAGGTGTCCATTGTGTCGCCTTCTGTGGAGAGGGGAGCCAGGCATGAGTGAGGTCCAGGGTGCTCCCATGGAGTCCTCTCCCACAGTGGCAGCAGCCTGTGTGGCTGGGATACTCACTGAGCTCATTGAAGAGGAAGGCATCTTGGTATTCCTTCATGTACTGTGTGGAGCGGGACTCGTCCAGGAAGAGGGAGTATACACGTTTGATGTCGTCCACCTGCACCTCTGTGCCCTAGGGACAGGTGGGACTCAGCTCGTGTCAGCATGAGGTCATGGCTCCGAACCCCCCCCCCCCCACAGTTTTCTCCTCGAAGATCACTGTGGTTCTTAGTTCCCCCTGAATACCCGTGTGCCATCCCTTCAGCCCTCCAGGCTAACTTGATGGCTTACCTTGCGTTTCCGGCACACCAGGCTGGCCGCTGTGATAAGCTGGATGGCGTAGCGCAGGGAGGTCTCCAGCCCGATGCGGGTCAGCACTGTGTAGGCATCCTCGCTCATCTCCACATCCTCCTCCTCACAGCTGGGGGTAGGCAGGCCTCAGCCAGGCAGAACGGCGAGCAGCCCACCCATCCCCAGAGCAGGTACGACACGTCTCAGGACCACAGATGAGGAGGTTAAAAGAGCACAGGCACAGGGGGCCTCCCGCCCCCGCCCCCCAGCTCTCCCCACGGGTAGGATGCCACACTGGTCTTCCCAGATACAGAAGTCTGGGTGAATCCCCCCCATCCAATCTCCGTGTCCCCCATAAAGCGGCCAGGGTGCCCCACCGGATGCGCAGAATCTGCTTGGTGTCCTTCTCACTGTAGGGGGATGTTGACACAATGAGCAGACGGTCTAGCAGGTCAATGGGGATGCCATGGGGGCTCTGGTAGCTGGTGCCTCGGATCCTGGGGGTCAGGAAGGACCATTAATGGATGTCCCGGGAAACCACGCTGGCCATCACACCCACCTGAGAGCTAAGTAACTAACCGCATGAGCACAGGCTCTTATCACCTGCAGGCACAGTCCGCCCCAGCGGGGCTAGTGGCTGTCCTGTTCCCTGCTGCACAATGGGCAATGGTGGGCAATGGGACCCACAGCAATCTGCTCCAGTCACAGGCAGTTTAGCCACAGCTGGGATGCTGATCTCCAGCTGCCAGACTCCAACCTACCACTCATGCACTCTTCGGGCCTGGGGAAAGCTGGCACAGACTGGGGACACAGACTGGGGACACAGACTGGGGACACAGACTGGGGACACAGACTGGGGACTGCAGGGGAACATCAGACGACAAAGCGATTGGGAGCAGGGCCTCGCTCAGCCGGGGCAGACCTCACAACTGGCTCTCCTTGGTGCCCTGGTCTAAAGCTAGCCGCCCCCCCCCCCCCCCCCCCCCCCCCCCCCCCCCCCCCCCCCCCGCCACCTTAAACCTATGGCCTTGGCAAGTCGATGAGTTGGTTGGCCTACTGTGAAGTGGGAGGGACGGAATGGGGTGAAGAGCAGAGCCAGTGAGGTTGCCGGGCCACAGCCTGTTAGTGCTGTTGGCCCTCTGCATCCTCACAACCACATCTAACTCTAGTTCCAGGAGATAGGACGCACTCTTGTGGCATCTGTGGGTACCACATGCATGTGAGCGCATACACAGACACACACATAAAAGTCAATCAGAAAAGGAAGGGGTTGAGGAGATGGTTAAGAACACATACTGGTCTTGCAGAAGTCCCCAGGGCTCCCAGTACCCACACTGCGTAGCTAGCTCATAACCGCTTGTTAAGTCTAGCTGCAGGGAATCTGACCTACTGTTATGGACTGTGCACACACCCCCTGCCATATAATGGGGAAGGGGGTGCCATGATAAAAACATGAGCAGGCTGATGTGCTTGATGAAGCTCATGAGCCGCCACCAGAGGGAGGCTGGCCCCGAGCCCCATCCCTCCCGGCTCCCCAAACCCAGGTCCTCTGCAAGAGCACTATGTCCTCTTAACCTGGGAACCACTGCTTCAGACCTGTTTTCTTTGAGAAAAGGGTCTCTCTCATGCAGCCCATGCTCAGCCTCCACAGTACTAGGGCTGCTGGCGGAGTGGGCGTGCCGCAGCGTCTTGAGGTCAAAAGCCCTGGGTTCTGAGTGACTTGACTGACCACAGCAGTCTGTAACATGTCTACTGGATGCTCCTTGCTCAGCCTCTTTGGGTGCCTTGACCAACAGTTCTGAACTGCACGTCGGACAGATTTTCTATCTGCCCAGGACTGTGGCGACAACGGTGAAGGCAAGCTCGGTAAGGAGGTGCTAGAGTACCAACCACGGCACTCAGCAGACAGTCCATTTACCCACAGGCTAACCCCCGGTCCAGAGTCCCTCTTCACCCAGAAAACTCGACAGCTCCTCACCGGGTGATGCCTCTGTTGGTGGCCATGATGAGGACAGGGGCCATGTCACTCTCCAGGGCCCGGTTGAGGAAAGAGAAACTCTCAATGTCCAGCATGTGGACCTCGTCGATGAACAGCACCTGGAAGCCGTCGGGGCACTGATCAAGCTCACCTCCACCCCTTTCTTCCCCCAGGTCATAGCTGCCCGCCTCAGTTCTAGTCACTCACCCCAGGGATGATCTCCGCCTTGCCCTCCTCCCTCCACTCAGCCACCTTGGCATTGATCTGTTCTCGGACTTCTGACTTGATCTCCCCTGTGTCTCCTGCCAGAGACATGGGGCATCAGCGGATCAGAGACTGTGTCCAGGACCAGGGGTGGGCAAAGACAGAGAAAGACAAATGCCACGGAGTAGGGCTGTAGTGCTACGGCAGCAGGCCCAGGACCCTGGAAGGCCCCACAAAAGACAGAAGGCAGGGACCTGAGGAGGGACTCAAGGGCAATGCCGGGAATGATAAACTCAAATGGAGCACAGAGGGCAAACAGGAGGTCTGGGAAGAAAGACTGAGGAGGTGCCATGCCAGGAGAGGAGAAAGACTGCGGGGGGAGACAGCTGACCTGAGAAAAGGGCCAGAAAGCCCTGAGTCCGAGAGTTGATGACGTCAATCTCGTGGAGGGACACGGTGTGCACCACCTCCTTGCGTTTCTGCAGCTCCCCGTCTGGGCACTGCACAAACTTGGTCTAGAGGGCCGAGGGCAGGTGTGAGGGCAGCAAGGGCACAGGCCCCGGGGCCCCACACCGGGAGATACCATGACGTGACAAAAGATCTAGAAAGGTCCCAGTGCCAGGTGAGGGTCAGCCAAGTACCTGGGAGCCCATGGCGTCATAGTCACGGGCTCGTGTGAAAGAGCGGCCCAGCTTGGAGATCTTGCCGGTGGCCTTGTCAATAGTGATCACATCCCTGCAGGGGCAAAGAGGGAGAGGCCCGGGCGGGGGTGGCGCACGCCTTAATCCCAGCACTTGGGAGGCGGAGGCAGAGGCAGGACGATCTCTGTGAGTTCAAGACCAGCCTGGGCTACAAGGGGAATTTCAGGACAGCAAGGGCTACCCAGAGAAACCCTGTCTTGGAAAACAAAACAGAGTAAGAAGACTCTCTCACTGCCCCAGCCATCTTCATGGCCCCAGTGGCTCACCCGGCCTGGACCTTGTCCTTGGTCAGAGACTCGATCATCTTGGTGCCCAGATCGTAGATGGTCTCCATCTCTGTGGTCTTGAGGGTCAGTTTGCCCACCTTGGACCCCTGAGGGGACACACCAGGAAATGCTTAGAGAACCTCATCCTTTTGTGGCCACAGCTTCAAAATTGCCATGGCACAGGAAGCTCGTGGAGGGGATAGCCTTGGAAAGTGGCTACCTGGGTGCCAAACTGTACCCACAATGTGTGCTGCTGCATCACTGTGAGCCCTCAAGAGTGGGGGGAAGTGCCAAGTGCTGGCATGGCTCTCTGTGCCCAAATGAAGGGCACTAAGCCCTGGACCTAGACCCTCTACTACTGAGCTGTGCATCCTCAGCCCTATTCTTATGTTTCTGAGACAAAGTATCACAAGACCTCCTGCCTCAGCCTTCCAAGCATTTTAACCACAGCAGAAAAAAAAGCGTTTTTGTTGATTACAAAGTGAAGACAACTGAAATGGGGCCAGCACACAGCTCAGTGGGCAGGGCTTTGAAACCAATCTTAACGACCTTGGAACCTGCATGGTCGAAGAACCTACTCCACCTACTCCCACAATTTGTCCTCTGACCTCTACACACACTCAATAAATGCAAAACTAGAAGAAAACAAAAAACCTTTTATAAAAGGTTAATTAAAAAAAAATCCTGCTGGGAGGTGGCACACCCCTTTAATCTCAGAACTCAGAGGCAGAGGCAGGCAGATCTCTGAGTTTGAGGCCAGCCTGGTCTATAGAGGGAGTTCCAGGACAGCCAAGGCTACACAGAGAAACCTTGTCTTGAAAAATTAACCAAACAACCCACACATTCTCCTCGGGACATAAGCATGCTTTATTTATACTACTCAGGCCTGGTTCAGGGAATCAACTACCTGTTTCTGGCCCCTGTAGAGTAGGAGACACCGTTAAAGGCGGACTAAGGGGGGACCTGGGTTTATCTGTACATAAATATTTTAACATTTGATTCTCTTTAATTACAAGCATATGTGTGTCTATATGTGGATTTGTGCACATGAGTGCAGGTACCCAAAAAGCCAGAAGAGGGTATTGGATCTCTAGAACTGCTGTCACAGGTGGCTGTGGGTGCTGGGAACTGAACTTGGGTCCTAGATTAGCAATACATGTTCTGAACCACTGAGTCATTAAAGAAAAAAAATCAGAGCTATATATGCACAAAACCCTGAGGTCCTTCCCCAGCACCACACAACCCAGGCATGGTGAGGCCTATGAGCCTAGCTCTCAAAAGGTGGGGCATCAGAAACTCAGTCATCCTTAGTTATATAACAAGTTCAAGGCAAGTCTAGGCTACATGAAACCCTGCATTTAAAAAAAAAAAAAAATCGGGTAGAGGGCTGGAGAGATGGCTCAGCAGATAAGAGCATTTGGATCCCAGTACCCATGCTAATAAACAAATAAACAAACTATAATATAATAATAATAAATCAGGCATGGCCACATGCAGGCCAGTGCTGCTGGGGATGAAAAAAAGGTCACAGGAGCTTTCTGGCTGCCAGCCTAGTTCTAAGTCAGAAAGAGACCTCGTCTCAAAGAAATAAAGCAGCATGACAAAGCAGGACACCTGACATCATCCTCTAGTCTCTGCATGTGTGAACAAGTGTGCACATACACAAGGACACCCAGGGCTGGGAATAGTGGTGCACGTCTTTAAGCCCAGCACTCAGGAGGCAGGAGGGTCTGAGGGTTCAAGGACACCCAGGGCTGGGGATAGTGGTGTACGTCTTTAATTCCAGCACTCAGGAGGCAGGAGGATCTGAGGGTTCAAGGGCAGCCTGGTCTATATTGAGATCCTTTCTCAAAAACAAAACACACACACACACACACACACACACACACACACACACACACACACACACAGAGCAAACGACAAAGAGGAGGGTCCTATGACACAGAAGTGGAAAGTGACCACGGGTTAGGTCAATGGGCTGGAGCACTTCTTTACTCAGGCATCCAAGTAGAAACTGAAACATCACATGAAGAACCAGCAACAAGGGTTTACTTATTGATCAAAACAGAGTTTCTCTCCATAGCCCTAGCTGTCCTGGATCTCGCTCTGTAGATCAGGGTGGCCTCAAACTCACAGAGATCTGCCTGCCTCTGCCTCCTGAGTGCTGAGATTAAGGTGTGCACCACCACGCTCAGCTGCAACACAGCACTTCAAAACCAGATTACCCACTGCCCTACACTCCTACTGATACAAAGCATCCAGAACCCGCAGGTCCTGAGGCAGGAAGAGATCTCGTGGCTGGGGCAGGAGAAAGTCAGGGCTGTTGGTAGACATGTACATTTTCTCATGGGGTAATAGAAAATTCTAGAACCAGACAGAGGTGGTAATGGCTGCATGACACCGAGTGCACTGCCACCACGCCACTCGTTCTGAAACAGCTGGTTTCTACTGAGCCTGGCTGTGGAGGGTCCCACCCTAGCAACTCCTGCAACACAAGTTCCAAGATCCTCTAGACTTGATGCATCAGCCCTGTGCAATCTCACCTCAATCCTTAGAGATGAGATTTCAGAGCAACTGCAAAACAGGACGACGGAAAACCTATTAGACTGTTTACTCTCTAAATTAAAACATTACATTAACTTTAAAGGCATGAAATAAGACAGCTGGGCAGCTGCCTAGGACACATGGGGCCTTAGGTTTGACCCAGCACAGAAAAACCCCAGAAACTCCCTATAACTGAGCAGAACAAATCCAAGTGCCAGACAGACACATACATCAGGGCGACACTGGAAGCAGGAAGTGGGCGGAGGTAGGTCACCTGGGTGGGCCTCAGAGCAAAGGAGCTCTGCGGGAAGGGAAACATCTCGTTCTCGGTACCCACAGTAACTCATCAGCTCACACACTCATCTTGCTAGTTTCTCATTTTACAAGAAAGTCTACCTCGGCCCTGTGACACCCTGCCCTTTGGCTGGAGGTGGCTTGGCCATGAATATGGGTGATGTAGGAAGTGTTGGGACTGAGAAGTCACAGAGACTCACTGTGCCTGTGGCTGGCCGGTCAATCTGGATCTCCACTACCTCTCCTTCAATGATCTCTGTCTCCTCCCTGGGACAGACAACAGAGCCTGGGTCAGCCTGGCCCGACACCCTGACTCCCTGAGCAGGATTTTGGGCAAGCAGAATGGATATCTCACAGGATACTCACTTGATACGGACCCCAATGGAACGGCGGAAGGCTTGAGTCAGAGCCTCTGTCTTGCTCATCTCCAGAGAAAAGATCTCACTGCCTGCGATGGCTGTGAACGGAGTGTCGGGACCCAGTGCCTGGGCCATGCCTGTGGGAGCAGTGGCCAGGCAGTTGTGGCTGCTGGCCCCAGGTCCCTGACAGTGGTGGGCCATGCTCCTCCTGAACTCCTCAAAACCATCTATGCCTCCATCCACGGCCTCCCCTACCGGCCCGGTTAGTTTCCACATTCTGCAGTCTTCCACCTTAGCACGTATCACCTTGCAGGGCACGGTGACATGGCCACTTCTTTTGGTGAGTGCTATTTCTGAACCGATTCTGGATGGAGCCTTGACTCTGTGTGTCTGGCCCCACAGTCTTAGCAGAGGTGGGAGTGAGAAGACAGCTGGGTCGAGAGAGCCTCAGAGGCAGAGATGCCCGAGGAGGATTCTGAAGGATGGACAGAGTTCCACAAGGAAGAGAGGTGGCTGTGCTCCTCAATCACTAGAGGACTCAGTACAGAGAAGGCTGTCTGTCTGTCCAGTGTTCACCCTCTTCCTTATCCCCAGAACCCCCACTTTATGAAGACAGCAATGATCCAAATTAAAAATTACAAAACAAGCCGGGCGGTGGTGGCGCACGCCTTTAATCCCAGCACTCGGGAGGCAGAGCCAGGCGGATCTCTGTGAGTTCAAGGCCAGCCTGGTCTCCAAAGCGAGTTCCAGGAAAGGCGCAAAGCTACACAGAGAAACCCTGTCTCAAAAACCAAAAAAAAAAAAATTACAAAACAATGCTGACGTGGTGGCACACACCTTCACCCCTGTACCCTGGAGGCGGAGGCAGAGGCCGGCAGGCGGGTCGGCAGGACAGTCAAGACTACCGGCAGCTAGGGCCGCAGCCTGCTCTGCAGCACTGTGAGTAGAACCACAAATGCAGAAGCACACGCTTCCCCACAGGGCGGCTACACCCGAGATCTGGACTAGAGCGGGGAAGGCTGGAGCTAAGCAGCCTTCTTGGAATACAAGGTCCCCCGACCATAGCAACAGAGAAGTAGAAAATGTTGAGGCTACAAGTCGGGGACCCCGTATAACTGCTCAGTGGTCCTAGACAACTTCCTGATGCTTCTATGATTGTTAAACAGTTAACCTGTCCCTAACTCCCAAGGAGAATGTCTGCCCCATGAGGCCGCTTACCCATGGCGATGGCTGTCTTCCCAGTGCCTGGCTGGCCAGCAATGAGGACGGCCCGCCCTGCAATTTTCCCTTCTCGGATCATCTCCAGCACCACGCCAGCTGCACGCCGGGCAGCTAGCTGCCCCACCATGCCCTGGGAAGCCTGCAGAGTGGGAGGTGAGAGGACATGGAAAGTGACTGACTGTCTCCAGAGCCACCTCTGTGCTCCCACCCCACATCTTGCCTGCTGGAAAAACAAGGTTTTCCTTTTCTTTCTTTTTTTGATACAGGGTCTCACTCTGTAGACCAGGCTGGCCTTGAACTCACAGACATCTGCCTGCCTCTGCCTCCCAGCACGGGGATTGCAGGTGTGCATTAATGTGGCTGAACTGCTTCAGTGTAGACTCAAGAGTTCTGAAGACAGGAATAGCCCTGCTCAACTTGGCAGGAGCAGCCCACGTACCCAGCCCCATAGCTCTACCTGTCTTGGTTCCAAGGCATCATCCAGTCCTAGACCCCGGATGTGAGAGTGAGCGCCTGTGTGGGAGGAAGGGAATAGTCACTGGCTGGTTCCAGGCCACGTTGTGTGGACTCTGAGTCAGGGGCTTCCCTCAGAGCTCAGGCTGCCCTCTCGGTCAAATGAAGCCAGGAAGAGGCCTGAGCACGTACAGTTAAGTGTTCAGCATCCAAGAGCTGAATGATGCTACCAAGGTCCCAGGTACTGGGTCCAAGAACTAACGGTGAGGGCCAGAGTGGGAAGATACTGGTACTTGGTACTCAGGGCTCTTATTCCACATCACCCTGACAAGCCAGAGCATGTCACTATCATTCCTGGGCCCATCCACAGGGATGGGGCGAGAGCACAGACAGCTTAAGGCCCAAGCTCAGACCCCATCCAGGAAGAGGTGAGGACAGGAGCCCCTGTGCACCAGATGACTCTGTAATAAACTCAAAGAACACAGGTGCCAGACCCAGTCACAACCCACCTCTACGCCACCACACCCGTGAAGTGAGTGTGTCACTTCTGGTGGAGATGAGATTCAGCAAGCCTGGAACTGTGTGAGTCCTTGGGTTCCACCCAAGCATTGGGAGTGGGAGGGTGTTTCATTTCAATAAAGTAGAACTCATCAGCCAGGCATGGCAGTACACATCTGTGACCCCAACACTCAGGAGGTAGAGACAGGAGGATCAGACATTCAAAGTCATCCTCAGCTACACAGTAGGTTCAGGGCCAGCCTGGTCTACATGAGACTGCCTCAAGAAGAAAAACAAGGCCAGGCGTGGTGGTGTACACTTTTTTTTTTTTTTTTTTGGTTTTTCGAGACAGGGTTTCTCTGTGTAGCTTTGCGCCTTTTCCTGGAACTCACTTGGTAGCCCAGGCTGGCCTCGAACTCACAGAGATCAAGGCCAGCCTGGTCTACAGAGTGAGTTCAGGACAGTCAGGGCTAAACAGAGAGTAAGTAGAAAGATCCTGCCTCAAAAAAACAAAGAAGAAGCCAGGTGGTGGTGTCACACACCATTAATCCCAGCACTCAGGAGGCAGAGCCAGGTGGATCTCTGTGAGTTCGAGGCCAGCCTGGGCTACAGAGTGAGTTCCAGGACAGGCACAAAGCTACACAGAGAAATACTGTCTCTAAAAACCAAACCAGCCGGGCGGTGGTAGCGCACGCCTTTAATCCCAGCACTCGGGAGGCAGAGCCAGGCGGATCTCTGTGAGTTCGAGGCCAGCCTGGTCTACAGAGTGAGATCCAGGAAAGGCGCAAAGCTACACAGAGAAACCCTGTCTCGAAAAACCAAAAAAAAAAAAAAAATAAAAAATAAAAAAAAAAAATAAAAACCAAACCAAACCAAACCAAACAAACAAACAAAAACAAAACAAAGAAGAACACTTTGGATACAGCAGCTCAGGGGTGGAGAGCTTGCCTAACATGGACGAAGCCTCAACAGAGAGCATCCAAGGGCAGTCACCGGCGCAGCTGGTCTCTGCCAGGTCTTCAGCTGCAACAGGCTCCCGCCCTTTACACAGGGAAGCATCGATGGCCCATGCTTAAACTACTGTCTTAAGTTTTAGAGACAGGGTCCCACAGTCTCTCAGTGACTCTTGACATTCACCAGGGGCAATTGTCTTCGCTCCACTTTGCCGGTCAGAAACTCGAGGTGCTCAGAGTCCACCAGAGCCGGTACTCGGAGCCCAGAGCCCTCTACTATGTCTTAGAGGTGACGAGTGACTACTGAACCAGTAGGCCAGCAGGACTCCCCGGAGACCCCTGCCAGCCTCTGCACCCCAGGCTTGCTGCAGGCGGTGAGCTGTGTCTCAGCTGCTCCGGTCATCTGTTGAGTGCTCTGCAGGCAGGGCCTGAGACACACCAGGAATGAGGCAGGCCCAGTACACCCTCAGGAAGCATCTGACCATAGGCACTTTGTGTGCAGGGACATGGTTCAGATGACCTCGAACTTCCAGAAACCTCACGGAAGCATCAGGCCTATGGCAGCATGGCCTGGGATGAGGGCCCCACCACGTCCGTCCTTCTCTGCCTGCCTGTCTGGACACTCAGCAGCAGTGGTCTCCCCTGGTCCTGACCCTGCTCACTTACCAATTCTCTCGATTCTTGTCACATCCCGGATCTCAGGGACTTTGGTGGTGGCTGCCTGCAGGTAAGGAGGATGGATGTGTGAGATTCCCAGGACTCCCTTCCGTTCCTTCCCTCACAGGCAGGCAACAGTCCAACCGAAGACCCCACCCCACCCCACCCCACCCCACGCTATCACTAATGGCAGAGTGATCAGCCCCACTACAGAGGCCCAGGAGACTCTCAGACCAGTGCTCTGGTTCCTATTAGGTACATGTCCCACGAAGAGCACAGTCCACACCTCTCTGGCATAACTTGGACTCCATGTTCGCAGTTCAACACGCTAGAGTGCTGTCCACCAAACATCTACCAGTAGGGCCTCCTGTGCATCTGTGCTCTGGAAGGAGCAGCTAACGCCATCCCCTCTCAGAGGAGAGACATGAGAAAAGACCTCCTAGAATGACTGAGCCCTTGGAATTCTCCACAAAGCAGATACATCGATGTTTACAACAGCCAAAGCCACACACATTCATATGCTCGGTGACCGATGAGTGAGAAGCAGGATATGTTCTATTCATTTATGAAATATTATTCAGCCATAAAGAGGAGTGATGCTGATACCAGATATGCCTGGAAGAACACTGGATGGCCGGGTGGGCTCTACACATAACGATTCCGTGTTGGATCAGCAACTAAGAGTACTCACTGGCTGCTCTTCCAGGGGACCAAGATTAAATCCCCTGTATACATGTGGCGTCCCACAATTGTCTAAAACGCTAGTTCCAGGAGATCCAGTACTCTCTGCTGGCCTCTGCAGGCACAGACTTACACGGAGACAAAACAGCCATACACATAAAAGAAAACATGATTTTAAAGACCTGCATGTGGAATGACTCTTATATGTAGTATCCAAAAGAGAGAAGTCCAGAAATAGAAAGTAGAGTAATGGCTGCCGAAGGCTCAGGGAGGGAGGTGTGGGAACACTGGGGTGCCTGATAAGAGCCTGAGTCAGGAGGACTGCTCTAAATCTGGGGCTAGCCCAAGCTACAGAGTGAAACAAGAGACAGAAATATTGTAATGACTCTAAGAAACCACAGTGCTTAGCATGCCTCCTCCCTGAACAGACTTCCAGGATACTCTACAAATGTTCATAGCTTGTCTCTTGCTGTACAATCCTTCCAATTTACTGTCTCTGTAGGAGGCTGGAGGGACTCCAGGAGCACAAGACCCCAAACTACTACTACTACACACAGGCCCTTCATAAGGCAAGCAAGCAAAGGCATACATCCAGGAACCCCAACTCTCCTGACAGATATTCCTGATAAGTTTGTCTTCTACAAGGTCAATTCTGTCCACTGCTGAACAAACACCTTTTAAAATTCAAGACCCAGCAAAGTATAGGCTAGTGGTAGAACTCCTCCATGCTGTGTGAGGGACTGTGTTCCATCCTGTGATATTTCATCTTTTTTTTTTCCCCTGTGATATTTCATCTTGATGGAGTTTATAATTACCATGAAAACAAACTTCTGGGCATATCCGTGAGGGAGTTTCTAGACTGGGTTAAATGGGAAGACCCACCCTAACCATGCACCAGCATTTATTGTTCTGCTCCGTGACTGAGGATGCAACACGACCCGCTGCCTCGGGCTCCCACTGTCACAGGGACTGCATCCCTTCGAACTGCGAGTGATAAAACAAACCCTTCTATGATGGTCAGTTGTACTTTTATGTCAATTTGACACAAGCTAGAGTCCTTAGGAAAGAATAATCTTAACTAAGAAACTGCCTCCCTGGGGCCAGGCGGTGGTGGCGCACACCTTTAATCCCAGCACTCAGGAGGCAGAGGCAGGCGGATCTCTGTGAGTCTGAGGCCAGCCTGGTCTACAGAGTGAGATCCAGGACAGTTGAGGTTGTTTCACAGAGAAAGCCTGGGAAGGAGAGGGACAGGACACTACCTCCATAAGACTTGCCTGTAGGCAAGCCTGAGGGCACTTTCTTGATGGATAATTGAGTGACATCTGGGCTGAAGACACAACAGTTAGTTGTATCGCTGTAGACACCAGTTACAACTCCTGCCTTCAGACACACATTCAAGAAGAACCCTGGCGGAAAAACCCCTGGCTAACACTATGGTGCCAAGAAAATTAAAGCCTACTATGCTCGTGGTGGCAGCACCCTCGGGACTCAGATCCAGTTGTGCTGGCTCCCTGGTGCCCACATGGGGCTCAGGAAGACATGTCTATGCCCATATACACATAACCCCCAAAATGTGAAGGCTGTGGGTCTGTCGCCAGGCTTCAGAGGTTGTCAAGTGGTTCCTGGCAATCTGAGAGCACCTCCAAACTGTTGAGGCCACAGGTCATAGGATGGAGCCAGGTGAAAGGACAGAACGACCGCAGGAGTCAGAGTCCGAGTGACAATGAAGCCTCCAAGGAGAAGTGTGCTGGGGGGACTCTGAGGGAACCAGCAGGTAAAGGTGCCCACCTCCAAACCCCATCACTGGAATTCCATTTCTGGGACCCACGTGGTGGACTGAGAAACCACTTCTGCAAGTGTACATGAGTCCTGGTGAGCGATCACCTACACAAATACACATGCCCACAAAATAAATAAAAATATATAATTTAGACCAGATGGTGGCGGCGCACGCCTTTAATCCCAGCATTCGGGAGGCAGAGGCAGGCAAATCTCTGTGAATATGAGGCCAGCCTGGGCTACAGAGCGAGATCCAGGACAGGCACCAAAACTACACAGAGAAACCCTGTCTCGAAAAACCCAATAGGGGCTGGAGAGATGGCTCAAGGCTTAAGAGTGTTTATTCGGGCTGGAGAGATGGCTCAGCGGTTAAGAGCACTGGCTGTTCTTCCAAAGGTCATGAGTTCAATTCCCAGCAACCACATGGTGGCTCACAACCATCTGTAATGAGATCTGGTGCCCTCTTCTGGCCTGCAGGGATACATGCAGACAGAGCACTGTATAAATAATAAATAAATCTTTAAAACAAAACAAAACACTACTCTTGAAGAGGACCCAGGTTCAGTTTCCAGCTATAATATGGGGCTGAAGAAATAGCTTAGTGGTTATGAGCAGGGCTGCTCTTCCAGAGGATCCAGGGAGGTTCATTCCCAGCAGCAGCACCCACATGGCAGTACGCAACCATCTGTAGCTCCAATTCCTCCTCTGTCCTTTGTGGGCACCAGGCATGCATGTGGTATACAGACATACACACGGGAAACTAGCCATACAAAGAATGAAAATAGGGGCTGGAGAGATGGCTCAGTGGTTAAGAGCACTGGCTGCTCTTGCAAAGGACCCAGGTTTGGTTCCAACATGGTGGCTCATATCCATAGTTCCAGTTCCAGGAGATCCAATACCTTTTGCTGGCCTTCTATAGGCACTGAAAGTATATGACGCATACACAAGCTTCTATATATAAAATACATATAATTACAATAATAAACCTAAGATATATAAAAAGTAACAAAAAATTTGAAGTGACTGCCAGGAAACCCTTCGGGAACTCTGACCTGAGTCTAAATACAGCTGAAGTCTTGCATCTGTGCCATATGGGAACGGAGAATTAAAAAACAACACACATCGACAGCCCAATCCAAGGACAGAACTTCAGATGCTTCTCCCGCCTCCCTCATCTCCTGCCTCCTTCTTCTTACCATGGCAACACCAACACTCTCCACTGCCCTTCCTACAACTTGACTGGGCTCAACACCGGAACTGAGGCCACCAGAAGGCCACAGTAGTCCTTCACCTGGAAGTCTGGGGAACTGAAGCCAGGCCCAGCATGTCTGGTCTCACTTCCTGGGGTTTACTCACTCGTTTTAACATCCAAATAATTGTGTGTTCACACAGACATGTGCCCTGCATGAGGTTCCAGGAAATGCCAATACTCCCTGGACGAAATGGCGAGCTCTGAACCCGGACTTTGTTTCTTTCCTCCCGGACACACTCCTGGCTCCTGACACATTTCCCCGTCCGCGTGACACATGCTCTCAAGTACACAGCACAGGTTAATATTCGCTACTCTCTCCAGGGTTCAGGCTGCCAGGCTCACATTCTTCATAGACACTGGGACAAAAGACTGCGGAACTGGCCGCTGACTGTATCAAGAGGAAGAGAGAGGAAGTTTCTGTAACATGATGTGGGGAGGGGCCAAGATTCTGCCATCCCAGGCTCTTGTTGATTTACTCATTCACATAGAAATCTGAGTATCGCGTGTGTGTGTGTGTGCGTGTGCGTGTGCGTGCGTGTGTGTGTGTGTGTGTGTAAAAAGAAAAAGAGAAATCTGAGTATCCACATGCCTCTTCCAACACACTTAGGATTCTTTTTTCCCCCCAGACAAGGTTTCTCTGTGTAGCCCTGGCTGTCCGAGAACTTGCTCTGTAGATCACCAGGCTGTCCTCTAACTCAGAGATCTGCCTGCCTCTGACTCCTGAGTGCTGGGACTAACAGTGTATGCCTGGCAGACCTAGGATTCTTCTCTGTTGTTTTTCGAGACAGCGTTTCTCTGCGTAGCCATGACTGTCTCGGAACTCTCTCTGTAGACCAGGCTGGCCTTGAACTCAACTCAGAGAAATCCACCAGCCTCCGCCTCCCAAGAGCTGGGATTAAGGTGTACGCCACCACGGCCTGCTGTGATCTAGTTCTTAATACATAGTTGCCTTCTCCATCAGGTTTTAAGGCCACGACTAGCTTTCTCCTTCCTCAGAGGTCAAGACGCCAGCTTCTTCCTTCAGATCCTCTTCCTTCAGATCCAGGTCAGCCCTCTTCCGTCCAGGCATCCTCCCGGCCCTCCTCCCTCAGACCCAGATGCCCTCCCCGTCCTCCTCCTCTAGACCAGGCCTCACACACAGTCCTCCCTCAGACCCAGGGATTCAGGCTCCAGCCCTCCTCCCTTGGAGTACTCTCTTCCAACACTTCCCATAGGCCCACGTGTCCTCCCGAGCCTCCTTGAGAACCACGCGACTTCCTCAGCCCTCTTCCTTCAGACTCGTGCATCCACCTCTGCTCTCCTCCCTTACATGAATCCTCCTCTTTATCTCTTGCTCACACCCAGGATCCTCCTCAGCATCCTCCCTCAGGAGTCCTCCCCATCCTTCCTCCCTCAAAGCCAGGCACCTTCCTTATCACCCTTCCTTCAGACCCAAGAGTCCTCTCCAGCCGCCTCCTCCAGACTCCAGAACGAAGGTTATTCTTAGTTCTCCACATGCATCCAACACTTACCACAGTTGCCATGATGCACACCAACCGCCAATGCCTCAGCGGAAACGGAAATAGGCTAGGAGCAGCCTTTGTTCTCTCTAGGCTCCCCGGTCATCCAGTCATCTCTATGGTTTATAAACTCTGTAACCCTCTCCGAGGGGCGTACACTAGGCCGCGCCCACCCCACAGGCTAAATCGGAAGGCGGGTGTCTGAATCCTGGGCGGGTTCCTGACGTCTCCTGCTCCTCCTTCTTTTACCCAGCCTCCCCGCCCCCCACACCGCTAAGACCGATTGCAAAATTCTGAACACTTTTTGTAGCAACCACACGTCTTCCACGATCCCCTTCGTCTCTATCCGCCCTTCCTCCCCAAATTGGGGCCCCGCTGAGACTGACAGTTCTATTCACCAATTACTTCCCTGCTGCGCGGCAACAAGCCCCGCCCCCTGCAGTTCCCGGGCGGGTCTGGCCGGAGACACTGGATCCCATCCGCCAATAAGAAGACGCCGCAGTCCCCGTCCCCCAGACGCGGACCAATCGTGCTAGACCAGCAGGGCGGGCAGTGCCTCCTGGCGGCCGCAAGGCTTCACTGCAGCTGTCCGCCCCACTCAGTGTCGCCGCGCTGCCTACCTGAGTAGGAGCGCTCCGGGGCGGGGGTGCGGTCGTGCAATAGGAAGCGGAGTGCTTTGCAAGCTTCCCGTGGGACACCCGCTAACCCGGCCGGACACCGAGTCCGGTGCATCCCCAGCCGGTCTCTCTGGTTTCCATTTTTGGTGCTCCAAGTGCCCCGCTCGTAGCAGCCATGCCTCTCAGCCGCAGTCTCTCTATGTCCTCGCTTCCAGGACTGGAAGACTGGGAAGATGAGTTCGACCCGGAGAACACAGTGCTTTTCGAGGTGGCCTGGGAGGTGGCCAACAAGGGTGAGAACGCTAGCCTCGGTCCCATGACCGAGGAGGGCAGTCGAGGATGGGGGCCCAAAACTCTGATTCATACGGACACAGAGCTGCCGTGGGGGGACGCTTGGGTCCTGTGAAAAGCGCCTGTGACTTCTGTGTCCTTCTGAGAGTAGGCGTCCTAGGCCCTGGGGGGAAGGGACAAGAGACTACTCTTAAGATGGAAGGAGGCTTCAGGTCCTGCGATCTAGGGGAGAAGGCACTCAGAGAAAGATTCCTGGGTCTTGGAGGGAGGTTTTCGAGGGCCGAGAGACCTGGGATCTGAAAGGGGAAGAGCTGATGCATGTAACCCTGGCGGGCGTTGGAGCTTTTGGGTCTATGGTCCAGAGGATGTGACTGTGGACTAGAAAGAGCTGCTCCTAAAAGTTGGGATTCATGAATTCTTCAGGGAGCATGGCGGACCTGACCACTGTAGTGTAAAGATGGGGGTGGGGGGCTAGAATTCTTAGATCCAAGGTAGGAAAGAGTTGGGAACTTGAATGCCGAGCTGTGAAGGAGCCCAGGGCCGGAGCCATGGCTTCCTAAGAGGAGCGGTGTCTCCCTATGGCCCAGGTCACTTGCATGCTGGAATGGGAGGAACCCACAGCCCCCAGTTGTGTGTATGGGGGTCTAGGACCACTGCCTTCTTGCTCGTGAGGAGGCTGGGTTGGAATCCCCAGGAGCTGGGCTGTGTAGGTCAAAGTTTTCATTTTCTGAATCTTGGGGGAGAAAAAGACTGAGTTTCCGAGCATGGTGGGAACTGGCAGACTCAGGACTGTGTACTGCCAGGGTGCTGGTTCCAGATGAAGAAGCTGAAGACCCAGATTCCTAAATCTGAGGTGGGGTCACAGGAGGGGCAGGGCCCAGCCCTGAGTGAGCATAGTCAAGGGCCCTGGAGGTGAGGAATGTTAATTCCAGGTTCCTTTAGGTAACTGTGGGAAGCTAAATGGGGCCATGTACCATTCTTCCCAGTACATCTGAAAGTTGGGAGTTTAGAACCTGGGTCTTAGCAGGGCGGAGGTAGCGCACGCCTTTTATCCCAGCACTCAGGAGGCAGAGCCATGCAGATCTCTGTGAGTTCGAGGCCAGCATGGTCTACAGAGCGAGATCCAGGACAGGCTCCTAACTACACAGAGAAACCCTGTCTCGAAAAACCAAACTAAAACAAACAAACAAACAAACAGAGAGAGAACATGGGTCTCCGATCCTTGTTCTCCCAGCTCATAATTCCCTCAGACTAGGAGCCCTTCCTGTCCCAGGACCAGGATTCTAACTGGAGCCTGCTCCTCCCTCGACATCCTTTCTCCACTAGACCCAGGAGGGCTGCCCTCCGGTCTGCTCTCCATGACCCAAGCAAGCCCCAGCCCCTACCTCCTCTGATTCCCAAGCTTGGGCTCCTGCTGGTCTCCTGTCCCGTCACCCCGCAGGCAGGTCTCAAAGCTATGGACCAATGGTGGGGTTGTCTGTCCTTTGCACTTTGGCCCACAGTGGGCGGCATCTACACTGTGCTGCAGACGAAGGCCAAGGTGACGGGGGATGAATGGGGTGACAACTACTACCTAGTGGGACCATACACGGAGCAGGGTGTGAGGACCCAGGTGGAGCTGCTGGAGCCCCCAACGCCTGAACTGAAGAGGACTCTGGACTCCATGAACAGCAAGGGCTGTAAGGTGGGACACAGCCTACGGGGGGAGGGGGGGGCACGGGACGGGCCGGGGGGTCTGGGGCGGACGGAATGGACGGACATGACCTGCCAGCAGGGGCCTAGCAACAGACAGTAGAATGGAAACCGGAAGGCATGGATACAGTGGGTAGCGCTTTCCCAGCAGACCTAGGGAAGAAAGTGATAGACAGGTATGGGATCTGGTGAAGAGGGCCGGGGGGTACCAGATGTCTGTGAAACGTCAGATGGATGCAGGTGGATTTAAGCTACTCAGACCCACAGGGTAGAAACAAGCTGGAGCTAGACAGCAAGATAGCCAGAGCCAGGTGTTATGTGTAATCCCAGCACTCTGGACCATAACAAGATACTGTCTCAAAATAAATGAATAAAATAAAGAACAACAGCCAGACAAGCAAAAAGATGGACTATTGACGAAGAGAGGGGAGGCGGGGAATAGAGTCTGAGAGAGCCGAGCCAGGGACTAATGATAGGAGGCAAGGGGTGTGGCTCGGGATAGAGTCCCCTGCCTAGAACCCCCAATGAGGGACTAGGGGTGGGGCTCAGTGGTAGAGCCCCTGCGGAGCACGGTCCCTGTGTTCACTCTTAATCCCAGCACTCAGGAGACAGAGACAGGCAGATCTCTGGGAGTTTGAGGCCAGCCTGGTCTACAGAGAGAGTTCCAGGACAGCCAAAGCTGCACAGAGAAACCCTGTCCTGAAAAACAAGAAAGAAAGAAAGAAAGAAAGAAAGGAAGGAAGGAAGGAAGGAAGGAAGGAAGATGAGGGCCATAAAGAGAAAAACAGAGGGCAGGTGAGAAGAAGGAGAGAGCCTAAAGAGGTGTGTCTGTCCTCTGGAGAGAGGCCATGAGAGGCGGAAGTCACAAAATTAGGGACTGGAAGACAGACAGGTGCAGGGCGGGGTGGGCTCCAGCATCCAGTCAGGCCAGACCATGTCCCTACGGGACCCCAGAGCGGCCACATCCCTCCCCTAGGGCAGCTGTTCCTAATAATAGACCCCTCCCAGCAAAAGGGCAGACAACAGCTGGGCGGGGGAGGGGTACCCCAGTGAGACTCTGGCAGGACCAAGCTGGCTTGGGACAGAGGGACATCGAGTTTTAGGAACGTGGCAATGGGTAGGAAAGTTGTTAGATGTGTGATTACAGAACAGGAGATTGAGGAGAAAGTGGCGGGCTGCAATTCTGTCGGGCACAAATGGGGGCGGGGGGGGGGGGGCGGGGAGCGTGAGCCGGCTGAGCTCAGGACCAGGCTCGGGATAAGGCAGTGGGTGAGACATAAGGCTGGCTTGTCTGAACCTCCCTCTGCCTCTCTCTCAGGTGTATTTTGGGCGTTGGCTGATCGAGGGGGGACCCCTAGTGGTGCTCCTGGATGTGGGGGCCTCAGCCTGGGCCCTGGAGCGCTGGAAGGGGGAGCTTTGGGACACCTGCAACATCGGGGTACCCTGGTACGACCGTGAGGCCAATGACGCTGTCCTGTTTGGCTTCCTCACCACCTGGTTCCTGGGTGAGGTAGGCCCTGCGACAGACCCCGCCTCACTGGTGCTCTCTACCCAGACTTCAAACTCTCATCCTTCCCTCTTGGGCCAGAGGGTGGGCTTCCCCTGGGCATTCTTGGAATTGTGGGTTTTTAATCCAAGGGTCATGGCCATGGTTTGGGGGACATGAGTGCCCAGGAGTCTAGCTTCTTTCCTCAGAGCCCAGAAGAGCCAACCTCGGCTTCATTTTCTCTAATCTTCCAGGTGTAAACACACCAAGGCATTGCCTCCAGGGAGTCCTGTCAGTAGCAGGCCGGTTCACAGGAATTCTGGGAGTTGCTGTCTACTTGATATTGAGTGCGTCTGAGCACTTGGAGGGGACTCTTGGTGCTTACGGATCTTGAGTTGGTTTCAGAACCAGGAATCTGGGCTGCTCCACCACTCCCCTTATCCTAGAGTTTTTAAAAGTTTTAGGAAACTAGCCAGGCGGTGGTGGTACACCGCAGGCCTTTAATGCCAGCACTTGAGGGCAGAGGCAGGTGGATGTCTGCGAGTTCGAGGCCAGCCTGGTCTACAGAGTGAGTTCCAGGACAGGCTCCAAAGCTACACAGAGAAACCCTGTCTTGAAACACCCCTACAAAAAAAAAAAAAAGGTTTTGGGAAACTTAGCTACAATGCCCTAGGACAAACAGGAGCTACTTGATTCAAAGAATTCTGGACGTTTTTTACCCATAAAATTTTACTACCCCTGATTAAAATACCAAGTGTCCTGGAATTGTGAGCAGGACTTAGGGACATGGACATGTTGGTCCTTCCAGTTCTACCTTGCCAGGATTCAGACATTGGTAAACAAACAAACAACTCCTGAGGATGAGGTCAGCTGGTTGACCTAACTTGAGTTTAATTCCTTGTCTCTGCAAATGCTGCCTGCTGTGTGCATAATGTCAGTGGTCACCTCTCCCCTGATTCCTAGTCTGTCCGTGCTGGGGATTCCTCTGTGCCATGTGGAAACACCGTGACCCTGTCCCTCTTTCCCCATAGTTCCTGGCCCAGAGCGAAGAGAAGCCGTACGTGGTTGCCCACTTCCATGAATGGTTGGCAGGCGTTGGTCTGTGTCTGTGCCGTGCCCGGCGATTGCCAGTGGCCACCATCTTCACCACCCATGCCACACTGCTGGGCCGCTATCTGTGTGCTGGTGCCGTGGACTTCTACAACAACCTGGAGAATGTGAGCTGGGAGCATGGGAGACACAAGTATTGCATGACAGCCCAGAGCTCTGGCAGAGTCACGCTCCGTAGAGCCCAGGCTCCCAGCCCTTCCGCCATCAGACACAGGGCAGCCCCTGGCCCCCCTCCCTCAAACCCAAAGAACAGCCCAGACCCTGTTCTCAGAGTCCAGCTGCCGGTCCCAGTCTCCCTCAGGATGTCAGTGCAGTCCTGGGGCTCACCCCAGTCCTGTGCAGTCCTCTACCCTGACCCCCCCCCTTCCTGCCCAGTTCAATGTAGACAAAGAAGCAGGCGAGAGACAGATCTATCACCGCTACTGCATGGAGCGCGCGGCCGCCCACTGTGCTCACGTCTTCACCACTGTGTCCCAGATCACCGCCATTGAGGCTCAGCACCTCCTCAAGAGGAAGCCAGGTAGGGTCGGAGCTGTGGTCCCTCGCGTGGATGAGGTAAGGGAACATGCCAAGCCACGGAGAGTAGAACGTCAACTCTCCTAAGTCCTGGGTTGAGATGGTGACTTGTAAATGAAGCTGGCTGGCTGTGTCCTGGAGGGTAATAGGAGCTATAGTTCCTTTTTTTTCTCATTTCACAAGTGGCTAATATATGCCGATCTTCTGAAAGAAATGCAAATACACTGGGCTTTATTTTTGAATAAAGTAAGGTTGAAATTAGGTGTGCTCTTCCTGCCCCATATACTCCTCAACTTTGCCCTAGGTCCTGATGTGGCTTGTACTTTTTTTGTTGGTTTGTTGTAATTGTGTGTGTGTGTGTGTGTGTGTGTGTGTGTGTGTGTGTGTGTGCGCATACCAGTTTATGTTTCCATGCCTGTATTTGTCGAGACCAGAGGAGAATGGCAGGTGTCCTCTCTGTGACTATCTACCTATTTTTTAGAGGTTTATGTTATTTTTACTTATGTATATATGGGGGGGTATGTGCACCCACGTGTGCATGTGTGTGTGTGCGTGTGTGTGTGCATGTGTATGTTCACGGAGGGTAGAAGAGGACTTGGGTCCTGACCTTCAGATGGAGTTACAGGCTCTGTTAACCACCCAGAGTAGCTGCTACAAGAGCAGTAGGCTGGCTTGGCTGCTGGGCCGTTCCTCCCCACACCTTTAATAAGGCGGGGTCTCTCGTTGAACCTGGAGTTTTCCATTTTGCTGAGGCTATTTAAGCTCCCAGGATCGACCTATCTTCCCCCATCCCCAGTGCCGGGGTTACGGGCATACTTCGCCATGCCCAGCTTTCATTGAATGCTGTGGGTTTGATTTAGGACCTCTTTTTTATAAAATGTTAAGTTAGTATTTTCATAAGCATAGCTGTCAGTACCTCAACTCCTACAGATGGATGACCCCGTGGGGATCTGATGTACTCAGGGACTCTGGGAGGTGTGGCTTTTCCTCTGTCCTTCTCCCACTCTGAATTAGGAACTAAAAATACCACTGGTCCACTTCTCCCAAGATATACCTTCTCTTTCTCTTTTATTTTCTTCTTCAGCCAAGGTCTCACTTATGTACTCTGGGGTAGTCTTTTTCTTTTCTTTTTTCTTTCTTTCTTTTTTTCTTGTTTTTGGTTTTTTGAGACAGGGTTTCTCTGTGTAGCTTTCCGCCTGTCCTGGAACTCACTCTGTAGCCCAGGCTGGCCTTGAACTCACAGAGATCCGCCTGCCTCTGCCTCCCGAGTGCTGGGATTAAAGGCGTGCGCCACCACTGCCCGGCTCTCTGGGGTAGTCTTAAACTGAGGATTCAGTTACTGAAGTGCCTCAGTTTCCACAGTGTTGGGATTATTAGCATGCTCCCT
Source organism: Peromyscus californicus insignis (assembly GCF_007827085.1). Taxonomy (NCBI): domain Eukaryota; kingdom Metazoa; phylum Chordata; class Mammalia; order Rodentia; family Cricetidae; genus Peromyscus; species Peromyscus californicus. The sequence goes on along the minus strand of NW_026294562.1, from coordinate 175,372,876 downwards.
CACACTTGGCCACAATACACTGTCTATCTTCATGCTTCTTTTAGGGGCTCAGCCATTTCTTCCCTGCATAGTTTTTAAAAACATTTTTTTATTCAATTGTGTGTCTGTGTCTGTGTGCATGTGTGCGTGCTCCCACGTACATGGACACTGGTTACTCTTCTGGAGGACCCAGGTTCAATCCCCAGCACCCACGTGGTGGCTTACAACCGTCTGTAATTCCACTTCCAGATCTGACACCCTCTTCTGGCCTTAGCAGGCAACATAGCCACATGTGGTGCAGAGCTGTACAAGCGGGCAAAACACCAATACACACAAAAGAAAAGGAATAAATCCAAAAAGTAAAATAAAAAGTGAAGAAGGCTCAAGTGTCGGAGCTGAGTCCGTCACACGGAGCTGAGCTCACGAAGGGGCCGCGGGACAGCGGGGAAGTCGCTTTCCCTTCCCGTAGGCATCAGTGACTTTGATGAGAATGAGGAATGAAATGTGGCCCTTCTCCCCGGTTCCTAGATATTGTGACCCCTAATGGGTTGAACGTGAAGAAGTTCTCTGCTATGCACGAGTTCCAGAACCTTCATGCTCAGAGCAAAGCCCGAATCCAGGAGTTTGTGCGTGGCCATTTCTATGGGTATGTGAGCCAGATGGCTAAGAGAGGGGGCCAGGGGTTGAGACTCCTGGAGCTGATGGAGGAGGGCTGGACTCAGGACCCTAGCTCTGAGGAAAGAAGACTCCCATGTCTCAGGGAGAGGGTGAAGCTATGTTCTCCATTCCATTCTTGATATCTAGAGCTATGAGTTGGGTATTAAATAAATATCCATCTAAGGCGGGAATCCTACAACTTGCATGTATCCCGCTGTTACCTGTGCATTGTAAAAAATGCTTTAGCCCTGAGGCTTCTGGGGTTTGTAGTTTTCAGAGCAGGGTTGGGAGCTTGCCTCACTCTTCCTGTGGCTTATTTTTAGGCACCTGGACTTCAACTTAGATAAGACTTTGTATTTCTTTATTGCTGGCCGCTACGAGTTCTCCAACAAGGGAGCTGATGTGTTCCTGGAAGCCTTGGCCCGGCTCAACTATCTGCTCAGAGTAAGGCCTGGTCCATGGAGGGGGAGCTAAAGGAGAAAAATGTGTACCTAGCCAGGGAGCCGGGGAGAGCAGAGACCTACCAGGTGGTTATGGAAACCCTTGGATAGGAGCAGAGCATAGGAACCCAGAAAGATCAGAAGTCAGGTCTGGTGGCACATGCCTATTATACCAATACCTGGGATGGGGGGGGGGGCAGCGAGGGGGGCCCTGAAGCAGAAGGATCAAAAATCCAAGGTCAGCTCTTTTTTTACAGAATGAATTCAAGATCAACCTGGGCAGTTTTGAGACCCTGTATCAAAATAAAAACAGGGCTGGGAACATGGCTCAGTGGTAGAGTACCTGCCTAGAATCCTCCAGTGAGGGGCTGGGGGTGTGGATCAGTGGTAGAGCCCTGCCTAGAATCCCCCAGTGAGGGGCTGGGGGTGTGGCTCAGTGGTAGAGCCCCTGCCTAGAATCCCCCAGTGAGGGGCTGGGGTGTGGTTCAGTGGTAGAGCCCCTGCCTAGAATCCCCCAGTGAGGGGCTGGAGTGTGGCTCAGTGGTAAGCCCCTGCCTAGAATCCCCCAATGAGGGGCTAGGGGTGTGGCTCAGTGGTAGAGCCCCTGCCTAGAATCCCCCAATGAGAGGCTGGGGTGTGGCTCAGTGGTTAAAGCACCTATCTATGCAGGAAACTTTGATTTTAATCTCCTTATATTGTTATAAAAAAAAGGAGATCCGAAGTCCCATAATTCCTAGCAGCGATGGCATGGTTGAGTCCAGCATCCTGACATCCCTCTGCTCCTTGTCCCAGGTGAATGGCAGTGAGCAAACCGTCGTTGCCTTCTTCATCATGCCGGCCCGGACCAACAACTTCAACGTGGAAACCCTGAAGGGCCAAGCCGTGCGCAAACAGCTGTGGTGAGCAGTCCTTGGCCAGACCCTGGGGGTCCGTACCTACCGTGTCCTTGGGCTTATCTCTCTGTGCCTATCTCTGACATGATCAGGATGCCACACCCGTTCCTAGTGACGTCAGCACTTAAAGCATGTGGCCTGGCTGGACAAGTGTGAGCATGTGCTTGGAGCAGATCATCCACAGTAAAGTTTCTGCCCTGCCACCAGCTGTGGCCTTCCTTGTTATTTAGCCGAGCCACTGCAGCCTCCCTGAGCCTGTTCCCTGCTCTCCGGAAGCCATCCGTTCATTGTCCACCAGTCTCTGAGTATCTCCATGTGGTGGGCGCTGTTCTGAGCATGTTTGAGAAGCGAGGAAGAGGTCGGAATACAGCTCAGCTGGAAGAGTGCCGGCCTGGTGCTCCATTTCTCTAATCCCAACCCTTGGGAAGGGGGGGCGGGAGGGTCAGAGGTCCAAGGTCAGGCTAAGCGCCAGGCTTCCCGGGCATGGAGGGGGCAGGTAGAGGAAAGAGGGGAAAGAGGAGAGGGGTCCAGGGTGGCTGGGTCAGCGTGTCCCAGCGAGGACGTGGGCTGCAGCCCTGGGAGGGTTGTAAGTCATGAGACAGCAGGGTGATAGTCTTTTCCGAACGTGTGTGCCAAGATGTTCCTCTCTCAGAATATTACTCCTCTTGTTTATAAAACAGGGCCCTAGTGTCACTGCCCAAGATTCATGCGAATCCTAATAATAGCTGACATTCTGGAAGGCTCAGTGGCTGGGCTTTCTTTTGACCTCTCAGGCTCTCTGCAACTCCTGAGGTTGATGCTATTTTTACACTCATCTCATAGATGAGTCACTGAAGCCAGAGAGGAAAGGCCACCTGTCCTCAGTGATGCATCTCAAGGAACTCAAGCGTTCTCCCGGCCTCTTCCTCCAATTTGAAGTCCCCCCCAGGGCATGGCTTCTCTACCAGACCTCAGTTTCTCTGTTGCTCCAAAGCCTGACAGTAAATAGTAGCTGGTGTGTATGTGGTATTTTTTCTCTCTCCCCTCCAGGGACACAGCCAATACAGTTAAGGAGAAATTCGGGAGGAAGCTTTACGAATCCTTACTAGTGTGAGTGCTCAGCCTTGGCTCTCTTCCCATTATTGGTAACCTGACCTGTCCCATCACTTCACTGTCAAATGTGTCCCCGTCCCTTGCAGGGGGAACCTCCCAGACATGAACAAGATGCTGGACAAGGAGGACTTCACTATGATGAAGAGAGCCATCTTTGCCACTCAGGTACAGTCAGCACCCCTGAGAAGAGTGCTGGCCATTCCCAGCATTTCCTGGGGCCTCTTGCCTCACAGGTTTCTGGGAGTTCTGTTTTCTTGGGTGGCCCTTTATCAAGGGTCCAGTTCTGAGGTCAACAGGAATGTCAGTGAGTTCCAGGACAGCCAGAGAAAACCCTGTCTCAAAAAACCAAAAAAGAGAGAGACAGAGACAGACGGAGTTTATCCTGGAGCCAAGCGTGACTATGGACCAGGAACACAGACTCAGGTCACCTGGAGCACCATGTACCAGCATGATAACAATTTTTTGACTTTTTATGATAACAGTACAAAGAAAGTAATAATGAAAGGTATTTTTTAAAATACATTGGTGGAGACCTCAGGTAAAGAGGGGAGCAGCAAAGGGGGGCATCTCAGCTAAGGGGCCATCATAGACCTAAGGTGCTGTCTGTGACATTTCTAGTCTTAGCTGGTGAAAACTGGGGTTGCGCTAAGTTGATACCCCCCAAAAGCTTTTATCTGTTAGTCATGGCTCTTATTAGGTCAGAGACAGGTGACGAGGAAGGGCTGTTTAGTAGACTGAAATAGCCCAAGAGAAATTTTTGTTGGTGGTATTGGTGGTGGATTTTATTGTGTTTTTGAAGAGTAGTTTTCTCTGCTTAGCCCTGGGCTACCCTGGATCACTCTGTATAGACCAGGCTGGCCCCAAACTCAGAGATCTGCCTGTTTCTACCTTTGGAGTGCTAGTATTAAAGGCGTGCATCACCATGTGGCTGTGTCTTACTTCCCACAGAACCCTCTGATTCCTCGGGTGGGAATTAAATGGATGGGGAACATTAGGAAGATGTGGCCCACAAAATGAGAACTTCATTTTGCACTGTATGACTGACTTCCTTTGCCCCCGAGGCTTCTGGGAGTTGGAGTTCTTTTATTTCCAGGGGTCAAGGGACTTTGGTGCCTATAGTCAGCATTGGTGAGGCTGAGTTTGGGGATCTAGACAGCTAACATGCACTACTGAGGTAGGATGCACTTTTGGATAAAATATTTCTGAAGTGAGGCAGCTGCTTCATACATGAATAACGCTAACGTGGGACTGCTTGGAGTCGGAGTTTGTGGCCCTCATACACCACCAATGTGTGTGCCCTTTAATGAGATGATGTAACAGTTGCAAAGAATTCTTCAGGGTAGAAAGGTCTCGGGTTTCCTATCAATCTATCTTTGTGTTGCAGCTGTGACTCCTGGGGGCAGGGGATGAATTTTCATAAGAAAACTACAACTCCCAGCTGCCCTACACCTTGCTCTCAAATGGACACAGCGGTCCACTTGACTGCCTCACTTGATCTTAGCCAAGAGACCGAGAAGTGATCCACTGGACGGCTTGACTGGGAGCGTCTAATTTCCTTGGGGTTTCCTTTTTGGGGGGGGAGGGGGGCAGGGCCAGCATTCTGCTGCCATCCTGGTTTATGTTACATGGTCACATCAACGAAGATGATGGTAAAGTCACATGGTTGCGTCCATCTTATCAAGGTTCCTTGGGGTTCCTTTAAGGACAGACAAAGGTATATAACAGAATACAGACACTTCCTCATAATCTGCGGAGTGCCTTAACACCAGCTCTGTCTCGGTTTAGCTGGATTTTTTTGTCATTTTGTTTTTGCTCAAAATAGTTGAAAGGAAAAGGCTGGGTTCTAGTCTGGAATTTGTTGACCTCTGTTGGTAGCATCTTCAGAACCCTGGTGTCGTCATGGCCCAGGAGCAAGCAGCAAATGGCCTGTCTCTCCCTTGACCCCCCCCCCCCCCACTTGTGATTTCTACAGCGGCAGTCTTTCCCCCCGGTGTGCACCCACAACATGCTAGATGACTCCTCAGACCCCATCCTGACCACTATTCGCCGAATTGGCCTTTTCAACAGTAGCGCTGACCGTGTGAAGGTGAGGGCTGGCCCGTGGTTGGGTCGGGTGGTGGGGTGGGTGTGCCGGGGGAAAGGGTTGTCCTTAGGCATCATGCTTCTTGTCTCTGTAGTTTATCAACTGTACTGTCTTAGGGTTTCCATTGCTGTGAAGAGACACCATGGTCACAGGAGTTCTTATAAGGGAGAACATTTAATTGGGCTGGCTTACAGTTCAAAGGTTTAGTCCATTATTATCATAGTGGGAATCATAGAGCCATGCAGGCAGACTTGGTACTGGCGAGGTAGATGAGAGTTCTCCATCAGGATCCGCAGACAGCAGGAAGAGACAGTGAGCCACTAGCCTGGCTTGAGCTTCTGAGATCTCAAAGCCTGCCCCCAGTGACACACTTCCTCCAACAAGGCCACAGCTACTAATGGTGTCACTCCCTATGAGCCTATGGGGGCCATTTTTATTCAAACCACCATATGCACTGTTTGGAAAGAACCTTGACTTCTGAGGCCAACTGAATTAAGTTGAGGTCTTTGGCTTGTTGTCCACTTTGCTGTGTATGTTTAGAGTAGTGTCCCCTCTCTGGACTACTCGGGGTGTTTAGGAAGTAGCTAAGCCCTTTTCTTCCATTGCCAGGTGATTTTTCACCCAGAGTTCCTCTCTTCCACAAGCCCTCTCCTCCCAGTGGACTATGAAGAGTTTGTCCGTGGCTGTCACCTTGGGGTCTTCCCCTCCTACTATGAGCCCTGGGGATACACGCCTGGTGAGTGCAGACGTGAGGGTGGCCGAGCGCCGGGGTCCGGAATGAACCTGCAACACGGCTCCTCAGTTGAGGGACGGTGGTAACAGCCCATCCTGTCCCCGTGTCCATTGTTGAGACACAGAAGTCGACGGGGCTCAGGACTAGACGACTGGTGTTCATTCCCAGTGGTTGTCACTAATAACCTCATCTCCAGTGTGCGGGTGTGTAACCCCTCAGAGCCATGAGCTGCTGATGAGCAAGACTGTCCCCAGTGCTCGCAGACCTGCTGTGTAGCCAAGGCTGGCCTTGAACTCCTGATCGTCTTGCTTCCACTTCCAGAGTGCTGGGGTTACCAGCCTGCACCACTGCGTCCTGTTTTTACAGTGGTGGCTGTCAGAACTAGGGCTTTGTGCTCGCCAGGCAAGCATTCTACCAGCTGAACTTCCTCCCCTGGTCCCCAACGCCTTTTGACTTCCTCTCCACACCTCTCTTCAGCCCTGAGCTCTGAGTTGGGGTATAATTAGCCCTCATTGGGGAGGAGACTATGGGTTTTTTTTTTTGTTTATTTATTTATTGTTTGGTTTGGTTTTTTCTTTTTCTTTTTTTTTTTTTTTTTTTTTGGTTTTTCGAGACAGGGTTTCTCTGTGTAGCTTTGCGCCTTTCCTGGGACTCACTTGGTAGCCCAGGCTGGCCTCGAACTCACAGAGATCCGCCTGGTTCTGCCTCCCGAGTGCTGGGATTAAAGGCGTGCGCCACCACCGCCCGGCTGGTTTGGTTTTTTTTCAAGACGGTTTCTCTGTGTAGTTTTGGTGCCTGTCCTGGATCTTGCTCTGTAGACCAGGCTGACCTCGAACTCACAGAGATCCGCCTATCTCTGCCTCCCGAGTGCTGAGATTAAAGGCATGCGCCACCACTGCCCAGCTTATTTTTGTTTTTTAGGCAGGGTTTTGTGAAACCCAAGCTGGCCTCAAGCTCACATGTATCTGAGGATGGCCTTGAACTCTTGACCTTCCTACCTCTATCTTTTTAGTGTATTATAGGCATGTTCATCAAATCTGTGTGTGTGTGTATGTGTGTTTCTGTGTCTGTCTGTGTCTACGTATCTGTCTCTCTCACACATACCCAGTGAATTATTATTTCTCTTCCTTACAGGGGTTGGGTGAGGGATTACTCAAAGGTGTGTGGGCAGCTCTAAAGCAGGTATATCACAGAGTAAGTCTCACCCATCTCCGTGACTGCCGAGATGGGGCCTCCCCCCACACTCTGTGCTGTAGGACCTCCTAAGACCACAAGACCAAGGAAAGCTGGAGCAGGATTCCATAGATCTGGGAGGAGATGTTGGCAGGAGTGGCTAGAATCTCCAGAGAGGTGTAATGCCCCACCCCCTCTTTCTGTGGGGGCGCATCAGCAGGCCCGGTCTTGAAAGTCACCACATTGCCCTATGAAGATAATAATGGTTGTTATGCCTGGAGAGCATTGTTCTATCATGGGATCTCTGTTGCCTAGGCTTGAACTCATGGCAGTCCTTGCCTTCGCTCACTGAGCCTTGGGATCACTATATATATTATTATATCTCACTCTGAGATCTTTTCTTACCTCTAGTGGAAACAGACTGTGAGCTGGGTGTGGTAGCACACTGGGAAAGCTGAGGCAGGAGAGTCATCATTTCAAGGCCTGCCTGGGCTCCCTCAAAAGCAAACCACTAACCAGCAGCTAGCGTGTATACCTGTAATGCTAACTAATGGGATGCAGAGGCAGGAGGATTAGGAGTTCAAGGTCATCCTTGGCTACCTAGTGAGATCAGGGCCATCCTGGGCTACATGAGACCCTGTCTCAAACAATAGGGCCTGGAGAGATGGCTCATCAATTAAGAACACTGACCAAGCGAGAAGTAGTGGTGTATACAATCCCAGTCCCCGTGGGCAGAAGCAGGCATATCTCTCTCTGTGAGTTTGAGGACAGCCTGGTCTACATAGTGAGTTCCTGTCTCGAGAAAACCAAAAATAAAATAAAATAGAGGACTTATATTCAAATCCTAGTTGGATTCCAGGGGATTCAACATTTTCTTTTGGCCTCTGCAGGCACTACATACATGTGGGCAAAACACCCATACAGATAAAAGATAAAAAAATTTCAAAACTACCAACCTATGGCCATGTAATAATCCAAAGCTTATACTCTGGCACACACACACACACACACACACACACACACACACACACACACACACTGTATCTTAATGTTGTTGCGGTTAAGTAAAGTTCTATCTGTCTGTCTGTCTGTCTGTCTGTCTATTTATTTTGAGACAGGGTTTCTCTGTGTAACAGCTGCCCTGGAACTCTCCCTGTAGACCAGGCCTGCCTCTGCCTCCCGAGGGCTGGGATTAAAGGTGTGCGCCACCACCGCCCCGCGGTTAAGTGAAGTTCTTTATGTGAGCCCGGCGCTAGTGTTCCATAAATAAATATCCTCTTCATCACGGACTTTTTCGCAGATTCACTTTTCTGAGTCTCTTAGCTTCTCTTCTAGAAATGTGGGGACCCCTCAGCACCCTTGCGGGTGCAGTGGGAATGCACTTGGCCCACGTGCCAGCAGGTGGCAGTGTAGAGGCGTCTCTTGCGGGGCAGGCTGGAGAGAAAGACCAGTTGAGTTTGCATTTCCCATTCTTGGCCCTCCAGCGGAGTGCACCGTCATGGGCATCCCCAGCATCTCCACCAACCTCTCTGGCTTTGGCTGCTTCATGGAAGAACACATCGCAGACCCCTCAGCTTACGGTCAGTGCGAACGGAAGACAGCATGGGGCCTGGCCCACAATTCAGACCTTTTTTTTTTTTTTTTAATAAACCCTGATCTCTGCCTCTGTAGGCATCTACATTCTGGATCGGAGGTTCCGCAGCCTGGATGATTCGTGCTCACAGCTCACCTCCTTCCTCTACAGCTTCTGTCAGCAGAGCCGGCGACAGCGCATCATCCAGCGGAACCGCACAGAGCGGCTGTCAGACCTGTTGGATTGGAAGTACCTAGGCCGGGTATGACCCACTTCCCTTTCCTTAGCCTCCTCTGGTTCTGTAGCCATCTGACTGGTGTGTCTAAAGGCTCCAGTGTCACTGAGCAGAGGGAAGGGGACATGTAGCAGGACCAGAATGAGAGACTGCTGGAGTCACCCAAATGGGCTAGAGCTGGAGATGGACGGGCGGTGGTGGCGCGCGCCTTTAATCAATCCCAGCACTTAGGACGCAGAGGCGGGCGGATCTCTGTGAGTTCGAGGCCAGCCTGGTCTACAGAGCCAGATCCAGGACAGGCACCAAAACTACACAGAGAAGCCCTGTCTCAAAAAGTGGCTGGGATTAAAGGCGCTACCAAGTGAGTTCCAGGAGAGGCGCAAAGCTACACAGAGAAACCCTGTGTCTCGAAAAACCAAAAAAAAAAAAAAATAAAATAAAAATTAAAAAAAAAAAAAAAAAAAAGTGGCTGGGATTTATCTGCCACTAGCTTGAGTGTAACCTCTGTCCTTGACGCGTTTTGCTCTTCTTTCTGCCCAGTACTACATGTCCGCACGCCACATGGCTCTGGCCAAGGCCTTTCCGGATCATTTCACCTATGAGCCCCATGAGGTAGATGCTGTAAGTGAAGCGGGGCCAATGCCGGGCAGGGACGGGCTGATTTGGGACTGATTTCGGTTGGTTGGCGGACACCTCTAGGGACTGAGGTGGCATCCATTCCCTCTGTTTTGTGCCTGCTCCGGGGCATGCAGACCCAGGGCTACCGTTACCCACGGCCAGCCTCCGTGCCGCCATCGCCCTCACTGTCTCGACACTCCAGCCCACACCAGAGTGAGGATGAGGAAGAGCCCCGGGATGGACCCCTGGGGGAAGACGGTGAGCGCTATGATGAGGAAGAAGAGGCTGCCAAGGACCGCCGCAACATCCGAGCACCAGAGTGGCCACGCCGGGCCTCCTGTTCCTCCTCCACTGGCGGAAGCAAGAGAAGCAACTCAGTGGATACTGGACCCTCCAGCTCACTCAGCACGCCCTCCGAGCCCCTGAGTCCTACCAGTTCCGTGGGCGAGGAGCGCAACTAAGCCTCTCTCCCCGGCTCCCTGCCTGCCCTGCGTCCCTCCTGGGGGCCTATACAGATGGGAGGGTACCCGAGTACCACTCCAGACCGAGTGAGACCCCTACCAGTGTGGTCCATAGCCCAGTTCAGACACTCCAGCCCTTCGGCTCCGATCTTGGGAGTCCCCACACTCCACTCCGCTGTGCCTTTCTCGAATTGCAGAACACATTCTTTATGCTCTGGCTTAGATTGGGTCCCAGAGGCCAGGAATCTGCCTTTGTTCTTCAATGCCAGAGGTTTTGGGACACCTGGTGTGTTGTTTTCCAGGCTGTGGCTTCGTTTGATCCTACAGCCATACAGAGGATGCTATGCGCAGGCCTGCCCTCAGAACCACCTGTTAGAATCTGTGCGGCCTCCCTGCAACTGGGACAGCCAAGTTCAGAGTTAGGACACCTCAGGGATTAACATAGTTGACTATGGGGCCGGAAAGGTAGCTCAGTTGTCAGTGCTTGCCTAGCATGCCCGAAGCCCTGGGATTTAGCTCTAGCACCCCCTAAACCTGGTGTGGTGGTGCACATCTGTAATTCCAGCACTCAGTAGGTAGAGGTATAATGGCCAGGAGTTTAAGGTCATCTGCTACGTAGGGAGTTAGTTCATGGCTAGGTTGGGCAACATGAAAGACTGTCTCAAAATCCAGCAAAGCAAAGGTCAGAATGTTTATGGTCCTCCATTTCAACCCACAACTGGGATGCCCGGACAGGCTGCAAGGTTGCTCTCCCCGGATGTCATGTTCATTTCTTCAAGGGAGCATGCAGAGTTGGACCAGAGGTTATTCTTCCCCTTGGTCTGGTGTCCCCTCCAGGAACCCCACAACTAACTGCCCAGCCTACTGTGAAACAGCTGGGCTCTGGCTCCCAGTGGCCAAATCGGGAGTCTTGTCACTGTGCTGCACCCCGGTCCCCTTTCCTGATCTAGAAACAAGGAGCCAACTGGCTTCTTGAAGCCCCACATGTACCTCGAGGCCTTTCTGCCTGCAAGCTTGTCCTGCCCCAGCTTCTGTGAATGGGCGGGCCCCTCACGTGCTGTGTCTGGCCTGAGGCCTTTCTTGGTTTGCGTTTGGAGGGGGAGGGCAGAAGGCGTGTGATTGGAGTGTGTTCAGAGATGAAAAAAATATACCTGTATTTAAGAGTTGCAAGTGTAACTGGACTCTTGATTGGTGGGTCTCCCTCCTTCCCCAATTCTCTATTTTTAAGTTTAATTTTTACGGATAGGCTCTTGGCACATACCCCGGGGTGGCTCAAATTCACGGCGGTCCTGCCTTCAGCCTCTTAAGAGCTGGCACTACAATACCAGGAGTCCCGGCTTCCTCTTGGTTTTAGTTGTGCTCCTGCCTGCTCCAGTCTTCTGTGGAAAGCTTTGGGTTACTGTTCTGAGATCCCAGTGCTTTTCTTCAGGAAAGGTGAATCTGACTGCTTAGATTTGAGATGCAAGTGGAAAAGATGCTTCGGTGACCTGAGGTGGGAAGCGGCTGACATGGAAGTCACTGGTGTACACAGCGGAGGATCTGGAGTGCAAAGCCTCCCTGACTGTAGAGTGAATTCCTAGTGCCAGCTTGGGCAATTTGGCAAGACTCAGTCTCCAATAGTGAGAAGCAGCCTAGGGGTGTGGCTAAGCAGGATGTCAGCCCAACAGGCAAGAACCTAGGCTCCACCCCCAGGACTTAGTTGTATTGGGGGGTCATTTTCCTGCTCATGTGACTGCTTACCCTCAAAATCATGAGTCTCTACCAGTGCAATGATATGGTCGGTTCATACAGCCCCTCGTATGTTGACATACTGGGCTGACACAGCAGTGTTGTCCAGTATCCCCCATCCTATCCACCCTGTGCTTCCCATGTTTGGGCAGCGGTACCAAGTTTCACATCCTTTTTTTGTTTTGAGACAGGGTTTCTCTGTAGCTTTGGCACCTTTCGTGGAACTCCTCTGTAGCCCAGGCTGGCCTCGAACTCAAGAGATCCACCTGCCTCTGCCTCCCATGTGCTGGGATTAAAGGCGTGCGCCACCACTGCCAGGCCTTCCGGGGGGCCCCAACCTCTAGGTCAGCATTCAGTGGACGTCCTGTGACCCCAGCTGCCCCACCCTAGCAGGCCTTGCACTGGCACTTCCCAGAAGCCAGGCAACTGGTTTTAGCTTCCGTTTGCAGTCTTAGCCAGCTCCGTCTAATGTGCTCTCAGGAGTGTAGCTCATTGAGGGTTACTCTCTGGCGGAGTAACAAAATTAACCAAGGACTGCAGCAGACTCCCAGGACCTGGACGTGCGAAGGCAGGTATCACCACCCTGTAGGTGAAGATCCCACCAACTATGTGGGTTCCCACAGGAAACAAGACCAGGGCCCACCTTTTCTTTCCCTGTGACACCCTCACAGAAACAGAAAAATCACCAGCTGCTATTTCAAAATGCTTTATTTTCACTTGGTCCCGAGACTTGGGAGGGGCTCCAGAGCGGTTAACAAAGCTGCCTAGAGGTTCGGGTGAAGGTCCTGAGGCTGGCTGGTGCAGAGCAGAGGAGGGAGCCCCTTGGAAGGTGAGGCCTCCTAGTCATGCTTGAGAGTGAGCCTCTCGAAGAGGTACTCGCCCAAAGATGGCGAGGGCACACCGGTCTGCGCTGGCACACCGGTCTGCGCTGGCTGCGGCCCAGTCACCCTGCGGAGGTTGGTCAGGTGGTTGCCCATCTTCTTGATGAGCTTCACCTCCACATCCAGGAAGTGGTTTTCCAGGAAGTCACAGAGCTGCAAAGGAAGGAGACATCAGACACCCAGTTGTCAGAGGCAGGTGTGAGCTGGAGGCAGGTGGAGTGTTCCTGGGAGTTCACAGCCAATACAGCAGCAGCAGTCTTGCCAAAGGGAAAAGGGATTGACAAGGCACTTACGTGAGGATCTGTGCGAGCAGAAGCCAGGGCATGAAGATCCAAGAGGGCCTGGTTCAGGCTCTTCTCCAGGACCAGGGCAGCTTCCATGGCCTCCAGGGATTTACCCCACTCATCCTGAGACGGCTTCTACACAGCAGAATACAATCACAATGTCTCAGAATTAGCCTTACACACTCCCTCAGCCAAGGACAAAACTGACTGCACAGGAAGTGGGTACAGTGGGGAAACATGGCCCATGTCCTTAATCGCACCAGGGATTGGGAGGTAACACAGGCAGATCTCTAGAGTTCGAGGCAACCTGGTCTACATCCTGAGTTCCAGGCCCATTAGGTAGGGCTACAAACTGAGAGCCTGCCTCCCCCAGACTGCAGCAGTCCTGTGTCCTAAACTTTCCCTGCGTTTCCCGCATTTAGTTGCCTCTACCCACATGCCCCAGGAGCCCACGTGGTGACCTGGCTTGTGACACCCTGTCGTCCCCCAACGTCCTGCCAATCCCCAGCCCCACACACACCCACCTCAAGAACGGCAGGCAACTTCCCGGCCGCCCGACCCCATCCGATCACATGCCCGCGGCACGCTCGGCCGAGTCCCAAGTCCGCCGCCGCTCTTACCTGCACGTCCTGGAATAGTGCGCGGCCTCCGCGTTCGTTCTGCATCTTGAGCAGCCGCTCGGCGCCCTCGCGCTTCTCCTCGGCCAACTCGCGGAAGAAGTGGCCGACGCCCTCCAGAGCCACGTCATCCCGGTCAAAATAGTAGCCCTGCGGGAAGAAGTATCACAACCGAGAGTTGACGGGGCGGGGCGGGTCGATCTGTGATTTCGAAGGCAGCCTGGCCTGCACGGAGAGTTCCCGCAGGCAGTCCACACAGTGCGTGCGTGACGCTGTCTGAAAACAAGGGCTGTGAGGGGGCGAGGCCGGAGCACGAGGTCTCCGCCCTCGGTGGAACAAAGGAGGCCGCGCATGCGCCGCGGGGCGGGCGAGGGCCAGCTCGGCGGGCAAGCCCCGGGCTACTCACCAGAGAGAGGTAGGTGTAGGAGGCCCGCAGGTGCAAGTTGACCAGGCGGTTCACCGCAGCCTCCACTTCGGTGGAGTAATTCTGACGGACCTGGGAGCTCATGGCTGATACGCAGTGGAGCTAACCGCGGAGAGACGGTGCTGGCTGGTCCTGCGAGCCGAAGGCGGCGAGGAGGTGGTCCCAGAGGCTGCGACTGGAGACACTGGGGGGCGGTCGGACGCTAACAAAGGGAGGCCCCGGGTCTGCTCCGTCCAAACACTGTTGAAGCAAGACACAGACGCGGGAGCTCCGGCGCTGCTCGGCCGAGGCGAGCGCGGCTCCTTTTATAGCATGCGGACCCCCGGGGGGCGGGACGGGCGGGACCAGGGACCAGCCAATCGGCGGCCGTGTGAGGCGGAGCTGGAAAACGGCACCTGACCAATCCTGAGCTGAGGAGACCCTCGGCCCCGCCCTCCTCCCGGGAGGGGAAGTCACGCGCCCGGAGCGCGAGGCCCTTGTGCCATGGAGGCTTGGGGGAGGGGCGGGGCGGGGGTCGCGGCTCGGGGTCACTGCGACCCCGAGGTGGGATCACTTTGAGGTCCTTCGGGGGTGTCTCACACACACAAAAAACAAGTTTGGGGACGTGCCGGGGGTGGGTGGGGTACCCGTACGGCGAAGCGCACGAATTGCCCCACCCGAGGAAGGGGTATGGCTTCAGGGGGGTGCTTGGTATGGAAGGGGTACCCAGAACCCTAGGGTTCTGATGGGAACGTCGATGGTTTGTTTTTTTCTGGAACCTCCTGGGGGAAGTCTTGAAGCCTCTGGGTAGTCTGCAGGACGGAGAGCGTGCTGAGACCTTAGGTTACCGGGTGCACGTACCTCCGGAGCCCCGGCCCGCCTGGCTGTCTGGGTCACGTGGTGCTGTGTCAGGGCCAGGGGGCCTGCTTTTTAGAAACTGAGGTGTGCACAGAAAAGTGATCCTGGGGGGATTTCTGGGCTGCCTCTCCTGGAGGCCGCTCCAGGGGCGTCCTTGCAGCTCGCTCTTTTGGAACTAGAGAAATCCTGAGAACAAGAACTCAAGACCCAGGAACAGAGTGTCTTCGGCCAAACACTTGATGCATGCAAGGTCCAGGTAGCACAGGACAGGCTCACCCGGGGCTCCAACCTCAGAAGCCTGAGAGGGGCAAAGGCGAGAAGGGCCCCGTCCGGAAGGCGAGCTAATGCGATCAACTGGAAGGAATGGTCACCGAGTCCTAGCCTGGGGCCTGGGGCCGGGGCCGGGGCCCTCAGTGGAGGGGGTGGGGTGGGCAAAGCTGCCGAGTCATGCTGAGCTCAGCCCCAGGCGCTGGGGGCGGGGCACTGGCCTCACCCTGGCTGGCAGCCTGTTGTGCCCCGCCGAGGGACTTGGGGGGGACATGAGGAGGGCTGTGGCCTGTTTTTCCCTGCCGCTCGCTCCTTCTTTCCCCGGGTGCGGTCAGGCAGTTTTACCCCAGGGGGTGGCTTGATGTCTGCGGTGCCCTGTTGATTTGGGGGCCAGAGTTACTCATTAACCACGGCTCTGCAGAGCCTGACCTTTGGCCTCCCACCTGACGGGCCTGGACAAGGCTGTGCAGGCAGAGTAAGACAAAACCACAGGAAAGAAGGACCCGGGGAGGGGAGGGGTGCGAGGAGCCTGAGGGCGTGGTAAGGTGGGGGGCTGCAGTCTCAGAACTGAGTGGAGGGCAAGGACCAAGTCCCCTTTAAATGTCCGCCTCCCCTGTTCACTTTCGGTGCCTCTCGGGCATCCAGCACCTAGGAGTTTGCTCCAGTTCCTGTGGCCTCCTCTCCCTCCATTCTGGACCTCTGGCCTCCCAGGCCTGCAGTTTACAGGCCCCAGGGCTAAGGAAGCCGCAGCTGCTACTTAGGCTTTAGGGAGCAGTGTGTTCCAGTTTGGCTGCCTCGGGCCAACATCCGGCCTGGTGCCTGTGCTTGTCATACCAGCTGGGTGGACACTTGACGATACAATCCAAGTGGACCTGAGGTTTATTGTCCCCTCCCCCAGGCCACCATTCCCACCCCTCCCAATAATTACAAAAGTAAGAAAAATGCCTGTCCCCTGTCCCCATTCATCTCCCCACCCCCCCAAATGCCATAATTTATGAAGAAAAAACACAGTCCAAGGCGGCGGGCGGCCTCAGCCCATCTTCTTCCAGATCGTGAGAGAGGCAGTGAGGATTCCAGCCACAAAGATAGTCACTGTCTGCCACGTGGGCGTCCCGAAGTAGGAGAGGAGGCCGTCCTGGGAACAGAGACGTCTGTGTTACTGCCACACCAAACTGCAGGGGGAAGGGTGGAGTGGGGGGCGGAGGTCACGTGACGGGATGCTAAGGGGATCCCAGGCCTACAATCCCAGCGCCCAACACTCAGGAGCCTGAAGCAGGAGGGTTACAAAGCTGAAATGTCAACCTAGGAAATTTGTTGAGACCCTCACTCAAAAACTAAGTTCAAGGTCAGCATATTCTACAAAGGGAGTCCAGGGCAGCCAGGGCACAGAGAAACCCTGTCTCAAAAAAACAACTAGGCCGGGTGGTCGTAGCGCACGCCTTAAATCTCAGCACTCGGGAGGGAGAGACAGGCAGATAGATCTCTGTGAGTTCTAGGCCAGCCTAGTCTACAGAGCAAGATCCAGGACAGGCACCAAAACTACACAGAAAAACCCTGTCTCGAAAAACAACAACAACAAAAAAAAAACCCACAAAAAAAACCCCCAACTATCAGAGGACCAGTGAGGTGCTCCTGTGGGAAGGCGCTTGTTGCCAGGCTTTTCTCCATATACACTCCATCTCCAGAGCCAACAGGGGAGAGCAGAGGACTGCACTATTCTGACTTTCACACACATGCCCACAAGCACACAGACATGCAAAATAAATAAATTTAAGAGGTAAATATGGCCGGGCGGTGGTGGCGCACGCCTGTAATCCCAGCACTGGGGAGGCAGAGGCAGGTGGATCTCTGTGAGTTTGAGGCCAGCCTGGACTACAGAGCTAGTCCAGGACAGACTCCAAAGCTACAGAGAAACCCTGTCTCAAAAAACCAAAAAAAAAAAAAAAAGTAGTAAATAAAGGGCTGGAGAGATGGCTCAGCAGTTAAGGGCGCTGGCTGCTCTTCCTGAGGACTCGTGTTCAAGTCCCAGCACCCACATGGCAGCTCACAACCGTCACAACTCCAAGATCTGACACCATCACACATACATGCAGGCAAAACACCACTGCACATAAAATGAAAATAAATTATTTAAAAAAAATTAAAAATACCCCCCCCACACACACACACACAATCCCCAAATGGAAAAACAAAAACATGATTATAATCTGGAAGTGGTGGCCCACACCAGTAATCCCAACACTTGAGAGGATGAGACTAGTGTGGGCTACACAGCATGAACCTGTCTCAAAAGAACGAGGACAGAGGCAGCAGCTCGGCTGGCAGAGGGCACAGGGCCTGGATTCTACCCCAACACCTCACAAACTGGCACGATGGAAGCAGGACGATCGGAAGTTCAAGGGCTATAATTCCAAATTCCAGAGTTATCTGAACCTGGAAAATATTTTCTCTGTAGAAAATAATAAAAACGGTAATATTTCCAATAAGCCCTTTTAGGCCAAACAATAGCTGAATTATATATATATAAATATTGATTAGATTCTGGGATACAGAAGAATTATAACCTGTTTTTATGTTAAAAAACCATTTAAGTGGAAAATGCTGAAGGACTACTGAACTCGATGTTGCATTTACATATCTGTATCTGTATAAAATAATGATTATAAATGATTGTTTAAAAATGTGAAGTGTATACTCTGGTTTCTCTTCAGATCGTATAACTCTTTCGCCTTTTACTAAAAATGTGAAGTGGCCAGGCGTGGTGGCTCATACCTTTAATCCCAGCACTAGGAAGGCTGAGGTAGGTGGATCTGAGTTCGAGGACAGCCTGGTCTACAGAGAGAGTTCCAGGATAGTCAGAGCTACACAGTGAGACCCTCTCTCAAAAAAAAGGGGGGCGGGGCTGGAGAGATGGCTCAGAGGTTAAGAGCACTGGCTGCTCTTCCAGAGGTCCTGAGTTCAATTCCCCACAACCACATGGTGGCTCACAACCATCCATAATGAGATCTGGTGCCCTCTTCTGGTCTGCAGGCATACATGCAGGCAGAACGTGATATACATAATAAATAAGTCTTTTTTAAAAAAAATAAAAATGTGAAGTGCAAATGTGAATTTAACAAGAAGCTGTAGATTTTCAACACTGTACACAAACTCCTTTGTTACAAATAAATATTTATGCTTCTTAAAAAAAAAAGTTCAAGAGCATCTTCAGCTACAGAGGAATTTTGAGGCTAGCCTGAGATACATGAGACCATCTCAAAAAATAAATCAAGCTGGGGTCAAAGAGTCACCAGTGCACTTGAGAGATTCTGGAAGGAAAGGCATCTATCTGCTGGTACAAATCAAGTAAGGTCACAGAAGTCAGTAGATACCAGACGCACCAGGATGGTATATATAAAAACAGATAATGTCTGATGGCCTGGTGCACCCCTTGGTTCTACTTAAGTGGTTCTCAATCTGTGGGTTGTGACCCCCATCCCATATCAGATATCCTACATATCAGATATTTACACTATGATTTGTAAAAGTAGCAATGAAATAATTTTATGGTTGGGGTCACCTCAACATGAGCAACTGAAGAAAGAGTCGTAGCGTTAGGAAGGTTGAGAACTACTCATCTAAAGTGTGCCAAGGACTAAAGGGTCTCACCCAGCCACCCTGGTCTTGGATCCAGACAAGCAGCCGCTCTCGGAGGAAGTCCAGTGTCCAGCCCATGATGGTTCTGATTAGCTCGGGTACTTTGGTGCAGAGGGCCTGCAGGGAGTAGGAAGGTTACACTGGGGACTGAATCCTGTGCCCATTCCTGGCGGTGGCCTCAGGCCTTGGCTTTCAATCCTCTGCCTCTACTAAGCACTCTCTCCCCTTCCCCCCCATAGTTTGAGTCAGCTCCATTAAACTAGAAAACTCCACTGATTTGCTCAGGAACCCTCGATGATTCCTCAGTGCCCTCTAGGTAATAACTGAAAGGCAGGGCAGCGGTAAGGCTCAATGGTAGAGCACTCGCCTAGCATGTGTGTGCCTCTGGTTCCATCCCCAGCACCACAAATACTGGGAAAAAGAGAACTACAAGTGTGTGTGAGCTACTTTCAGGACCCAGACACTGAGGTTTGATTTGAGACAGGTTTTCTCTATGTAGCCCAGGGTGTCCTGAACTCTCTGTAGACCAGGCTGGCTTAGAACTCTAGAGATCCAACTGCCTCTGCTCTCTGAATGCTGGGATTAAAGATGCGTACTACCACTCCTGGCCCAGATACCTAGTCCTTTTGGAAGGACAAGAATGTGGAGGACTCTAAGGGGACTGAGGCGTACTTCTGGGTCCCTGGGAACAGTAGCAATCTGGAAAAGACCGAATGCCCACATGGCCCATGTGAAGACCTGCGCCCAGTTTTGTTGTTTTGAGCTGGAGTTTCCCAACAGTGCCCAAACCAATCTTGAACTTCTGGACACAGTGTGACTGGGATGATATGCAATCCACCTCTTCACATCTATCACTCTCTGATGCAGGCTGACTCTGACTGAACAAGTCTTAATTCAGCAATTCTCACCCCTCAAAGCTTGGGTCCTAAGCCATCTTCTAGAGGTTTTCTAGACCAGGTTAAGACCACCTCCTGGCAGACTCAGGACTTGCTCTCTTGATTGGAACAATGCTCTCTTCCCAGCCTGCATTCTGGGTCCCAAGGGGGACTATTGTACGGACCACTATCCTTCTGCCTCCAATACTGAAGTCCCGTCAGCTCAGGCAGGAGACCACATCAAGAAGATGGAAGGTGGCATGGACGATGGTCAGAGTTCTTACTCTGTGTAAGAGTAAGAAAAAAAAAAGAAAAAAGACAAAAGAAAAAAGGGAAATAAAAGAAAGGAAAAAAAAAAGAGTGTACCGAACATGTGACAGTACCATTAAAAATAACAAAATATGGCAAGAAATAGCTCTGCCCCAGTCTCCCTGCTCCTGCCCTAACATACCTACCAGAGTCTGGTCTCCATATCTAAATGTTCTCCATATCTAAAGATGACCTTGAACTCCTCCTACCTCCAACTTCCTAAGTCCTGGAACTGCAGGCATGCACCAACCACACCTGGTTTATGTGATACTGAACCCAGGGCTAGTGTATATGCTAGGCAAGCACTCTTATCAACTGAGCCGTAGTCCCAGCCCCCTATTTATGTTTGTGTATTGTGATGGGAGATAGAACCTAAGGCTTCACACATGCTATGCTGAGGACCCACTATTCAGCCACATGCCCCCAGCTTCTGTCATGCCCATTTCTGGGGTTTGTTTTGTTTTTTTTTAAACTGGGTTTTAGGTAGTCCTGAAACTCAGTATTTAGCTACAGTTAACCTTCAACTTTGATATTCCTACCTCAGCCTCATGAGTCCTAGAATCACAGGCTTAAGCCACCACATCCACTTTAAGGCCACCTATCCTGAGAAATCTTTCTAGACTTGTCTGATCTATCTCAATATTCTACCTTACCTCAACTTCACACCTAACAACCAACCAGAGCTCCATCAAGGAAGGGCTAGCTTGTTTTGTTCTGGGCAGAGGCCAGGTAGTGGGGTCAGGCCATCAGACGTTTGGCCCAATACATTTCTTGAATAAGTAAATACACAGCCATCTTTCTCCACTCCCTGGACCTGACCACTGCCAGGTAAATCACAGACCTGAGGGTACACCTCTGGGCCCATGACCCTGCAGCTGCCCACCTTGAGCACCAGTTTGCTAGCAAAGTAGAAAAGGGCAACCACCCGGCCCCAGTTGAAGTTGCCATCAGCAAACATCTCTGCTGCCACACGGAAGAAGACCTCTCGGGGGGAGTCTGTATCCACGTCGGCAATCATCCTACAGGAGAGAGAAGAACAGCTAGCTGCTGCTGGGCAAGATGGGCAGACTCAGTGCAGGAGTTCCCACAGCTTCCCCAGACTAAAGAAAAGCAAACAAAGGCCAGAGCCAAGCTGCAAAAGAGGATAACAAGCTGGGAAGGAGACGAGACCCCTGAGAAAGCAAAGAAAAGGAATAGGACCTCGAATTAGTTTCAAGGTCCTGGGGAGTAAGTGACTAGGGCCTTAACTCAGCAGGAGCATGTTCTCCTAGTATCTACTAGTGGAGGGCAGTAGAACAACCCGCCTTGAAGTGTGACTTGGTGGTTAAGCACCTGCCTATGATTATCAGTGAGGTGTCAGAGGCATGGCTCAGTGGTAGAGGACCTGCAAGCATCTTCCAGTGAGGGCCTGGAGACATGGCTTTCTGGTAGACTATTTATGTAGCATCCACTAGTAAGAGGCTAAAAGTAGAGCCTGCCTAGCTTTCAGCAATGAGGGGCCGTGGGCGTGGCTCACGAGTAGAGCACTTACCTAGAACCCACTAGTGACTAAGAAAAGACTTGCCTAGCACACAGCAAGCCAGGGGCTGGGCTCAAGGGTAAAGGGCTGGTCTACCATGTAAAAAGACCCTGGAGTCTGTCCCCAGCAAGGAACATCTGAGCTGCGTGGTGGAACACCTGGTTCCTTGGGAGAACAAAAGTGCACAGCGCCTGCGTTCTTGAGGTGGCAGGAAATCCCTGGACGGACCCCACGATCCAGGAACCACACCTCTGCAGCTCCATGTTGCTGTCCAGCTCATCTCCAATTCGCCTGAGACACTCGCTCAGCTTCTTGGTGGATGCGTCCTGGGGTGGCTGCTCTAAGGTCAGCTCAGGTGTCTCCCCTGCCATCCTCCCAGCTCGGTCCTGGATGAAACTAGATGTGAATGGAAGTGGGGGAGGGAGGAGCAGAGTGAGAACCGAGTGTTGCTCCTGAAGCCCACCCCACCACAACAGGGCCTCACACTCACCCCTGTAGCAAAAAGGCTCCTGTCTTCATGATCTGCTCAGAGCTGGTGGGCCCTGGTGGAGAGAGGAGGAAAGGGGTGCCTGGACTCATAGGTCCCGGGAAGTCAGGGGGCTGGGGAGGCTCATAATCCTGAGGGGAGACAGAGCTGGGTACCCTAGTAGTGACAGGTAACATGCAAAGCCGGGCGACTGCTCCTGATGGACAGGGGGCGGGACCCGGCCTGCATTCCGGCTCCTCCGAAGACGGAGACAGGGCACCAAGAGCAAACAGACGCCCGGCCCGAGGGGCGGCGATGGGACCCGGCCCAGCCCAGGCCACCAGCAGGAAGTGGCGCTAGAGACAAGCCCGGGCCTGCCCGGGGGCGCGCACGCGGAGGTCCGCTCTCGGGGGTGCGGATGCGCCTGGCGGGATGGATCCGTGCGCCCCAGCCTGCTCCCGCCCGAGCCCAGAGCCGACGGGGTCCCGGGGTCCCTCGACCCGGCCTCGTCCTCCACCTCCCGCCTCACCGCCGCCTCCGAGCTGCTCCCCCGACCCGTCCATCACTGCCGCCGCCTCTCGCCGGGTGCGCCCCGGGCGGCTGCGGCGCGTCCCGGTCACGTGACCCCTCGCGGCCGCGCGCCCTTCACGTGGGTGCCCCGCAACATGGCCACCGCCCCGCAGTGCTGGTCACGTGACTTCCGCGTCTGCCGGGGCGGGGCCTCTGGCGCAAGAGTGCGCGTGCGCGCTTCCGCCTGAAGCCGGGCTAGTGCCCGGGGTTCTTTTCTTCCATTATTCCTTTTTCCGTAGCTCTCTGGTAGAGAGCTCTAGGGAGGCTGAAGCAGAAGCATTATGTCGAGTTCAAAGCCTGCCCAGGATATGCAACAAAGCCTTGTCTCAAACAAAACAAAACAAAAAACTGAGACCAGGCATTTTGTCATCCTAGCACACTGGGAGGCCGAGGCAAGCAGGGCTCTGTGAGTGCGAGGCCAGCCTGGTCTACAGAGTGAGTTCCAGGACAGCCAGAGCTACAAAGAGAAACCCTGTCTCAAAAATCCAAAAAAAAACTCCAAAGAACCTACCTCAAAAATAAAGAACAGGCAGTATGTGAGACCCTCACTCGAAACAAAAAAAAAAGAGAGAGGAAGGGGATGGGGAAACCCTGGTATTGTGGCCCAATTGTCAAACAAAGAAAACAAGTGAATGAGAGAAAGAAAACCTTCAGAATATGGAGTAGCAACAGGCAAGGACCGACTCGAGGGTACTAGGAGGAATTTATCAGTCTTCTGAGGGGTGGCAGGGACGTGGTGGAGACAGTCATCTGGATGTCAGGAAGCCACTTGGCTTGAGTCCTCTGTTTTTGGGTTTTTTTGTTTGTTTGTTTGTTTTCAGACAGGGTTTCTCTGTGTAGTTTTGGTGCCTGTTCTGCCTCCCGAGTGCTGGGATTAAAGGCATGCTCCACCAACACGCGGTACCAAGTTTTTGTTTTTCTTTTTTAAAACTTTTTATTGATTCTTTGTGGATTTCACATTATGCACTTTGATCCCACTCCTCTCCCTGTCCCCTCGAATCCACCCTCTGCCCTTTCGACCTCCTCCCTCCCAAAACAAAACAAAATTTAAAAGAACAAACAAACAAAAACAATAAAAAAAATTCTCGGTGTGGAACCTTTACCAACCCCACATCTGACAGAGGACCGATCTCCAAAGTATATAAAGAACTCAAGAAAGTAGACATCAAAATACTGAACAATCCAATTTAAAAATGGGCTAAAGCCGGGCGGTGGTGGCGCACGCCTTTAATCCCAGCACTCGGGAGGCAGAGCCAGGCGGATCTCTGTGAGTTCGAGGCCAGCCTGGGCTACCAAGTGAGTTCCAGGAAAAGGCGCAAAGCTACACAGAGAAACCCTGTCTCGAAAAACCAAAAAAAAAAAAAAAAAAAAAAAAAAAAAAAAAAAAAAAATGGGCTAAAGAGCTAAACAGAGAATTCACAAAACAAGAATCACAAATGGCTGAAAGACATTTAAAGAAATGCTCAACATCCTTAATCATCAGAGAAATGCAAATCAAAACGACTCTGAGATACCACCTTACACCTGTCAGAATGGTTAAGATCAAAACACTAATGACAGTCAATGTTGGAGAGGATGTGGAGCAAAGGGAACACTCCTCCACTGTTGGTGGGAATGCAAAGTTGTACAACCACTGTGGAAATCAGTATGGCAGTTTCTCAGAAAATTGGGAATCAATCTACCTCAAGACCCAGCCATACCACTCTTGGGCATATACCCAAGGAATGCTCAATCATACCACAAAGAAACATGCTCAACTATATTCATAGCAGCACTATTTGTAATAGCCAGAACCTGGAAACAACCTAGATGCCCGTCAACCGAAGAATGGATTAAGAAAATGTGGTACATATACACAATGGAGTACTACTCAGCAGAGAAAAACAATGAAAGCATGAAATTTGCAGGCAAATGGATGGAACTAGAAAATATCATCCTGAGTGAGGTAACCCAAACCCAGAAGGACAAACATGGTATGTACTCACTCATAAGTGGATTCTAGATATATAGCAAAGAACAATCAGACTGCAACCCACAGAACCAGGGAGGCTATATGGCAGGGGGGACCCTGGGATGACTGTGGCTTAGAATAAGTTTTGGTTTTACTCAAAATAAATAAATAAACAAAACAAAAAAATGTATATCTAAAAAAAAAAATTCTCGGTGCGGAAGCTGTAGTGTGGTCCAGTGAGTCATGCAGTGTACCCTTCAATCCATACATCTTTACTTGAAAGTGTTCACTGCTATGAGTCATTGGTGTTTGTTTGTTTTTTCTCTGCGTAGCCCTTACTGTCCTGGAACTCTCTGTAGAACAGGCTGGCCTCGAACTCAAGAGATCTGCCCATGTCTGCTTCTGCACTGGGATTGATTAAAGGCATATCTAACATAGGCAGCGTTTTTTTTTTTTTTTTTTTGCATTGGGTTTTATAATGCTTCACATCTTCACATCACTGTAATTAATTATGTATGCAATTTTTTTTAGTTAATTGAGAAGCTACCTCGACTTCCCAAAAGGGCTGTATTCATTTGTTGTTAACTCCCTAGGATCTAACACACCTCTTGACTCGTGGTTGTCTCCAAATGGATCATTTTTTTTTTTAAAGATTTATTTATTTGTATACATGTATGCCTGCAGGCCAGAAGAGGGCGCCAGACTCATTACAGATGGTTGTGAGCCTCCATGTGGTTGCTGGGAATTGAACTCAGGACCTTTGGAAGAGCAAGCAGTGCTCTTAACCTCTGAGCCATCTCTCCAGCCCCAAATGGATCATTTAATGTCTGGCTAAATATCAGGAATATACAGGAGACCCTGGCTGCCTCTGAGACTCAAGACGTCTCCAAGACCATATCTGTCCCTGGGCCGTGAGAAGTGAGTTTCCCATGAAAACTGAGGTAGAAAGAAATGTTGTGATTTGTTTTCCCATGGGTTCATATACTGGAGAAGATAGGTAGGTCCTCGGTGTCATGTGAAGAGGTCGTGGGACCTTTAAGAGGAGTTACCTAATGGGAGGACATTGGGGCACTGCCTTGGAAGGAGCTGGAATAGATCTCATGAAGTCCTGTTGGGTTTTCTGCCTCTGGAGTGCTGGGATTGAAGGCATGCCCAGCAATGGGGGCTTTTTTTTTTTTTTTAAGATTTATTCATTTCATTTTATGTGTTTGAGTGCTTTGCTTATGTGCTTATATGTTCACCACATGTGTGCTTGGTGCCCATGGAAGTCAGAAGAGGGTGTTGGATCTAGAAGTGGAGTTACAGATGGTTGTGAGCCACCATGTGGGCGCGGGGAATTGAACCCAGGTCCTCTGCAATAGCAACAAGTGCTCTTAACCTCTGAGCCATCTCTCTAGCCCCTTGTTTTATTTATTTATTTTTTTAAGAGAGCAGGTTGTTGGGCTCTAGATGTAGCTCCATTGGCAGAGTGTCTACCATACATAATACCCTGGTCTGCAAAGCCAGGACAGCCAGAAATTTGGTGGTTTTTCAATACAGGGTTTCCCCATGTAATAGCTCTGGCTGTCCCAGAACTGGCTTTGTAGACCAGGCTGGCCTCAAACTCAGAGAGATCGACTCAGAGAGATCGACCTACCTATGCCTCCTGAGTGCTGGGAGTAAAGGTGTATGCCACCACCACCTGGCTAATTTTTTTTTAGATGTATTTATTTTATTTTATATGTATAAGTGTTTTAAAAGCCTGTGAATGAAAATAAATAAGTAAGAAAGGACATGACTGCTCCTAGGTATAGTGGAGGAGAAAGTTTAACCAGGTGCAGCAGCCAAGAAGGCCAGGTACACAAGGGGGCGGGTAACCGGAATGTCGGGGTTATATAGGGAAGAGCCTCTAGGGGAAGGGCAGCCCAGCCCCTAGACTGGAGAGTCCAGCGTAGAGGGCTGAGGGATGCTGGGAGAAGCTGGCGGCCAGGTCGGCTTTGATATGTTAAATAGGCAGCTCAGCTGCTTGTCCCGCCCGGGGTTGAGACCTAACAGCCTGCCTGTTACTAGTGTACCCTGCGTTTGCCTGGTACCCAGAGATCAGGAGAAGGCATCGAGGTTCCTGGAACTGGGGTTAAAGACAGTTGTGAGCCACTTTGCGAATTCAATCTTCATCTTTTTTTTCTTTTTTGGTTTTTCGAGAAAGGGTTTCTCTGTGTAGCCCTGGCTGTCCTGGATCTTGCTCTGTAGACCAGGCTGGCCTCGAACTCACAGAGATCCTCCTGGCTCTGCCTCCCGAGTGCTGGCATTAAAGGCGTGCGCCACCACCTCCCGGCCATATCTTCATCTTCTTCAAAACCAACAAGTACTATTAACTACTGAGTCATCTCCCCAGCCGCAGTGTCTCTGTCTGACCTCCCCACCACCCCCAAGTCCTCACCGCCACCATTCCCTCTCTAGGGTCTCACCTTGTAACTGGCTGGCCTGAAATTTGCTATGTAGACCAGGCTGGTCTTGAACTCATAGTTACCTGCCTGCTTTTGCCTCTGAGTGCTGGGATTAGAAGCATGCACCATTACACCCGGCTGCCACACCCACTCTTAATCAGTCCCTAACGGGGAAACCAATCTCAGGGAAAGGGAGAGGGACGGAGAAAGTCGGAGCAAGCATGACACACTCACTGTATTTCACATTCCTTCAAGGCCATTTTGGGTTTTTCACTGTAGAGTAACAGGCCAGTGGAAAATCACCCTACCCCTGGACTGTCCCCAAACCTGGGACTTTGAAATCCTCACCCCCATGACCCAGGATTAATGGCCTAGTAATACTTCTGACTGTTCTGTACATGTCTACTAGCTCAATGTGCATGCTTCAAAGACGATACAAAAGCCTGCTCCTCTGCCCAGCCCACTGCTCTCTCTGTTCTGGTCAGAGGTAGCTGCCATTCTGGGTTTCTTCCCAATAAATCTCGTATGAAGTTTGTTGCATGGTGTGACTATGGTATTCCTTGGCTCCAGATCGCCAAGATCCCCTTGGACCAGAAAACCCTTTCACTCACGCTTCCCAAAGCAGCATCCTGGTGAATCTGAGGGCAGGTGATAACAGAATGTACGTACAGTAAGAACAAAAGCAAGGTGACTTTCAGGAGCCCAGAAAGGGAGTGGTTTCCAACATGAGAACTTGAGCTGTTGTACAAAAATAACTCCAAAGCAAAGAGGGTCAAGCTCGGATGCCTCAAGTAGGAAAAATTATTGCTTGCCATGTCCATCATCATTCATCCTGGGGGAAGACGACTCCAATAGCCTTCCTCACCTCCTCAAGGATTTCAGCCAAGAGCTCACTCTCTGCCAGAGGAATTACAGGACTTTCCTTAAGACCTAGGAGGAGAGAGCACAGGAAGACTCATACAAAACCCACACACCAACACCAAGAAGAATACAATTCCCAGAAGGACCCAGGGAATTGGTGGGGTGGTTTGAGAGGGTGTATGTTCCTCGGCATCCTGGGAAATGTAGTTCTAAATAGCTGTTTGCATTTGAGGGTAGGAAAGAGAACCACCTTCTGCTTAGACTGACACCGGGCTGCAATCCTCCACTCCTAACCTTTACGCAGGCACTCGCGGACGTGGTTGGCTTCATAACTCAAGCACGATCCATTTAAAAAATTGTACTCTTTCCCGAGGACAGGCGGAGGGAATTCTTTATGCTCGTCATTCACCACCAGCTCTGTTGGGCACCATATTTTGCGAATCTGGAGAAAGATAACAATGAATACTACTCAGCCCTTACCAACAAGGCTTCGAGGGCTTTACTCCTAACAGCAGGGATGAGCTCTGGTACCCGAGAGCTAAGGGTTCACCCCCATTCGATTTGTGAGGTTCAAGCCTGCCTCTTGCCTGAATTGGGTTTGAAAAGTTTGCTTCTTAGCAACGATCATGTCATACTAAGACCCTGTTGTCTCCTTAGAATCAAAACTACCTTAAACTTGAGGACCAGCTCCTCCTTCAGCCAAGTAATAAAGACTCACTGCCACATTGTAGGCTGGCATCATCACTCTTGGCTCCCATCATTTTATTTTTTGAGACAGTGGTAGGTGTGGGTGTGTGTATGTATGGGGGTGTCTCATGTAGCCCAGGCTGAATTCCAACTCCCAGTGAAACTGAGGTTGACCTTGGACTTCTGATTCTTCTGCCTGATATTACAAGCGTGTGCCACCATACCTGGTTTCCATACAACACCTTCTGTAGCAAGAGATCCCACAGAGACATTGCATCTGGCTTAACTCCAGAGTGCTAGCACCTAGGCTTTGAGCTACCTTTTGTTACTGTTACCTTTTGTTTGAAGTGTTTGATTCTTTTTTTTTTTTTAAATGTGACGCAGGCCACAGGCTCTGGTTTTTATTTGGAGGTAGGAGAATAGTCTGTTCCCATCTCACTCTTGCCCCGATTCCAGGTTCTGCTTCTGGGTAGAATTTAGAGACTTGGTGTTGGGCAAAGGGACACCCTGAAGATATAGAAGCACATTTCATAGACATAATAAACTAAAGGGGAAATTGTGGAAACAAGACAGTCACCATGGAGTTTGAAATGCCTATTGTCCAAGGATCCTTCTGTGAAGAAGATGAGGCAATCTCACAGATCATTTCTTGGACTGGACATCAGCTGTAGCTGAGTGGTCAGACTCTCCACATTCTTCTTCTCCAGTCTCTTGGTGAAGAGTGTTTTGGTGGATGGTGGAGGCCCCCACACCCTCAGTGCACTGTGACAGCCTAAAGATGTCCTTCAGGCAGAGAATGGGCACCAGGTGAGGCTGCATCTTCTTTAGTGAAGAGAGCAGGTCCTGGAAGTCATCTTGCTCCTTAGGAGGGTACACTGGAGCAGCAGCTACTTCTCCGTGCCTCCACACTCTTAATCAAACTGCTGCGCTCACCTGGGCTCAGAGCTCCCCTTGCCTCAACTCTTGGCTTCCACAGTGGTCCTGACCTGGGCCGTGCTCTGCTGCTGCCAGGCTAGCAGCTCCTGGTGTTGGAAGTGTTTGGTTCTTATCTGGGTTCTTCCTGAATGATTCAGAGCTTTTGCAAAACTAGTAACTGGAGGACTTGGCAAACCAAGAGGTCTCATGGCTGAGAAATGCTTAGGTAAATGCTTCCTTCAAACAACCGCAGATAAGAGGTTTGGGTAAGTAGAAGTTGCTTGCTTAAAGGTATAAATCCTGCTGGGCGGTGGTGACACAGGCCTTTAATTCCAGCACTTGGGAGGCAGAAGCAGGCAATCTCTATGCATTCAAGGCCAACCTGGTCTACAAAGCGAGTTCAAGGACAGCCAGAGCTGTGTAACACAGAGAAACCTTGTCTCCAAAAACAAAAAGAAAAGGGTGTAAATCCTGAAACAATAAAAAAGTTTTTTTGCAGAGCAATGGGCAGTCAGTTCACCAGAAGCTGATCCCCTGCTTTTGCTAAGCCCAAATTCATCCTAGAGTGCCCTTTTTCTTCCCAGGGCCACACAAAACAAGACTGGCAACCTTCCTTCTTAGCTGGTAGAAGATCTGGAAGCAGTAGCCCTCTGCCCACTTGTAGGACAGAATTCAAACACTGAGAGGTCAGGAGGGACATGAGGGAAGAATGGGAGAAGTCCTTCAAAATGCAGGAAAAGGCTCAGATTATTCCACAGCTTGACTTGCTGTAGATAGGATTTCTTTCTCTCTCTTCAGATTTTTTTTCACTGAAGTGTGGGGGATCAAACACACTCTCAGCTGTGCACTAAAAGGTGTTCTACGACTGAGCCGTGCACACAGCCCCTCACTGGAGGATTCTAGGCAGGTGCTAGATCCCTGTCTCCAGATTCTCTTTCTGCTTTTTGTTTTTGAAGGTGTTGCTAAGTAGTTCAGACTGTCCTTGAAATCCCTCTGCAGCCCAGAATGGCCTGGACCTATGATTCCCCCTGCACTTTTAGGCCCAGCAGGACCTCCTTTCTTTGGCAGCGAGGTAGCAAATGCAGGGTACCATACATGCGAGCCATGTCTTCTGTGAGCCAAGCTTTCACACCCAAAATAGGAGTTCTTTCTAGCAATGGCATTCCAGGATTCCAGGAAAATCTGACCTTTGGTGATATACAGATTGTGTCTGGGAACAACTGGAAAGTCCTAAGCATGGCTAGCATTATGTTTAGAACATAAACTGTTCACAGCAGAGGTGCGTGGCTGGAGGGTGGGCCTGGGAGGTTATATCCACTCTTGGTGCTCACCTGAGTTCTTGGCTTCCTAGCTGTCATGGTATCAACAAACTGTGTGGAAAGCTTCCATTGCTACAGACCAAACTGGTTCAGTCTCCCTGCCTTCCCACCATGATGAACTGACAGGTCTTGAATCCTGAGCCAAAATGAGCCTTACATTACATAACCTCAGTTACATTACTTCTGTTAGATAATGGTCACAGGAACAGGAAAAGTAGCAAATATCACTGGAAAGAATGCAGGGCTAGAGCGTAACTTGGTGGCAGAGCACCTGTTTGGCAGTCGGGAAGGCCAGGCTTCCTTTCCTAGCACCAAAAAGCAAACGTCAAAAGAGCTGGTTGTCCTAAGGCCTCAGAATATGGGACTGTGCTCTTGAGGCTGAAACCCCATCCCTTGGCTCGGTTCTTAAGGAGTCTGAACGTCTCAGAAGCAGGGTAAAAAAAAATGGTTACTTCAGCTCTAGAATCCCCCTCTAAGGTTGCTGTACAGGCTCCCAGCACTCGGACATGGGATGTCTCACCTGGGCCATGCCCTTGGTGCCAGCCACATATGCAGTGTTAGTGAGGTTGGAGGTGATGCTGCAGGTGAAGCTGCCATGGACCCCTCCTGGGTACTGAAGAAGCACACTGACAGTGTCATCCACACCTGTAACGAAAGCACAGGGCAGCACAGGGCAGGGGCACCCGGTGAGTCCTGGGACAGACTGAAACAGGCCTCCAACCTTGGCCCAAACACTTGGCCTGGATTTTGTTGGTGGTGTTTTGTTTCATCTCCATTTTTTTTTTTTGCAGGGTTTTATTTATTTGTTTGAAACAGAATCTTCTGGAGCTTGGGCTCATGCCAAACTTCTTAGGGATTAGACAATTATTTACAGACCCTCTTGCCTCTACTTCCTAAGAGTTGGGATTACAGACAGACACCACCATGCTTGGCTGAATAGGTTTTTTTCTTTTCTTTTCTTTTCTTTTTTTTCGAGACAGGGTTTCTCTGCGTAGTTTTGGTGCCTGTCCTGGATCTCACTCTGTAGACCAGGCTGGCTCAAACTCACAGAGATCCGCCTGGCTCTGCCTCCCGAGTGCTGGGATTAAAGGTGTGTGCCACCTCCGGCCAGCTTTTTAGTTTTGGTTTTTAAACCTTTATTATTAGTGTGTATATAGGCATGTTGTACATGCAGAGGGACATGTGCCACAGCACACCCGTAGAAGTCAGAAAACTCCAGAAAATTCTCTCTTCATCTTTTTCTAAGTTCTGGGGATCAAACTCTGGTCTTTTTTTTTTTTTTTTTTTTAATTTAAGGTACGTTGGGGTTTTGCCTGCATGTATGTCTGTATGAGGGCGTCAGGTCCCCTGGAACTGGAGTTACAGACAGTTGTGAGGTACTATGTTGGTGCTGGGAATTGAACCCAGGTCCTCAGGAAGAACAGTCAGTGCTCTTAACCGCTGAGCCATCTCTCCAGCCCCCCAAACTCTGGTCTTGAGGATTCCATGGTGAACACCTTTGACCTGCTGAGGCATCTTACCTGGACCCTGTTTTGCTTTTATCAAACAAGGCTTTACTGTATAGTCCAGGCTGGCTTTGAACTCATAGCATCTTCCTGCCTCAGCCACTAAAGGGCTGGGATTACAGGCTTCAACCACAATGCCCTGAATTAATTATGTACTTTGAAGAGTAATTGTATGGTATCTGAATTATACCTCAGGGCTGGAGAGATGGCTCAGTAGGTAAGAGCCCGGACTGCTCTTGCAGAGTAAGTGGGTTCAGTTCCTAGCACCCACATGGCACCTCACAACTGTCTGTAACTCCAGTTCCAAGGGATCTGATGCCCTCTTTAGGCCTCCCTTGGCACCTAGCCTTCACGTGGAACACAGAGGCTCTTGCAAGCAAAACACCCATACACATAAAAGAAAAACTGTTTTTGTTTGTTTTCTTGGTTTTCTTTTTTGAGACAGGGTTTCTCTGTGTAGCTTTGCGCCTTTCCTGGAACTCACTCTGAAGACCAGGCTTGCCCTTGAACTAACAGAGATCTGCGTGGCTCTGCCTTCCAAAGAGGGCTGGGATTAAAGGTGTGGGCCACCACCGCCCCGGCTTGTTTGTTTGTTTTTCAAGACAGGGTTTCTCTGTGTAGCCCTGGCTGTCCAGGAATGCTCTATGTCAACCAGGCTGGCCTGGAATTCACAGAGATCTGTCTGTTTCTGCCTCTTGAGTGCCAGGATGAAAAGCATGCTATTGCACAGCCCCGACTCACTTTTTAAAGGTATTACTTTCTGAGTCAGTAAATGACTAAATGAACCTACTCTTTCAAAAATATGCATTGTATTTTTATTTGTTCGTGTGCGTGTGCGTGTGCGCGTGTTCGTGTTCGTGTGTGTGTGTGTGTGTGTGTGTGTGTGTGTGTGTGTGTATGTGTGTGTGTGTGTGTTGGGGAGTGCCTGTGGAGCCCTGAAGAGGGTTTTGGATCTCCTGTATCTGGAGTTACAGGTAATTGTGAATGGGTGCTGCAAACTGAACTGAGGTTGTCTGTAAAAGCAGTAAGCATTTAATCACAATACCACCCTGAACCACCCTTTCCTGTAAAGAACCTACTTTGTAATGTTGTTACAATCATTCCATTAATCCAGGTAAAAAAGACCAAAATAACTTACAAAGTTACATAGATCACAGATAAGCCATTAGTGTTACTTTAAAATGAAATCAAGACCTGAGCATGTAGGTGGGTCGTAGAGTGCTTGCCTGATGAGGGGAAGAAAGGGTGGAATTGGCATGGCAGAACAGACCTGCAGTCTCAGCACCTGGAAGGCTGAGGCAGGAGGACCAGGAGTTCATGGTCTTCTTGAGCTACAGTTTGCGGTCAAGGCCAGCTTGTGCTACCTGAGACACTGTGGCAGGAAAATTTAAAACAACAGTAATAATTAAAAGCAATATAAAACAAACAAACAAACAAACCAAAAAAAAAAAAAAAAAAAAGAGGAGGCTGGAGAGATTGTTCAGTGGTTAAAAGCACAACTGCTCTTCCAGAGGCTCTGAAGAGGCCTAACTTAGCATCAGTGCTGCCATGGCGGGCTGCAGACTAACAATACTGGAACTAGGCCTCACCATCACAACAACCAGGGAAAGCCACAAACTGTACCCTGCAGGGGACCAATCAGAACTGAGACAAACAAGTATTCAATGCTCTAGAACATAAAGGATAGCTTCCATAATCTGTATATAAATGGCCAATTTCCTTGTAGCAACGCCAGGACCGATCCTTGTTTGACAAGACTTCTGTTACCTCACTCCTGACCAATAGGAGTTCAACCCCCATCTGAATCTGGATTCCCCTACCCCCATCCTTTACTCCTTAAAAACCCTGCCTCAGCTGAGCTCTATGCTCTCCTCGATCCAATCTCTATGTCAGACAGGGTTTCTCTGTGTAGCCCTGGCTGTCCTAGAACTCATCTGTAGACCAGGCTGGCCTCGAACTCACAGAGATCCGCCTGCCTCTGCCTCCCGAGTGCTGGGATTAAAGGCGTGCGCCACCACCGCCCGGCTGATTTATTTATTTTTATTTGGTGAGTATTTGTGTTTGTATGTCCACCACTTGCATGCTTGGTGTCCAAGGAGGTTACAAGAAGGTTTCAGTTCGCTTGGTACTGGAGTTACAGATGGTTGTGAACCACCATGGGGGTGTTGGGAATTGAGCCCAAATCCTCTTGCAGAGCATCGATGACCCTTAACTTCTGATCCATCTCTCCAGTGACCAGTTTTGTTTTATTTTGGTTGATTTTCGGGGACAGATCTCACTTTGTAGCTGTGTCTGGCCTGGGACTCACTATGTAAAGCAGACTGGCCTGAAAGACACAGAGATTCACCTGCCTCTGCATCCAGATTAAAGCATTGTACCACCATACCTGGCTAATTGTGTGTGTGTGTGTGTGTGTGTGTGTGTGTGTGTGTGTGTGTGTGTGTGTATCCTAGACAGGGTTTCTCTGTGTAGTTTTTGGTGCCTCTCCTGGATCTCCATCTGTAGACCAGGCTGGCTTTGAACTCACAGAGATCAACCTGGCTCTGCCTCCCAAGTGTTGTGATTAAAGGCGTGCGCCACCACTGCCCGGCTATTTCTTTTTCTTTCTTCCGTTTTTGGTTTTCTCTGTATGGCCCTGGCTGTCCTGTAACTTCCTTGGTAGACCAGTTTGGCCCTAAATTCAGAGAGCCACCTGCTTCTGCCTCCTGAGTGCTGGGATTAAAGGCATGTGCCACCACCACCCAACACCAACTGTTTGTATTTAAGTGCTAACCATTTGTCTTAATAGTTACTTCAATTCTTCATCGACTCCCACGCCACCCCTATTATTAACATTTGACCAGTCAAGTAATTAAGACTCAGCCATGCAGTTTCTGATCATGTGGTAGAGTGACACGTATGCCCGGTGGAGAGCTGACCTGCGTGAAAGAGTAAAGGAGTGCAGGGTGGAGCTGGGAGCCAGGTTCTTAAGGAGACATTGGGCCCTGCCTACCTTTCTGAGGCTGCCCTAGTTCTTTGAACTACATTTCCCAGAAAGCCATGGGGTAGCCCCCTGCCTAAACCACATATACATATGCCTCTGGCGATTCTGGGAATGGTAGTTCTTTGTGTGTCTAGTGCGTAGCTAGGAGAGGCGTCCCTCAAGGAAGTCCCTCTAGCGGTCTAACTTGATTTCTCTGGTGGTGGGGAGGAGGAGCAGGGGAGTTGAGAGAGAACGCCTCCTACCGCCCGCCATCTAGGTGAGGAAACGCAGTACCTGTTTCATGGATCCTTCCCATGGCTGAAATCTTCTCTGGCTTCTGCGCACCAAACACCGTGGAGAGAAACTGGACGCAGTAGATGCCTAGATCCAGCAGGCCGCCGCCGGCCTGGCTCCAGTCTCTAGACCGGGGTAAATGGTTTAAATCTTGCCCCATTTCTGCCCGGGCCACTCGTAGGTCCCCAACAGTTCCTTGGACCAAAACTTCCCGCAGAGCCTCCATAGCAGGAAGAAACCGGCTCCACAAGGCCTGCAAAGCGGAGTGGGGAGCCCAAGGAGACAGAGACATCAGTATTCAGGAGGTTATCAACCACACTTCCCTTAGGATCCTAGTCTTGAGGGATATCCATTGCTTCCCCTACCCAAAACACACCTCTAGCCTTCCCCTTTCCAACTGGGACCATCACTCCAGTTTTCCTTTTCCAACTGTCTCTGCTGTCCCATACATGTTTTTGTTCGTTTATTTTTTATTTTTTTTTTAGATAGGGTATTATGTAGCCCAGGCTGGCTTCAAACTCATTATGTAACAGAAGTGAGTCTTAATTGAGGAACTGCCTAGATCAGATTGGCCTGTGGGGGAGTGTCTTGATTTTTAAATGATGTAGGAGGGCCCAGTTCACCACAGGCTTCACTTCCTTTGGCAGGTGGGCCTGAACCCAGAGCCTTGAGTTAGGGAAGCACTCTAGCCTCTTCCCTAAAGATGAGATAGCATCTCTAGCCCTTAAAAAACTTGAGATTTGTGGGCATGGCTGGGCATGGCGGCACACACCTTTACTCCCTGCACTCCGGATGCAGAAGCAGGTAGAGTTTGAGGCCAGCCTTGTCTACATAGTGAGTTCCAGGATAGCCAGGATTATCTCCAAAAAAGGGAAAGAAAAAAAAACCCTTTGCCTGAAAAAGATTCTTCTCTGTGTCTCTTTCCAAACGCCCTCTCTCCTCTCTCCCCTAAATTCTGACATGGAGAATGTTCCACACATTCTGAGGAAGTTCTGTCCCATTTGCTAAGGATTGTGACAGCTATCATACTTGAATAAGCCCTCTGGCTGCACTTTCTGAGAAAGGGTCTCATGTAGTTCAGGCTGGCTTCAATCTCTCTATGTAGCTGAAGATAACCTTGCACTTTTTAATAAAGTTTATTGTATGTGTGAGTCTGAATGTGCACATGTGCATGCAGATGCCCCCAAAGGCCAGAAGAGGGCAGCAAATCCCCTGAAACTGGAGGTACAGGTGGCTGTGAACAAGCCAGTGTGTGGGCTGAGACCTGAACTCTGGTCCTCTGGAAGAACAGCCAGTGTTCTTAACTTCGAAGGCATCTCTCCAGTTCTAAGTGTAAACCCACCCTCCCTTCCTTCCTCCCTCCTTCCTTCTTTCTTTCTTTTTTTGAGACACAGTCTTGCAACCCTGCCTGCCTTGGAACTCACAAAGATCCCAGTGCTAAGATGGAAAGTGAGTGTCTACCACCATGCTGGGCAGCCTTGAACTTTTAATCCTCCTGCCTCTGCCTCCTTCCCAGTACTGAGATGTCAGAAGTGAACCACCGCACTGGTTCGTGTGGTGCTGAGGATGGAACCCAGGGCTTCCTCCATGCCAGGCAAACACTGTCCACAGAGCTACATCGCCAGCATCTCTTCAGCATCACTTCCTTGGCTTCTTCTTCTTCTTCTTTTTTTTTTTTTCTTTTTTGAGACAAGGTCTCACTGTGTAGCTCTAGCTGGCTGGAAATTTGCTAGGTAGACAAGGCTGGACTTGAACTCACAGAGATCCTCCTGCCTCTGCCTCTTGAGTGCTGGAATTAAAGCCCGTGGGCCACCACTGCCCAGCTGAATCACTAATTTTGGACGTCACACAGTTTGGTGGCAAATTTTTAGTCTCCCATTACCCTTGCCATAGATGACATCTCTGAGTGGAGCCATGGAATGAGTTAGAAACTGCACTGCCTTGAAGGTGACCTCCCCTGTGCAGGGGATGGAGCTGTTGGTGTGCCAGTTCCGCTTTCCCCGGAAGAAGCCACTGTTTGTACCTGTGCTTTCCTCGGGTTCACAGAGCAAGCAGTAACCGGAAGACAACCACAGTGTGTGCCTCTGGAAAACTGAACTCCTGCGTGCCGTGGGACTCTCCTGAGCCTCTGGTCGGCCCGACACTTCCCCAGAACTCCCTAGGGAAGTCTTGCACCAGCAACCCCGAAACAAAATGGCCTCTGTCTTTTTTGGTTTTCTTGTTTTCCAAATAAATACTTTTCCTAACCTGACCTTAGTCACTGGCCTCTCCAAGTGGGGAACAGTGGACTTGGGTTTGTGCTTCCAACAGATGCTAGATTCAGTTACACCCGGGCCTCACCGAGATTCTGATCCTTTGGCATTTCGACTGTGGGCAAGCTTGGGCAACTGTGTTTAGTACTGGCAGCTGGCGCTATGTGGAGGTCAGAAGGGCCCTCCAGGCTTACCTCCATCAGGAAGATGCCCTGAGAACGGGCCTCTGCAGCCATCTCCCGAACTTCTGCTGCATTCACACCCATGGGTTTCTCGCAAAGGACAGCCTTGCCTGCCGCCAGGCAGAGGAGTACCACCGACTTGTGCTGGGGATGCTGGGTGGCGACGTAGGCCACCTCTGGAGTAGAGGGAAGGAGATAGTCATCAGCACCGTCCACAAGGAGAGGCCTGTCACCAACAGTCAGGGACAAAGTGGTGTATCCAATCCTAATCGTCTCATTGAGAAGAGACTACCAAGCTTTGTGGAGGCTGAGGCAGGAGGATAACCAAATTGAGATCAGCCTGGGCTGTGTCAAATATCCAAGGGGCCAGGCATGGTAGCCCAGGCCTTTAATCCCAGCACTTAGAAACTGGAAACCAAGGCAGGCAGAGCTCTGTGAGTTTGAGGCCAGCCTGGTCTACATAGTGAGTTCCAGATCAGCCAGGGCTACACAGTGAGACCCTCTCTCAAAATAAAACAAAGTCTTGGTATACAGCTCTGTGGAGCCTAAATTGTGAGGGTCAATTCCCAATGCTGCAAAATAAACAAAGAAACAAATTCTTAACAGATTCCCTAGCATCCTGAGAAATTTAAAACTTAACACTCGGCCTTAGCTACAGCAGCCTGGCATCCAAGCACAATTTAATATTGTTAACCCAGCCTCTGGCCAAGTCATTC
Organism: Peromyscus californicus insignis; assembly: GCF_007827085.1. NCBI lineage: Eukaryota > Metazoa > Chordata > Mammalia > Rodentia > Cricetidae > Peromyscus > Peromyscus californicus. Next base: position 175,334,456 of record NW_026294562.1, on the reverse strand, counting down.
ATTCTCACTCTGCTTCCTACCCAGCTGAACCTAAGCCTTTCCAAAGCCAGTCAGCTGCATCTGCTTTTTTGAGGGGAGGGTGTCTTGGAACTCTCTCTGTAGATCAGAGATCCCTCTGCCTCCTGAGTGCTGGGTTTAAAGACGTGTGCCATGGCTGCCCAGCGTCCGGTGCACCTGCAATCACATTTACCCCAGCACAGGCAAGAGACTGTGCCTAACTCCACCCCCACCTCCGTCACCCAGGCCACTCACCCACGTCTGGGTCCTTTGCTAGCTCCTCGTAAGAGCCATATGCCTTGGGGATGTTGTACTTCTGGGCAAACGCCTTCGCCCTGTTCAGGTCCCTCGCAGCCACTGCTACCACCTGGTGTCAGATTCAAAGGCTTGAGGTGGGACCAGTGTAGAGATAAAGCAGATGGGAGGCAAGCATGGGAAGAGGCTGAAACACGGAGGCTAGAGCCTCCTCCACGACGGCTAGGGACGATATTCCTGTCTGGAAGGAGGAGCAGGTGGATGGTGGAAAAGCCAGGCTTACGCTGTGCCCAGGCTCAGGCCAGCCTCGGCTACAGAAGAGTCCAAGACCATCCTGGGTACATGGCAAGACTCTGTGTGAATAAGACGGGAAAGGAGGCCCGGTCCCTGACTGCGCAACAGCTTCTCCTCCCTGTGGCTAAGATCCACCTCTGCAAACCTCGAACACCTCAGCTTTAAGAGACTGGGGCGAAGAGGAGCGAGCTGAAAACAAGTCCCTTCTCCTCTCAGAGGCGCCCGCCACCCGTCTCTGACATAGGGACTCTCCTCCACCCTCAGACTCTCATCCCTCAGACCAGGGACCTGGCTAAGAGGCCCCCTCTTCCCTTAGACCGGGGTCTCGCACCTGGTGCTCCGAGGGAGGCAGGGAGCTCAGCACGGTGGTAAAGTCGCTGGCGATTAAGCCAGCCGACACGATGCCCCAGCGCAGCGCCATCCTCACCACTGCCTGATGTCCTCCGTCTGTGAGGTGCTGCCCCCGGTGGCTGCTAAAGACAGATTGCTCTGCGGGGCTGGAGGCGGGGCCAACGGAGCCCTGCACTGCTAGGCTGGACCTTCAGAGGGGCAGGACTTCACCTCTGCGTGTCCTGACAGAGACTTTGACCTTTAAGGACACAACTGAAGAGGTGTCAGAGAGAGAAGCAGGCATTTCTCCAGTGCTGGGCTCTGCTTCTCTCTTCGACAGTGCCTTACTCTGTTGTCCAGGCTGGCCTGGAATTCACAATATAGCCCAAGCTGCTGATCACAACTCAAGGCAACCCTCCTGCCTCAGCTTCCTGAGTGCAGGGATTGCAGACGTACACCACCATGCTTGTTTTTCAAGTGTCCTATCATTTTTTATTTTGAGACAGGGTCTTGATATTGCTAGAAATTGGTCTGGAGTCTCAAGAAAATGACCACAGGATCCAAAGTATTTTTGGTGAGGCGAAATCTGTTGACTGGGGCATAGCTGTGCCAAATCAAGCAGCAAACACTCCCACCAGGGACTCACTGGGTTTGTTTTCATTGTTTAAATGTGTGTGTGTGTGTGTGTGTGTGTGTTTCCCCTGTATGTATGTATGTGTACCATGTGCATGCCTGGTGCTCTCAGAGGTCAGAAGAGAGTGTTTCAGGGGCTGGAGAGATGGCTCAGCAGTTAAGAGCACTGGCTGCTCTTCCAGAGGGCCCAAGTTCAGTTCCCCATGGCAGCTCACGACCATCTTTAACTCCAGTTCTAGGAGATCCAATGCCTTCTGTCCTTTATGCACACCACACATGTACCCGGTACACATAAATGCAAACAGGCAAGCCCTCAGAAACATAAAATAAATAGAAGAAGAAGAAACAAAACAGAAGAAGGTATTGGATCCCCTAGAACTGGAGTTATAGATGCTGTGAACCATTCATCATGTGGGTGCTGGGAACCTAACCTGGGTCCTCTGTGAGAACAGTAAGTTCTCTTGCTCGGATTATGTCTTTACACGTCTCTTTGATGATGGAACTTTATTTATCTCATTTAACTTTTGGAGAGAAAAGAAAGTACATCTTATTCACACCCTCTAGCTCCTTCTCTCCTACAGCACAATTTCATTCTGCCTCTTCTTCAAATCCACTTCACATCGTTTGCCTGTGCCTAGGTGTTCATAAGTCACGTATTAAGAGAAAGGAATCTCTTCAGTTGTCATAGTTGAGTTAATCATTGAACTAATGGTTATGCAACATCTGACTGGAATGGTGATTCCTTCCCATTTCCATTTAACCCTTTGATAGAAATGACAGTTGATTTCATTTACATTCCCTGACATAGGGATCACAGGCTAAGCTTGAAATAATCCTCTCGCCTCAGCTTCCCAAGCCTGACAGGCCTGGACCACAGGTGCTCCCGCTTCTTATAACCCCTAGAGCTAGGAACAGAATCCTCTTCCATGTCCCTCTGTGCTTCTTCCTGGCTCAGGTCACATTTTTGTTCTGGAAAACGGAATTACCCACAGTTTCTATTTACAGGAAATTCTTAAGAGAATTAACCAAGTTCTGTGGACTACTATGTAAAATATAAAAACGTATTCTCAACTGGTTGGCCAAGTCCACCTTCAGCAAGACAATATCCAGTTTCCCTTGCCTCGTAGACATTTATTTAAGACCTTGGCAGCTGGGGGCTGGAGAGATGCTCAGTAGTTTCAAGCATGTGCTGCTCTTGCAGAGGACCCCAGTTTGGTTCCCAGCATGCACATTGGGCAGCTTACAATCACCTGTAACTCCAGCTCCTCTCTGAATTCTGTGGGTACCTGCACTCCTGTGGTATACACACACAGACACATACATTCTTGGAACTGAAAATAATTTTTTTTTTTTTTTAAAGGTAGGACTTGGTGGCACCCACCTTTACTCCCAGCACTTGGGATGCAGAGGCAGATGGATCTCTGTGGGAAGTGGTCTACAAATTTCCAAGCAAGCCATAGCTGCATAGTGACAGCCTGTCTCAAAAACAAACAACAAACAAAAGCAAAACAAATAAACCAAAAAGGGCTTGGTGTGGGCGGGGCCCACAAGGCCCCGCCCCTCCGAGGATCTCTAGGCAGTGAAGGTTGCCAAGGGAGGAGAGGTGCATTTCTTCAGCAGTGTAGCCACTGTGCTGTATGGTGTGTGCTTTTTCTCTCTGAATCATTATGTGGTACCATCTTGGAGAACAATGCATTCGGCCGGAAGTCGCGGTCTGTGGTAACGGAATTACCTGCACTCCCTGGTAGATGGAAGAGGGGACAGTCACAAGACTGGTTCCTACGATTCCGCCATTACACCTTTCTGCGCAACCCCAGCTTCAGGTGATCTTGAGAGGTGCTAAAGAACATGGACAGTGGAAGCTTGGCTGAGATGCTCTATGATGTGGTTCCTGGGAGGCCATCATCTGTGTGTGATATGGTGAGACGTGTGTGTGTGTGTGTGTGTGTGTGTGTGTGTGTGTGTGTGTGTGTTACCCTTATGTAAGTGATGACCCTTTCCATACACTAATTTCATCAAAGAATATCCCCATTCCAGACGAGGACAAAGCCCCACAGGTGACCACCATCATGGTGTCCTCCTGACCAATGGGACATGAGTGGGAAGCTGCATGGGAATGGGCTTTGGGGAACAGATTGAGGAGCACGGACAAAATCCAGACTAGATGTTGGTGCAGATGTGTGTGGTATCTGGAGCTGTCACAGCTATGTGTGACCATGAAGGGAGTATAGTGTCCCAGTAACTGACAGTGCATGTGGGAGGCTGGAAAATTCCCTCATAATCCTGAAGCTAGTGTGTCTTAGCCATTTGTGTGTGCGTGTGTGCGTGTGTGCGTGTGTGCGTGTGTGTGTGTGTGTGTGTGTGTGTGTGTGTGTGTGTGTGTGTGTGTGTGCAGGCCAGAGAGCCATGCTGGATGTGTTCAACATGCTTCAGTTTTTTTGAGAGTCTCCCTGAGGTTTAGAGGTTGCAGAATTGGCTAGGATGTGGACCAGTGTGGGAGCCCACAACTGACTCAGTTTCCCAGTTTGAATCTGAAGTCTATTCTGAGTCCATAGAATTCAGCTTGCTTGCTCCAGGGCTGTGAGAAAGTCCTGATTAGCCCACTGGACGGAACATCCTATCTAGCTGGACGCAGGCTGCTGATGCCAGCCAGAGGTACATAGAGATAGGAAATGGAACTGCCTGCTCCTTGACTCAAGGCAGGATAGATATGGTTGAATGCCTGTGCTGTGCACTGCTCTACCTCTGTCCTTCAAGATTCCATATAAGCCGGGCGGTGGTGGCACACGCCTTTAATCCCAGCACTCGTGAGGCAGAGGCAGGCGGATCTCTGTGAGTTCGAGGCCAGTTTGGTCTACAGAGCGAGATCCAGGAAAGGTGCAAAGCTACACAGAGAAACCCTGTCTCGAAAAACAAAACAAAACAAAAAACCAAAACAACAACAACAAAAAGACTGTATATAAGCTGACTCTGAAATATACTCGGGACTGTCCGGCACTGACCGGCAGAACTCTGGACTCTTTTCTGTCTTCTTCACCGTCTCTACAGTCCGCACATCCTCACCCAGGTACTCAGCTGACTCTTGGCAGGTTCCAACAGACCAGCAACCCAAAGGGACCCACCTGTCTCTGCCTCCCCATTGCTGGAGTACGGATGTTTTATCCACGGGTCCTCAGACTCGCAGAAACACCTTTCCAACTGAGCCGTTTCTGTGCATCCCTCTCCCTTCTCAGACAGGATCTCACTGTGGACTCTTGGCTGCCTGAATGCAGGGATCTGCCTGCCTCTTTCTGTTGCCCAGTGCTGAGAGTAAACAGGCACACAACCTGCCCAACACCCCGTCCCCGCCCCCTGCCCTTGGACACGGGCTTCATATAGCCCAGGCTGGCCTTCACAAGGCTTCATATAGCCCAGGCTGGCCTTCACAAGGCTTCATATAGCCCAGGCTGGTCTTCAACTTGTTGTCCAGCTTAGGATGACACTGAACTCCTGATCCTCTTGCCTCCACCTCCCAAGGGCTAGGATCATAGGCATTCACTCGGATTCCCCATTTAAGTGGCCTGTGGCACACAGGGCCCCATACATGCTAAGCAAGCATTATAACAACAGATCCACAGCCCCTTAATAACAGATTTTTTTAAATTGTTTAAGCTATTGAATTCTTTTTCCAAGCTCAGGTTTGGGTTTTCTGTCCCCAAGGCAAAAATGAAGCAATGTTGAGGCTATGCTGCCATGAGCACCCTGCCAAACCTCTCAGAAGTGAGGCTTAAAGTGCCCATGGGTGCCGGGCGGTGGTGGCGCACACCTTTAATCCCAGCACTCGGGAGGCAGAGGCAGGAGGATCTCTGTGATTTCGAGGCCAAGCCTGGTCTACAGAGTGAGATCCAGGAAAGGTGCAAAGCTACACAGAGAAACCCTGTCCTGAAAAACCAAAAAAAAAAAGTGCCCATAGGTCACCTTGGAGTCAAGGTGGTGGTTGGGTGGGTGGGTATAGGTGGGACTTCCAAGAGGGCAGTATGTACACACAGACATGCTAATGTTTATTTGAGCCAGGCTATATTTGAATGGAACTGGAGCATAGAGCAGGACACAGCAGTGTGGCATGAAGCCAGGGCAGTGGGTGTACCAATTTTCAGGAGCACTCAATGGGCGGTTGAATCTCAGCTAGGTGTGCAGCCGTATCTGGGTACCTTCTGGGGCCATGGGTAGGTATTGGGCCCAGGAGGTCAGGGTATGGCTGGTGAGGTGGCGATGGAAGCCAGGGGTCCAGGCAGAGCTGACAGTTACTTGAAGAACACCCCATGTCCCAACCCTCCAGCCACTGAAAGGAATTGGGATCTCTGACCCCACAGAAGACAGAGTAAAAGGGACCAAGCCAAGCTCCTGGGACCCTGTGACACTAGGCACAGGATGCAAAGTGGCTAAGCCTGGAACAGCCAAGAGCAAACCAGGAAGGCAGGCCTGGAGCAAGCACTCCAGGTACGTGAGGGTCTCTGTCAACTCCAGCTCCTGCAGTGAGTCCCTGACAGAGTAAAGAAGCCAGGAGACAGAAGGAAGGACCGGACCCGGAGGCTGGGAGAGCTGAGAGGGGCAGACACAGGCGCCTCTAAGGAACAGGGAGCCCCGTTCTCCTCCCCAGGAGGCCATGCAGGCTCAGGCCTCCAGAGAGGCCGCAAGGACACTTCATCCAGCTTCCGTCGCTGTGTGTAGGGCTTGAGGGCCGGGGGTCACTGAGAGATCGTAAGCGCTGGGAATCCAGCTGGGGCAGCTCAGGGGACTGTTCTGGGGCCTTCTTTTCAGAAGCAGCCACATCTTTCTGGTCACCTGTTGGAACTGGGAGCATCCTCGGCAGAGGAAATAGGAGAATGACGTTAGACAAGAACTTCCTAAACAGAGAAAACAGGATTCCCAGGCCTGCTCCTTCAACATACGGCCCAGGTCCATCCCTCCTCCCTAGACTCAGGATCATAGTCATCAATCCTCTGACTCTGATTTAGGGGCCTGGGCCCTGGCCTTCCTCCTTCAGACCCAGTGTCCCAGGGTGCAGAGCCAGTACCTGGGTCTGCCTGGAACTGCAGCTGCCTGGCAGGTTTGGAGGGCGGAGCATTCTGTTCCCGCTGCTGCTGCTGCTGCTCCTGCTGCTGCTGCTGCTTCCTTTGCTCCATCTGCACAACAGCCTGCAGGAGGTGGACAAGTGCACAGACAGGAGCTGACGGCCCAGAAAGACCCCACAACTGCCAAGCGGCCACAGTCCCTTTTCTTCCCCATGGCCTTGGTTTCTCTGCCACTGAGCTGGGACTCACACCAGTTAGCATTCAGTCTCTCCTGCTGTGGCTTCGGTGTTCCCACACTGAACCCTTATCCTCTCCTCCTGGGCCTGACATCCTTCACGGGCCTCATGTAAAATGGCTGCAGTAGTATAGTCAGGCATGGAAATCCTCTGCCCTTACTAATGATGGAAGCTACCACCTGCCCTTACTAATGATGGAAGCTACCACCTGCATATATGTATCTACTATCATTAACGTGGGAGCTACAGGCCATCCCACCCTGAAGACATCCTTTTGGGCAAAGAAAAAGGCCCTATGAGATCCAGACGACGGGCCCCGATTCTGCAGCTGGTCACCTGCTGCAGCTCTCTCTTCTGAGCCTCCAGGCGGTCCTGGGAGCGCCCCAGGGCCTCGGTCTCCTGGCTGAGGCGCTGGGCCTTGGCATTCAGCTCAGCCTCCCTGGCAGCAAGCTCTTCCTCAAATCGCCTCAGCTCCTCCTCTGTGTAGGCTGGATCCATTTCCACTGTCTGCAGGACACAGGACACAGTCAGCTGATGAAGGGGGCAACCCCAGCCCCACTGAGGTGGGAGGAGGGTGAGAGGCTGGAGTGGGCGCGTGTGTGTGGTGTGAGTGTGCGTGTGTGTGGTGTGCGTGTGAGTGTGCGTGTGTGGTGTGCGTGTGTGTGTGTGAGTGTGTGTGCGTGCGTGTGAGTGTGCGTGTGAGTGTGTGCGCGCGTGCGTGTGAGTGTGTGTGAGTGTGTGTGCGCGTGCGTGTGAGTGTGTGTGCGTGCGTGTGAGTGTGTGCGCGCGCGTGTGTGTGTGGTGTGCGTGTGAGTGTGTGTGCGTGGTGTGCGTGTGTGCATGTGCGTGTGAGTGTGTGTGCGTGTGAGTGTGTGTGCGTGGTGTGTGTGAGTGTGTGCGCGTGTGAGTGTGTGTGCGTGAGTGTGTGTGCACGTGTGTGTGTGTGTGTGTGTGTGCGCGTGTGTCCTGACTGGAGGTGAAGTGTTCGATAAAAGACTAGAGAGGGAAGAACAGGGGCCTAGAGATGGGGAGTGGGGGAAATGGATATGGGGAACCAGGAGGAGGGAAAGAGACCCAAACCGATCAGGAAACAGCCAGAGGCGCTGAAGGAAAGGCTGGAACTGGAAACTAATATTAATCGGAGCGTTCCCCATGTCCTTAATATCCATCCTCCCCTAGTGTCCCCAAGCTCCTTCCTCTGTGTGGATTCCAAGAACTCCTCCAGGGTCACCAGACGGTCCTGGTCGGTGTCCACCTGGGGAGGCAGACTCAGGCTAGGGACTCTGCTGCCCACCCCTCCCCACGCCCCCCAGCGTGGCTTCTCGCACACTCTTCATCACGTGCTCCCTCATACGCAGCCGTTCCTCCTCCATCTCTCTCATGTCGCCCTTTTCATTCTTTGGGTCGTAAACCTTCTCCAACTGCAGTTAAGGGAGAAGCATGAAGTGCTGAGAGGCTCAGGACAACCCACTCCTGCTTACGTTCTTCGCCTCCCAGAGGACCTTGGGGCTTGATGCTACAATTGGTTTGTTGTTTTTGAGATAGGATTTCTGTGTGTAGCCCTGGCTGTCCTGGAACTCGCTCTGTAGACCAGGCTGGCCTCAAACTCACAGAGATTCGCCTGCTCTGCCTCCCGAGTGCTGGGATTAAAGGCGTGCGCCACCAGCAGCAGCTTGGTGCTGCTACTAACAGCTTTGTCCCCAGGGTCTGCTGGGAGTTGTAGTTTTATCCTGCACTGTCACAGACAGGGAAGGAGGATCTCTTAGGGTGCGTGAGGCTAAAGCATGTCTAGCCCAGAAAGCTTCTAGCACATTCACCTCCTTGGTGAAGAGAGCTTCCAGCTCTTGCTCATCTAGGACACCATCGCTGTTGATGTCTGGAGATGAGATACATTAGGGGATGGACGGGTGGATGAGTCTGGTCCCCACGGTAAAGCTGGTCAAGGAATTGTGGGTGCATGTGAGGTTTCTTAGCAGAGAACAAACAGAATGGTGGCCACAGCCACCATGGCGTTAGTGTCCTGCAGGGCTTGTTGCTCTAAGAACCCATTCTGGGGCTGGAGAGATGGCTCAGAGGTTAAGAGCACTGGCTGTTCTTCCAGAGGTCCTGAGTTCAATTCCCAGCAACGACATGATGGCTCACAATCATCTGTAATTTGGTCTGGTGCCTGCTTCTGGCACATAGACAGAACACTGTATAATTAATAAATAGATAAATCTTTAAGAAAAAAAATAAAAGAACCCATTCTGGTTGGGTGTAATAGCACATGCCTTCAATCTCAGCATTCCTGAAGTAGAGGCAGGCAGATCTCTTGAGTCTGAGGCCAGCCTGGTCTATAGAGTTCCAGGACAAAAGAGCTATACAGAGAAAGCCTATCTCAAAAACAAAACAAAAATCACTCTGTAGCAAAAGGGGCTAAGAATGGAGTCCGGGGGCTCTGAGAATCAGGTCCACATCAACTCCAGTGGCCAGGGAGGCCCGTGCCTCATGGGCTGTCGTCCTTGCTTGCCAGCTTGCCCCTCAAGGTGATGCCTGACTCAGACCCACTTCTGTCTCCTACAAACCAGCCACCAGCATTTCCTGCCATTCACAAGGCTCCTGGGTTTGGCCCTTGCCTGACTGTCCGGAATAGTCCAGACAGATTCTGTTTACCCTTGAAGGTGACTGCTCCCGACCTTCTCTGCAGGGCCGGCGGTGCGCGGGGCCCACAGTGCCACCGACGCCACTGCCTCTGCTCTTGTTGGACCTCAAAGGTTTAGGGTCTCAAGTGGGCGCCCCAAGAACCCAGACTCCAGTCCAGTTGATGCAATAGCAAGAGGTTTATTAGCGACTGTACAGACGGGCAAACTCTGCTCCTAAGAGCAAGAGCCGCATCTTACTGCAGCCCCATGGGGGCTTTTTTTTTTTTACTTTTTTTTTTTTTTTTGGTTTTTCGAGACAGGGTTTCTCTGTGTAGCTTTGCGCCTTTCCTGGAACTCACTTGGTAGCCCAGGCTGGCCTCGAACTCACAGAGATCCGCCTGGCTCTGCCTCCCGAGTGCTGGGATTAAAGGCGTGCGCCACCACCGCCCGGCCCCCATGGGGGCTTTTAAAGGAAAAACCCACAAAAGCCATAAGATTACAATTCCCATACAATTTCGTTTCACAAGATCATGGTCTGATCACAGAGTGGGTACAGTCACATCAACAGGTACATTCTTCCTGAAACCTCACGGTGGGTATCAGGGCGGGAGCGGAGTTTACAAAGGTCACAGTGGTCCTTCCTGGAACACTTGCGACAATCCCAGTCACAGTTGAGCACATCTTTTTTTTTTTTTTTTTTTCGAGACAGGGTTTCTCTGTGTAGCTTCACGCCTTTCCTGGAACTCACTTGGTAGCCCAGGCTGGCCTCGAACTCACAGAGATCCGCCTGGCTCTGCCTCCTGAGTGCTGGGATTAAAGGCGTGCGCCACCACCACCAGGCAGAGCACATCTCTTAACAGAGATCTCTTTACATTGTTACATTGTGGCAGGGGTGGTTGAATAGTGACTGAGTCAGGTGGCCCTTGGAACTAGTTTTCTTTTTAGTTCCTTATTTCCTGGGGCTTGGGGTGTAAGCCTGAAGGGTTAGGGTCTTTCATTCTAATCCTTCCTTGCGCAGTGTGCGCCTGAGTTCCACTCAGCTGGAAAATTCTTCCCACGTGGCAGCGAGGATAGACCCGTCATTTCGGAATTCCTTGCTTTTGTTCTTTCGGAACCTGGGGCCTCGTGCAGGCTAGCCAAGCCCTCCACCACACACTGTATCCCCACGCCTCACTTTCCACGTGTGTCTATGTGCTCTCTCTGGAACTCTTCTTACTCAGCAGCTGAAAGACCCTAGCCCTTCAGACTTACACCTCCAAGCCTCAGAAAGAGAGAAACTTCAAGCACCAGGATATGAGAAACTAAAAATCTAGTTCCAAGGGCCACCTGACTCAGCCACTACTCAATCACCCCTGTAACAATGTAACAATGTAAAAAGATTTCTGTTAAGAGATGTGCTCAACTGTGACTAGGAATGTACAGGACGTGACTGTACCTACTTAGACCATGATCTTGTGAAACGAAATTGTATGGGAATTGTAATCTTATGGCTTTTGTGGGTTTTTCCTTTAAAAGATGCGGCTCTTGGGAGCAGAGAAGCCCTTCTGTACAGAAGCCTTAATAAATTCCTCATGCTGTTGCATCAACTGGACTGGAGTCTGGGTTCTTGGGGCGCCCACTTGAGACCCTAAACCTTTGGGGTCCAACATTGGAGGCCCCAGCGAGATTTTTGGGGTGCCCCGGGCCCCCACTCTGCCAGTTGGAGGTAAAAAACGAGCTCGATCTATGTTTTATGTTGTTATGTCTTGTCCTTTGTCTGGTTGATTTGGCATTTGTATTCGGTGCCGGCAGAAGTGTGTAGGATCTGTATTTGGTGCCTGCAGAAGTGTGCAGGACTTGTGTCTGGGACTTGTGTGGGAGAGCAGACGTGCTCAAGAGTCCCCGGGTCCCCACTCTGGAGGTCTCCGGAGTGATCTGAAGAAGGAGAAGAGTCTCTCCTTCCTTGGGGGAGCGAGGCTGTTTGCGGCCACTCCCATTTGAATTTATGTTTTTGCTTATGGAGCCAAATCAAACCACCGCATGAATTGTGTCTTTGTCTGTTTCTGCTCTTTGATTTCCTCTCCATGGGGCAACAACTAACTACCCCCCTAAGTCTGACTTTAGATAATTGGAGAGATGTCCTCGCCCGGGCTCACAACGCCTGTCTGGAAGTCAAGAAAAAGAAATGGATCACCTTCTGTTCCTTGGAACAGCCGACCTTTGAGGTCGGCTGGCCAGGGGACGGGACTTTTAACGTTGATTGATGTCATTTTGCAGGTGCCTGGGAGAAGCCATTCCTCACTGCTTTGCCTGCCCCAGCAACTCCGACCCCCACCTCTTCCTTCTCAAACTCCCCTCACTCCCCTTGTCCCTTCAGCCCCGGCTGCCCTCCGACTGTTTCCCACTTCCTCCCTTTACCCTCTTAAGGAAACCCAGTGTGAAAAACCCCCGGTCCTTCCAGAGGACTGGGGAGACTAATGATGGAATCACCCCCCTCATGCAGATCCGCCCTCCGGAGCAGGAAAAAAAAAAATCATCCAAAAACGGCTCCGGAGGCGAACTCCCCCGGCTGAGACCACTCTCCCTGCGGGGATCCCTTCCTTCCCCCAAGCAGGGGCCTCAGCTCCCGCTGTGATGGGTCAGGGGAGGGAAGAGACACTGGCTAGGCAGCCTGTAAGCATCCGGGCAGAGCTGGCCGGGAGCCAGCTGGAGCCTCGAGGAGCTCAGAATGTGGGGGATGGTGGAGAACTAACTGCCTTTCCAGGGTCACAGCTGACAGGTCTGTGGGCCCAGCCAGGGCATGGAATCTCCCATGCTGTTGGATGGGACTCCCACGACCTGCCCTGGAGCTAAAACCTGATCAGGATCTGGCTCCGAGAATGGAATGTCACTCCCTATATGAGGCTAATCAACAGTTTCTTTTCTGTGATGCAGTACTGATGCAAATTTAGATTTCTAGATTACTGAGGGGAATCACAAGAAAAACTTTGATATGGAATGTTGTAAAAGATCAGTAAACTGTTTTCTTATACCTGCAAATACTGAATTTGAAAGTTAATTCTGGTTGGTTTTCATCTTAAAAATGGCTAATGATTCTGCAAACTGATATATATATATATATATATATATATATATATAGAGAGAGAGAGAGAGAGAGAGAGGTATGTGACTTAGAAATGTAAGCAAGCTTTAACTGTATGCATGTATGTATGTAACTTGGATCCAACTGTGTGTATGTGTGCAAGTAATTATTGCTTTATATATATATATATAAAACACCTAAGTTCTTATGTCTTTACCAAATGTTCAACAAGTTTCTAGAAAATTTAAATAGATAACAACATATGTTTAATAAATAATTTATTTGATAAATATTAAAACTACACATCAATGCTTTTTACATTGATAATACACAGAAATATACCTTGCTCTGGCAGCTAAACTTTGTAATTTAAAATTTACCCATGTAAAATGATAATGATTTTAAAGACATAAAAGGATCATAGGAAACAACTGAGGTTTGCAAATATATGACAGGACTAAAGTACCAAAGAGTCTGGTTGCAATGATGGACCTTAGCAGTTTTAAAAATTGCCAGTGTCAGGTGATGATCACCGGAAACACCAGCAATAATAAAATAGAGCAGACAGGCTATGTATGTGCTGCCAAAGGTAGGGTCAAAGAAATCATCCAAGCCTCTAAGTAAAAGAACCAAAAGGATTATAAATAAATCCCAGATATTGAACTTTGGGATTGTTTGTACTCTGGAGCTTGGTTTCAGATTAAGAGGATGCCATGTTTTCTCCCCCTTAAAGTAAAAAAAAAAAAAAGGTACTTTATTGTTATTACAGAAGACATATGAGAAATCTTAATCCCTTAAGAACAGTTTTTATAGTTAAAAACCAATGACTTAAAAATGTTTCTCCTTACCCAAGGTACATTCAGGCTTAAGAATGTTGTCTAGCCGCTGGGCGGTGGTGGCGCACGCCTTTAATCCCAGCACTCAGGAGGCAGAGCCAGGCAGATCTCTGTGAGTTCGAGGCCAGCCTGGGCTACCAAGTGAGTTCCAGGAAAGGTGCAAAGCTACACAGAGAAACCCTGTCTCGAAAAACCAAAAAAAAAAAAAAAAAAAAAAAGAATGTTGTCTAGCCTCCTTGTATTTGCTAAGTTTGTTAAACTTAAGTTATTTAGATAAGCTGATACATATATTGATATTTTGTTTTTGCTTCTTTACTGAACCTGTATTTGATGCTAAAAGAGCTTCAACTTAAAAGCATTGTTTTTAATAGTCAGTCATGAGTAATCAAGTTCCTTTTTAATTGTAGTCAGGGTAAATAAATACTGATATAATATTACAGGGATAAGTTTACTCATTTACTCAGTCCCTTGCATATGTTTTCAGGGTTGAGCTTGAAACAAGTAATTAGAAACAAAGTTTGTTTATTCAGACACCTGGACAGCCCTCATACTTCAGAGATCTGCAGAATATGGCATTTAAATGTTGATCTGAAAGTTTATTATATCAGACAGGCTTCCAGATCCTAGCAGTGACCCTAGGTCTCCGAAGAAGATTCTGTACGAAGCACCACAACGTCTCTGCCTGGATCACGGCAACACTGACCACAGGGCAAGATGCCCCAATGCAATGCCTGCCGCCAGGACCCAGCCCAGACTGTGGACAAGCAGTAGGACACTGGAATTGAATGCACCCTTTTGCCTGGTCGAGGTCAGTCTTCCGTGTCCCTATTCCACAGGAAAAATACTCTGTTTTATGGGCCTGATGGTGGAAGAAGATTGATGCTGTTCTGACTGATGCCTCCAACGTTATGGAGACCTGGGTAGGGATTGGTCCCTGTAATTTATAGGATTGGAAGCTTCTTGGTCTGCACTCAGATATAGTTTATCCTTCTCAGATCTCTGACAGTACTGATGGCTAGGCTAGCTCTAACTTTGTCAGCATGGCAGCATCAGACAACCAGATCCTTCTGCAAGGCCATAGCTAGCTTGTTAGCTCACTTTTAAAAAAATGGTCTAAGATATAAAAATTTAAGTAAGTCCTAAAGGTTCAGATATGAGTCTAAAATGAGATATGTTTCAGACTATTCTCCTGTTCTATGGTTCAGAGCTTGACATTTAGGAGTCCTGATGAGCTGGTAGAACAATGACTACTAACTGTTCAGTCACAGGCTCAACACAGTCACTGGTCATGTGACTAAAGTCACAATGACACCAAGTTCCCCGGGCACAGGCAGCGGTTACTCAGGGCACCTGGAGCCAGAATCAGAGCCAGGAAGCACAAGGGAAGACATTGACAGGGAATTAGGGGCTGGGAGGAGCAGTGACCTAGGAGCTGTCTGGGGGGTACAGAGGTCTAGCTCATTCATTTTTTTGAGACGGGGTTTCTCTGTGTAGTCCTGGCTGTCCTGGAACTCACTCTGTAGACCAGGCTGGCCTTGAACTCAGATATCCGCCTGCCTCTGCCTCCCAAGTGCTGGGATTAAAGGCTTATGCCACCGCATCTGGTTTTTTTCTTTGTTTGTTTTTTCAAGACAGGGTTTCTCTGTGTAGCCCTGACTGTCTTGGACTGGAACTCACTCTGTAGACCAGGCTGGCCTTGGACTCAGATCTGCCTGCCTCCTCCTCCTGAGTGCTGGGAGTAAAGGTTAAAGGTGTGTGCCACCACCGCCCAGATTTTTTTTTAAAGATTAGGTCTCATACAGCTTAGATTGGCCTCCAACTTGCCATGTGCGTGAGGGTGACCATGAACCCCTGAGCCTTTCCCGAATCTGCAGAGTGCTCAGGAGTCAGGTGTGCTTCACGGTAGGTGGCTCAAAGTTCCAGTTTTGCAAGATAGAAAAATGTCTATGTGCAGCTATGCGCATAATCGCACAGCTGCAGTCAAAGGTCAGTGCTAGAGTGCTTGCTCTGCATTATGAGGTTCCATTTCTGGCAACAAACCAGGCCAAATCCACTGCTTGCTACAGAAATTCACACTTAAAAATTGTTACTGTGAGCCGGGCGGTGGTGGCGCACGTCTTTAGTCCCGGGCGGATCTCTGTGCGTTCGAGGCCAGCCTGGTCTACAGAGCAAGATCCAGGACAGCCACCAAAACTACACAGAGAAACCCTGTCTCCAAAAACCAAAAACCAAAACAACAACAGCAATTGTTACTCTGGGCACCCGAGCCTCAGACATTTCCCCAGCTCTCTGGGTCACTCTCGTTCTGGGGACAGCACACCTTTGTCGTCCTTAATACATCTCTTCATAAATTAAACCAATGTTCTAATTATGCGTGTGTGTCTGCATGTGGGTACACACGCGAGTGCAGGTGCCTTCAGGGCCAGAGGCATTGTGTGCGACACACCAGGGGCTGGTGTGTGGCTAGTGCTTGTGAGCTGCTGGATGTGGGTGCTTTGTGTGCACTTGTGGGTGTGAACGCAAGCATGCGCAGCACAGCTACAGAGGGCAAAAAGAGAAAAACAATAAAACAACAACAACAAAACCCCACATGTGCCGGGCGGTGGCGCACGCCTTTAATCCCAGCTCTCGGGAGGCAGAGCCAGGAGGATCTCTGTGAGTTCGAGGCCAGCCTGGTCTACAGAGCGAGATTCAGGAAAGGCTCCAAAGCTACACAGAGAAGCTCTGTCTCGAAAAACAGCAATAAAACCCCCCACACGTCTGTGGTCATTTTCTTGCAGAGAGGGCCTCTCATCAGCCTGGAACTGCAAGTGGGGCAGGCTAGCCGGCATGTGAGCTTGAGGGACCTGCCAATCTCTGCCTTGTACTTCACCATCACTGGGTGAAGTAGAGACACTACCTCACCTGGCCTATTGGGTTCTGGGGACCTGAACTCAGCTCCTTACACTTGCAAGGCAAGTGATTTAACAATTGAATCTTCCCCTAGTTCCTAAATTAAAAAAAAAATTATAAGCTGGGATAGTGGCGCACATCTTTAATCCCAGCACTCGGGAGGCAGAGGCAGGGAGATCTCTGTGAGTCTGAGGCCAGCCTGGTCTACAGAGGGAGTTCCAGAACAGGCAGACCCTGTCATTTTTTTCCTTTTTTTTTGGTTTTTCGAGACAGGGTTTCTCTGTGTAGCTTTGCGCCTTTCCTGGAACTCGCTTTGGAGACCAGGCTGGCCTCGAACTCACAGAGATCCGCCTGCCTCTGCCTCCCAAGTGCTGGGATTAAAGGCGTGCGCCACCACCTCCCGGCTTTTTCCTTTTTCTTTTCCTTTGGTGACAGGGTGTCTCTGTGTAGCCCTGGCTGTCCTGAAATTCTCTCTGTAGACCAAGCTGGCCTCAAACTCAAAGACCTGCCTGCCTCTGCCTCCCTAGTGCTGTGATTAAAGGAACACACCACCACCGCCCAGCAAGACCCTGTCTTAAGAAAACAAAACCAAAACCCTACATTTTGTTTAAATTGTGTGCATGTATGTGCCTGGTGTGGGTGCAGGTGTGGAAGTCAGAGTTGGTTCCCTCTTCCCATCATGTATGTTCCACAAACCAAACTCAGGTTGCCAGCCCTGAGGCAGGACTCTTGGGAGGCCCAGGCTTCTGGGTTACTGTGGCAGCCAACAAACTTCATTTTCTCAAGTCTAAGAACTTCAATTCCCAACAGTCCTGTGGCAGATTTTTAAAAAAATAAAAATAAAAAACAAACCCTCAAAAAATTAACGTATATGGGTGTTTTGCCTGCAGGTATGTATGTGTTCTATGTATATGCACAGTGCCCTAGAGGCCAGGAGGGCACTGGATCCCCTGGAACTGGAAGTAGAGGGTTGTGAGTGCCACACCAGTGCTAGGGTCCTCTGCAAGAGCAGCCAGTGCTCTTAACTGCTGAGCCATCTCTCCAGGCCCCCTATCTCCCATGCCACCTTCATATAGGCACTTTTTTGTTTTTTGTCTCTGTGCCTCTTGGGAGTTGTAGTTCTTTCTGAATTCTTCAAGTCTGGTCTGCTCAGTTAGAGGACATGGCCATTCCTTAGAATACAGAGGAAAAGAATATTGAGGAAAAAGACTTGGCCCTTCCATGGAAGATTCCAGGCTTAGCAACAGGAAGAGACAGCGTCTTTGGCCAGTCACGATATGAAGGAGGCCTGGTAGGCTCACAAAGCCCCACTGGGAAGGGTAGACTTCCCATGGCATTCAGGCCCCAGGACCATCAGGACTTCTCAGGTTCTGGAACACCCTCCCTATCTTACCATTCGGTAGGAAGAAAGTCTTGGGATTAAACCTATCAGGGTCCAATCCATGCAGCTCCTCCCACAACCCCTTCAATTGGGTTTGGCTGCCCTGTGGAGAAGAATAGCAGGAGCTTGTGAACAATGAGTTCAGTCAGATAGCCTGTGTGCTCATGCAAGAACTACAGTTCCCAGCAACCCTTGGAGCAGTTTCACATAGGTAGATGGGCTTTTTGCCTCTTGGGAGTTGTAGTTCTACATCTGCATTTTTGGGGGGGTTGTTTTTGTTTTCCTGTTTAGGACTCGAACATGGTAAAGCATACGTGGGGTCCTTACAGGGACATTGGCTTTGGGGTGTTCCCGGTGTCTGCGCTGTTGCTCTTGTAGCTTCCTCTCAGCCTCCTTCCACTGCTCCTCTCCGGGAGACTCCAGGTAACTCTTCTCTCATGTTCCTTGAGCATCGTAGCGTTTGAACTCTTCATGATGTGCAGCATCATACTGGGCAAGGTCTCAGGTGGCCTGTGGAGAGGCAAGAGGGTCATGTTCCTCCTGTCTTTCAGACACCTGGCATAACTTCACTTTCTTGGTCTCCATGGTTGGTCCTACCTACAGCAAACCCTGGGCTGCTTTCCCAAAGTGATGACGTTTATGCAGTAGCGGCTTGGATGTGAATCTTCAAAGTACTCCTCAGCTCAGCACTTCAGTAACGAGCAGGGGACGGCCCGTGAGGTGGGCTTAATAAAAATAGCAGCATAGCTTGGGTAGCCAAGAACATGTCAGGTAGGACCAATCCTGCAATCTCAGTGCTTGGGAGGCTGAGACAGGAGGATGGCAAATTCTAAGCCAGTCTGGGCTGCATATCAAGACACTGGCTCAAAACAAATCTTTTTTTTGTTTTTTGTTTTTTTCTTTTGGTTTTTCGAGACAGGGTTTCCTTTTTTCCTTGTGTAGACCTGGCTATCCTGGAACTAGCTTTGTAGACCAGGCTGATCTCGAACCCATAGCAATCTGCCTGCCTCTGCCTCCTAAATGCTGGGATTAAAGGCGTGTGCCACCACTGCCCAGCTAAAACAAATGTTATAAGACAATGGATTCATGCTTTCTCAAGTTACTAAGTTGGTGACTAGCTATCACTGCGGCAACAGGGCACTAACAGTTGTTAGAGGACAGCCGCTCTACCCAGGTGGCTGCGCACCAAGGACAGCCATCAACACCAGACAAGCTTTGCTCACTGCACCAGGAAGCCTTAGGCATCTGGGGTAAAGCCCGGGGCTGCTGCTCAGCACCTCACAGTGCAGAGAGCGGACTCCAGCACAGCCCTTGTCACCTGCTTTCCTGAGGAAAAGCAGGAGGGCGTTGAGAGCTGACCCAGCCCCAGCCTCACTGCTCTCCTCCAGAACACCAGGACGCAGGACCCACATCTTGACTCAGTTCCCTCCTCCTCCCCGCTGAGCACCTCAGCCTACCGTCTGGATCAGCAACTCTAGGTCCCGAGCCTCAAATGTGTGCTGGTTCTGTGGGTCCAGGTGTTCAAACTGCTTCAGGAGGTTCAGGTGGTCCACCTGCAAGTCTGGATAAGGGAAAAATCGAACAAAACGCCACCCATCACGGCTTTCTGTGAGAACCCCTGACTCAGGGCAGGAGTGCAAAGAGGAAAGTCCCGGAGGGCCAAGGAGGCATGGCACACGGGTCTGGGACAGTGCCTGAGGATGACAGAGGAGGTGAGCCCTCCACTGACTCTGATGCTTAAAGTAACAGTAACCATGACAGCGATGCCAGATGCTGCTCTTAATAGAACCTTGATACAAGTCTGCCCCGCCACTACAGCCTAATGACATGAGCCCCTGAGTAGCCCTGGTTAGTCTGTGGCTGTAGTGGTGGTGGTGAGTGTGCACATGTCTCATTCAGGTTGTAGGTCTCTCATCAAGTTGCTACTAAGGCTTGGGAGCAAGCGCCTTACTGGCTCAGCCATCTTGCCAAGCCCTAAACCGTTCATTCAAAGCATACATTTTGACGGTTTTTAGTACATCCACAGGTACGTGCAAACACCGCCACCATGACCTTTAGGATGCTGCTGTCATACCCCAAAGAGCACAGCCCAGCCCCTTAGCTAGTACTGTCTTTTCCCCTCTCCAGCTGCTGGCAGACACTCATCCCCATCCCTTCTCCGTGGATTCGCCGACTGGGGACATTCCGTGTGTTTGGTCGCCTTCTGTGTCTGGCTTCCTACAGCACCCTATTTCCAAGGGTTATTTCCCTTGTTCTGCACCCCAGCTTCCCATACCTTCTTAGGGCTGACTAATGTTCCATAGTGCAGACAGGCCACATTTGATGTATCCACCCCACAGCCGGTGGACATTTGAGCTACTGATTCCTTTAGCACACGGGTGTACAGGAGCATGTCACAGAATTCATGTGATGGCCAGAGGTCAGCTTTGTGGCGTGGGTTCTCTCCTCCCCAGCGTGGCTCCAGGGATAGAACTCAGGTCATCTTGGGAGCAAGTGCCTTTACCCATCTCACAGGCCCTTATTATAGTTAAATAAGGATATTTAAAAGAAAAAGCAGCAATGTGTGGTGGCTACACTAGCACTTAAGAGGTAGATGCAGAAGGATCAGGAGTCCAAGGTCATCCTTGGCTACACGGTAAGTTTGAGGCTAGCCTGGCTGCATGAGACCCTGTCTCAGAAGGACAAACTCACCACAAACCCTCCAGAAATAAACAAAAGGGGGAAAAAGCAGAGAGAATTATGTCAGTGAAAATGTGCCAGAAAGAAAAGAAAGAAATCCCGAGAGCCCACAGCGCCACCCGCCCGGCACAAAGCCACCCACACTCACTGGGCTCCTGCTTTGCGTCCATCTTGGCCTTGAGCAGCATCCTCAGCCTCGATACCTCCTGTCGCTTGAGCTCGTCCAGCTTGGTGCGGACATGGTGGCCGACGAAGTCCAGCTCTCGGCTCAGCTTTCCACTCTTCAAGGACAGGGAAGGGGTCCCCCAGTCAGGCGGGGGCGGGGGTGTGCTGGGTGGTCCCACTCTGTACCCTATACCCCCAAACCCCCGAAGCTCCACTGTGCCCCTGTCTTCCTTCTTTGCAGCCAGCCCTGGTACCTGGAAGCCCACAGGACCGGGATGCAGCCCGAGCTTTGCAGAGAGGCCCAGCTCACCTCAGACCCAGCAGTACTGACTGGGAGTGCCCACGAGTATGTCAGTCCTCACCACAGGACCTTTGCCTGTGGCCACTGACTCGCCTGCCGCCTCTTTCCAATCAATTCTGTCTTTCAATATTCACCTGAGGTGGCACATCCCCCTTAGGAAGACGTCGGACATCTCCGTCTCCCACCCACACAGAGGACTGAGTGTTGCTTTCTCTGGGCCTGACGTGCCCGATATCATCTTGACTCTGTATTCCTCCATCAGAGCTGACCCTGGCCTCTCCTGCTCACAGCACTCCAGGGCTCCCCAGTGTCTCCGCTAGGTACGAGCCCCTGCGACACTGCCTGGCCACCAGTGCCAAGGAGCTGCCGGAAAACAGCTGAGGTCACCAAGAGGGCTTCTTTTGCAACCCAGATCTGTCATCGGGAATGCTCAAGACCGTCAACTTGACCAGATCGAGAGTTATCTAGAGGACAAACATTTGAGCACGTCTAAGAGGGAGTTTCTAGACCGGGTTAATGAAGGTGGGAGACCCTCCCTAACTGTGGCGGTATCCCATGAGCTGGGCTCCAGAGCTGATAGAAGGCAGAAGGGTAGGTGAACCCTTATGCATCCGTCTCTTTGACTGTGGACACAGCACAGGAGCCGTCACGCTCCCGATGCCACCTCTGTCTATGGTGGCCTGTGCCTGGGAACCGTGGACAAGTCCTTGGTTAGGTTGTTTCACTCAAGGACTCAAGGGGACCAGGGCTACTTCTCGCAGATGGGAAACTGAGGCACAGTAAACTGAGGTTCCATAGGTGGGGAGTGGAGAGCTGAGAACGCATGTCTATGTTTAAACACATCCTTGGGGGTCCCCAGACTCCTTCCCAACTGTGACCCCGAGAAACTCCCCTGAGCACGCCCTCCCCACAGCCCATGTCCAGCGCACCTTGATGTCCTCCGAGTTGGCGGCTTGCAGCTCCTCCCGGAAGTGCCCGTGTGTCTCTAGCACATTGATGACCTCCTGGAGGTACCGGTGGTAGTACAGGCCTGTGTCCTGAGGGACAAGGGCAGACATAGCAACACCTGCCTTACCCTCTAAGTTTCTTTCCCCTGGCCGGGACCAGCTTTACTGGCTGAGTACTCCAGAGCCATCCAGTCCAGTTCCAGCCCCTGACCTTCTGCCAGTGTCCACCTCCTGGAAGGTTCTATGGCACACAAGAAATGACCATCATATGGAGGAGCTGAAGAGATAGATGAGTAAGGGGTAAAACGCTTTCTGCCTAAGCATGAGTTAGAGTTCCAAAACGCACTTAACAGAAAAGAGTCAGGCACGGACTCGGGGAAGGCTCAGGAGGTAAGAGCCCTGGCCGCTCTTGCAGAGAAGCCGAGTTCTGTTCCTGGCATCCCAATCCAGTGGCTCAACAACCGTCTGTAACCCTGGCTGCAGGGGATCTGACACCCTCTTCTGGCCTCTGCAAGCACCTACACAACACAACACACACACACACACACACACACACACACACACACACACACACACACGAATATTTTTATTTATGAAAGTTTTAGAGCCGGGCGGTGGTGGTGCACACCTTCAATCCCAGCACTTGGGAGGCAGAGGCAGGCGGATCTCTGTGAGTTCAAGGCCAGCCTGGTTTACAGAGCGAGTTCCAGGACAGGCACCAAAACTACACAGAGAAACCCTGTCTCGAAAAGCAAAACAAAAAGGTTAGAAAATAGTTCAAATCATTCTCTTAAGGAAAGCCAAGTATGGCAGCTCGGGAGGAAGGAAATCAGAAGCTGACCTCTGACCTTCACATGCATCGGTTACACACATACATACGCACAAAAACCTGAACATACACATTTACATAAAAAATGAAAAGAAAATCATTGGGAGATGCCAGGCTTGTGTTCTTAGCACTAAGGGCCTGAGGCAGGAGGACTGCTTTAAGTTCAAGCCCAGCCTGGGCTACAGGATGAGATCTTGCCTTTAAAACAACCACAAAAATCCAAAATAAAACAATGAATATCGGGCTGGAGAGATGGCTCAGAGGTTAAGAGCACTGACTGCTCTTCCAGAGGTCCTGAGTTCAATTCCCAGCAACCACATGGTGACTCACAACCATCTGTAATGAGATCTGGTGCCCTCTTCTGGCCTGCAGTCACATATGCTGTATACATAATAAATAAATAAATCTTTAAAAAAAAAAACAAAAAACAATGAATATCATCAGGACTGGAAATAACGGAAAGGGGGGCTCAACTGTGCCTTTTTGTGTTTGCAAAAATCCCGCAGAGCAGCAGATGCTCACAGACCTCACCATTGAGTCTGCTGACAGTCCTGAGCTCTCACTCAAAACAGCACAACTTCTGGGGCTGCAGAGACGGCTCACCTCTGGCAGAGGACCCACACTGGTCCCTCGCAACTGCCTGTAACTCCAGTGCCGGGGGATCGCACGCCCTCTTTGGGTTTCCACGAGTACCCGCACTAACATGCACATACCACACACACATACAAAATAAAATAAAATAAAAGCCAGGTGTGGTGGTGCACATTGACGTCAGCATTCTCAGCTCCACAGGAAGGGTCTCCTTCTATACTACCCCTAACTGAGGGGCTTTTTTGTTAAAAAGGGGGGGTGGCTATTCTCACGCAATATCTGCTGGGAATCTCCATGTTATTTCCCTGTGATAAGGACCTCCATGGTGGCTTCTTCTTTCAACATAATGTGGCCTACATAAGTAAGTCCTGAATAATTCTCTTCCCCTTCTGACTTTCTTCTCAATCACTCCAGATCTTCACAGGAAGGAAATTAGTACACTATGAGAAGGCAATCCTACCTTTATTATGCTTTATTTTATTTTATTTTGAGACAGGATCTCTTTATATAGGTGTCCTGAAGCTCATTATATCGACCAGGCTGGCCCTCAAACTCACGGGCATTTACCTGCCCCTTTCTCCAAGAGCTGGGACTCAAGGCTTGTGCCACTGTGCCCAGCTGTGGACCTTTATTATTATTACTTTTTTAAAAGCTTGCTCCTCAGGGGCTGGAGAGTTGGCTCCACGGCTAAGAGTATCTTTTCCTGTGAAGAACTGAGGTTTGATTCCCAGCCCCCACATGGAGGCTCACCAGTTCCTCAGGCACCAAGCATGCATGTGGGGCCCATACATGTGTGCAGACAAAGCACTCAGAAGAATCCTCAGGAACCAAGGCGACTTGTGGGTCCTGAGCCCTCACTCCCCAACAACTAAGGTAACTCCTGATCACTAAGTCTGTTGATTCCTATTGACTCAACTCCAGGATGTATTTATTCTCCGTTACTGGGAAAAATCTGAGCTCCAATTTTTTGTTTGTTTGTTTTGGTTTTTTGAGACAGGGTGTTACTGTGTCACTCTGGTTGTCCTGGAAATCACTTTGTAGACTGTTGGTTAAAGGATGCTGCTCATGGCAGTGGCGGCGGCGGCCATGCCAGCAGAGGAGAGTGCTGATCGGAAGAATCACAAGCCATGGTTACCTTTTTTTTTTTTTTTGGTTTTACGAGACAGGGTTTCTCTGTGTAGCTTTGCGCCTTTCCTGGAACTCGCTTTGGAGACCAGGCTGGCCTCGAACTCACAGAGATCCGCCTGGCTCTGCCTCCCAAGTGCTGGGATTAAAGGCGTGCGCCACCACCGCCCGGCTTATGGTTACCTTTTTAGAGCTTTATTGGGAGAGATGGGGGGGGGGGGAGAGAGAGAGAGAGAGAGAGAGAGAGAGAGAGAGAGAGAGAGAGAGGGAGAGAGAGAGGGAGAGAGAGAGAGGACAGACGGAAGGAAAGAGAGTGGAAAGAGAAGGGGACACACAGAGGGCCCGCCCGCTTTTTAGGCTGGGATGCCGTCGCAAGATGGTGACATAATTGAGGACAGAATCCTTACATCCCGGACTTTCACTTATTATAAAAAAAGCAAATAGGCCAGGCGGTGGTGGCGCACACCTTTTATCCCAGCACTCGGGAGGCAGAGCCAGGCGGATCTCTGTGAGTTCGAGGCTAGCCTGGGCTACCAAGTGAGTTCCAGGAAAGGTGCAAAGCTACACAGAGAAACCCTGTCTCAAAAAAAAAAAAATGTCAAATAGTTACCACCAAGCAGGGAGCTTCTGGGTGCCATCCCGACTGCCTAGTCTCAGTGGTCTAATTCCTGGTCTCACTATCAGTGGGGCTCAGGATCTCACAGAGGGGAGCTGGCAAGGGTGCTGTTGACCTCAATAGATTACAGAGATAGTTTAGCCCCTCTCCCCTGTGTGTTCACACCGCTACACACAACCCTTTCCTGCCACAACAGCACCCAAGTCTTCCCCAGCATCAAACACATCTAGAACTAGAGGGCATGACCCCCCCCCCCCAGCCTGCCTGAACCAGTTCTAAGTTCATGTGTGTGCTAGGTGAGAAAAGTCTTCTGAGACAGGTGGTCCCAAGCCCTTGTGTGACATGGCCTCCGGTAAGGCGTTAGTACGGTACCCTATGGAATTTGAAGCTTGAATACCATTTTGTTAGAGTTTCAGAGAAAAATAATAGGACAGTCAAGTTGCAAGTCTTGGCAGGTTCCAAGAAGAGGGTTGATGGAAGAGAAATCCAGGCTTTTTGAGATAGGGTGGAGGAAAGCAAGCTGAGCAATAGATCAATAAGCAGCTGCAAATACAGGAGAGAGTCTTGAGTGTTGGGACAAGCATGCGTAGGATTTTTGCTGATATCCAGAGAAGGGAGGGAAGGAACTGTTTTGAATGAGAATTCTGAAAAGTGGCAGGTTCAGCAGTGAAGATCTGCCAACAGCTGCCAACAGCTGCACCTAGGGAGGGGCTTCTGGCCTGGAAAGAAGATGGCCTTGGCTCCTATCAAGCACGTCTTGAGGTGAAT
The DNA here is from genome assembly GCF_007827085.1 of Peromyscus californicus insignis. NCBI lineage: Eukaryota > Metazoa > Chordata > Mammalia > Rodentia > Cricetidae > Peromyscus > Peromyscus californicus. The sequence goes on along the minus strand of NW_026294562.1, from coordinate 175,308,845 downwards.
CAGCATTCTTGAGCAATGGGCCCTTAGTCATGTGACTGGCAGGTCTAGTTGGATGGACTCTTCTCCCCGCCCCTGAGACAAGGTTTCTCTGTGTAGCCCTGGAACTCCCTCTGTAGACCAGGCTGGTCTCAAACCAAACTCTACCTGCCTCCGCCTCCGGAGTGCTGGGATTGAAGGTGTGTGCCACCACTGCCCTTGGATGGACTCTTAAGGGAGGCAACAACAGAAATATACAATGTTTGGGCCTGTTTAGAAGGAATCCAGATTCTGTTCTGACCAGGAGGAAGTAGCTTCCTTTAATGGGCCAAAACAATGCCCTGCTCTCTCCCCTCTGCTCCCTTTCATATGGTATTTTAAATGTAAAGCTGGTTATGAAGGAGGTTATCTTCAGTGACGCCTAAGCCTGCCTGATTCCCACGTGGAGAGTTGAGACACTAAGACTGTTTAGATTTTAGTGTTTACGTGTCTAGGTTTAAGTGTGGAGTTGATCTGACTCCTTACCGTTGAAGAGGGTTCCATTCACAGTGACCTTCAGACCTTGGAGTAAGATCAAAGGAATCGGTTGGATGGAGTTAGACCTCATTGAAGGTAGGACAGGAGACAAAATTAAGAGAGCAGCTCAATATAAAATATCCAAAGGTTAATAAGCTCACTCGCTAGATGATAATAGACACGAACCATTTCTGCCATGAAGATTCATAGATTGAATTCCAAAGCTGTTTGCCAAAAACATGGTGGGGCCAATGAGATGGCTCAGTTGGGTAAAGGTACCACTGGGACCTGGGTGGTGAAGGAGAGAATCAATGCTTCACGGTGTTCTCCAGTTTCCACTCAGACACTGACATGTGCACACACTCGGGAGGCAGAGGTAGGCGGAGCTCTGTGAGTTCGAGGCCAGCCTAGTCTATGTAAGGATTCTGTCCTTAATTACATCACCAGCCTGAGACGGCGTCCCAGCCTAAAAAGTGGTCAGGCCGTCTGTGTGCCCCCTTCTCTTTCCACTCTCTTTCCTTCTGTCTGTCCTCTCTCTCTCTCTCTCTCTCTCTCTCTCTCTCTCTCTCTCTCTCTCTCTCTCTCCCCTCCCCATCTCTCCCAATAAAGCTCTGAAAAGGTAACCATGGCTTGTGATTCTTCCAATCAGCACTCTCCTCCACCAGCATGGTTGCCGCGGGCAGCGGCCAGCCACGAGCAGCACCGTTTAACCAACACTGGTGCCGTGACTCAGATACACCACCGAGGACCTACTATGACCACTGCCTCTTGCTGCCTCCTCCCCCATCCAGTGAGACCGCAAGACCGTGAGCACACACGTGCGTGCACGCAAGCGCACACCCCTCACCGCCTCCGCTGGACCCCCACACAGCTACCGCTGCTGCTACCACAGTGAGTCCGCTGTTCTCACGACTGTAGTCTGAGCTATATTCTTTGCCACAGACACTCTGGGGGTTGTCCTCGGGCTGTGCTGGCAACGGCAGGCACATTTTCACTCCTGACGAGGGAGTCAATGCTGTCTGGGGTCCAACACCAACTGCAGTGCAGCCGCAGCCCTCACGATCCCTTGATGAAGAGGATGGGGAACTTGAGCTGATTCATAGATCTCTCTCCACTGTTTGGGGACACCCAAGATTGGAGTCTGATCCCGGTTTGTTATTTTAATTTTTTATTTTTCTCTCGGCTACAGCCATGAGACAAAGGGGCAGATATGTTTACCACCTACACTGGCGGATTGGGGCGGGTACCGATAACTCTGGCTGAATAACAGCTTTACAGGAACTTCTGCCAGCAAATGGGCAAATAAAAAAATTACTTTATCTCCAAGCTTTCTGCTAAAGCTCTAAACCCTTCTCCCTCCCCACTTCTGCCTCTGCCACGTGCAAACTTTTCTGTCTGACTTCCGCAGGCAGTGGGCGGGCTCAAATGGGCGGACTTGGGGGGTTTCTACGACTCACCCTAACTCACCTTAACTCCACCCACTCATTCTCAAACTGCCTTGAGAAGCACAGACAGGTCTGGAAGTGGCTAAGATCCATACAAATAAGTTAGCAGTAGTCAGGATAGCTCTTAAGCCAAAAATCAGCTTATAGCCTCAGACAAGTCTTCCAAAAGGATCGGTTTATAGTCTGCCTACTGGCAGGTCTTCCAAAAGCTGTCCTTAAGCCATCAATCATCAGGGAAAAAAAAATTCAGGACACGGAGTAAAATCTGTCTCTTGTTCCCCAGACCTCCCCGACTAAAACTTAAGCATCTGGAATCAGGCAAAAGAGTCATCTGTGGCATTTAAGGTGTGCCAGGGAAGAGATAAAAGCCCGAAAACAAAATTGCCAAGTGCTGGCACTTGCTGACTCCCAAAAGCTATTGGGTCCCTGTTTTAAGTGAGGAAAAGGTCACGGGCTAGCGAATGCCCTGTCAGGCCATCAACAGCCTTGTTAAAAGTGCCCCCTAGAAAGACAAAGAGTCAGCTGACTGCCCCCAGGCGCCAAGACGCTTGGGTACATCAAGCTAAGACCTCCAGCAGACCTAGGCTTGGCTACAGACATGACAGGGAACCCAGAACGCAGCAGGGAAGCGATCTGTTTCTTTCCTTCTGGACACCAGAGCCACTGACTCAGTCCTGGGAGTTTTGGGATGTCACCTCTCCTTTATTGTCGGGTACAGAGGACAGCCTTACCACCTCACCAGATTTAATTGCACCTTTAGAGTTACTTAATGAAAAAAGATTTCCACCTAAAATAAGAGCTTATTGCTTCACTCCAGATCCACTCCCTGTGTTTCTCACGTGCATACAGACAGGGCCCTGATCTTTGCCTTGTCCCTAATTCCAAAAAAATAAATTCTCACACACCACAAGCTTTTCTCTTCCCAGTTCCCTGTTCTAACTCACTGTTCAGCTAATGGTACAGGACTAGCACAGAACCAGAGTCCAGAGATCATCAAGTAAGAAACTGTAACAGCTAAAGGTATTTACACCCCCAGACCCAAAAGCATCTGGGCGCTATAAAAAAAGACTTTAATATAAACATCTATTACTGTGAGATGCTTTTAACAATTGATCACCTGTCTCCTGGATGCCAAACTAATAAAGGAAACAGGTGCTTTAAAATAATCTGTCTCTGATAAAGATTAACATGTTTCAAAATCCATAGGGACAGGCTGGATCTACCTCAGATAAATGTCAACATAAAATAATAATGAGGGCTGGAGAGATAACTCAGAGGTTAAGAGCACTGACTGCTCTTCCAGAGGTCCTGAGTTCAATTCCCAGCAACCACATGGTGGCTCACAACCATCTGTAATGAGATCTGGCACCCTCTTCATATACATAATAAATAAATAAATCTTTTAAAAAAATAAAAAATAAAATAATAATGATTCTTTTCTCTAAGTTTTTTTCTGTGTCACCAACATCTTGTCAAACAAAAAGTTCCCAGCCACAGCCAAGAGGGATACATGTCTCCAGAACAAACAGATGACAGACAGCATCCCACAACGTCTGTCTACCTCAGAAAACTCCCCTTCTCCATTCCCCCAAGAGCCAACCGACGTCCAAAAGGCAGCTGGAAGCAGTTTTTGAGAGGAACGACACCCCTATTCCAATCTACCTGCTTTTTTTTTTTTTTTTTTCTGGTTTTTCGAAACAGGGTTTCTCTGTGTAGCTTTGCGCCTTTCCTGGAACTCGCTTTGGAGACCAGGCTGGCCTCGAACTCACAGAGATCCACCTGGCTCTGCCTCCCGAGTGCTGGGATTAAAGGCGGGCGCCACCGCCGCCTGGCCTATTTAACTATTGTAGCAGAAGACATCCCTGTTGCTGGGTCCTAATGGCTCCCTTAGGGGAGGGGGTGAGAAGATGCAGTGTCAACAACACAGACACTGGGAGTCAGTTGAAAGCAAACAGCAGACTCATTTATTCAATAATGGAGAAGGCCATTTACACCCTCCTCCCAGCACCCAGGCTGTGTCCCGATCTAGTGGCATTATGTGGTCATTCCTCATTGACTGGGCACAATCAGGAACTCTGACAGCAATCAGGAACTCTTTGACAGCAAATAGGACCTCCTCAGGCAGACTCCAGGGTGGTTCATAAGGAATTAAGTTATGTGCATGTCTTGGCAATTGGTGTGAGCCAATTTCCTCAACCCTATGGGCCTGTCCTACTACACATCCCAATCCCTAAGAAGAACAGAGGCGAGGCAGCCTATTGTTCACTGATTGGCAGCTCAGTCCCTCAGTCCCACTCAGTCCCTCTTTCAAAGTCCCTCATCCCCTTTCTTTGATTTTTTTTTTTGAGACAGGGTTTCTCTGTGTAACAGCCCTGGCTGTTCAGGAACTCACTATGTAGACCAGGCTGGCCTTGAACTCACAGAGATCCTTCTGCCTCTGCCTCCTGAGTGCTGGGATTAAAGGTGTGCTCCACCACTGCTGGCCAGAGATAAACTTTAACCCAGGAACCAAACTGGAAATGCACACAAACCTGCTCCTTATGTAAAGGCCATGGAAAGTGCTCCAGCCAGGGAAGGGAATGTCCCTAAGTGAAATCACCACCACTCGGGAGTTCCTGCCCCTAGAGCCCCAAAGCAATCTTGAGATTCTCTCAGCCAATTTAACTACTTATGGGAGAGTCCTAAAACTGTCCTGCTATGGTGACCAGGAACATGAAAGCCGACTTGGGTCCAAACCCTTGACACATAGGCAAAAGCCAGGAACTGAATCTTTGAAGTTGAGGTTTACTCAAAGAGCTGACAACCTGAGGATGAATACAGAACAAACTATTAGAGTGTGCTGGGCTGCTTGTGATGGGTGTGTGCACATCCCTTCCTACAGAATGAAGAGCAGTGTGCTCTCACAATACAGAATCTGAAGGGCTTGGGGCGGGTGAGCGGCTGGGGAATGGCTACATAGTTAAGAGCACTGGCTGCTCTTGCAGAGGGCTCACGATCAGCTGCTAATTCCAGTTCCAAGAGATCTGATGCCCTCTTCTGGCCTCCAAGAGCATTGCAAGCATGTGGTGCACAAATACCTGCAGGCAAAACACCAAGACACTGAAGGTATGAGCCACCACGGACTGGCTCTTGTTCGGTGTTTTAAGAAAGTGTTTTGTGCCGGGCGGTGGTGGCGCACGCCTTTAATCCCAGCACTCGGGAGGCAGAGCCAGGTGGATCTCTGTGAGTTCGAGGCCAGCCTGGACTACCAAGTGAGTTCCAGGAAAGGCGCAAAGCTACACAGAGAAACCCTGTCTCGAAAAACCAAAAAAAAAAAAAAAAAAGAAAGTGTTTTGAGAGCTGGGCAATGGTGGCACACGCCTTTAATCTCAGCACTCAGGAGGCAGAGGCAGGTGGATCTGAGTTCGAGGCCAATTTAATTTGGTCTACAGAGTGAGTTCCTGGACAGCCAGGACTGTTACACAGAGAAACCCCGTCCATCTTGAATACCCTCCCCCCAAAAAAGCCAACAAAACAAAACCACAACAAAAATGCTTTCTGGCAGTTCACGGCTGTCTGTACCTCTAGTTCCAGGGGATCCACCACCCTCACACAGACATACTTGCAGGCAAAACACTAATACACATAAAATACAAATAAATAGATCATTAAATATTAAAAAGTTTTTAAAAATACTTTGTAGGTGGCTGGAGAGATGCTCAGTGGTTAAGAGCACTTGTTCTTCCAGAGGACCTGGTCCTGTTCCCAGCACTTCATGGCAGCTCATAACCATTCATAACTCCAGTTTCAGGGGCTTCGATCCCTCCTCTGGCCTCCTCGGTACCAGGCTTAGGGTGGAGACTGAATCTGGTCTTGGTATGTATAGCCTAGGCCTTTGGTGTGTGGTTAGGATAGGTAAGGGCATTAGGGTGGGGCTCCTGCAATGAAAATGGTAGCTTTATAAAAAGACTGTTTGATGCCCACGCCAACCTGGGATGCTGCCAGCAGGGAAACTAGATGTAGATCCTCAACCTTGGCACGTCCGACCTGTGAGCCGAAACAAACTTCTTTTGTGTTCATCTACTTTTTACTTTATTTATCGTATGTGTATTGGTGTTCTGTCTGCATGTATGTCTACGTGCCACACATGTGCCTGGTGCCTGCAGAGCCCAGCAGAGGGCCTTGGATCTCCTGAAACGGAATGACAGGTGGTGTGAGCCACCATGCGGGTGCTGGGAGTTGAACCCAGGTCCTCTAGAAGAGCAACAAGTGCTCTTAACCACTGAACCATCTTTCCAGCCCACAAATACTTTATGAAATGCCTAGCCTTAGGTATTCTGTTATATTAACAGAAAATAGACTAATAGATCTTTCAACTCAGAGAGTCAGAAAAGGGTTTCCCTGGGAAGTGTGTCACAGAGCGCAAAATGTCTCAGCAAAAGGGCTGTGTCGGCCATGGTGTGAATCACTGTGAGTTGGTTAAGAACTCTACTCAGGTGGAGCTGGGATTCTTGATTATGTCGCAGAAAAGAATTCAGAATGAGCCATGATGAAGTAAAGTCAGAGTTTATCAAGAAATGGGGGGCTAGCACTATAATTGTTGTGTGACACCATTGTGGGGTGTCCACTAGAGAAGACTGCTCAGACATGAGTTAAAGCCAATGGAATGTTTTTATTTCTGGCTGGCGATTACACTGGGTGTTCAGGATCCCAGTGTACCCCTGAGCCTTTTTTGGGGTGAGCTTTTAAGCACAAAAAACATATCCTGGGTTGACACACTTCAGTTAACAAGAACAGTTAGCCAGAAGCAGGACTACAGATGCCATAAAGCAAGGTTAGTGCGTTTGGAGACTTTGCCAGCACTACGGACTGTGATGGACTAGGTCTTTGTTTTAGTTTTGGCAGGTGGTGTTGTCTACGTGCTGAGTTTTACAACCTGAATGGTACTTCCATCGTGGAGTGGGTTGTGGGGGCCTGTTACAACGCTATTCCTGGGGAGACATCAACAAACATCTACTCACGCCAGACAGAGAACCGATAGCAAGCCAAAACAAGATGCCAACCAAGTCCAACCTGGTGAATCAGTGGGTTTTATTGGGGTCATTTACAGGAGCAGAAATGACTCCCACACAGCTGCATCACCAAAGCCACCCCGTCAGGGGTGACAGCTCACAGAGCTGGGAAGCTGGAACACACTGCACAGCCTGCAGGCAACCAGCGTGTGTGTGTGTGTGTGTGTGTGTGTGTGTGTGTGTGTGTGTGTGTGTGTCTTAAAAATCAGGGACGTTAGCTCTGACTGCTTGAGGGATAAGGATGCTGGGATGTGGAGTAGGAATGTGTGGGAGTTTGAATAGGATGTCTCCCCGAGGCTTGTGTATTTGAATACTTGGTCCCCAGTTGGTGGGATATTTAGGAGGTGTGGCTTTGTTGGAGGGATTATGTCACTGGAGGCAATATTTGAAAGTTTAAAAGATTGACACCATCTCCAGTTCGCTTTTTCTACTTCCTACTCATGATTTGAGATGTGAGCTCTCAACTGTTCCTCCGCCATGATGGACTCTGATTCTTCAGGAACCATAAGCCCAAACAAACTCTTTCTTTGATAAGTTGCTTTGAGTTGTGATGTTTTATCACAGCAACAGGAAAGTGACTAATCCTGGTGCCAACACCCTCCCCTTTTAAGAGGCGTGGGCAGGAATTTGGGGGAAGCTTGGCCAGTCAAGTTTACAGAGATAGAGAAGATCTGCAGCTCTGGGGGCCGGGAAGTGGTCCACACAAACAATTCCACAGGCATTAGAAGTTCTACCATCCAACTTCCATGACTCCCCACTCTCTTTCCTCAAGCCCACTGTTAGTAGGAGTGTGTGTGTGAGTGTGTGTGTGAGTGTGTGTGTGTGTGTGTGTGTGTGTGTGTGTGTGTGTGTGAGAGAGAGAGAGAGAGAGAGAGAGAGAGAGAGAGAGAGAGAGAGAGTAATTAGGTAACGGTATCTAGAAAACTCTTTCTGCTCTCAAAAGGCAGGGAGGAGAAGTGGTTGGACACCTCTGCAATCCCAGCACTCCCATTGCTGAGGCAGGAGGATCACCTTGAGTTAGAGGCCAGCCTGGCCTACAGAGGGAGACCTAGTCTCAAAAAGACCCAAATCTGGGTGGGGATGTTTCAAGATATTTGATGTGGGTGCTGGGAATCAAACTCAGGTCCTCTGCAAGAGCGGTGACTTCCCTTAACCATTGAGCCATCTCTCCAGCCCCAGACCTTTTTTTTTTTTTTTTTTTTTTTTTTGGTTTTTCGAGACAGGGTTTCTCTGTGTAGCTTTGCGCCTGTCCTGGAACTCACTTGGTAGCCCAGGCTGGCCTCGAACTCACAGAGATCCGCCTGGCTCTGCCTCCCGAGTGCTGGGATTAAAGGTGTGCGCCACCACCGCCCGGCGACCTTTTTTTTTTTTAAGGGAAGCATAACCTGTAATTCTAGCTCTCAGGACCATAAGGGATTGGAAGTTAGACTGGGCTACATAGAAAGAGACCCCCATCTTAAAAACTGACATTGGTTTTATTTATTTGTTGTGGATTAATCTTTTTGTACACTGTGAAGATGTGTCACTCTGATTGGTTTAATAAACAGCTGAACAGCCAATAGTTAAGCAGGATTTCCAGACACAGAGGATGCTGGGAAGAAGGGCAGAATTGTAATTCAGTTGGCAAGGAAGCGGGATGTGGAGTACAGGTTAAAGGTAACCAAGCCACATAAAAGAACGTATACTAAAGATATGTATTAATTTAAGTTATAAGAGCTAGCTAGAAACAAGCTTCAGCAAAGACTGAGCTTTCATAATTAATAAGTCTATGTGTCATTATTGGAGCTGACGGTCCGATGGAAAAGTCTGCCTACATACTGTGCCTAATGTCTGGCCACAAATATTCACACAAGGCCTGAGAAAGCCAAAAGAAAGTTCAAAACATAGAGCCAAACGTGGCTTCCTGGCATGGTTTCCCGGTGGTCGTAATCTCTTGGGTAGGCTTGGTGTACAGAGACTGCCTGCTAGCTGGAGTCAGCCACCAGCACCATGCACTAAGCTCAGCCACCAGCACCATGCACTAAGCTCAGCCACCAGCACCATGCACTAAGCTCAGCCACCAGCACCATGCACTAAGCTCAGCCACACCTGCTGCGGACATGGCAGTTTAAGGTTTGTCTCAGGCCGGGCGGCGGTGGTGCACGTCTTTAATCCCAGCACTTGGGAGGCAGAGCCAGGCAGATCTCAGTGAGTTCAAGGCCAGCCTGGTCTACAGAGCGAGTTCCAGGACAGCCAGGACTACACAGAGAAACCCTGTCTCAAAAAACCAAAATAAATAAATAAATAAATAAATAAATAAATAAATTTGTTCATGTGATTGGAGAAAGCTACAGATGCTCAGTAAAGACAGGTCCAGGAAAAAAACAACCCTCTAAACCGCATTTAAAAACAACGCATTTAAAAAATGTCTGTAGGCTTAAAAAAGAAAATAAAATGTGCATAGACAGTCACAGAAAAAATAGTTTATAAAGAATAAGATAAAGTCTTTAAAGAAAAAATAAAAGCCGGGTGGTAGTGGTGCACGCCTTTAATCCCAGCACTCAGAAAGGTAGAGGCAGGTGGATCTTTGTGAGTTTAAGGCTAGCCTGGTCTACAGAGCAAGTTCCAGGACAGCCAGAGCTACACAGAGAAACCCTGTCTCGAAAAACTAAGAAATAAATAAATAAAAATAAATAAAATAATATAAAAAGGATAAGGCACATAAAGATGGAAAATACACAAAGTATTTTCCTATAATGGTGCCTTGTTACTTTAAATTTTTTGATTGCTGATGAGCAAGTAATAGCTGCTGAAAGACACTGGATTATAAAAGCTACTAAATTAAACCAACCTATATATTTTAAAAATGTCTCAACTTAAAAATGGAAGCCAAAAATATGTTTCATTGGGGAAGAGGTTGTGTGTTTGTTTTTACAGAAAATGAAAGGCTGTGGATTCATTCAAGGTTGATAGAGATCAGATTTGATCAGGGGAGATCCCTTGAAAATCCTGGCTACAGACATAAAGAAATATACCTAGAGAAACTACTTACTCAGACATAAAACAAAAATCATCTTTGGCCAGCTTGTGTACAACACACATTCCATACTTGTGTTAGTGCAGATACATATGTTACCTTTGAAAGTTTGTGTGTTTTCAGAGCAAGGGGACCGGACACCAGTGAAAACAGGTGGCCCTGGTGACCCAGCCTCTCAGAGCGCCTCTGTTGCAGTTTCCTCTGAGTTCTGCATCCAGAACAGCTTCAAGGCTGCTGGCTGAGGTGGTCCAGACTCACAGAGTATTCTAGCCAGGACTTGACCATTATTCTAATTTTTCAGGGTCCCTCAAAGATTCCAGGGCCCCCAGACAACAGAAAGAAGTCTAGAGAAAATAACAGACACATTCCCAAGAGATGGAGTGGATGGTTTTTGGTCATTTAGTGGGCTATGGATGTTTGTCATGGTTTAGGGGGGTTGGTTACAAATTGCTATTAGTCATAGTCAGGAAAAAAAAAACCCTAACAAAGGAGATTAGATTCAGGGATCTCTTTCTGAAAGGAAAAGGGGAGGGGGGATATAGTATAGAAGTTATGGTATACAAGGCAAGGAACTCAGGTCACCTCAGTTTTGTCAAATGCCTTTACATGTTGAACCATCTTCATGGCCCAAGACAAGCTTTAAAGATAAAAATACTAGCCCGGGGGCTGAAGGGATACCTCAGTGGCAGAGCATGTGCCTAGTGTGCTGGAGGTCCTGGTTTCCGCTCTCAGCCCAACAACAATAGTAATAATAATAATGATGGCCACCCCAGAGTGGCTTTTGAAATAAGGACTGGGTACATCAAAGCGGCAAGAGTAGCAGGGGAGGCTCCTCCCAAAGAAACCCTCTTATCCATAGCCCAGAGGACTCCGGTCTATCTGTAATATCCAAAACAGAACAGCAGGCGTATCCAGAGACCAGGCTGAGGGGCAGCTTGGAGGAGCTGATTCATGGTGGGTGTGCCATCCCAACCGAACTGACCCTCCTCCCTGAGAGGTCACTAGACAGTAACGCTACAGAGTACAAGACACCAGTAATTCCTCAGGTGGGACAGTGGTTTTGCGGTTGTTTTCAAAAAGGGAGCCTCTTTATTTCTTAGAAGTGTATATGGAAGTATTTTGGAAGGAAGTGGCATGTCTGGGGTTGTTTTTAAAATAACCCAATGTGCAGGGCTCGGTGGTTAAGAGCACAGACTGCTCTTCCAGGGGTTCAATTCCCAGCGCCCACATGACAGCTCACAAGTATCTATAACTTCAGTTCCAGGGGATCTGATGCCCTCTTCTGGCCTCCATAGGCATATATGTGTGCATATTTATACACACAGATGAACAACCCATACTCATGAAATAAAAATAAAAATAGCCAGGGGGACATTGGTGGAAATATAGATAAAAACAACAACAATATACCAAAATGGATGTTGGGGTTCCTGTCCATTAACCCAGGCACTTGGAGAGCAGAGACAGGAGGATGGACGGTTTGAAGTTAGCCTGGGCTACATAGTGAGACCCTGTCTGGAAAAAAATTAAAGGCTGAGAGACAGCTCAGTGGTTAACAGCACAAAGATCTGCATTTGTTTCCAGCACCCACGTCGGGTGGCTCACAACAGCCTGTAACCCCAGTTCCAAGGGGTCTGACGCCATCTGCTGGCCTCTGAAGGCAACTGCACCTACATGCACGTACCTACGCACACACAGATAGACTCATAATTAAAAATAAAATAAAATCTTTAAAAAATAAAATAAATAAAACAGACCACACATGATGTAGAGAGATAAAATTACAGCAAATTTAACCTTAAGGACTGGGGATATAACTCAGTGGTGGAACCCCTGCCTAGAATCCCCCAGTGAGGGGTTGGGGGCGTGGCTCAATGGTAGAGCCTCTGCCTAGAATCCCCCAGTGAGGGTTTGGGGGTGTGGATCAGTGGTAGAGCCTCTGCCTAGAATCCCCCAGTGAGGGTTTGGGGGTGTGGCTCAGTGGTAGAGCCCCTGCCTAGAATCCCCCAGTGAGGGGCTGGGTGGGGGTGTGACTCAGTGGTAGAGCCCCTGCCTAGAACCCCCCAGTGAGGGGCTGGGTGGGGGTGTGACTCAGTGGTAGAGCCCCTGCCTAGAATCCCCCAGTGAGGGGCTGGGTGGGGGTGTGACTCAGTGGTAGAGCCCCTGCCTAGAACCCCCCAGTGAGGGGCTGGGTGGGGGTGTGACTCAGTGGTAGAGCCCCTGCCTAGAATCCCCCAGTGAGGGGCTGGGGGTGTGGCTCAGTGGTAGAGCCCCTGCCTAGAATCCCCCAGTGAGGGGCTGGGGGTGTGGCTCAGTGGTAGAGCTCCTGCCTAGAACCACCCAGTGAGGGGCTGGGGTGTGGCTCAGTGGCAGAAAGCTTGCTTAGAATTCTGGAGTGTTGGGAGCCAGGCTGATCCAAGGCTTTTCCTGAGGCTCTGATGTATGGAGAAAGAAACCAGGAGCATGTGTGACAAGGCCAGTAGCAGCCTGGTGCCAGGCCCTCGGGAGCTGTCGATTTGAGTCCTGGGAATCCAGCTCTTCCCCTCTTCATTATCAGTGCCTGGGCCACTGTGGGACTGGTCCGTGATGCACTTGAGATATCCTGGGTGCCTCTTGTGCAACATTGCTGGATAAGCTTGCTGCTGACTTCTCATTGTGTGATAACTTTCTGCTGACTCTGTCCAATTCCCCTGCCAACCGCAGAAGATGCTCGCTGCTTGATAAACTGGTGGAGCCATCAGTCCAGGCAGACCTCCAATACCTGCTGCTTTCTGTCTGGTGTTTCTCATTCCTGATCCTCCCGCTCCACATTGCCGTGTGGGACCCTTATTCCTGTAGGATCAGCTTCCTGGAGTTCCTTGGCTCCATCTTCAGGACTGCAAACAACAGAAACAGCATTTCCAATTTAATTGCAAGTTCCAGCATCGGGCAGGATGCATGTTCTCATGAGCTGAGCCGAGGAGAGTGCTTCACAGGCATGAAAAGACCAAGTGGAAACAGCAGAAGAAAAAGGTGAGCAGAAGCCGGCGAGATGCCTCATGGGGAAAGGGCTTGCAGCCAAGCCTGAGGACCTCAGTCTGATCCCCGGGATCCACACAGGGCTCATATGGGAGAAGGGGAGAATTAACTGCCAGAAGTTGTCCTGTGACCTCCACAGGTATTCTGTGACATATGTACCCATACATAAAACACCCTCCATACCCACACACTAAATAAATAATATAAATAAATAGTAAGTAATAGAGATTATGTAAAAAGTAATAGAATAGAAGTTAGTAAAAAAGATTGATGGGAGCTGGGCGGTGGTGGCACATGACTTTAATCCCAGCACTCCAGAGGCAGAGGCAGACAGAGCTCTGTGAGTTTAAGGCTAGCCTGGTCTACAGAGTGAATTCCAGGACAGCCAGGTTTACAGAGAAACTCTGTCTCAGGGGGAAAAACAAATATTGATGGGTTCAAAGTTCACAGTTACTCTCCATATAAAAATAAAAACAGGGCTGGATAGATGGCTCACCCCGTAGTCAAGAGGCCCGTGACTCCAGAACCCAAATCAGGCAGCTCACAAATGCATAGAACTGTCTACAGGGGTTCTGATGCCCTCTTCTGGCCTCTGTGGGCATCCACGACACACACACACAAACACACACTCACATACACACACATTCTCTCTTGCACACACACTTACATACACACATGCAAGAACACTCACATACACACACAAACACATTCACACACACACTCACATACACTAACCCACACTCACCACATACATATACAAATACACACACTTATGTACACACATATACATACCCACTATTTCTCACACACACTTATATACACACATGAATGCACACTCACATGCAGGAGCACTCACACACACAAACACACACACATGCACACACTCACATGCAGGAGCACTCACATACACACACAAACACATTCACATACACATATACTCACATATACACATACACACACATTCTCTCTCACACACACACTTATATACACACATGCATACATACTCACTTGCAGGAGCGAGCACTCATCTACACACTCTCACACAATTAAAAACAATTTTTCTTTTCCTTTTTCTTTTTTTTTCTTTTTTTTTTTTTTTTTTTTTGGTGAAAAGAGAAGATGTTCTCTGTACTCACAAAGTCTGTCCTGTCTGGGAAGGCAGTCATTCTCTCTCCCGATTTCTTGAATAAACAAGTTCCGTTCATGTTTGGGCACAGGGGATGTCATGTTGGTTTGGCCTGTTGGTTCTGATGAAAGAGGTGGATCCCAGCCAGCAGTCACCTGTAAATTTGATTTGACAATTCCAATAAACACATGAAAAGGTGACTGACCTCTTTAATCACCTGGAAAACACAAGTTGAAACTATTACACACACCCCAGAGGTCAAAACAAACATCTTTTATTGCTGGTGCCAAGGTGAGACACACCTCCTCTGACGCTGCTCTCCTGTGAGTGAAGGACGGAGCTGCGGGCTGGTAAAGTTGTCAGTTCCCGACTGCAGCTGAGTGTGGGGACCAGCAAGAGCGTGGTGCTCTTGCGTGCTCCAAGAAATGTGTGCATAAGTGCATATCAAGATTCTAGGATGTTCATTGCCACCTTAGTTTTCACAGGTTGAAATGAAGCAATGCCTACCCACAGTGGATGGTAAATCAATACCCCGCAAGCCACAAACCGGGAGAAGACCTGCCAAACACAATTCGGAAAGAGTTTAGACGATGAAGGTTAAGGAGATAAGCCAGACACAACAGAGCCAGGCGGACAGTTCAGGACAGATGGGTTCTTTGTTTGGACATGGAGGCTCGCTGTGCAGTCCTGGCTGGCCTGGGACTCACTTGCTTTTAGTAAAGACACGTGCCATCAGGGCCTGCTGAATGCGGTGCTGTGGAGAGTCCAGGGCTAGGTGCCTGCTAGACCAGCACTCTCTGAACTGAGCCACATCCCCAGCCCTGCCTCTTTTTTGTGTTCCTGATCCCCCAAATAGGTATCAGAAGACACAAATGTGCTTTGTCCACATACTGACAGTCTAGACCCCGATGCCTCCGGGTGTGGCAGCAATCTCCCACCCAGTAAGTGAGTGTTCAGCCATCACTTGCTGGGTGCCCCTAATTCAATGCAGTTCCTACATCATCTACCTTGGAGATAGAGCCTGTGGACCCAAGACTGTCCTGCACCGCAGATGCCCATCACGAGCCATAGTGCAGTCAGGTCTTCTGATCAATTGGTTACAAATTGAGGTTGCCACAGCCCCTGCCTCAGGTCCCATTAATTCTAGAGGTTGGCTCACAGACCCCAGAAAAACACTCACTTTAGTTCACCCTTCCTTCCTCTCTCCCTCCTTTCTTAAAAATTATGTATTTGTTTATCATTAGGAGGTACACGTACAATGTATGTGTGTATGTGTGTATGTTTGTATGTATATGTGCGCATTAGTGCTCCAGCGTGAAGGTCAGAGGACAACGTTCAGAAATTGGTTTTCTTTCTGCCATGGGCTTCAGGGATCTGGGCCCAGGGATTGAACTCAGGTCCTCCGATTTGCATGGCAGACTGCTTTTACCTGCTGAACCGTATCACTGGCCTTCCCCTTCCTCTCTTCTTCTGTCTCTTTCTCTTTTCTTTCTGAGATAGGGTCTCCCTCTGTAGCCCAAGCTAGCCTTGAACCCGAGGCAATCCTCTTTTCATAGCATCCCAAGTGCTAGGATTACAGTTTTAAATGTTTTCTGAGCTTCGTTTCATATAAAATATATGTCTATGTTGATATGAACAGGCTTTTTAAAAAAAGTCTTATATTTTTTAATATTATTATTATTATTATTTATTGATGTGTGCATATATGTCTGTGTGTGTGTGCATGTGTCCAAAGAGGCCAGAGAGGAGTTGATCCCTGGAGTTGGAGTTTCTGGTAGTGGGAAGCTGCCAGATGTACTACTGGGAACCAAGTTCAAATCCTCTGAAAGAACAATATTATCTCTTAACCACTGAGCAATTTCTCTGGTCCCAGATTTATTTATTTTTAATGTGTTTTGCCTCTGTGCATATAGGTGTAGCATGTGCACAGATGCCAGAAGAGGGCGCCTGATGCCCTGGAACTGAAGTTACAGACAGTTGTTAGCAGACGTATGGATGCTGGGAACTGGATGTGCAGGACTATACCCCAAGCCACACTCCTGCCATTTTCAGAACTTCTGCCAGGCCTGCCAGTGAAAGGTCATGGCAGCCAGGCTGGTTGCTCCATTGCTGATGTTCTTTCGTGGAAGGAGGGGGTGGGGAGAGCCACGGGACCCTCACCTGAGTATCCAGCCTGAGTACAGTTGTATGCAATTCAGTCCTAATTGCATGCAGCCTTGGGACCTTGTGGGGGAAGGGCTAGTGGGTATGTGTGGGAAGGAGCTTGGGGAGGGAGCGCCATCTATACAGTTGTAGGCAGTCATCACCCAGGCCACATGTGGGCTTCCAGTACGGCTACTTTAAGACCACCCATGCTCCTGCCTGTGACCCCCTCACCCATTGCTCTGTGACTAAGCACATTAAACTCATTGGTTTGCCAGAGTGAACTCTGGGGAACTGTACCTGGATTTGTCATTGGTACCTAGGAGGTGAGGTTAACAAGAGAACCGAATCTGGGGGCTGGAGAATCGGCTCAGGTGTTCAGAGCACTGGCTGCTTTTGCAGAGGACCTGGCTTCCATTCCCAGCGCCCGCATGGTGGTTCACAACCATCCATTACTCTAGTCCCAAAGGATCTAATGCCTTCTTCAGACTTCGTGGAACCTGGCTCCTCTGCAAGAGCAACAGGTGCCTCTAACCATTGGGTCACCTCTCCAGATAAAAGTTCATTAGAAGTTTTATTCTTTTTTTCATTTGTTTGTTTGTTTTTGAGACAGGGTCTCAGGTTGGCTTCATATTTGATATGTGGCAGAGGAAGACCTTGAACACCTGACCTTCCCACCTCCACACCCTAAGTGTGGCCACTCATGTACCATGATGCTCCATGTATGCAAGGCTGAGGAGCAAGCCCAGGATTCCTGCTGGCTACACCATCCAGCAGCTGGGTATAGTACTTTATAAATGGATATACAGTGTTTTCACCTATAAATGACACACACAGCATTTACATCTGTAAACGACATCCATAATTTGTTTAAGAATAAGTATAATTTTATATGGGGCTTCTAAAAGTACATCTTCTTCTTGTGGTGGTTTTGTTTTGTCTTTTTGAGACAGGGTTTCTTCGTGTGGCCCTGGCTGTCCTGGAACTCACTCTGGAGACCAGGCTGGCCTCGGACTTGGATATCTGCTTGCTTCTGCCTCCCGAGTACGGGGATTAAAGGCATGCGCCACCACGACCGGCCTAGGTATATCTTTTTAAAACGTTTGTTTGTTTGTGTGTACGTGTGAGTGTGTTACTGTGCATATATCTGCCTTGCATGTGTGTGGCAGTCAGAGGACACCACTTGGGAGTTTTTTCTCTCCCACCACTATGTGGATTTTGTGGATTGAAGTCAAGTCATCAGACTTTTGAGTCAAGCGCCTTATTGGCTGTCCTGACAGTCATAAAAATAAATCTTGTAAGAGAAGGTTTACATGTAATGAGATTAACAATAACCAATGTGTTGTTTATTAGGACTTTTTGAAGTATTTACATTTTTTATACTTGTTTATTTACTGCTATGTGAGTATATGTGTATGTTTGATAGAACCACATCTCACTAGGTGGTGGTGGCGCACGCCTTTAATCCCAGCACTTGGGAGGCAGAGCCAGGTGGAGCTCTGTGAGTTAGAGGCCAGCCTGGTCTACAAAGTGAGTTCCAGGACAGCCAGATGTAGTGGGAATTTTCTTCAGTCTGGCCTAGCCCCGAGGTCTGGACAAATCTCTCCCACCCATCGTCCCATAGCTGCTTATAAAATAATCACTCAGAGGCTTATATTAATTATGAACTGGATGGCCTATGGCAGGCCTCTTGCTCGCTAGTTTTTTGTTTTTTTGTTTGTTGGTTTTGTTTGTTTGTTTTGAGACAGGGTTTCTCTGTGTAGTTTTGGTGCCTGTCTTGGAACTCGCTCTGTAGCCCAGGCTGGCCTCGAACTCACAGAGATCCACCTGGCTCTGCCTCCTGAGTGCTGGGATTAAAGGCGTGCGCCACCACCGCCTGGCCTGCTAGATAGCTTTTATATCTTAAATTAACCCATTTCTATTAATCTGTGTTTTGCCACATGTTCTGTGGCTTTACCAGTCTTTTGGCTCCTTGGGTGGCAGGCTGGCGTCTTTCCAGGCCGGCTGGCATGTCTTCAGACTCTGCCCTTCTCTTTCCTGTCTCTCCTTGGATTTCCCGCCTGCCTCTGAGCTGCCTCGCCATAGGCCAAAGCAGCTTATTTATTAACCAATGGGAACAACATATATTCACAGCCTACAGGAAGACATCCCCCAGCAGCCAGGGCTGTCACACAGAGAAACCCTGTCTGAAAAACAAACGAACAAAAGAAACAAAAAAGAGTGCCACGTCTCTCTGTCTCTCCCTGTCTGTCTCTCTGTCTCTCTGTCTCTGTCTCTGTCTCTGTCTCTCTCTCTCTCTCTCTCACACACACACACACACACACACACACACACACCCCTAAGGTCATACAAAATTATATTTTCCAGACCAGAGAGATAAGCCTATGAGTTATTGTGACATTTTGTTTGTTTTGTTTTAGTTTTTATTTGTTCTGAGACAGCTTCTCACTGTGTAGCTTTGGCCAGGCTGGAACTTCCAGTGTAGACTAGGCTGGTCTTGAACTCACAGAGATCCATGGGCTACTGCCTTTTGAGTGCTGGAACTAAAGTCATGCATCACCATCTCCAGTTTGTTTGTTGTTTGAGAGTCAGGGCTCAGGTATCCCAGACTGACGCAGGCCTCCCTACATAGTCAAGAATGACCTGAACCCCTTACCTGACCCCTTACCCGACCCCTTACCTGACCCCTTACCCGACCCCCGACCCCTTACCCGACCCCTTACCTGACCCCTTACCCGACCCCCGACCCCTTACCCGACCCTTTACCCGACCCCTTACCCGACCCCTTACCCGACCCCCGACCCCTTACCCGACCCCTTACCCGACCCTTTACCCGACCCCTTACCCGACCCCTTACCCGACCCCTTACCCGACCCCTTACTTCCACCTCCCAAGTGTCAGGATTGCAGACTTGTGAAGATTTGGACTGAGACCCTCACACTGTCTCACTCACTGAGCCATCTCCTCAGACCCATTCTCTCTGCATCACATACTCTCGGGTGTTTTGTTATAACACCGTAAGACAGACGCATACAGAGAAGGAGCCCAAGTCTCGCTCCACGGGATGAAGCCCTGGGTTTTCTCCACCACGAGCCGGTGCTAGCACCAAGACCCTGTGATTGAAGCCTGGTGAGCATGCCTCTAATCCAAGCCCTTGGGGGACCCAGGCAGAAGCAGAGTGAGTTCAAGACTAGCATAGGCTATACAGTGAGAAAGCCTGGGCTACATAGTGAGTCGACTCTGTTCAAAAAGTAGGAAAAAATAAAATAAAACAAGTTGGGCACAATGGCTGTTGCAGGACATTTGCTCGCGCTCTGACGTGGACAATAAAGTCTACCTTGAATCAGGGGGCGGAGCCAGTGACCAGCTGACCGAAACTAGCCAGAGAAGCTAGCAATTTGGATAGAGAGGACACACAGGAAGGAAAGGGCAGGGACTGGAATTTGGTGCTGTTTTTTGGTTTGGGGACAAGCAAGGTCAACTGGTTGCTTCTCAGCTTCTCTGGTCTAGCAGGTTTTCACCCCCACATCTGACTTCCGAGTCTTTGTTGGTAAATTGAAAGACAGAGACTTGGTTTAAATCTACAAATCTCAGCCATGGCAGAACCAGGGCCAAAGGACTGGAAGCCCCGCCAGGTCTCGGCCTGAGTGGGGTGCTGACTACTGACTGTGGGGCCGCAGACGAAAGTTAAGGAATCAGTATATTCATATGCAGCCACAAAGTCGATGGAAAAACATCATTGTGCACACCTGTAATCCCAGCATTTGGGTTGAAGCAGGTGGATCACTGAAGTTTGAGGTTAGCCCGGCTATAGAGTGAGATTTTGTCTAAAAAAAAAAAAATCTGGGAGTAGAGGTACATGTCTTTAATCCCAGCACTTGAGAGGACAGAGGCAGGTGGATCTCTATGAGTTCAAGGCCAGCTTGGTCTACATAGGGAGTTCCAGGCAACCCAGAGCTACAGTGAGACCATGTCTCAAAAATGAATAAATAAATAGATAGATAGATAGATAGATAGATAGATAAATAGGGGTGGAGAAGTTAAGCTGAGGACCCAGAGGACCTGACCCCCCCTTCTCTCTCTCTCTCTCTCTCTCTCTCTCTCTCTCTCTCTTTCTCTTTCTCTCTCTCTCACACACACACAGATAAAAATAGAATAAATATAAAAATATATAAATAAAAATTTTAAAGTTAAGGCCATGTGATTAAAACCCTCAGATCACTCTGCAGAGGGATAGCTGGGCTGAAGTTGGCTGATGGCCTGCAGCCCACGTCATTTCCCAATACGAGATGCCATCACATCCAGCTGGCCATTGTTATCTTATTGTCTACTTCCCTCGTTTAGATTGTCAATCTATCCACACATCTCAAGGAATGAGGGTGTGTTAGCGATCCCACCAGCAGGTGTCCCGTCATGCCTTCTTCCACAGTGTGCACGCTAACAAGACTCACTCCAGACCATGTACCCATCCTTCTTTTAGTTCACGCACTGCCTGGAACCTCCGGAATGCATCCTGATGTATCCCACGGGTTAGAGCTGGGCAGGCTGTCTGGTTCCTGAACCAGCCATCCTTAGGGGTGGGGAGGCTTCCACTCTCTCAGATGCTCGGTGAGGAAACAGCTGAAGTGAGGTGGGACATCCTTCACCGTGTGCTCATACTGAGGATTGGGGGTCAACGTAGGGCACTCCTATGCCTTTCTCACAAGCTGTTCTGTAACACTGGATCCCCACTGGTGTTGACTCTCCAATATTCAATCCACTGATTGCATGAAGGGACCCTGGGAGTGTTTGCTGCCTGATTCAGGAGCCTCCTCCATTGCAAGAAGCCCCAGGACCCTGGGTGTTAACCTATGTCTGTAATTTCTAGCACTTGCAGGCTGAGGCAAGAGTGGATTGCTATGAGTTAGAGGTCAGCCGGGGCTACATAGCAACATCCCTGTCTCCAAAAGAGATACTCTGTGGAGAAAAGAGAAGCCTCGAGAGATTCAGTGAACATACACGGCCCCCCCCCCCCTACACACACACACAAAAGAAGAAAGCAGTGGCTACTATCCTTGGTGACAATGAAACTCTGGGATAGGGCATGGCTCGGTAGGGTACTTACCTAAAATCCCCTAGTGAGGGGCTGGGGACATGGGTCAGTGGTAGAGCCCCTGCCTAGCATGCAAGAGGCCCTGGGGTCCACTTTGAGCAGCACACACAAAAACAACCCTTACAGAATGTAACTGACGGGTGGCCATGACGACCACGGCGGGGGCAGCCGCTGTTTCTGCAGGCTGAGACTGTTCGTGCCCCTGTACTGCGGCGCACGCGCAGTGAGAGGACAGCGTGCAGAGCGGGCTCCCTCCTCTCACCTGTGGGTCTTGGGGGTCGGACAACTCCAGGTGTCAGGCTGAGCCACCTCCCCAGCACTGTTTGCGGTGGTTTCAGACGGAGATCTGAATCTGTAGCTCAGGCTGATCTCAAACTTGAGGTCCTCCATGTGTTAGGTAGGCAGGGTTCTCTAGAGGAGGAGAGCTGATAGGCTGAATATACACACACACACACCATACACACACACCATACACACACCACACACACACACACACACACACACACACCACACACACCACACACACACACACACACACACACACACCACACCACACACCACACACACACACACACACACACACACACACACACCACACCACACACACACCACACACCACACACACCATACACACACACACACCACACACACACACACCACACACACCACACACACACACACACACACACACACACCATACACACACCACACACCACACACACACACACCACACACACACACATCACACACACCACACCACACACACACACCACACACACCATACACACACACACACACCACACACACACACACACCACACACACACACCACACACACACACATCACACACACCACACCACACACACACCACACACACCATACACACACACACACACACCACACACACACACACACCACACACACACACCACACACACACCACACACACACACACACACACACACACACACACACACACACACACACCTTACAAGCCAGAGGAGGCCATTGGGGGCAGAAAATCTCAAGTTCCAGGCCAGCCTGGAATACAGAATGAGATCCTGTCTAAGAAGAAAAGATTAATCCCAGCACTCAGGAGGCAGAGGCAGGCCAATCTCTATGAGTTCAAGGCCAGCCTAATCTACTTTAGGGATTTCCAGGTCAGCCAAGGCTACATAGTGAGTTTTTGTTTCAAAAGAATAAATAAATTTTAAAATTGAGGATGGAGAGCCGTTAAGATCACTGGCTGGTCGTGCAGAGGACCTGGGTTTGGCTCTCAGCACCCACATGGTGGCTCACAACCACCTGTAACTCCAGTTCCAGGGGACCTGATGCCTCTTTGGGCCTCCTTGGGCACTGCACACATGTGGTACACAGACATGCAGACAGAACATTCATGTGCGTAAAATAAAAATGCGGATCTTTAAAAAACAACACTAAAGTAAGTCTTAAAAAGAGGGAACGCAGCGAGATGGCAGCCCTGAAGGCAGTGGCTAGGGAAAGCTGGGTGGAGAAGGTGGGTTTTCTTCTTTTTGATCTGTGCGGGTTAATTTTTGTCAACTTGACACAAACTGGAATCACCTGGGGAGTAAGGGAGCTCCGTGAGGAACTGTTTTCATCAGACTAGCCTGTAGGCAAATCTGTGGGGGCATTTTCTTGACTAATGGTTGTGCCCAGCCCGCCGTGGGTGGTACCACCCCTGGACAGGTGGTCCTAGGTTATAGAGAAGGCAGGCCGCCAGGGAGAGCCTGTACCGAGTTCCCGCCTTGGCTTCCCTAATGATGGACAACAATCAGGACGGAGAAGCCGAATAAACACCTTCCTTCCCAAGTTGCTTTTGGTCCTGGTGTCTATCTCAGCGATAAGTAGGACAGGGTCTCGGGTACCCAAACTGGCCCTGAACTCACCGGCTAGCTGAGGATGACCTTGAACCCCTGTCTTCACGTCTCCTGTTCCGAGACCACAGGAGTGCACTCCTGGTTTGTGAGGTCTGTAGGGAACAAACCCAGGACTTCCCGCACACTAGGCAAGCACTCTACCAGATGAGTTACATCCCCAGGCCAGAAGGAGTGACATCTGAGCAACGACCCAGGGGGAGGGATGGAGGCCACAGGGCTGAGGCCTAAGGAGAGCGTTTCCTCCCCTGGGGACTGCTGGAGCAAAGCCCCTGGTGGCAATACAATATACCTTAGGCCAGCGTTTCTTAATCTGGGTCGCAACCTCTTCAAAGGCCCCATATCAGAAATCCTGCATATCAGATATTTACATTATGATTCATAACAGTAGCAAAATTAGTTATGAAGTAGCAATGAGAATAATTGTATGGCTGGGGGTCACCACAACATGAGGAACTGTAGTAAAGGCTCACAAGCATTAGGGAGGTTGAGAACCACTGCCTTAGGCCGTCACAGGGTATTAATTGGTGAGCAAGGGGACAGGTGGAGGCCACTGGGTCAGAGGGATGACACAGGTAGATCATGTGGGGACTCGTGGACCACAGCTAGCCAGACGACAGGCCGTGAGGGCTCTGAGCTAGTGACCCCATGTGGATGTTCCCGGGCTCTTCATGGAAGGGTGGGGAAGGACCAGCTGGTGCAGGCTGCTGGTGAGGACGAGCAGGACCAGGGCGGCACTGCAGTGTAGGGAGAAGCCAGCAGGTACCAGGTAGGTCAGATAAAGAGTTGGCTCTGGGGCTGGAAGTGGGTGTGACAATGACTTGGCTTAGCAACCTGGCAGGACCAGGTGGGGTCCAGTCCATATGGGGTTTCCTAGGCCAACCCTGCAGGGACTATGCTGCTCTCAGGTCTCTGAGTCACAGGGAAGCCATGGAGTTGCAGACACCTGACAGTGACTGGTTCCAAGTGTCCTCCAGCCAAGGTGGCAGCTTCCTTCGACCTTTGCATAGGTCTCTGGAAGGTGTGGCTGTGCAGAGCTGATCGGGGCACGGTAAACACAACTCTCAGGCCTCAGAGGCCACCAGCAGTCCACTCAAACCGGAAGGAGGAAGTGATGGAAGAGGAAGACCCAGGGAAGCCAGCCAGTTGGGTGGGGGAAGGAGCGAAGGGGTTCCGTGAGCACACAGGTGGCCGGGCGTCTTGGTTTTGTTTTTTTGTTTTGTTTTGTTTTGTTTTCGAGACAGGGTTTCTCTGTGTAGTTTTGGTGCCTGTCCTGGATCTCACTCTGTAGACCAGGCTGGCCTCAAACTCACAGAGATCTGCCTGCCTCTGTCTCCCGAGTGCTGGGATTAAAGGCGTGGCCGGGCGTCTTGGGACAGTGAAGTAGGATCCCAGCCCAGAACCTGCAGGAAGGGCCTGAGGGATGAAGAAGTAGCCATAGGTGGTGTTGGGGTGGGAGTGGCACTAAAGATTTCTGGCTTCCTTAGCTCCCTCGCCTGCCGCCCCTCCCCCTTTCCAAAGCCCACCGGTCCAGCATTTAAGGGCGGGACAGTCCCCATCCTCCAACAGCACAGAGCTCAGAGGGTTCTGTAAAGCAACGCTTTGGGGATTTCATTAGAAACCCACCCCAGCGGTGGCCATCACCTCCTGCCTCCTCTCCCCAGCCTGGCTTTTCAAGGGTTCTGTGTTTCGCTGTGACTTCCCCAGTAAGAGTTCGAAGGCTGCAGACTTCGTCCCCAGTGTGACGATGTTGTGGGAGGTGTTTGTGAGTCCCGCCCCATCTTCTGGCTTTTTGTGTCTAAATACACCTTCTCTCTCTTGCTAAAGTGGCCATCATCCTGCAGGGCTCCCTCACCAGAGGACCATGCTGTTTGGAGTTTTCCATTCCTCTCTTCTTCACACAGCCTTGGGGATTTCACTAAACTAACCGCCAATGTCTACATTACATCCTCTCTATCCCCACGCAGAGAAAGAACTCGTTTATAATTACCTGAGCCCATATTGAACCATCTTGCTCAAACAAGTTTAAAAAATTCCCAGCGAGGCAGGATGATGAAATGGTTCCTCAGATGAAGATACTTGTCACAGAGCTTGATGGCGTGAGCCTGACCTGAGTTTGATCCCTTAGCCCGCAGGGTGGAATAGAGAACCAACTCCCTCCAAGTTGTCCTCTGACCCCCACGTGTATACTGTATACACACACCCCATCGTACACACACTTTGCATGAATGTAATAATCATCTTTCCCCAGTGGAGCAGCCCATTGACTGGGTAAGGCAAAGGCAATTATTTGTTGGTCACTATTTTGGCACCTGAATCACAAAGACCCCATGATGTTCCCGTATCTCTCCTTGTTTATGACTTTCCACAGGGAAATTCTGCCCCTAGCAGATTTTGAAGCCTGTCATTATGCCTCTTAGCTTAATTAACATTTTCATTAAAAAGCCTTCCAGTTGATTCTAGGAGCTGGGGAAGGAATAATTTTAAAAACTTCTGTTTGTAAAGATTTATTTATTCTTATTTTATGTGTATGAAAGTCTTGCCTGCATTTTAGTCTGTGTACCACACGCATGCAGTACCCAAGGAGGACAGAAGAGGGCACTGGATCCCTAGAAACTGGAGTTACAGATGATTGAGAGTCACCATATGGGCGCTGGAGCTCGAAGCTGGGTCCTCTGGAAGAGCAGCAAATGTTCTTAACTGTGGAGACACCTTTCCAGCCCTATTTATTTTTATTTATTTGTATGTGTATGCCCATTTGTTAGAATGTGTTCTATGTGAATTCAGGTACCCAAAGAGGCCAGAAAAGGCATCAGGTCTCCTGGAACTGGAGTTCCAGGTGTTTTTTGAGCCCCTAGATGTGAGTGCTGGGAAATGAATCTGGGTCCTCCGAAAGAACAGTAAATGCTCTTAACCACAGAGCCATCTCTCCATCCCTCACTATTTAAAACTTTAGAATTTTATTATTATCAGTGAGCGTGTGTGTGTGTGTGTGTGTGTGTGTGTGTGTGTGTGTGTGTGTGTGTGAGAGAGAGAGAGAGAGAGAGAGAGAGAGAGAGAGAGAGAGAGAGAGAGAGATGTGTATGTATGTGTGAGTGCAGGTGGGCACACGCCACGTTGTCATGCCTGTGGAAGTCAGGAGACACCGCCACCACGTACACTTCTCTCCCTGTGCTGGAGGCATGACTTGGTGGCAGGGTGCTTGCCTATTGTGTGTGGGGCCCCACAATCTCTGCTCCCTCAAAACCCCCACCTCCTCCCATTCCTTCTTATTACAATTAGGACATCATCTTGATCTAAAAGCAGTTTCCATGTGGGTATATTATATTATCCATACATCTCACTTCAGAATAATGAAAGACTATAAAAACATTTATTATGACATAAATCCACAATGATAAAAATCAAAGCAGCAGTTACCCCAGGAGTCAAGGAGTGGGTAGTGAGGAGGCTGGCTACAGAGGGGCTCAAAGAAACTTTCTGGAATGTTGGAAACATTCTCTCCCTGAAATGGGGGTGGTGTGCAGTTGTCAAAGCCCCGTCAAACGGCACAGTTAAGGTTGGCGGATTTTATTGCAATTCAACAGTAAATTATACCGTACACAAGTGGAATCAAACATACATTTAAAAATATCTGTACAGAAACTTTAAAATGTATTTGGCCACTTAGTCTTTAACCCCAGCACTCAGCAGAGGTAGGAGGATTTCTGTGAGTTCAAGGCCAGCCTGGTCTACATAGACAGACCCTGTCTTCAAAACCAAAACACAAACAAACAAAAAACAACAAAAAGAAGCCAAAGAAGAAAAGAGGGGGAGGGAGGAGAGGGAGGGGGTGGGGGAGGGAGGAGAGGGAGGGGGTGGGGGAGGGAGGAGAGGGAGGGGGTGGGGGAGGGAGGAGAGGGAGGGGGTGGGGGAGGGAGGAGAGGGAGGGGGTGGGGGAGGGAGGAGAGGGTACAATCAGCATCAACCATTCAGCGACAGAACACTGTGAACTCACCTAAATTACACAAAGTTTCAGTTCTGTGATGGATGAACACAAGCGCGTGTATGACATACATGTATGTACGCGTGTTGGCTTCTGGCGTAGTTTGGAATGGGTGATCGTATCCAAAGGTCCTGAACAGCCTTTCAGACAGAAGCGAAGGGTTGGCAGCGCTAGATACAGGTTTCAGTTTTTGTTTTCGGCACATATGTGTGTGTTTACATGTATGTCCATGCATGCATGTGCACATAGATGTGCCTGAAGGTCTGAGTTGATGTTGCCTGTCTTCTGAATGGTGCTTTGCCGAATATGTTAGGCAGGGTCTCTTCCTTGAACCCCCAGTCATCGGTTTGGATCGTCCACCCGGCTTGCTCCGGCATTCCTTCATCTCCGCCTCCCACATGCTGGGATCACAGCTGCCTCGTCCACCCAGCGTCCTCAGTGGGTGCTAAGGTTCAGAACTGTGGTCCTCACGCTTGTGTGACAAGAACTTACCCATGTAAACATCTTCCCAGGGTAACTTATGGAGAGAGGGGGGAGAAAGAGAAGGAGAATGTGTGTATATGTCTGTGAGTGTGCACACATGTGCGCTTGTGTGAGCATGCACGTGGAAGCTGGAAGCCAATTCCTGGTGTCTCCTTTGATCATTCTCCACCGTATTTTTTGAGACTCGGTCTCTCAGTGAACCCAGAGTTTTCCAGTTTGGCTAGATGGGCTAGCCACTGAGCTCCAGGGATCCAACGGTCTCTGTCCCAGTGACTGGATTGCATACGTGTGTGCTGCGCCCAGCTTTTCCGTGGGTGCTGGAGACGGAACTCGGGTCCCCCCAAGCGCTTCACCGACTGAGTCCAGCCTCTCTCTCCTTCTTTAAACAGCAATATAGCTGATGTGATTAGATTGTCATGGTTTATACCTGAAAAGCTTGCCAGTCGGGAGCTTGTGCGCGCAAGAGGAGTTCTGGCGACGGAGAGACAGGCAGGGTGAGGGAATCAAGTCTTCATTATTTCTACCAGCGAGGTCCGAGGTGTTTTCAAAATTTGATTCATCTGGAATCAACGCTAACAAACAAAAGGAAAAATACAAATTGCACCAGGAGTGTGGCTCTTAGCTATAATCCTAGCATTGAGGAGCTCAAAGCAGGAGAGTTGCCGTGGGTTCAAAGCCACCCTGGGCTACAAAGTGACCGCTTGTCAACCAGAACAAGAAATACCAAATGCATCCTATACAAGGGCCAATCATGTCTCTATAGAATACGTGTGCACACGTGTCCCACAAACCAATTACAAACAGGAATGACACCAGAAGGGGGACAACACACGCAGACTATGAACAGGTAGTTCATAAGAAAGGGAATGAAAACAATTCTTGGGGCTGGAGAGATGGTTCTGTGGTTAAGAATCCTGACTGCTCTTGTAGAGAACCCAGGTTCACTTCCCAGCAGCACCCACATGACAGACAGCTCACAAGCTCCTGTAGCTCCAGTTTCAGGAATCCGTCTCCTGCTTCTGGTCTCTGAGGGATCCCACACCCACCTCATGTACCAAAAGTCATGCAGGCACACAGGTAGCCACATTAAAAAAAAAAAAAAAGTCCAGCGCTTAGGAGGCAGAGACGGTGGGTGGATCTACGAGTTTGATGACGGCCTGGTCTACACAGCAAGTTCTAGGCTATTTAGGGCTACACATTGAGACCTTGCTTCAAATAAATAAACAAATAGATAGACAGACAGACAAATAAATAAATAAATAAATAAATAAATAAATCTTTTTAAAAGAACGGTTCTTGGACTAGGGAGTGAGTAAAATCGTTGCTGAACAAACATGACCTGAATTCAAATCCCCAGCACCCATGTAAAAAGCTGGGGACGGCCACAAGGGCTTGCACCCCGTCATCGTGGGGGAGGGAAGTGTGCATGACAGACAGGTCCAGAAGCTCAACAGCCAGCCTAACGGAAATGGGGAGCTTCGTATTCAGTGAGAGGCCCTGCCTCAAAGGAATTAGAGGAGAATATGTCCTCTTTCAGCTTCTGAATGTGCGCGCGCGTGCGTGCGCGCGCACACACACACACACACACACATGCGCGTGCGCACACACATGCATACACACATATACACATACACACACACAGACACACACAGACATACACACACACACACACACACACACACACACACACACACACACACACACACACACGGGAATACTGTTTTTCAATAGACCTGGTTGGTAAAAGACAAAAAGATTGGCAACGGTCTCGTGTTGGCCAGACCTCAGGGCATGTGCTGTGGCTGTGATGGGTGCAATCTCTATGGGAATAGTTTGCAGCACCCATTACTGCAATATCTGGGTCAGAAATGCACCCAACTGACTGACCCAGGACTTCATACCTAGGACAGTGACACCTGTGTGCAGTCACAAAAGATGTCGCCAGGCTCTTCAGAGCCACGCTGTCTGACGTAGCAAATGACAAGGAGTGCGCAAAAGGACCGTCTGTTGGGGGACTTGTTACATAAGGTGAGGACAGAGAGCCAGCAAGATGGCTCAGCCAGTGAAGGGGCTTGCAGCCAAGCCAAATGATCTGTGTTCAATCCCCGGGACCCGTAGAAGGAGAGAACTGACTCCCAAAAGTCCTCTGGCCTCCACATGTGTGCACAGCACATACACAACCCCCATGCATGTGCACAAAATACATTTAAAACATGAAATAGAAATAAAAGAGATATGGATAGAGGGCTGGGATACAGCCACTCAGTGCTGGGATAATAGATGTGTTCCACTGTGTGCCGTTTTATTTGCTTTATGGAAATGAACCCAACTGAGCTCCTTCCCCAGCTCCATGACAGACCCTTTCAATGGTAGGATTTACTGCACGGGAGTTTGGTCTATCCTCAGCAGGGATTAATGAGGTCCTTGTGGGAGCCTGGTTAGTTCCAAGAAATAGATAATTATGAATTGTTCTGTAATAGTGAGCTTTATCTCTGAGCCCCTTCTGGATTTCTCTCTCATCTTGTGCTTTGCTACCCCCACATCACATTTTTTTTTGCGCGCGTACACACACACACACACACACACACACACACACACACTTTTTCCCCCCTAGACAGGGTTTCTCTATGTAACAGCCCTGGCTGTCCTGGAACTCACTCTGTAGACCAGGCTTCTTGCTTATATTTTGAGACAGGTTTTCCCAGATATCCCAGGCTAATCTTGAACACATGACCCTCCTATCTGCCCCAGGTTCTGAGCGCTTAGATTATGGTGTAAGTCACTTTATGCACAGACTCCCATCATGACGTAATCTGCCCCTATGTGATACAATCAAGCATCCCTCACCAGAGACAGAGCCGAGGGGACTGCCTGATCTTAGACATCCAACCTCAAAGCCGAGAGCCAAGCAGATCTCTCACATTATACTGTCTGGCTCAGGGCTGTTTTATAACCGTGGAAAACAGTAGATGTGGTGACATGTACCTGTCATCCTAGCATTTGGGGCACTCGGGCTGAGGCAGGAAGCTGCGCCAGCCCAACTACATAGAAAGACCCTGTGTCAAACACACAAACCACAAAGCTGAGCTGACACACACAGGGGGTCCTGAAGGGTCCTCCTTAGCTAAGTAGCAAGTTGGAGGCCAGCCTGGGCTATGTTGGACCTGTCTCAACAAGCCAGAAAACTAACCAATAAACAAGTGGACACACCCAGAACAGAATTTCTTGGGCTGAAGAGGTGGCTGAGCGGTTAAAAGCATGTACTTTTATTGCAGAGTACTGGAGTTCCGGTCCCAGCACCCACGCTGACATAATTCCTGCTCCAGGGATCCTCTGAGCTCTGAGGGTACCTGCACTCATATGCACATACCCTCTCACAGCACACATAATTGAAAGTAATTAAAATAGGGTTGGAGAGATGACTCAGTGGTTAGGAGCATTTGGTAGTTCTTGTAGAGGACCCGGGTTCGGTTCCCAGCCCATAACTCCAGTTCCAGGATTCACATGTGCACAGACATACATTCCAGCAAAACCCACGTGCGCGCACACACACGAAATAAATAAGCTCAAAGAATAAACATAAATCTTAAAAAATATGTATATGTTAAAAAAGTGACTACATTATTGATGGGTGATTGATCTAGTGTGTGTGTACTGGCATGCACATGTCATGGTGCTCATGCAGAGGTCACAGGACAATTTGTGGGAGTCAGTTCTCTCCCTCAGCCTCCTGAATCCTGGAGATCAAACTCGAGTTTTCAGGCTTGACAGGAGCATCCTTCCTGTGGAGCCATTGCACTAGCCCCACAAAAGAAATACGTTTTAAAGTAAGAAAAAGGGAACACTATGGCAGGAGAGAGGGCTCAGGGGTTAAGAACACTGACTGCTCTTCCAGAGGACCCAGATTTGATCCCCAGCGACACATGCTTCTCACAAACACCTGTAACTCTGGTTCTAGATGTCTGGTGCCCTCTTCTGGCCTCCTTGGGCACTGCACACACATGATCCACACACGTGCATGCAGGTAAAACACCCAAATACAAATAAGACTGGCTTTCTCTGTGTAGCTCTGGCTGTCCTAGAACTCACTCTATAGACCAGGCTGGCCTCAGAGATCCACCTGCCTCTGCCTCTTGAGTTTTGAGATTAAAGGCGTGCGCCCCTACTACCTGGCTAAAAATAAATAAGTACATTTTTTTAAAGAAGAAAAAAAATAAAATCCTGATTTTCCAGCTCCAATATTTCCTCTCTTACTTACTTCAGCAGAAGTGTCTCTCTCTTACAGTGGCTCAAGCTTGTCCTTGACTCCTCTTTTCAACATCCAGGGACCAATCTGACATCGGATTCCGTCAGCACTGCTTCACAATGGGTCTGAGGTGTGAGTATCTCTCCCCATCTCCCACCTGGTCCCCTCTCCCGCAAACAGCTTGGCACCTGCCTTTTTACCTCAGACTCACTCAGGAGATAAGGACGGAATTTGCTGTGAAGACTTAGATCTCTTGCAGCCTTCCAGTTGACGCTGGAGGTAACAGCGCTTGCTATCAGCCTGACAACGTGCGTGCAAGTGCATTGGATCCCCACATGGTGGAAGGAGTAAACCAACTCCTGCAAGTTGTCCTCTGGCCTCCACACATGCAGTGTGGCAGGTGCCCCGCCTCCCCACACTAAATAAATCAGTAAGTGGAATTTTTAAAAAGAAAGAAAACTTAGGACTTTTAGAACAGGAAGAGCATTCAGGGATGTATTAGTTACTTTCTGCTGCTGTGATAAAACACTATCACCAAGACAACTTATAAAAGGAAGCATTCAATTAATTGTGCGTGTGGTTTCAGAGAGTTAGAGTCCCTGACGGCAGAGCAAAGGCGTGGCAGCCAGAACAGCTCAGGGCTCCAATCTTGGTCTGCAAGCCGCAGGCAGAGAGACCACATGGAGGCTGACAGGAGCCTTCTGAAGCCTCCAAAGCCCACCCCCCAGTGATGCATCTCCTCCAATAAGGCCACACCTCCTAATCCTTCCCAAACTGTTCCACTAATTGGGGACCAAGTATTCATATATATGAGCCAATGGAGGCCACTCTCATTCAAACCACCACAGGGAATGAGGGGACAAATGGAAATAACAGCAACAATAGTAAACAGATGGTCCAGAAGTGGAATGGCCATCTAAACATGGTTGTGCTCCTGTAGTCTCAACGCTGAGGAGACTGAGCTGGGAGGACTCTGAATTTCAGGCCAGCCTGGGCTCCATAGTAAGACAATGTGGCAGACAAACAGAAGCAGAATGTTTTGCATTTCTCAAGAACAACACTGCAAATGAGAAAGGCAGGTGCTCTACCACTGAGCCACACCCCAAGCCCCTCACTAGGGGATTCTAGGCAGGGGCTCTACCACTGAGCCGGAGATTCTAGGCAGGGGCTCTACCACTGAGCCACACCCCCAGCCCCTCACTGGGAGATTCTAGGCAGGGGCTCTACCACTGAGTCACACCCCAGCCCCTCACTGGGGGATTCTAGGCAGGGGCTCTGCCACTGACCCACACCCCAGCCCCTCACTGGGGGATTCTAGGCAGGGGCTCTACCACTGAGCCACACCCCAACCCCTCACGGGGGGGGGGGGATCCTGGGCATTTTTTTCAACATTCTCTAAAAACAAACTGATTTTTGTCAGCAAAGAGGAGAGTATGGAAGCCTTTTCAAGTGTGCAAAAATTCCCAAGAAGCTAAAGACAGGATGTACTCCAGAAAAACAAAAGCATCACTAAGAAAGAGGAGGAGCTGTGCTCAGGATCCAGTGCACCCAGCACAGGAGAAGTGGGGGGATTTCCAGGATGATGCAAGAGGAGATTCCTGCGTGTAGCTGGGCATCAAGGTTATGGGCCAAGTGATCTAAATAAGATCACATGACTCACGAGGACCGTGTTAAGGGCTCTTGTCACCAACATGCTAACTTCCATTTAATTGTTTCACTCTAGCCCAATGTGTCCTGGAGCGCACTTCGAAGCCCAGGCTGGCCTGAGGATCAAACTCAGGTCCCTAGGTCTACGTAGCAAGTGCTTTTACTTGCTGAGCAATCTCTTTGGCCCTAAAGAGATTTATTTTAATTTTAATTAAAATTAAGGACCAGGAATAGGGGCACATGCCTTTAATCACAGCACTTGTGAGGCAGAGGCAGGGGGATCTCTGTGAGTTTGAGGTCAGCCTGGTCTATATAGTGAGTCCCAGGACAGCCAGAGCTGCATAGTAAGAATCTCTCTCTCTCTCCCCCTCCATCCCGGCATGTATATGTATGCATATATACATACATTTTTAAAAATTTTATGTGTATGGGTGTTTTGTCAACATGTATGCTGTGCACCACATACATGCCTGATGCCCGAAGAAGCCAGAATAGGACATCAGGTCCCTTGGAACTGGAATTACAGGTGGTTGTGAGTCACTGTATAGGTGCTGGGAATGGAACTCTGGGTTGGTACTCTGCTGCGGAGCCATCTCTCCAGCCTCCGAGAGCTATTGTAAAAGGTCGTTTTCAGTATCCACCATTGCCCTCTCCTTCATTGACTTTGAAATCCTTTCTCACCTTCAACCTCACTCCAGTGGAAAATGGACCCAGTGTCAGTTACATCAAACATCTGGACCTGGAAGATCACATTGGACTTGAGGTCTGAGATCCGGAGTGTAGCAGCAGATGTTTGGGGCAGCGTCTGATATTTGTTTTAAATTTGTTTGTTTGTTTAGTGTGTGTGTGTGTGTGTGTGTGTGTGTGTGTGTGTGTGTACACAGGGACATCTATGGGGACTGATTCTGATTCTCTCCTTCCATCTCTGGGACCCAGGGATTGAATTCACGTCATCAGGCTTGGCAGTGAATGTCTTTATCTGCTTAGCCATCTCACTGGCCCTGGCACAGTGTCCTGTTATGAACGGTGATACCTGGTAGTTAAGGATCGAGGTTGGAAGCCTTGGGGATGAATGGCGCTCTCATTACCAGCATGATCTCAGGTGCGCATGCTCATTTGTCTTGGGTCTCAGTTTCCTCTTCTGAAAACTAGGGGTGCTAGGACAGACAAGACGAAGGCACATCATGGTGAGTACCCAACTTGCCAAGGCCGCTGACTGTGAGAATGAAGCCGGGACAGTGGGGGGCTGCACTGGGTCCATCCCAGCAGCTCTCTCATAGTTAAGGGAGTGACTCAGGCTTCCTTCCAGTTGTAACTGAGGCATGTGGCATGCTCCAGGAGGTGAGCTGTGTCCGGGACACGCCCCTCACCTCCGCTGCCTAATGGTCCCTTGATGTGTGACGGCATGCAGGCATGATGAAATCAGAGCCCATTGAGGAAGAGGGGAAGTGGGTCTCCATCCTCTTCCTGCTCTCAGTCTCTGACCCTGGGACCCGGTCAATTCCCTTCCGAGGCTGAGCTGGCGCTTGGGTGTGGGCCTTGGCTGTGCTGACCAGTGTCGAGGAAGGGTAGAGAGTGGGTTCACGCCGGCAGTAGTCATGAGGTGTCATGCACATGTGTAGTCATTTCATAAATCCTTGTTGCATGCTCCCTATGTGCCAGACAGACAAAAACCCCAGCCTTCCTGAATGTGACAGTCAGTGGGGAAACCCAGCAACAAACAGATGAGCAAGCAAGAATGACCATCCTGTAGACGTGATGGAGGCCACCAAAAAAAAAAAAAAAAAAAAAAAAAAAAAGAAAGAAAGAAAGAAAAGAGAAAAGAAAGAAAGAAAAGAAAAAAGAACCATCCCATAGATGTGATGGAGGCCACCAAAAAAAAAGAAAGAAAGAAAAGAAAGAAAGAAAAGAAAAAAAGAACCATCCCATAGACGTGATGGAGGCCACCAAAAAAAAAAAAAAAAAAAAAAGAGGAAAAAAGAAAAGAAAATGAAAAAGAAATGTCAGATACCGCAATCCTCGTGCAGAAGTCAGTGGCGACGGCCCATAGGCCAAACCCAGCCTATGGTCCTTTCTATACAGCCTATCATGGGTCATGACTTTTATATTGTTGTTGTTGAGACAGTGTCTCATGTGGCTCAGGCTGGTCTCAAACCCGAGCTATAGGCAGGAAAGACCTTGAACTTCCGATTCTCCTGCCTCTACCTCCTTTGTGCTGAGGTTTACAGGCATGTGCTGTCACGCCTAACTTGCTAAAGTGGAAATTTCTAAGTTTACATTGGGGTAAGTGGCTGTAGTGTGGAGGAATGTCATGCTGGGCACTGGGAATTAACTCAAGAATTCATTAGAGTCCCTTCTAGATGGAGTGACGGGGCAGGGCTGACTCTGGGTACTGTAATCAGGAAGAGGGCAGCCCTCTTCCAGCTGCTGCTTCTGCGCTGGTGACTGGTTCTCAAAAATATTTACGTTTTAATTTGTTTGCGGATGTGATGAGGCTGAAACGATCCTATCACATTTCGCCACACAAGCAACACAGAAAGGCCCCCCAGGTAGAACTGGAGGATCGGGATGCAAAGTCATCCTTCACGGCACAGCGGGTTCGTGGCCAGCCTGGGCTACCTGAGATCACATCTCGGAACAAGCAGGGGCTGGAAAGGTGGTGCAGCAGTTAAAAGTGCTTGCTGCTCAATCATAAGGATGAGAGTTTGAATCCTAACATTCGGGGCTGGAGAGGTGGCTCAGAGGTTAAGAGCACTTCCAGAGGTTCAACCCACACCACCCACATGGCCGTTCAAGACTGTCAGGGCCTCCAGTTCCAGGGCTTCTGACACCCTCACACAGACATACACACAGGCGAAACACCAATGCACATTAAAAAAAAATTCTAACGTTTACACCTGGTGGCTCACAAACTCTAGTTCCAAGGGATCCGACATGCTCGTCTAGCCTACATGAGCACCTGTGCACACGTACAGGATTCATGCAGACCTACACATACACACATGCACATAAACAAAATAAAAATTGGACACTCTACGTTACAGATTGGGGTTTTTCAGTGAAGCTATTTCACACACGGGGTGCCTGGCACACAGGGAGGGTCTTTTTGTGCTCTGGATCTACTGTGACTGCCACCAGGCACAGAGATGCCAAGTGTTTTTCCTACCAGTTTATGAGGAACATTTCAAACAAGGGGAAAAAACACAAAAGGCTTTTTACAAGGAACACACACACACACACACACACACACACACACACACGCTGCTTGGATTCTGCCACCTGCAGCTTACTGTTCCCACTTGGTTTCCCATGAACTAACTGAATCTTTGAGTGTCCAACAATCCATCTTATTTTGTTATGATGCATTATAAAAACCTGCGGTTCTTCTGATAGGCTCTTCAGGGAACGGGGCATGATGGCACACACCTATAATGCAGTACTAGGAAGGGCAAGGCAGGAAGATGGTCACTTCAAGATCAGCATGAGCTACATAGGGAGAGCCTATTTCAAACAAAACGAAACAAACTAGCCAGGCAGTGGTGGTGCACACCTTTAATCCCAGCACTCGGGAGGCAGAGGCAGGAGGATCTCTCTGAGTTTGAGGCCAGCCTGGGCTATATAGTGGGTTTCAGGACAGTCTGGGCTATGCAGAGAAACCCTGTCTCGAAGAAAGAAAGAAAGAAAAAAAAGGACTGAGGGATATATCTCCAGCAGAGCCCTTACCTAGGACTCCCCAGTGAGGGACTGGAGATGTGGATCAGCAGTAAATTGCCTACTATGTACAAGGCCCTGGTTTCCATGCCCAGTACCACAGCAACAAAAAGATTTTAAAGACTCAGTTTCATACCAAGCACTAATTTTAGTTCACTTTCCTATTTATTACGTTTATTCCTTCACTCAGCCATCCTGCATTCAGCTCTCTAAAAAATGTCAAGTCCACAGCGTGGCAGAGTATCTCTAATTTTACAAGTGAGGGAACTGAGGCACAGACAGGCAAAGAAACAGCTAAATATTTGGAGCTGTACTTGAACCAGACTGTTCGCCCCCAGAGCCCTGGCTTCCTGCCCCTGCACACTATCTTCCCTGGGTGGGAGGAGCGAGCCACACATGGGCTTCGGCGAGCCAGACTGGAAGAAATCTTAGGAGAGAGTCCCGCAGATGTAACACGGCACGGTGGCACGCTCGCGGACTAACCCAGAGCTTACGTTTGTGAGTTACTGACGAACACGGAGGGATTAAATGAAATTTGGAATAATTGCAGCTATTACTTACCAAGCTCGTTCTCTGCGCCCCACCCCGGGTTAGCTACACCGGAAGTATGTTTCCAAGCCCTTTGCAGGGAGGTCCTGCTCTCCCGACTCGGGACACCAGGGCACCGAGCCGAAGAGAACACAGGTCACCCAGCTAAGGCACCCGCAAAGCGGGATTCAGACTCAGGGCCATCAACTTCCCCTGACTCTTTCATCTTCTAGTTTGAAATGATACTGTTTTCATAGTGGAAAAGTTTGTTTTGTTTTTTTTTTAAGGAAGTCTTGGGAGATGGATCAGTGGGAAAAGGTGTGCAAACCTGACAACCTGAGGGTCATCCCTGGGGTCATGTCAAAAGCCTGATGTTCTTGAATCTGTAATACCAGCACTCCTAGGGCGAGGTGGGAGGTGGAGCCAGGAAAATCCCCCAGGAGCTCCAGGGCCAGCTGGCTTGGAGTACACAGCAAACCCAACCCCCCCAAGCCTCTGAGGGCCGCAGGCCTGGATACACATAAATGTGGCACACATACACAAATAAATAACATTTAAAAGGAAACTTTTTCTTTTGGAGCTGAGGATCGAACCCAGGGCCTCGAGATTGCTAGGCAAGCGCTCTACCACTGAGCTAAATCCCCAACCCCGGAAGCTTTTTTTTTTGTTTCGCTTTGTTTGTTGGAGATGTGGGTTCTCTGCATAGCCCTGGCTGTCCTGGATCTTGCTCTGTAGACCAGAGCTCTGTCTGCCTCTGCCTCCTGAGTGCTGGGATTAAAGGTGTGAGCCACCACTGCCAGCCTCCCCCGACCTTTTTGAAAATGATTTATCATCATTTTATTAGCTATGTGCATCACGGTATCACTCTGATAAAATTAAAATCTCTGTCTCGTACCACCCACAAAATCAGCTCTGGACAGACGGCTTAAATGGCATGCAAAGCGCAGAATTCTGTCAGTAAACAATTTAAAGGAGCGTGCTTCAGAGGCACAGAACTGCCCCCAGCCTCCCTCCCTCCCTCCCTCTCTCCCTCCCTCCCTCCCTCCTACTGATTGAACCTAAGACCTTGTGTATGCTAGGCAATCTATCTACCACTGAGCTGTAATCCTCAGCTTTTTCATTCGGTTTTCATTTTAATTCACTCAATTTTCACTTAATTTATATAACTCCCCTCCCCTTTCATTAATTCTGAGAAGGTTTTGCCAAGTTGCCCAGGCTGCCCTTGACCACTGTCTCAGCCTCCCAAGTAGCTGGGATCACAGACCTGAACCACCAGGCCCAACTCAGCAAAAAAGAAACTTTGTTTTATGTGTTATGACAGGGTTTCACTACATATTCATGGCTGGCTCAGAACTCACTATGCCAGTGGTTCCCAACCTTTCTAATGAGGGATCCTCTACTACAGTTCCTCATGGTGTGGTGACCCCCCCCAGCCATGAAATTATTGTGTTACTGCTTCATAACTGTAGTGTAAATATCTGATACACAGGATATCTGATAAGTAA
This sequence comes from Peromyscus californicus insignis, assembly GCF_007827085.1. Lineage (NCBI taxonomy): Eukaryota > Metazoa > Chordata > Mammalia > Rodentia > Cricetidae > Peromyscus > Peromyscus californicus. Next base: position 175,269,464 of record NW_026294562.1, on the reverse strand, counting down.
CCCCAGAGAGGTCATGACCCGCAGATTGAGAACCACTGCACTGCGTAGGCCAGCTTGGCCTTGAACTCACTGAGATCAACCTGTTTCTGCCTCGGGAGTGCTGGGATTAAAGGCGTGCTCCACTACCACCTGGCCATAATGGACAATTTGACCACATTAAACTAAAGACTTTTGGTTCATTTAAAAAAATTTTTTTTCCATGAAGGGCCATTGAGATGGTTCAGTGGGGTAAGAACGCTTGCTACCAGGTGTGAAGACCCGAGTTCGATCCCCAGAAAGCATACAGTAAAAGAGAGAACTGGATCTCACAAGTGCACTCCATATCACTTGAGCACAGCCACTCATGTATACATTCTCTCTCTCTCCATAAAAATCACTGAGAGTGTGGAAAAGCAGACCATGGAGCAGGAGGTTAATAGTGTGAAGAACTGACAAACGGCTTGTGTTCAGAATATCAGAAGAGCAAACCATTCTTTTTTTTTTTTTTTTTTTCCAAAACAGGGTTTCTCTGTGTAGTTTTGGTGCCTTTCCTGGAACTTGCTTTGGAGACCAGGCTGGCCTCGAACTCACAGAGACCCGCCTGGCTCTGCCTCCCGAGTGCTGGGATTAAAGGCGTGCACTACCACCACCTGGCATTAAGAAAATAAATACCTTTTTTCCAGAGCTGAGGACTGAACCCAGAGCCTTGTGCTTGTTAGGCAAGTGCTCTACCACTGAGCTAAATTCCCAACTCTGCAAACCATTCTAAAAGCGAATAACCTGATAGAAAACAGGGCAAGACACTTGAACAGGCACATGACAAAAAGGGCATCCGAAGGGCCAGGTCCAAACCAAAAGCTGTCTAATTGTATTGCTCATCGGGGAAATGCAAATTAAAGCTACAAGGAGCTGCTACTACACACCCAACAGAATGACTAAAAATGAATTGCCTGACAATGCCAAGTGTTGGCAAGGATCTAGAGCAGTGGAAATGTTCCAGCGTGGATAGTAGAAGGTGAAGCCGTGACTACAGCCGCTTTGGGAAACTTCTGTTAGTATTGACCTAGGATGCACATAAACATACACACACACACACATACACATACACACACACACACACATACACACACATATATACATATCTATATACACACACAACACACACACATATATATATACATATCTATACACATGCACATACACACATACACACACATATGTACATATCTATACACACACACACACACACACACACACACACACACACACACACCCCATGTGACCCAGTCATTCTACTCTTGGCTCTCTACCTAAAAGAAGTGTGTATATATGTTCACCTACAAAACATCAACAAGAATGTTTAAAGCAAACCTACTTACAAGAGCCAAAGTCATCACTACATAAACTCCCATTTTCATTGACAGATGGCAGATAAATCATGGTGTGCTCACACAATGGAATACTCCTTGGCAATGAGAAGGAATGGAGCAGGTATCCGCCCAGCCCAGATAAATTTCACAATGATCACGCTGAGAGAAGGAGATCAAGTACAGGAGTTCATACAACATTTTTCTACTTGGGTCACGTGCACGGAGAGGCAAAATGAAACCACTGTGTACAAGAAGGCACTCTGGTGGGAACATCAAGGTCAGGTCAAAGTCAGTACAGTGGCTTCCTCTGTGAGGAGGAGGGCATGTAGAGGAGGAAGCTGACGTCATCGTGTTGCCCCCCACCCTCCACAGGGGTAATGAGTGCACAGGTATGACCCACAGTCATTAAGTGAAGCCCTCTGTCTCATGTGCCTTTCTGTTTGTGTGAAATATTTCATCAGCATTTTAAAACGATTCAGGAAAGCAGGCTCATTACAGCTTATCTTCCAAACTGTGCCGACTGCGTATCTTGGGTATCACGGTAATTGGAAGGGACCTTGCGCAGGGCACGTGTTCTGCGCCAGGCACGATTCTAAGTGGTTTCTGTCTGTGATCTAATCTGATCCCCTGCAACAACCCCAAGAACTCACTATTGTCATCCCCTTCAACAGATGGGGAAACCGAGGCATGGTGAGGCCAAATGACTTGCTTAAGGTTGATGCACTCGCTAGATTTTGACACAGGTCAGCTGGTCCCACAGCAGATGTTCCACACTCAACCTCAAGATCACAGCTACACAGCAGCTGTGGGTGCTGACTCCCACAGCCGCTCTCACAGACGAGGGCTCTTCTTCTCCCTCCCTCCCTCCCTCCCTCCCTCCTTTCTTTCCAGGGTCTCAAGTAGCCCAGGCTGTCCTCAAACTCAGTATATAGCTGAGCATGACCTTGAACTCCCAATCTTCCTGTTTCCAGTTTCCAAATGCTGGGTTCGTAAGAGTGCACCACAACACCCAGCTCCCTTCCGACATGGCTTCCTCCTCCTTCCCTCTTCCTTTTTTTGAGACAGCCCCTCATTCTAGCCTCGAGTGACCTGGAACTCACTGTGTAGCCAAATCTGGCCTTGAGCTATTAACAGCAGCAGTCTCCTGCCTCAGCTTCCCAGTGCTGGGATTAGATCACTGCACCCATCTCCACATATGTGGTTTCTCCTTCATTTTAAAATCACGTTGTTTCTTTATTTGGTGGGGCAGGGTGTGACTGTGGGTGTGTGAGCACCAAAGTGTGTGCCCATGGAGGTCACGCAGTTACTTCTCTCTTTCTGCCACGTGGGGCTTGAGGACGGAACTCAGGTCATCAGCTTGGCAGCAATCCCTTCAACCTGCTGAGCAGGCCTGAGAGGAACGCTGAAGGATGGATGTAGCACTTGGAGTTCAGCACACTGCTCCCCCCGCACACACACACACAAACAGGAGGGCAGCAGACCACCAAGTCACTACCTGACCTGGGCCTGGTCCAAGGAGAACTCCCAGGATGCTTCTAACTCCTATTACAGGCCTGTTGGGAACCCAAAACACTTGAAACTTCTAGACAAGGAGGAAGCCTTGCCCCCAGGACCCTGTGATGAGATCTGCTTGTGGCTGGGATGTTAGAACTTTCCTAATAAAGCTTTCATATGAAGAATAAAATGAAAAAACAAACAAACAAAATAACAAAGCAACAAAGCCTCTAGATTACCTGTTCTTTTGGATCTGACACCAGACTTGAGTTCGGTGAACATGTGAATCAGCACAGCCTGGCATGGTGGTGCTTGGCATCTCAGCACACGGGAGTCAGAGTAGAAGGATTGCAGAAAAGGCTCAGGGCCAGCCTGGGCTACATAATAAATTCCAGGCCAATCTGGACTACATTTCAAGACCCCCAACTTAAAATAAATAAACCCACATGCGAGGGCCTGGAGGAATATAAACAAACACACATGTATACAAATGCACAGCTGTGATAAAGAATTTAAAACAAGCAAACAAGCACACATGTATACAAATGCATAGCTGTGATAAAGAATTTAAAACAAGCAAACAGAAAAGCCCGGCATGATGTCACATGGCTGTAATAGAAACGCTTGACAGACTGAGTCAGAAGGATCAGGAGTTGGGGTTATCCTCAGCTACATGGTGAGTTCCAGGCTAGTCTGGGCTATATAAAACCCTGTTTTCAAATAAACGCAAGAGTACATATGATGCTGTACTACACACTGGCTGAAAAAGTATCTGGCAATGTGCAACTTGGTGGTTTGGGTTTCTTTTGTAAATCTGTGTGTTTATCTTATACATGTAAAAACACGACTGGTGTGAGCCTCAGGAGCTTGCCACAGGCACTCTCTGCATAAAACCAGTTAAGAACCTTCCATTCTGGAAGGTCACCGGGAAGAATACCCGAAGGCAAGGCTTTCAGTGTGGCTGCCCCAGTAGTGGTGAGTCAAAAGTTGAAATTGACGAAAAGAGCTGTTTTGTGGTATTTTATTTTAAGATAGGGTCTAGTTAGGCAGCCTCAAACTCCTGGCCCCCTGTTCCAGCCTCCTACGTGTTGGGATTAAGGGGATGCACCACTGCCTCCAAGTGACTTACTTTTATTTATTTTATTTTTGAGACCAGCTCTCACTGTGTAGCCCTGGAACTCACGCAGACCAGGCTAGGTGGCTTTGAACTTACAAGGACTCTCTGCCTCCCCAGTGCTGGAGTTAAAGGGTGTGAAACACCAGAGCCGGGCCCAAGTGATTTATTTATTTATTATTATGATTGCATTTTAAGTTGTGATGAAGATTCTGGAAAGATTGGGGAGTTCAAAAGTGCTAAGGACTGGAGACCCCACCCTGAGTCTCCACACCCTCCACCAGCAAAGACTGAGACACTTAATTTACAAATCTAAACCGCGGAATCATCGCGTCTGCAGACAGAAAATGGGTGGAAGACAGAAAACCCAAACACCCGCTTCCTCAAGAACGTGTCTGCGGTGGGTCTGGGGAATCCTAAGCATCCTTTGCCAAAAGCCCCCTCAGCACCCAGACAGCTTATAAAGGTTTACCCACCAAATCCCCACTTGTTCCCACCCAGACTCCGGGGGCGGGTTCTGGACTTGAACTTGGTTCTCAGCACAGCACACCGGGGTACGTGCCTACCATCCCCTCCTTTTTACAGGTGAGAAAACAGGCCGGAGCGAGGTTGAGCAACTGTGCCTAGGGCGCCGGGCTCACAAACGCTGCCGTTGTCACCAGGGCCTTGGGAGTTTGTGTTTTCCAGAATGCCCAGGGTGGGTTTGGGAAGCTGGAAGGAGTTGAGAGGAAGATGTTGCTGGCGCGATAGCGAGGGCTGAGAACCCCGAGGTCGCGGCCTCCCGTGGGGCTGAAGGCAGGTGACTGTCACCCCGGGGCTCCGCAGCTGGGAAGGTGGGACGCCGAGGGACAGCGCAGCCTTACCTGTCCCGGCGCTCACCTGCTGCCTGGCTCGGAGGTGGCAGTGTTCCATGCTTTTCTGGGTCCCCCTTTCTGTGCCCCACCCTGAGGGGGGCGGGAGGGTGGGCGTGGGGTACTAGAGACCGGCCAGACCTGTGGGACCCGGGGCTCGGGCTGTCTGGGGAGCCCGTCAGTCACCCGATGCAGCCGGCTCTTCCGGGGCTGGGACACCTGTGGGCGGCGGGAGCCTGTGTCCTTGCAAGCGCATAAATACTGCAGCGCATCGGTGGTGGCCGAGAGGACCGTGAGGGCAGCTGGAGCGCCCCTGAGGGTGAGCCGGGGTCCCCTCCCCGATTGCGCCCCCCACGCCCCAGCTCCCGGCCTTCCGGGGATGGTTCCTCCAGACCCGATGCACCTGCCCAGGTCCCCAGGGCAGGTGGACAGAACCTCAGAACCTCAGTCGGCCAGAGAACTGGGGAGAAAACGGGGTTCAGGCACATGCAGGTTCAGGGCTGGGGAGGCAGCTAGGGTGAGGATGGAGCCCGGCTGGAGGCAGGATGGGATGCTGGAGAGAGGAAAGAGACCAGGTTGCTCCTGGCAGGTGGAGCTAATGAGCAATCTGGGAGTAGAGTGGGAGCTATGGGGTCCTGAAGAATAAAGTGGAAATCTGATAATGGATGCAAAGAATTCGGGGAATAGATTGCTAAGGAAGGCTGAGATCTTGGGGATGGAGTTGTCAAAGGTGTCTGAGCCCCAGGCCCCCGAAGCTGGGACTGCTACAATTAGCCAGATGGACCGCTGAGGATGGAGCCCTCAAAGGCATCCCGCCCTCAGTCACCCAGCCCCCTCCCCAAGCCCCTCCCAGAAGCAGGAGCCTGGGCCGGAAGGGTTCAAAAGCCAGCTTCATCTCATCTGTGCCATTGAGTCACCTGGTTGCTCAGTTTCCTATATGTGACGGGGCTGATGATGACTGTGGCCACCACCTCACAGGAATGCTGCGAGGCCTCCCGGCGTTAATCTATGCAAAGTGCTGAGCAGCGAGGCTCGGAGACCTCATTAATTATTCTCTCTCACCAGCATCTGCTTCGCCACTCCCCTCAGAGACGTTTCAGTCATTCAGTCTCCCTCCCCGACGGACACCCTGACCCACGGACAGACACAGACGGCCCTGCCTGGCATCTCTCCATTCTCCATCCTCTGTGGGACCCACCAACGGAACCTGATCGCATCCCTGCATTTGACTCTGCCCCCACCATCCCCCTACCATGAGCCCCTATTTTGGGTGCTGGCTCTACTACTGTCTGCTCCTCCTTTTCTCCCTGGCAGTCCAGGGATCCCCGGAGTATCCTCACGTTACCCCAGAGCAAGTCCATCTGTCCTACCCAGGTAAGTGCCCCGGACTCTCAACCTCATTCTGCCTCTCCTTCTTCAGCCCTGGGGTTGTCTGGGGGTGAAGGGCTCAGGAATCTCTGTGGAAACCCAGGCTGGTGACTTGCACTTCTGAGCCTCAGTGATCTGCCTCTGTGAAATGGGATTTCAGCAGGCCTGTGTCCCACTGTGTGGGGAAGGATGAAGCTGCTCTGGAGGATTGTCCTCACTCACCGCCTCACTGTCTTACCCCAGGAACTGGCATGTTATCACAGAGTTCAGAAGTCAATTGTGGAAGAAGCCAGTAAATGAATAAAGGGGGAACTAGATCTCCCTGGGTCCCCTCTTTCTCCATCCCTCCTAGCCCAGGCTGGTCTTGTGTTCCTAAAATTCCTGCCTCTACTTCCCAAGTGTTTGTTTTATTCTTTTGAGACAGTTTCTCAGACTTGTAGCCCAGGCTAGCCTGAAAGTATCCCTGTGCCTTTTTTCTGTCTTAGGCTCTCAGGTGCTGGGATTGAAGGGGTGAGCCACGACGCCATGCGTTTTTCTTCTCTCTCCTCTTCTTTCTTTCTCTCTCTGTCTTTTCTTTTGGAGACTAGGTCTTAGGGGTTGAACTCAGGGCCTTGTGCATGCTGAACAAGCACTCTACGGAACTGAGCTACACCAGATGTTTTTGGTTTTGTTTTTTTAAAATCTGGTTTATTAAGACAGAGTCTTGATCTGTACCCCAGGCTAGCCTTGAATCTCAATCCTTCTGCCTCAGCCTCCCAAATATTGGGATTTCAGGCACGGACCACTGCTCCAGGCTGGAGGAGATCTGTTATCAAGAGGTGGTAGGAGCTGGAGAGGTTACTCTAAACTCAACACTCAGGAGATGAGGCACTAGAGACAGGTGTTCAAGGCCAGCGTTGGCTAAAGAGCAAATCTGAAGCCAGCCTGGGCTTCATAAGACCCTGCCTCCAAAAAAAAAAAAAAATCTATCTATTGGATGTATTAGCTCTCACCTCTATGCCCAGCACTTGAGAGGTAAAGGCAGGTGGATCTGTTCAAAGCCAGCCTTGGCTATAAAGTGAGTTCCAGGCTAGCCTGGGCTATGTGAGACCCTGTCTCAAAACAAAACAAAACAAAAAAGAGGTATGGGGCACATGGGACAAGGCTTGGAGACTCTGGCTCCTCTGTGTGCAGACTGCCTGAGTTCAAATCCCAGATCTGTCACTTAGCTGCTAAGGCACACTTGGGCACTGAGGGCCAGTGGGGGGATAAGAGGTGACCTTGTGGTAGGAGTTACGGGTTGCCAGTTGTTTTCTGTGCAGTCACATGACTGAGCTCTGGGTGGAACAGAGACCCTCTCTCACCCCATTTTGTGTTAGAGCCGGGTTATACCACCAGAGGTGGCCGCCAACCTTAGGGAACGAATGGGTTCATGCGATGGGTTTCCTTACATGTGCGATGCTTTGTTTTGATTTTAAAAAAATCAAGATAGTGGTTTCAGGACATTTTCGTTAGGATTTTTTTTACATGTGTTTATTTATTTTGTGTGTATGGATGTGCATATGTGTGTGTCCCTGCTGTGTGCGCGTGTATGTCAGAGGACAACTCTCAGGAGTGGGTTCTCTCCTTCCATCTTGGGAGTACCAGGACTGAACTCAGGTCATCAGGCTTGGTAGCAAGCACCTCTACCCACTGAGCCATCTGGCCGGCACCAGGACATTTTCATAGTTTCTATCATGGCACCCTCCCCGTTTCCTCTCCCTCCCATCCCTCCTCCCTCTCTCTCACTGGTCCTCTTCCTCCTCCAATAATCTCCCATCTGCTCTCATATGGGCACACACACGTGTGTATGTAATTGGTCAGCTTCGGAGTCTTTGCAGGAGAGAGGACATGGGCTGATGTCCTTCATCCCCATCGTCCCCTCTCCCTCCCTCCCTTTTAGACTGTTTCCTCTCCCTCGTGGGATAAAATCACACACAGACACACACACACACACAGACACAGACACACACACACACACACACACACACACACACACACACACACACACACACTCACACACACCGGATTCTGCATATGAGGGAAACTGATCTCTCTCTCACTCCACTGACTGGGATTCATCCCCAACACTGCCAAACACAAAACTCCAAAAAGAAGAAAATAGTGACAAAGACCTCCTGTGTAATCGTCATTTTTGTTGAGTGAGAACTATATTTACCAAAGAAGGGAGTTAATGAAGAATGCTGTCGTTTTACTTTGTTTTTAAAAACCCATTACGTTTTATTTATTTATCTCTTAATAAATGTGTGTAGCGGTCAGAGGACAGCTCGCGAGAGTCAGTCCTGGAGATCGCCCTCCAATCATCAGGCTTGGCGGCAGGCCCCTTTGCCCACTGAACCATGAACCATCCCACCAGCCCGTATTTTTAAACTGTGCAATTTAAATTTTTTCACCGCTGAGTGCGTGCATGTGGACGCCTGTGCAATGACGCGTGTGTGGAGGTCGGTGAGGGGAATATCACTGACTCAGTGGTTTCAAATCTCCCCTTTAAACCTCCTGGATTTGCTGCTGTGTGTACACAGGTGGGGCCAGAGGACCGGTGGGTTGGGTTGTCAGCTTGGCAGCAGGTGCCTTTACCCACTGGGCGAGCTCAGCAGCCCTTAAATCTCTTTAACGTCAGGCTGAGTAGACGTGGGGTTCTCCTGGATTTACTTCCAGTTCAGTCCATCTGGATCCACCGTTCTGGCTGCTGTGAGGCTGTGCAATCTCACACAGAGGGGCAGAAGCAGGGGACAAGAACTCGACGCAGTCGGGGATAGCTGCGGCTCCTTTTCTTTGGAACTACCCCCAAATGTAACATAGGATTGTTTCTTGTTGGTCAAAAATTTAAAGCTTTGCCAGGCAGTGGTGGCACAGGCCTTTAATCCCAGCACTCAGGAGGCAGAGGCAGGTGGATCTCTGAGCTTGAGGCCAGCCTGGTCTACAGAGCAAGTTTCAGGATAGCCAGGGCTGCACAGAGAAACCCTGTCCTGAAAAGCAAAAAAACAAATGAAACAAAAACGTAAAACTTTTAAATTTGAAGTAATTTGAGACTTGTAGAGGAATTCCTGAGGTGGTAAAGCCACCTGGGCCTGGTTGCACATGTCTGCAGTCTCAGTATTCTGAAGGAAGAGGCAGGAGGGTGATGAGTTCAAGAGCAGCCTCGACCTTGTCTCAAAAATAATAGAAGTATTTAAACCCAGCACTCAGGAGGCAGAGTGAGTTCCAGGACAGCCAGGGGTGCACAGTGAGAGTCTGTCTCCAAAACAAAATGACAATAATAGTAATAACAATAATACTAAATAGAGACCCACTGAGGTAGAGTCTGGCTGTAGGTCACACAACCTGGAATAATGTTAATATTAATAGAGTCCACTATCCTCATTTAAAGCTTTTATTTTCTTTTATATTTTCTTTTTCAGGTTAGTTTTTTCCCCCCCAAAATTGGGCATACTGTACTTTGGATTCCTTATTTATTTATTTATTTATTTATTTATTTATTTATTTAGTTGTTGATGTTGTTTTGAGACAGTCTCGCTATGAAGCCCTGGCTGGTCTTCAAGTCACTATGTAGGTCAGGCTGTCCTCTAACTCATAGAAATCCACCTGCCTCTGCCCCTCAAGGTGCTGGGATGAAAGGTGTGTGCCATCAAGTCTGGCTGAATTCCTTCTGTTTTTAATAATTTATTTTTTACTTTTATGTGTATGGTGTTTTGCCCGTGTGTGTATCTGTGCACCATGTGTGTCCCTGTGCAGGTGTAGGCCAGAAGAAGGCATCTGATCCCTTGTGAGCCAACATGTGTATGCTGGGAGCTGAACCCAGGTCCTCTGGAAGAGCAGCCAATGCTCTTAACCACTGAGCCATTGCTCCAGGCCTCTGACATCTTTTTATTGTTGTTGGTTTGGGGAAAGGGTCTTGTGCAGTTCAGACTGGACTTGAATTCTCTATTAGCCAAGAAAGATAACATCTTATGTAACAGTGGTAGGACTATTAAACATTGAAATTTGAGGGGCTGAGGAGATGCTTCAGTGGTTAAGAGCACTGGCTATTCTTTCAGAGGACCTTGGTTCAGTTCTCAACACCCACAGGGCAGTGCACAAACATCTGTAACTCTAGTTCCAGGGGATCCAGTGCCTTCTTCTGACCTCCATGGGTATCAAGCATATGGAACACAGATATGCTCGCAGCTGAACACTGATACACACAAAATCAATCTGAAAGAGAATTGCAATCCCAGCTACTTGGGAGGCTGAGGCGGGAGGAATGCTGAACTCAGGAGCATGAGATCTGTCTAGACTGCAATGAAACCCACGTAAAAACAGAAGGAAAGCCAGGCACGGTGACATCGTGAGTTCCAGGCTACCCAAGGGTACTGAGTAAGACTCTAAGACTCTAACCATAACAAACCAAAGCAGAGTCAAACTAAACAAAGGCAGGAATGAACACTGGCAGATTCTAGTTAAACTGCAGACCTCAATCAAACATCCCCAAGGTCACCACTAATTTTATTACAAGGTCTCACCTTGGGCTGAGGGAAGGCGCGGCTTTTGTCTCCTGCTGTGCTATGTCTGGATCAATAGCCCAGGCTAGCCTCAAAGGGGAAATCCTCCTGCCTCAGTTTCTCGAGTGCAAGAATTGCAGGGTGTGCACCCCCCACAGCCAGCATGTAAATCCTTATCTTCTGTGACCTTTGTATTTTCTGAGAACTGGTCAGTTTTTTAATCTCTTTGCTATTGTTTGGAGGTTAATACTAATGTTGCATTTGGGGCGAGAAGATTGTAGCTATGACTTTGTGTCCTTCTCTGCACTGGAGAGTCTGTGGTGTAGATAAGCCTTATGCCTGCCCCCGCTGCTGCTGCTGCTGCTGCTGCTGCTGACCCTGATTCATTGGCTCTTTAAGCAGATGCCTGCTGGGTCTATCTGCTGTAAAGCCTTTATCCTTTGTAGCTAATGAATAGCTTGGGGAGAGATTGCTCAAGGAGATGCAAGTCCTGTTTCTCCACAAATTTTCACCCACTGGTTTGTTTTAGCATCCATCAGTGGCTCCCAACTGCAGTAACTCTTAATATTGTGCTCGCCTAATTGGGACTTTTAAATTTTCCTTTTCCTTCTTTCCATATATATGTTTGTAAAAAATGTTCATCTGTATGAATACAGATGAATCTCATTCTCCCACATGCTAGGCAAGGGCTGTACTGTTGAGCCACACCCCAGCCCCTCACTGGGGGATTCTAGGCAGGGGCTCTACCACTGAGCCACACCCCCAGCCCCTCACTGGGGGATTCTAGGCAGAGGCTCTACCACTGAGCCACACCCCCAGTCCTTTACTGGGGGATTCTAGGCAGGGACTCTAGCTCTGAGCAACACCCCCAGCCCCTCACTGGGGGATTCTAGGCAGGGGCTCTACCACTGAGTCACACCCCCAGCCCCTCACTGGGGGATTCTAGGCAGGGGCTCTAACACTGAGCCACACCCCAGCCCCTCACTGGGGGATTCTAGGCAGGGGCTCTACCACTGAGCCACACCCCAGCCCCTCACTGGGGGATTCTAGGCAGGGGCTCTACCACGGAGCCACACCCCAGCTGTTCCTTTCCATCTAACTGAAATTTTAGTGTTAGGAAAACCTGTCCCTCGCCCCTGCTTACTTCACTCATCTATTTATTCAATGATTTCTTCCCATGCCAGACTTGTGAATTTTTTTTTTTCATTCTCTGGGTAAAAATCCAGCACCATCATTTTGTATTGCTTTTCACAGTGTCCCAGATTTAGTCTCTTGGAATTTGTTTGCATTGGGCTTGGGAGTGGTGGTGTGCTGGAAATGTGAGTCAGTGGTAGAACATTTGCCTCGTATGTCTCAAGCTCTGAGATCCCCCTGCACCTAAAAAATTCCTTCTTCCTGCATTAGAGGCACGACTGACCTGGTCCCTGCGCTGATGAGGTCTGTTTTATCGTTAGCTTCATTAGTCCTTTAGAACGCTGCTTTCCATGCAACTTTCTCCCCACTTCCTTCAGTGTGTTGATGGCATTCACTTTCCAATATAGCCATGTGCTGTATTTTCCCTTCACATCTGGCTGATTTTAATGTTCTCTTAAGTTTTACTGTATTTATGAGCACGTGCGTGCGTGCGTGCGTGTGTGCGTGTGTGCGTGCGTGTGCCTGTTTGTCTGTATGTGTACCATATGCATACAGTGCTCTTGGAGGCCAGAAGAGGGTGCTGGATTCCCTGAAATCGGATCACTGATAGTTGTGAGCCATTGTGTGGGCGCTAGAAACTGAACCCGGGTCCTCTGCAAGAGCAGCCAGTGCTCTTAACCACTGAGCCATCGGGTTCGTGTGTGTGTGTGTGTGTGTGTGTGTGTGTGTGTGTGTGTGTGTGTGTGCGTGTGAGAGAGAGAGAGAGAGAGAGAGAGAGAAGAGGAGAGGGTACATGAATATAATATAATCCGAGAAGTTAGACTGATATGAAAGGTCACCTGGAGAAGTATCTGCTCTCACTGTTATGCTAATCCCATTGCCCACCCTCACCCCACCCCCATATGTCCGTCTTTTCAGCTCCTGGGGTGTCCTTTCTGTATTCCCTTTGTACATGTGAGCAGTGGCTTTCCTAGCTCTATATCCCCGAGTTTTAGGGCGGCTAACTATATGATTTGTCTCTGATGCTAGCTATGTAGCCCAGGCTGATCTCAAACTCCTGATCCTCCTGCCTCAGCTTCCCAAGTGGATGGTCTTACAGATGTGCTCCACCATGCCTTGCTAAGTTGACCTGCCTTTCAAATTACTGGCAGAAGAATCTATGACCTTAATGTTATAGTAGCACTTGGTGTTTTTACTTACTGTGGTTGTACTTGGTGTTTAGAGAGAGCTGGCCTAGAACTCACCATGTGGCCTGGGCTGGCTTTGAACTCATGGAATTACAGGTGTCCTCACCACCCCAGTCTCCATGTGGCATTTTGTTTATTGCTTGCTTGTGTATGAAGGGGGATATACACATTGTGTGGAGATCGGAGGACAACTTGCAAGAGTTGATCTCTCTCCTTCCACCATGGGTTCCTGGGCTTGAACTCAAGTCTTTAGGGCATCACAGCCAGTGTTCTGACCAGCGAGCCGTCTCACTGGCCGGCCCTCCGCTTGGTTTTCTTTTTTTCTTATTTTTTTGAGACAGAGTTTCTCTGTGTAGACCTGGCTGTCCTGGAACTCACTCTGTTGACCAGGCTGGCCTCGAACTCACAGAGATCCACCTGCCTCTGTCTCCCAAGTGCTGGATTAAAGGTGTGCGCCACCGCCGCCCGGCTCCACGTGGTATTTTTAAAGCCTGGATTTGGTTGTTTGATTTGAGAGTCTGAAGTGCATATTCCTCTTCTGGAGCCCTGTTAGTGTTGGGAGCTCTTTCATTTTTCTTTAATATATCTGTGTTTGAGTTGCAAAAGGAAGGAAGGAGAAAGAGAGCAGAGAGAGAGAGAGAGAGAGAGAGAGAGAGAGAGAGAGAGAGAGAGAGAGAGAGAGAGAATTAGAGGCCGTCATTAAGGAACCTGACCTGTGATATAAAAAGCCACTGTGGGGGTTGGGGATTTAGCTCAGTAGCAGAATGCTTACCTAGCAAGTGCAAGGCCCTGAGTTTGGTCCTCAGCTCTGAGGCCGGGGCTGGGGCCGGGAGTGGGTGGTAAGCCACTGTGTACAGATTTGTTCTACAGACAGGCATGGTGACTCACTCCTACTGTCCCAGCTGAGGCAGGAGGATTACTGCAGGTGCAAGGCCGTTCTGGGCTACACAACAAGGTCCGAGCTAACCTGGGATACAGCAAGAGAGCCTGTCCTTCCCGCAGACAGCTTCCACTTGCCCCTCCCGGTCACTTTCTTACTTAGCTGCCTCCGGACACCTGTCTGGAGCTCCCTCATGGTGTCCCGAGTGTGCCTCGCTGGCTGCAGGCTAGCACACACGGAGGAAGAATCGGGACGTTGACTCAGCCTGTGAGTCTCATTGTTACGAGTTCCTTGCCTAAGGTTGTCCCTCCTAGTCACTAAAGAGGTCTGCCAGGGCATTCTCAGGATGCCAAACCAGTCACCTACAAACAAAGGCACAGGGCCACAGTGTTTGCACAGAACCTCCAGCACCCTGCAAGTCACCTCGCTATGACTCAGTCTTCGCACGGTACTCGAAAGTAGCTACTGTGTCACGATGTTTCTTTGTTTGTTTTGTCTTGATTTTAATTAGTTTATATGAATCACACACCAGAAGCCTCAAAACGACGTTTTCTCTTTATTTATTTTGGTTTTTCAAGACAGAGTTTCTCTGTGTGGCCCTGGCTGTCCTGAAACTCAAACATAGCCCAGACTGGCCTCGAACTCACAGAGATCCACCGGCCTCTGCCTCCCGAGTGCTGAAATTAAAGGCGTGCGCCACCACCGCCTACCCCATTTTTGTACATGTATATGATGTTTGTAATGTATACATTTTTGGACGTGTATATAATGTATTTGGGTCACATTCACCTACCCCTCACCCTCACTTGTTCTATCCCCCCCCTCTACTGTCTCCTTCCTCTTCCAACTACTCCTCCTCTTCTCCTGTCGTGTATGTGTGGTGTGTGTGTGTGTGAGTGTGTGTGTGTGTGACTGTGTGTGTGACTGTGAGGTGTGTGTGAGTGTGTGTGTGAGTGTGTGTGGTGTGTGTGGTGTGTGGTGTGTGGTGTGTGTGTATGTGTGTGTGTGTGAGTGTGTGTGTGTGTGGTGTGTGTGTGACTGTGAGGTGTGTGTGAGTGTGTGTGTGTGTGAGTGTGTGTGTGTGGTGTGTGTGGTGTGTGTGGTGTGTGGTGTGTGTGTGGTGTGTGTGTGTATGCGTGTGTGTGTGGTGTATGTGTGTGTGTGGTGTATGTGTGTGTGAGTGTGTGTGTGTGTGTGTGTGTGTGTGTGTGTCTGACCTTGAGTTTCCTCACGTTGCTTACAGAGCGCGGGTGAATGGTTACTTACAGGAGCACGATCTACACACAGCAGACCGCAGGTCCTTAGGGCAGGGCTGGTGTGTTCCTCCCTCCTCCAGGTTTGAGTTTTTTTTTTAAACAGAGCCTTGCTATGAAGCTCAGGTTAGCTCAGAATTTGTTATGTAGTCCAGGCTGGCCAAGAAGTTCCAATCCTCCTGCCTCAGTCTCCGGATGCTGGCTATATGGTGCTGAGGATGGGACCCAGAGCTTGTGCTCACTGGGCAGACACTCTACACACTGAGCCACAGCCCCAGCCCCGCTCCCAACAATTTATTTGTACTATTTTATGTGTGTAGGTGCTTTGGCTGCATGTCTATCTGTGAATCATTTCATGTCAGGTGCCATCTGAGACCAGAAGAGGATATCAGATCCCCGGGAACTGGAGTTACAGACAGTTGTGTGCTGCCTTGTGGGTGCTGGGAATTGAACCCAGGTCCTTTGGAAGAGCAACCAGTGCTCTAACCACTGAGCAATCCCTCCACCCTCCCCAAATATTTTTATAAATTCATTTATTATTTTGTTCATGTGGGAGGTAGGCACACCCATGCCACAGCACACATGTGGAGGTCAAAGGCCTGTTTTTTGTTTGTTTGTTTGTTTTTTATTGTTGTTGTTGTTGTTGTTTTTTTGGTTTTTCGAGACAGGGTTTCTCTGTGTAGCTTTGTGCCTTTCCTGGATCTCGCTATGTAGACCAGGCTGGCCTCGAACTCACAGAGATCCACCTGCTTCTGCCTCCCGAGTGCTGGGATTAAAGGCGTGCGCCACCGCCGCCAGGCTGTTGTTTTGTTTTAAGACAAGGTCTCAGTATGCAGCCCTGGATGGCTTATAGTTCACTATGTAGACCAGGCTGGCATCAACCCACAGAAATATGTCTTCCTCTCTTAGGATTAAGAACTGCCTAGCTCTGAGGACTTTTGGAAGCCATGTGGGTCTTGGGATTGGAACTCAGGTCACAATGATTGAGCCGTTTTGACAACCGTTTTCTCTCCAGAGTATTTTCAACCCACAGTTGATTGAATTCCAGGACCTGCAACCCAGGTCCTATTGCAACTTCCTATTGTATTTGTATGCATCTATGCTTCCTCACAACCTTGAAGGGTAGACAGCCCTATTCCGTTTCACATATGGGGAAACTGAGGCTCGGGGAGGCGAAGCCACTTCCAAGGGAAGCCCAGCTTGGAAATAGCAGAGGGCGCAGACTGAACAGCTGCTGCTAAGTGCCGCCCCTTCCCACCCTCCCACCCTCCCACCACCCACCCTCCCACCACCCACCACCCACCACCACCCTCCCACCCTCCCACCACCCACCCCCACCCTCCCAACCCCTACACCCCACTCCTAACCCCACCCCGACATTTCCTGCTTGATAGCCTCCCGCAGGCCTCGCTCTGGTTCCTCTCTCCCCAGGTGAGCCAGGCTCCATGACAGTGACCTGGACCACGTGGGCTCCAGCCCGGTCGGAGGTGCAGTTTGGCATACAGCTGTCCGGGCCCCTCCCATTCCGTGCCCGCGGCACCGCCAGCACCTTCGTGGATGGGGGGATTCTACGGCGCAAGCTGTACATGCACCGCGTGACGCTGCGGAAGCTGGTGCCCGGGGCCCAGTACGGTGAGAGGATGGGCAGTGGGCAAGGGGGAGGTATGTTCCAGAGGCTCTCCAGCCCTGCCGCTGAGGCTGGGCTGGCGGCTCATCTGCCAGACGTGTGAGACCCTGGGGTACGAGATCAGGTGTGACAACACAGGCCTGTCATCCCAGCCCTTGGAAGGAGGCAGGAAGATTCGAAATTCCAGGTCATCCTGGGCTACATAGATAGTTGGAGACTAGCCTGGGCTACCAGAAACGTTGTTGCTAAAAAAAAGTAGTGATGATGATGATGATGATGATGATGATGTTTCTGTGTTTTCCTCCCTCTCCAGCGGCATGAGGGGCCTGTTGGAAAGGTCCTGGTCCCTGCCTCCCCAGCTGACAGAGGTCTGGGTTTTTTTTTCCCCTCAGTTTACCGTTGTGGCAGCTCTCAGGGCTGGAGTCGGCGGTTTCGCTTCAGGGCCTTGAAGAACGGGGTCCACTGGAGCCCCCGCCTGGCTGTGTTTGGGGACATGGGGGCTGACAATGCGAAGGCCCTGCCCCGGCTGCGGAGAGACACCCAGCAGGGCATGTTTGACGCGGTGCTCCATGTGGGTGAGGCACGGGCGCGGGCGCGCCCAGAGGCTGGCAGGCCGGGTGCCCATAAGTCCAGTTCTGGGATGGGCTGGTGGGGCGGGGTGGTTCTGAAGGGATGTGGTTGGGGGCTGAGGGTGGGAGTTGAGGCTGACCCCAGATATGAGGTCTGAGGTTAAGATCTCAGCTCTGGTCCCTATACATTCCAGCACTGATTTCCTATTTTTTTGTTCTTATTGTTATTAGGCTCATTCAGAATACACAGAAATGTTATAATAAATTAAAATGACTGGGCATAGCAGCACATGTCTGTAATCCCAGCAGTGGAGAGGCTGAGGCAGGAGAGTTGCCCAGAATTCAAATCCAGCCTGAACAGTTTAAGTGAGACCTTTGTTTAAAAAAACCAAGGGCAGGGCCGGGCGGTGGTGGTGCACGCCTTTAATCCCAGCACTTGGGAGGCAGGCGGATCTCTGTGAGTTTGAGGCCAGCCTGGGCTACAGAGCGAGTTCCAGGACAGGCTCCAAAGCTACACAGAGAAACCCTGTCTCAGAAAACAAAACAAAACAAAACAAACAAACAAACAACAATAACAACAACAAAAAACAAGGACTATGGGTGTGGCTCAGTGGTAGAGCCCCTGCCTAGAATCCCCCAGTGAGGGGCTGGGGTGTGGTTCAGTGGTAGAGCCCCTGCCTAGAATCCCCCAGTGAGGGACTGGGGTGTGGCTCAGTGGTAGAGCCCCTGCCTAGAATCCCCCAGTGAGGGGCTGGGGTGTGGCTCAGTGGTAGAGCCCCTGCCTAGAATCCCCCAGTGAGGGGTTAGGGATGTAGAGCACTTGCCTAGCGTCTAGAAGATCTTGGGGTCAATCTCTCGCAATAATAAAAGAAACGGTTGCTTGGTAAAATCAGCATCAAACCAGACCCAGCTGTGTGATGGGAGCAAACGAGACAGAGAGCTGGGCTGCTGGGTCAGCTCATATATGAGAAGGTCTGAGGTAGGGATCAAGACCCAGGTCCTGACCCTAGAAAGCAGAGCCTGGGCCTCACTCCCCCCCATTCCCTACTGCCCTCAGGAGACTTCGCCTACAACATGGACCAGGACAACGCTCGCGTTGGGGACAGATTCATGCGGCTCATTGAACCTGTTGCAGCCAGTGTGCCATACATGACATGTCCGGGGAACCATGAACAGCGCTAGTGAGTGTGGCGGGCTGCAGCCGGGCAAAAGCCAGATTAGTGACAACAACTGTGTCCTTGTTAGAGTCTCGCTGAAGTGCCTCATGCTGCAGGTGCCTCGTCTGTGGTAGAAAAAGAAGAGATTAAGGGCGGGCTGGGAACCGTACTCTGGCCTCAAGGTTGAGGGGTAGGGTTAGAGGCTGCTGAATCCAGGGCCTTACCCCTTGCTCTTTATAATTTCTTTTTTTTTCCCCCCAGCAATTTCTCTAACTACAAGGCCCGCTTTAGTATGCCAGGGGACAATGAAGGCTTGTGGTACAGGTAATATGGAGGGTCGGACCGAGCCCCCCGAGGGACGGGTCATGCAGACTTCCCATCTCTGACCCTTGCCTTTTGACCCCTGTAGCTGGGACCTGGGTCCTGCCCATATCATCTCGTTCTCCACTGAGGTGTATTTCTTTCTCCACTATGGCCGCCACCTGGTTGAGAGGCAGTTCCGCTGGCTGGAGAATGACCTCCAGGTAGGCCCGAGTGCAAGCCCCCTCCGGCCTCTCAGCCCTATCGCTGTCCCTCACGCCAGTTTTTTTCCTCTAGAAAGCCAATAAGAATCGGGCAGCTCGGCCATGGATCATCACGATGGGTCATCGGCCTATGTACTGTTCCAACGCGGATCTGGATGACTGCACGAGGCACGAAAGCAGGGTGAGGTCCCTTCCCTGGGTGGCTGTGAGACTTGGTGGGAGGACGGGCCTCCTCACCTCCCTGCTCATCCCAACAGGTCCGAAAAGGCCTCCACGGCAAGCTGTTTGGGCTAGAGGACCTTTTCCATAAATATGGTGAGTGATCCTGGGGAGTCCCCTGCCCCATCTCTCTCCACCTGGGAGCCTGATGGTCGCTGTTTCCGCCTTAGGTGTGGATCTGGAGTTCTGGGCTCATGAACACTCCTATGAACGTCTATGGCCAATTTACAACTACCAGGTGAGGCCCAAGGAGGACTCAGGACCGAATGGCTGATGTCCATGTGGTCAGACCCTCCCCAGGGCCTGACCAGCTGTGACCCATCCTTTCCTCCAGGTGTTAAATGGCAGCCTGGAAAAGCCCTATACCAATCCTCGAGGCCCGGTTCACATCATCACAGGATCTGCGGTGAGCAGGTGGGAAGGGACTGGTTTAGACTAGTTTAGACATGATGATGGTGACCACCGCGGCACTCTGAACGGGGAGACTAGGTGCTGCTGATAGTATGTTCATCAGACAGATGGGGTCGCGGAGGCTAGGGTAGGAAACACAGCGGGCCACAGATGGGTGAAGCACAGTGGTTGAAATCCCTGTGTGGTGGTGCATGCCTGTAACTCTGGCATTCGGGAGGCTGGGAGCCCGAGGACTGCTCTGAGTTCAAGGCCATATATAGTGAATTCTGGACCAGCCTGGGCTACAATATGAGACAGTATCTCAAAAGACCAAACAGGACCAGAGTGAGTAATGGCCAAACCTGATTACCTGAGTTCAATTCCCAGGGCCCAACATGTGGAAAGAGAATATAACACACACACACACACACACACACACACACACACACACACACACACACACACACACACACAGAGACACTTGCTGAATAAATGTAGTTAATAATAATAATAATAATAATAATAGTAAGACAAGCAAAAGCACAAAACAAAGCTAGCCATCATGGGGCAGCTTGTACTCTTAGCACGTGGGAAGTGGAAGCAGGAGGATCAGGAGTTTGGGTCATCCTTGGCTACACAGCAGCTTTGAGGCCAGCATGGACTTACATGAGACCCGGGACAGACAGTGGGTTGGAGAGAGGCTCAGGGGTTAAGAGCGTCTGCTGTTCTTGCAGAGGACCAGGGTTCAGGTCCCAGCACCCAGTCAGGCAGCTGTGAGCTGACTGAGACACAGACACATGAGAAACAAACAAACAAACTAACGAGTGTGTCTGGGGTTCCTGCTCCGCAAAGTCACTATGACTTCCTTTTTTTTCCTCCTAAGACACTGTCTCTCCAAGTAGCCCAAGCTAGCCTCAAGCCCTAGGCCCTGGTTTTTATTTTATTTTATTTTTTTTCTTTTTTCCGGAGCTGAGGACTGAACCCAGGGCCTTGTGCTTGCTAGGCAAACGCTCTACCACTGAGCTAAATCCCCAACCTCTAATTTTTATTTTAATTCACTAATTAATCTTGAGATCAGCTCATAGAGTCTAGGCTGGTCTCAAACTTGGTATCTAGTTATATAGTTCAAATTGACCTTGAACTTTTAAAATTAATATTTTATTCATTTGTTATTCTATTTTACGTGTATGGGTGTTTTTCCTGCATGTATGTATGCACACCATGTGCATGCAATGCCTGAGGAGACGCAAAGAGGGCGTCATATCTCTAGAACTGGAGTTACAGATGGTTGTGAGCTGCCATGTGGGCGCTAGGAACCAAAACCCACGTCCTCTACAAGAGCAGCCCATGCTCTTAACCTCTCCAGCCCCTGACCTTGGATTTCAGATTCTTCTCTCTCCACTTCTGAGGTGCTGGGATTACAAGGCACGCACCAACATGCCAGGTTTTGTTTTGTGCTGGGGATTGAATTTAGAGCATTGTGCATGCTGGGCAAGCATTCTTTCAGCTGAGCTACAAACAGCCCAGTTAATTTGTTTTTGTCTTCTTGTTGTTATTGGGTTTTTTGTTTGTGTTTGCTTTTGCGTGTGTGTGTGTGTGTGTGTGTGTGTGTGTGTGTGTGTGTGTGTGTGTGTGTGTAGGTGCAGAGGTTGCATGTGGCAGTGAGAGACAATGTGCTAGAGTAGTTCTTTCCTTCTACCATGTGGGTTCTGGGGACCAAATTCAGGTTGCTAGGTTTGGTGGTAAGTGCCTTTATCTGCCAAGCCACCTTACCAGCTCCCAGTTTATTTTATTTTATTGTTTGTTTGTTTTGTTTTTCAAGACAGGATTTCTCTGTGTAGCCCTGACTGTTCTGGATCTCACTCTGTAGACCAGGCTGGCCTCGAACTCACAAAGATCTGCCTGCCTCTGTCTTTCGAGTGCTGGGACTAAAGGCATGCGTGTGCCGCCGCCACTCTGCCGCAGTTTAGTTTTGAGACAGGGTCTCACTCTATAATCCAGGCTGGTTTGGACCTGACTATGTAGACCAGGTTGGCCTTGGACTTTGGGATCCTCCTGTCTCAACCTCCCAAGTGCTGGGACTGAAGGTTTGTGGCCAAGTCATAAGTGACATGCTCTTGAAGGCCACTGAGTCGGGGCCTGAAGTGTTTCCTGCTGCCCCTGTGTCCAATGTCATCTGACCATCTGTCTTCCACAGGGCTGTGAAGAGTTGCTGACTCCCTTTGTTATAAAACCCAGACCCTGGAGCGCCGTGCGTGTGAAGGAGTATGGGTACACGAGAATGCACATCCTTAATGGCACCCACATGCACATCCAGCAGGTGTCTGAGGACCAGGTCTGTCGGGCATGGGTTACAAGCTGCACAGCCTGGCCCAGGGGATGCAGGAGCTGAGTGGTTAAAACCTTGGGCTCAAGAGTAAATCAAGCTGGTCTTGATAGCACACTCCTTTAATCCCAGGACTTGAGAGGCAGAGGCAGGCAGATCTCTGAGTTCAAGGCCAGCCTGGTCTACAAAGCAAGTTCCAAGACAGCCAGGGATACACAGAGAAACTCTGTCTCGGAAATTAATAAACAAAAAAAGTAGTCAATACACTGGGTGTGGTGAGGCATGACTATAATCCCACCCCTTGAGAGACTGAGGCAAAGGAATTAGGGGGTCATGGCTCAGTGGTAGAGCCCCTGCCTAGAATCCCCCAGTGAGGGGCTGGGGGCGTGGCTCAGTGGTAGAGCCCCTGCCTAGAATCCCCCAGTGAGGGGCTGGGGGCGTGGCTCTCTGGTAGAGCACCTGCTTAACATGTGAGAAGCCCTAGGTTCAATCCTCAGCTCTGAAAAGAACAACAAAACACAAAATAAAATAAAAAATATAGAGTTGGGAAGTTGAGGCAATAGGACCTAGATTTCAAGGCCAGTTGGGCTACATAGAGAGACCATGAGCCCAAAAGAGAAAAAAAAAATTGTACACTGAAATTGGAAGCCTGGTTTCAAATCCTGCCCATGCTTCCTACCAGCCATGAGACTGTGAATAATTTCTCTGACCCCTGTGGTCTTCAGTGTTCGTATCTGTGAAACAGGGTGGACCACAGCTTCTGGTTCACATAAAGTGCTGAGGACAACCTGGTAGTGGGAAGTCAGACAGGGTTAGTCACTTTAAAGTCGGAGAAAGAACAGGTGGCTGATGGGAGTGAAGAGGATGCATGTGTGGTGGATCTGAACAGTGACAGTCCAGTTTATTTCTGCCTGTGTGTGTGTGTGTGTGCATGTGTGTGCATGTATGTATTCACACACATGTGTGTGTACTCACCCATGTAGGCATGTGTGGAAGCTACAGGTCAGCCTTAAACATCTTCCACTATCTCCGTCTTTTTTTAAAAAAAGTTTTAATTGTTTTTATTTTATGTGTTTGGGTGCTTTGCCTGCATATATGTCTGTGCACCTCTTGGCTTCAGTACCCAAGGAGGTCAGAAGAGGGCATCAGATGCCCTGAAACTGGAGCTACAGTTTATTTTATTTTATTTTTTATGATTTATTTGCATTGGTAGTTTGTCTACATGTGTGTTTGTGTAAGGGTGTTGGATCTCCTGGAACTGGAGTTACAGACAGTTGTGAGCTGCCATGTGGGTGCTGGGAATTGAACCCAGGTCCTTTGGAAGACGCCAATGCTCTTAACCACTGAGACATCCCTCCGGCCCCAAACTTTTTCTTGTTTGACACGGGGTCTTTCACTGAACTTGTATGCCTTAGTTAAGGTTTTATTGCTATGAAGGGACACCATGACCACAGCAACTCTTATAAAGGAAAACATTTAATTGGGGCTGGCTCACAGCACAGAGGTTTAGTCCATTATTGTAATGGTGGCATGCGGACAGACATGGTGCTGGAGAAGGAGCTGAGAGTCCCACATGTTGATTCACAGGCAGCAGGAAGAGAATGTCACACTGGGCCTGGTTTGAGCATCTGAGACCTCAAAGCCCACCACCTAGTGACATGCTTCCTCCAACAAAACCACACCTACTCCAGCAAGGCCATGAATCCTAACAGTGCCTCTCCCTATGAACCTATGAGGGCCATTTTCTTTCAAACCACATCAGAGCTTACCATTTTAGCTGGAGCAGCTGGACAAAAGACTCTGTGAGCTACCGGTCTCCATACCCTTCCCCACAGTGCTGGGTTACAGGCCTGTATTGTTGAGTCTGCCTTTAAAAAATAAAAAGATGTATTTTATTTTTTATTATGTGTATGCATGTGTGCATGGGCACACACATGCACCGCATGGGTGAAGATGCCTGTGGAGGTTATAGAGGGCATCAGACTTCCTGGAGAAGAGTCACAGGCAGTTATAGCCACTAGGAACTGAATCTGGGTCCTGTGTAAGAGTAGTAAGGAGCCGGGCGGTGGTGGCGCACGCCTTTAATCCCAGCACTCGGGAGGCAGAGCCAGGCGGATCTCTGTGAGTTCGAGGTCAGCCTGGGCTACCAAGTGAGTTCCAGGAAAGGTGCAAAGCTACACAGAGAAACCCTGTCTCGGGAAAAAAAAAAAAAAAAAAAAAAAAAGAGTAGTAAGGGCTCTTTATTACTGAGCCATCTCTCCAGCCCCAGGTCTGTTCTTTTTAATTAGTGTGTGTGTGTGTGTGTGTGTGTGTGTGTGTGTGTGTGTGTGTGTGTACAGTGTGTGCACGTTGAGGCCAGAAGAGGATGCCCAGCTGACCTCCTCTATCACTCTCCAATTCTCTTGAGGCAGGGTCTCTCCCTGAACCTGAGGCTCCAGCCTCAGCTAATCTGGCCACCAGCAACACCTGGATCTCCTGCTCCACCTTCCTTGGAAATGGATTAGAGGCACACACGCGATAACGGGCCTTTTACTGGGTGCTGAGACCCCAAATCCAGTCCTCACAATTAAGGAGCAAATGCTCCTAACCACTGAGCCATCTCTCTAATTCCACGCCTGGCTTTACATGGTTGCTGGGGATCTGAACTCAGGTCCTCATGCCTGAACAGCAAGACCTTTACCCACTGAGCAGTTCCCCAACTCCTCACAGTGGTTTTAAGATCATAATGAGCCGGGTGTGGTGGTGTACTTTCGAGGCAGGAGGATCAGAATTCAAGTTCAAGACCAGCATGGGCTTTCACAGCCATTGCCTCAAAAAGAAAAGAACAAAATACCAAAATAAAATAAAAATTAGAGTTTAGTGAGCACTGCTGTGTTCTGGGCATGGGATTAGACTGTCTTGTATTTAGCGTAAGCAATTTACCCCCTCAGTGATTCCCACAGGGACAGGATTCTTCCATCCACAGATGAAGGAGCCTAACCTGAGAAAGGAAAAGCAATTTTCCAGGGTCACAGAATTCCAGACAGCAGAGCTACAATCTGACCCACATTTTCAGCACCATCATTTACCAAGTAGTTCACTTACTGTGTGTAGGCTCCGATACCCTTGTCTCTTCTGTCATACTGGCCCTGTAGCTATCTCTCCTAGAGTTCCCTTGTATTCTAAATAACATGACAGCTGAGCAAAGAAACGTGCTCAGGGCAGCATGGACACTGGATACTCTGGAGCACAGGCTCCTGATGACGTCATCCAGATGTGCTAGGCATGTGGCTCAATTCATGGAGCGATTGCTTAGCAAACACGATGTCCCGGGTCTGATCCTCAGTACCACATAAATGGTGGCTCATACCTGTAAGTCCAGTGCCTAAGAGTGGAGGGGATGTTCAAAGTCATTCTTGGTTACATGTTACATGAAATCCTATCTCAAAACAAAACCAAAAACCAACCAAACAAACAAACAAAACCCATCCCTTAGAGATAGCACATCACTGCTGCCTCAAATGGGAGGTGAAAACAGCGTGTTCTTATGCAGCCCAGGCTGACCTGGGACAGATCCTCCTGCCTCTGCCTCCCAAGTGCTGGCATTACCGGTGTGTACCACTCCACACTCCTGGCTTCGTCTTGACTTTTCAAATCAGAGAGCTGTAGGAACTTGTCCAAGGTCATCCAGCCTTAGAGGTGGCAGTGGGATTTGGCCCCACAGGCCAGGCTTCCCTTCCTCACTGCCTCCTGTTTCTGATCTTCACAGGATGGGAAGATTGTGGACGACATTTGGATAGTTAGACCTTTGCTCGGCCGGATGATGTACCACTAAGACTGGGGCTTCCCTCCTGAAGACACTTTGCTGCTGCTACCAGGCAGTGTCCTAGCCTGGGTGGGGAGTCAGGGCAGGACCCACTCCCCCGTCATCCAGAAGCCTGAGGGTGAAAAAGCCTCCAGAGAGACCAGACAGCTCTTGCCTCCTGGGGAGGTCGGAGCCCAGACTGCTCGGAGAGGGAGGGCAGGTATGTGGGCACCAGCAGGGCTGCCTTGCCAACATAGTCCTACCCTCCTGCGTGGCTCTGACAGGGCAGGGGACCCATGTGCCTCAGAATAAAGAGGCTTACAGCTGTGGCTCCTTGGACTCAAACTTCCACTGGGTGGGCCATCTCTCTGCTTGCCCTCCCCTGAAGGGTGTCCTGTGCCGGGATCAGCAAGGTGGGCACAGCCCTCATGAAGGAGTCGCCAGCAGGGTTATCTAGTTCTGTCTTCGCTTGGAACTAGTCCCTGGCTTGACCCATGATGTACTTGTGCCTCAGTTTCCCAGCCAGTACTATCTTCTCTAGGCAGAGAGGATAGGGTAGCACTGTTGCCTCCCCCAAGGCACAGCTGCCAGGATTCAGGAGCACACAGATCTGCTACATTCTCCCCTCGATGTCCCTCCTCCCCCTCCTCTTCCTCTCCCTCCTCCCCTTCCTTCCCTTCCTCCTCCTCTTCTTCTTCCTCTCCTCCTCCTCCTCTTCTTCTTCCTCCTTTTACGGATCCCACCAAGATTCACTGAGCATCTATCATGCCAGGAAAGGAACAAGACAGATCTCTCCCCTCACAGGACGCACATGGAAGCAGGGACTTAAATAACAAACAGCTCACAAGGGATAACTGCTGGGGGTGGGGGGAAGGAACAGTGTCTGTTTGCAGGGAGATGGGTGACATTTGGACTAACGTTGATGATAGGGGACACAGGTAAGGCAGGAAGGACATCCCAAACAGAGGTGCAGCCAGCGCAAAGGCCCTGAGGCAGATCAGTACTTTCCCCCTGGGCTGAGGAGGCTGCTGTGGCTGTCGCCCAACAGTGAGGGAGAGAGGGGGGAAGAGGACAGAGCAGTGGCAGATTACATGGACCTTGTATGCCACAGTGAAGACTTTGGCTGGAGCCGTAGGATGGCCTAGGCTGACCTCAGCAGATCCCTGCCCTGTGGTTTACCTCATAGCTATTCTTCCATTGTGCTAAGCAGTTCATTTTTCAGCCTCTTCAGGTCTTAGCCTCAGTTGCCTGTCACTCAATCAAAGGCTCATAGAACACATCAAGTATTTTACCTTTCCCTTTGCAAGAGTGAGGAACTCACTGTCTGAGCTTTCTGAGCTCACTCTCTGAAGTGCCTCCAGGTTGAAAGCCCCGCACCCCCAGTGTGCTTTTAGACAGGTCCTCATGTAGTCCAGGCTGGCCCTCAACTCCCTATGTATCTGAGAATAACCTTGAACTTCTGATCCTCCTGCCTCCACCTCCCAAATGCTAGAATTCTAGGTGTGCACTACCATGCCTGGCTCAGGGTTGACCTCTTTTTTTTTTTCCCCTAGAACTCACTCTGTAGCCCAGGCTGGCCTCGAACTCACAGAGATCCGCCTGGCTCTGCCTCCCGAGTGCTGGGATTAAAGGTGTGTGCCGCCACCACTGGCGCTGACATCTTTTCTACTTTAGGTTTCCTCCTGATTGTCCCCTCCTCATAGCCCTCCCTGGTGAGTGCCCCTTATGGCCAGGTCTCTGGGCTCCACAATTACTTCAGTCCCCAATGTCTTCACTGTCTACCTCAATCATGAGTCTGTCTCCTTCCCGGGCTCAGGACTCTGCGATGGTGACCAGTGCCATTCATTTACACTTGAGGACTAAGGTCCTTGACGTCCTCTTCCCAGCCCATTCTGGGTCATCGCTGTCCTGGGATGGGCATCTCTCAGTTTCCTATTGGAGAAGGACAGGCCTGGTGTGGCCCAGCACGACAGAGGTCTTAGGAAGGCTATCACATGCCAAGCTCTGACCCGGCTGGACACGTTGGGGACAGTGATGAATCAGGCAGAGAAACCAGGTCACCCAACCCGAATGATACATAAGCAGAGAATGCTGACCAGTGAGGGCCTGTCGTGAGGGGCCAACGCAAGGCTGTGGAGACACAAGGCTGCCGAGTTCCCTCAGGACACCACTGTGGACTGAACTGAGGGTCTCCTGGAATGGGCATGTTCTCGGCCAGGCTGTGGGTGTGCCTGGGGGGAGAGTCCACACCACAGAGCGCTAAGGCCTGCAGCCAGGCAGCAGTGGGGGCCAAGCCCAGCTGTGCCACTGCCTGTGTGGTGACTGCCAGTCACAGGCCTCTGTGAACCTCTGCTCTTCGTCTCTATGCCGAGGGGAGCCCATGGGGAGCGGCCTTGCGTGCATGAAAAGCTCGTCAGCAGCCTGTGTTTTCCTCCCTCCCCTCCCCTCCCCTCCCCTCCCTTTCCTGTCTTACTTTTCTTCCTTTCAACACTCCAAATCCTGTTTCTCCCCCATCCAGCCACTGACAAACACTCCAGTTTCCATTCTTTGTATGACAAGTCACGTTTCCTATCTTCTCCACAGGGTGACCTTGATCTAGTGATCTTCTTGCCTCAGTCTCTCTGAGCTGGAGTTACAGGCATGCACCATTATTCCTGGCTGCTTTTTTTTTTTTTTTGGTTAAGTTTTTATTTATTTTTATTTTCTGTGTATGAGTGTTTTTCTTACATGTATATGTATGCACTATGTACATTCCTGGTGCCCATGGAGGCCAGAAGAGGGCATCAGATTCCTGAGACTGGAGTTGCATTTGTTTGTGAGCCACCATGTGGGCGCTAGGAACCGAACCTGGGTCCTCTGCAAGAAGAGTTAGTGTTCTTAACCGTTGAGCTGTCTCTCCAGACCTCTAGCTGCCTTAAAAAAAAAAAATTATTTTTATTTTTATTATTTTTTTTAGAGACAGGAATTCTCTGTGTAGCCCTGGCTGGCCTAGAACATGCTCTGTAGACCAGGCTGGCCTCAAACTCAGAGATTCACCTGCCTCTGCCACAGAGTGCTGGGATTAAAGGCGTGCGCCGCCGCCGCCGCCGCTGCCGCCACAACCAGGCCTTGGTTTTTTGGTTTTTGGTTTTTTTTTTAAATCTTGGTTTGCTGATTCAGGGTCTCATTATGTAACCCAGGCCGACTCCCCAGTCAAGTGCTGGTGTGACGGGCCACGCACCACACTACCACACCCATCCCAGGACACATAGATCTTAACATTTACCCTGTAGATGCATTTTCTATCTGTTCTTTGTGATCTTCAAAATTTGAACTCTAGAAACCTCAAGGATTTCTTGGATTCTGTTACCTCCCCAGCCCAGGTCACTGGTGTATAGTTAGTTACCACCCAATTGTAGAGTATGTGAAGAAGGAAACCAACCGGAAGGGAAGCTTCCTCCTTCAGTCCAGCACATCCCTCCAGAGCCTCACCCAGAACAGCAAGGCCTCTCTCTGCTCCAGGGGACTCACAGAAAGGCCAGCCACAGCCTGAGAAGGAGACCCGTGCACATCTGGTCCATGTGCCCTGCATGGGAAATCCTGGGGCTTTGGAAGGGATTGCTGAGCACAGAAATGTTCTCTTGAGTCCCAGGAGAGTTTGTGACCTGTTTTTCTTGTCCGCTGAGATGAACATGGCCACGTTACCATCTCTATTGTGTTTCCTTTTCCTTTTTAAAAATATGTTTTATCTTGGGGAATGGTTTCACAGAAAAACTGGAAAGATAAAAGAGTCCCACAGGAACCTGGTGCCCAGCTTTCTTTTATGATTAAAATCTCATATGATAGTACATTTGTTTCTTGGTTTCATTGTTTGGTGGTTTGGGAGCTCCCTTCAAAAGATTTACTTTTATTTTGTGTGTATGAGTGTTTTGCCTGTGTGTGTGTGTGTCTGTGCACTGCATACATGCAGATCTCCTAGAGCCTGAGTCACAGACAGTTGTGAGCCACCAAGTGGGCTCCGGGAATTGAACCTGGGTCCTCTGGAAGAGCAGCCAGTGCTCTTAACCACTGAACCATCTCTTCAATTTTTGATTATTATTTTTTTCTATTTCTCTATAAAGAATGTCATGGGAATTTTAATGGGGATTGCATTGATTCTGTAGATTACTTTTTTGCTTGTTTTGTTTCGTTTTTCGAAAAAGGGTTTCTCTGTGTAGCTTTGGAGCCTGTCCTGGAGCTCACTCTGTAGCCCAGGCTGGCCTCGAACTCGCAGAGACCTGCCTGCCTCCGCCTCTCGAGTGCTGGGATTAAAGGTGTGTACCACCACTGCCCGGCTTGTAGATTACTTTTTGTTATATGATCATTTTCCCAATACCAGTTGTGTCAAAACAGTTCCTGATTCCTTCATTTTCTTCCTTTAGTATCTTTTTTTTTTCTCCCCAAGACAGGGTTTCTCTGTTTAGCCTTGGGTGTCCTGGAACTCACTCTCAGAGTGGCCTCGAACTCAGAGATCTGCCTCTGCCTCCCGAGTGCTGGGATTAAAGGTGTATGCCCCCACCACCCTGCTAGACTGCTCGCTTTTAAAGCAGCAGTTAATTGTAGCTAGTTATATCTTCACAGTAATATTAAAAAGGATTTGTTTTAAAAAAAAAAGCTATGCCTATGAATGTGGTTATGTGTGTAAGAGCTGTTAACCACTGAGCCAGCTCTCCAAAGCCCGCCCCTCCTCCTCCCTCCCAGTCCCCGCTCCATTTCTATATATTTCATTTTTATGTATAAGTGTTTGTCTGTGTGAGTGAATGCTGAGTGTGTGAACTTGTACCAGAGGAGGTCAGAACAGGACATCAGGTTCCCTGGAGCAGGGGTTCCAGGTCATTGTGAGCTGCTAGACACAGGTGCTGGAAACGAAACTGGCATCACCTGCAAGAATGGTATGCACTCATAATACTGGACCACCTCTCCATCCCCAAGCAGGCCACTCGAACCTAGAAATAGCATCTGTATCTCCTCCCCTCAAGACGAATGAGCTGCAGCTGACAACGCACCACCTCATACCTCAGTGTTTGCAGTCTAGACTTGGCAACCCCCTTCCTCTCTCAGACTTCCCCTTTACCTGTGAGGCTGTGACATAATGAGACGAGGGACATGGGCATTGGCATTTGATCACCCTCACTTCACACTCCAACAGTTGATCTGGTAACCAACAAGGCAACTGAGTGGCCCACATGCCCAGCTGATGTGGATGGGTACACTGGATGGAAGGATGAGGCCCTTCCTATCGGTTGATGAATATAAATAGGAAAATGAAGCCTGGTGTGGTCACTCAGGACTGCAATGCCAGCACTCACGGAGGCAGGAGCATCGTTGTGTTCCAGGTTGAGGCTATAGTGAGATTCATCTTTTTTGTTTCTCAAGTAGCCCAGGCTGGCCTCAAAATCCACTGTATAGCTGAGA
The DNA here is from genome assembly GCF_007827085.1 of Peromyscus californicus insignis. Taxonomy (NCBI): domain Eukaryota; kingdom Metazoa; phylum Chordata; class Mammalia; order Rodentia; family Cricetidae; genus Peromyscus; species Peromyscus californicus. The sequence goes on along the minus strand of NW_026294562.1, from coordinate 175,238,285 downwards.
ATGGACTTGAACATCTGATCCTCCTGCCTCCACTTCCTTGGGGCTGGGATTAGAGGAGAGTGGCCCCATACCCCTGATTGAGAGAGAACATGTCTGTCTCCCAGAGTTCCCTGCAGCAAACAGTTCCAGCCCCATCAGCCTCTGGTATCAACTAATCTACTTTGGTCACTATAGGTTAGATTTGCCTTTCCTACAATACTGTGAATGGAGCTGTGCTGTACTAGCCTTTTGTAAATGGCTTCTTTCAATAAGCCCAGTCTATTGACAATCTATCCATGCTGTGCTCCACAGGTCAGCCAGAGTACCCGCCCCTCAGTGAGGGATTCTATGCAAGCACTCTACCACTGAGCCACACACCCAGTCCCTCACTGGGGGATTCTAGGCAGGGGCTCTACCACTGAGCCACACCCCCAGCCCCTCACTGGGGGATTCTAGGCAGGGGCTCCACCACTAAGCCACATCCTCAGCCCCTCACTGGGGGATTCTAGGCAGGGGTTCTACTACTGAGCCATGCCCCCAGTCCCTCATGGGAGATTCTAGGCAAGTGTTCTTCAGATAAGCTGTATCTTCAGTCCTACATACTCTTTTTATGGTCATGTGGGAGTATTTTATGGCACACAAAATACTTTCTAGTCTTCATCATTTTAGTTTGTGTTTTTAAATTTTTGTTTGTTTTTTGAGACAGGGTTTCTCTGTGTAACAGCCCTGGCTGGTGTTTTTAAATTTTATTCATGTTATTTTTCTCTGGAAAAGAAAAAGTGGTCAGAGGTCCAGACACCGAAGTTGGATTGCCTATGGGATTTTGGAGAAGTTACTTACTTTCTCGATGCCTTTATTAGCACATTTTTTGAATGGGGACAACCAATACGCATACAGATTTTTGTGAGGACTTCAGTGACACCAGCCCTCCAAATATTAGCTAAAATAACAGTCTTGCAAGCCACCTTTTAGCCGGTCTCCATGCCAGACTGCAGCAAGACAAGCCACCCTTCACAGGCTCAAACAGCCTTTGCTGACACCTTCAGTACCCTAAGGACCAAGAAAATAATCACAAAACACCCTGGCCTGTAGTTTGCTGTTCTAACATTAGGTGGCGATCTAAGCCCTGGTTTGTACCATTTTGGGGGTAACCCTAGAGCACCATAAAATGGGGGTAGGAAATCAGAGGTGGGGGGGTGATTTGAGGAGGTATGTGGTCGTTTGTAGCTCTCCACCGCCTCATAAATAAACCCTAATAAACTTGTGTGTGTTATTCCATTGGCTGTTGGCATGCACCATCCCTGCGTGGAGACAGATGTTAATTTTACATCTTCCTGGGAGGGCCCCACTGCCAAATTTAAGGAGGAGTGTATGTTACATGCCTGCTCACAGCATGCTCTGTCAATGTTGGTGTTATCAATATTCAATGTGATTGGCTCACAGCGAGTGCTCCGGGGATATTTATTGAGCCAGTGTGAGCAGTCTTTAAGAGCATGGGCTTTGATGTCAGACCTCAGTTTAAAATCCCATCACACGGCTGGGGAGCTAGCTCAGCGGGTAAAGAGAGCTTGCCACCAAGTCAGACGGCTAGAAGTCGATCCCAGGAGTCACATGCTGGAAGAAGGGGACATTCTCTTCATTCTCCTCATTCTGGTCCACACTCACTCACAGGTCAAACGAACAAAGAGATGTAAAAAGGAGGAAAAACACCAAAAACGAGGGGAAACATTAGAGAGGACACTTCGAACACGGGCTGGAGTGTCAATCCCTGTTGTACAATCTTGTAATGTGCGTCCCCGACCATGGGGAGGCAACAGAGGGCAGTGAGTGAGTGAATGAGCAAATAGAGTTCTCCCAACTTCAGTCTCCAGAGTGACTAGAGATCAGTAATTCCACTTTAGCATAAAACTCCCGGAGTATAAAAATGTTTGAAATAGTGGGGCTGGTGGTGTCCACCTTTAATCCCAGCACTGGGGAGGCAGAGGCAGGAGGGTCTCTGAGTTTGAGGCCAACCTGGTTTACAGAGGGAGTTCCAAGACAGTCAGAGCTACACAGAGAAACCCTGTCTTGGGGGGAAAAAAAAGAAAGAAAAAAGAAAAAGAAGGCCGGGCGGTGGTGGCACATGTCTTTAATCCCAGCACTCGGGAGGCAGAGCCAGGCGAATCTCTGTTCGAGACCAGCCTGGTCTACAGAGCGAGATCCAGGACAGGCACCAAAACTACACAGAGAAACCCTGTCTCAAAAAACAAAACAAACAAACAAAAACAAAAAAAGAAAAGAAAAAAACAAAAATTAGAGGCTTGAGCCATTACCCAGTGCAGATGATGGCTTGTTCCTGTAACCCCTGTAGTAGAACACTCGTTTAGTGCATTGGAGACCCTGGGTTCAACCCAAAATAAGACAGGGAGACGGAGGGAGAGAAAAGCAGGTCAACAGAGAATACCTCAGCAGCAGCTCTTCATTCATGGCTTCCACAGATAGAAACAAAAGGCCTGCTATGTGTCTGGCGGAGCACCCACACAGAGGACAGGCAATAGCATTTACCTGAATCTTTAGAGGGTGGAACTACCCCTTATTCAACCATTCCTTCTGCAAACAGGTACTGAGTACTTACATGCAGCGGTGAGCAAAGACGAGTTCAAGGTCAGTCTGGGTTACAGAGTGAGGCTTGTCTCATGAAACCAAAATTGGCTAGCCAAACAAAACCACAGTCAGCCAAGGAAAATAAGGCAAAGTGGTCAAAGTAGCACAAGGTGGGGAGGTGGGTCTTCCAGAGAAGATAATGTTTGAGAAAAAGGAGCATTGAGCGGGAGGCAGGAGGCTGCCTTGAACAAGAGAATCTTCCAGACAGAGGGAAAAGCCAATAAGAGAACCAGAGAAAGCCAGGCCTGTTTGGGGCAAGCTTGTAATCTCAGACTCCCAAGTGGCTCAGCAGTAAAGCACTTGCCTAGAATTCCCTGGGGCTGGGGACTTACCTAGCGCTGCTTACCTCTCCTGGAAAAAGTCCTAGGTTCAATACCTAGTACCCAAATACACAAACAAAACCCTCAAAAACCTCAAGATGAGAAAGCATCTTTATATCTATACCATAGATGCAAGGGTGTATTTGTTTCCTGTGTTTTCCATATTGATTAATGAAAATCTTAAGTACATTTATTTATTTAGTTAATTTATGTCTATGGCTCACTTGTGGAGGTCAGAGGGGAACTAGGGGGAGTCATTTCTCTCCTTCCATCATGCGGGTCCAGGAGATCAAACTCAAGTCCTTGGTCTTGGCAGCAAGCACCTCTTACCCACTGAATCTTCTCACACACCCGTGACTAATTAAAAAACAAAACAAACAAACAAACAAAAACCCCAAACTTATTTAAAAGATTAAGATCATGTAGTGTCAGATTTCCAGGTTCTGCCTGCACTTCATTCGAAACCTGCTTGCTGAGATCATAAACCAAGTAACATTCTCTTAGCCTGCTTCTTTACCTGTAAAATGAGTATTAAATCAACAAGGTTGTGGTACCCGCTTATTCCAGAACTAGTCGTGTGCTAACACAGGTATAAGAAGTGCTTTATGTTACTATATTCCACTGTCTTTACATCTTTGGGAGCCAGTAGCAATCTGACAAGAAAGCCGTCATTTCCCCTTTAAGAATCTGAGTGGGCGGGGACTCAGCGTCCCCGCACCTTTTCCAAATTTTCCAATCTCGGCTCCGCATTCTCTCCCGGAGGTCTCCGATTGGACAATCCGCACCTATCAGCAGCGGCTGCAGGGAACCCTGCCCGACGCATAGCCCCGCCCCCGGGCAGGCCCCGCCCAACACCCGGTCAACTCCGTTGCTATGGGGACGAGTGGGCGGCGAGGAGTACGGGAGGCCCCGGATGTTCGTTGGGGATTCAACATGGCGGCGGCAGTAGCCCCGGCGGCGGCGGCGGCGCGAGACAGCTGAAGGCGGTTCGCGAGCGCAGAGTTCCGGCCCGAGTAGCTAGGCCGCGAGCGACCGCGGCGCCAAGCCGGTAGGTTAGCGGGTTTACCGGGCAGGAGGCTTGAGGTTGGGGTGGGAGGTCCGGGCACGCGCTGTGGGAGAGCAGCTATGGGGGGGGCGGGGCCGGAGGGGTCAAAGTTCACTCGTGGTGGAAAGGGTCGCGTGGAAAAGGGTCGCGGGTCAAAAATGAGGATGGGGGAGGGGGCTGTCGCGATCAGGGGCTCGACTAGCGGAGGGGGCGTGGCCGAGTTTGAAATTTGTGCAAAGTTTGAAATACTAAGTGGGGGTTCGGAACACTTCTCATAAAAGGGAGCACTTTTAAGAAGAGGGTGTGCCTGTAAGGATCGGAGGTCACAGCCAAGGGAGAGGGGCGGCGGCCTGGTTGGAGATTTAAACGTCTCAACCCGCGGAGTAGGTGGACGAGCTTTAGGGGTGTATGGGACAGGGCGTAGGTAGAGATAAAAATAAAGATAAAAATCTGACGGGTACAGTGTAGATGTTTTGATAGGGTCAAAAGCTCAACACCCAAGCGGGGCGCGTTCGGGGGGAGGGGACCAGGGACATCTAACAGCCTTCCAAAGTGCCTTCCGGTGGTGGGAGTAGAAAGGCAGCCCCCTCCCACAAATAATGAAGGCCACACACTGGTAAAACACTGATGATAGGCTAGGCTCACCTCTCAGCGTTAACGCTCTGCGAACACACTCATTTGGCGCTCAGTACAATATCGCTGGGGCCGAAGCTGTTATTAAGACGCTAAGTGATTTGCCCCGGGTCAGCTAATGAGTAAGGTGAGCAGCTGAGATTCCAGCTCCCGAGCAATGGCCCAGAGTGCTGCTGTGGCCTGCTGCCTTTCAAAGAATCTTGCTGCTGGTTAATGTTTAACGAGACAGCACACTGTGTATGCCTGGTCTTGTTTCATCCCTTATCTTGTGAGATGGGTGAGCTGAGTATTAAAGAACACCCCTATTTTCCACATAGGAAAGCTAACGCCAAGAAAGCTGACCGAAGCTCCTGCCCCTACCTGCCACACTGTCCACTTCCTAGGAGGTCTGTTCCTGGAAGCAGACATCCAAGCCACTCCCTGGGCGGGAACAGAGTGTCTGTTTAGCCTCCTTGGAAGGGTGTGACCTGGGAGGGGAGGTTCCACTGGGCCTCTGGGAGTGGCATGTTGGTGGGTGGCCCAGAGTCCAGTGAGCTTCTGGTTGGGTGGGTGTGACCTTAGGAGTTCCCTCTTCCTAACACCACATGCTGTCCCTGTGGTCTTCAGTGGCTCCCACCCTTTCAGCTGCTGCTGTTTCGAGGCTTGGTCCTGTCCCAGCCAGTCATCTTTCCACTGTGGTCACTCTTAGCCAGCCCTGGGCAGCTCTGGGCTTTGCTTTCTTCCTCCGTGTGTGGGAGAGCCCATTCTGCCTTTTCCTGGTTCCCGGGGGCGTGTGCACCTGCTGCTGGTTCAGGGTGCTTCTGGAGCACCCGCTGGCTGCCAGCACTCCGGGGCTGTTAGGCATTGTGCTGGCTTCTGGGATGGTAGCAAGAGGACAAGAGCCACACAGCCCTACCCGCAGGGCCTGCTCAGTCTCCTGTGGGAGCAGACTGGGGCCAGACCTCAGCCAGGGACACTGAACCTCACCTCTGCGAATGACGCTAGGACAAGGAGAGTGCCTATGCTCTGGGTCTGTCCTGAGGTTCCTGTCCTTGGAAAGTCCCTCGAGGAAGCTCTGAAGGATGAGTAAGAGGGACAGGAAGGGACACAAGGTCAGAAAGAGCAATATGTGCATAAGCCCTTCTGGGCTAGTAGAGGCCAGGGGACAGCCCCAGAAGTTTAACCTGGGGAGGGCCACTTATACGTACCTCAGTTTTCTCCTCTGCAGAGTGGGCCTAATGAGAGTGCTGGTGTGGAGGCCTGACACTTGGCGTACAGTAGGCACCGGGTAGCCTGGTGTACTGTAGAAGCCTAGTCTTGCCGATAACTCTGGACTTTCCCACAGCCAGCCAACCCCCAACTGCTACTGACAGTGTCAGGGAACTGGCGTGCTGCCAGCACCAGATCTGGGAGGCCACCCCAGCCTCCCAGGCTTGCAGTACCAGCTTGGCACAGATAAGGAGAGATGGGGCCTGTGTCACTGGAGACCTGCCTAGCTTAGGGCCCCCTGCCTTGTCTCTGACCAGTTTTGGGTTTTGGGGACTTTTGTTTTGTTTTGTTTTTAGGTTTCTCTGTGTAGCCTTGGCTGTCCTGGAACTCACTCTGTAGACCAGGCTGGCCTCAAACTCACAGAGATCCAGCTGCCTCAGCCTCCCGAGTGCTGGGATTAAAGGCGAGCGCCGCCACCGCCCGGCTCAGTTTGTGTTTTTCTGTTGACTAGTTTTGTTCCTTTTGCTCTGTGGTAGGCTCGAGAGGAAAGCAGAGCTTTCAGTGTTGGGATGACCCAGGCATCCCTGTCAGACCCCAGGAGAACAACCCGGGATGCCATCTCTCCAGCACCTCTCCTCCGTCCTAGCTCCCTGGAAACTGGAGCAGCACAGCCCCCAAGAAGGCGGTAGACTAACAGCCGCGTCAGCACCACCTGACCAGCCCACTCGGCAGGTCCCGATCTGGCCTCCCTGGGGCTGAGTGGCCTCAGTCCTTTGGAAGCCCCTCCCTGGGTGGCTCGTGTCCACTGTGTCACAACGCATAGATGCGGTGTCACCTGAACAGGCCATACGGTGTCCTGCACTGTAAACGCCTTGGAGGGGTCACCTGTTTTCCGTGCTGTTATTTCTCTGTCATGACAGGTCACATAGGAGCCATCCTTTCACATTTTGGTGGCCATGTGGTCAGTTCCTTGTTGGAGTGTCACTGTGCTGTGATGACTATTCTAGAATGTTTCCTTGTGGGTCATGGCCACAGAGTGGCTGGGCGCACACCTGTGCTGGAGACGGCAGATGGCCCCGATGCCGGGCAGTGGCTCTCCTGGAGCGCTGTGCTGTGTGCTTCCCAGCAGTGCACAGCGGTTCTCCTGTTCTGCTGGGACAGTTGCAGCTCTGGCTGGAATGCTTTCCTCAGGCTGGACATGATGAGCCTCCCCATCACTCCAGACAGTGAGACCACCTGAGGAGGAGGAGGCTGTGTGACTCCTGTACCTGATGCCCATGGTCTCGTGTTGAGAGTAGAGGGCAGACTTCAGGGGCTTTGGCCGTCACTCTGTAGGGCATGCATGACATTGGCCCAGCTTTGATCCTCTTCCCTTCGGGACAACTTCCAGGGTAGACATTTGGAAAAGGGCCTAGTTACACTCTGCCTTTGTGGTTATTGTTCCCAGGGCTAACAGAGGCTGGCAGGTTTGTCCTCGGGTGGTGACACCCAGGTTAGAGGGCTTAGAGGGGAGGTTAGGCAGTGGGGAGAGGGCTTTCTGGAGAAAGGGACATCTGGTCCCTAATCATTGAGAAGGAACGGACCAGGCCTTGAACAGAGAGTAGGAAAGTAGAGCAGGTGGTGGGTACCGAAGGTGCAGAGGCCGTGGGGCCTGCGTGAGTGCGGGATAGTGGAGCTGAGCAGACAGTGGTGTTGGGGACCAGGCGTGCAGGGCAAAGTGCTGCAGGGCTGGACAGGTGAGGAGCTTGGCTTCCAGTCTGCATCACAGGGAGGGCTTGGCTGGCATAATTTCCCCTTTATAAAGCTTGCTTCGGCTGCCTGAGGATGTGGCTCGGCTGGTAGAGTTGGTGCGTCCCTGGGTTCCATCCCAGTGTCACAGAAAACCAGACTTGATCATGCATGCCTGTGACCTCAGGAGGTGGGATCAGAGGGACCAGAAGTATGAGATACCCCCCAAAACTGAGGTAACCCAGGCTGCTCCAAAGGGATGGCTTGTGGGAGAGGCAGCAGGGGTGTCGTGATGGGAGGGAAGGGTGACGATGGAGCGAGGGTCCTCTGTGAATGAACTCACATGGTCTTTGCAACAATCTAGGAAGTAGATACTGCAACTTTAGACACGAGAAAACAGACCCAGAGAGATAGGAGACGTGTCTAAAGTACCCAGCAGGCAAGTGTCAGGACCGAGGGCCAGGATTTGAACTCTGGCTCAGGGCTCCAGAATCACTGGTTATCCTGGCAGCCCTCCAGTGGTTTGAAAGTAGCTTTGACTGGACAGTGTCCATTTCTATTCCCAGGGGCTTTACCCAGTCAGTTCTTTTCAGACAAGTTCCCTGGGGACCCATTGGCCATGAGGAGTGCTGGATGTTGAGTCCGTGTCCCCTCTGGCACCCTCACAACCCTGCCTTTCCTTGTGCACTACTGTGCACCCTTTCTTGGTCTGTGGCTTATGATGAGCTAGACTTCCTGGCCAGACGCCGGTCAGGGGTGTCCCCAGCAGCTGTTTCTTACATCTCCCTATCAGACTGGTGGCCACAGATACTGCCAGTAGGAAGCTGTCCCTTTCCAAGTCATGGCAGGGAAATGGACTGCCCCCCCCCTCATCCGGGGCTGAAGCTTATTGTCTGCTGGACGCCTTGGCCCACAGGAAGGTTTGGGGGGTGCTAAGGAAGGTCAGAAGGGGAACTCCCCCAGATCCCAGGGGAGCACACAGTGACAGAAGCCACAGCTTACTGCGGCCTGTCTCCTGGGCCTGCTTGTGTTGTGCTCTGTCCCAGTAACGCAAAGGGCAATGGGGACTTCCCTGACTGTATTCAGTACTGGTCTGGCATATCTCTTGGCCAGTCTTCCTTCCTGGGATCCTCTGGGGAAGAGTTAGCCTCTTCCTGGTAAAATGGGATGGTTTCACTTCCCTGCCTGCCAAGCCCAAGGCAGATTTGAGGGACTTCTGCATGCAAAGTCCTCCTCAGCTCAGAGCCTGGTGAGCCCTCCATAATCTATAACTTGATGGCTTCTCCAGATGTGTCGTCTCCTGGCATCCTGTCCCCAGCCTTACCTGAAGCACAGCTCCAGTGCTCATACACGCCCCTCCCCCAATTCCACCTCCACCACCCCCAGCACGTGTGCCAGGGCTCTGCACAAGGACCCTGAAGCCATCTGTCCCTGACCTCATTTCTCTTCCTGCATTTTCATGTTATGAAGGCACATTGTTCTGCACGTGCATGGATTACCTAGTCACTACGTAATCACTGGAAACCACACGCAGTCTGGAGATACAGTGTCTAGGGTGCTGGTCACTTTCCCAACACAGTGCCTTGTTCCTGGGTTCAGTAATTCTCTCTCACTGCTTTTGTTCCTACAAGCACTTCCTTCCCTTTTGCTCTCACTCAAATGGGGTACACCACCATGTTTGTGTCATTCGATCCCCCGCCTCAGCCTCCCGAGTGCCGGGGTTCCAGTTGTGTGCCATCATACCTGGCTTGCATTTTGTGCTTTGCCTTCGAAGCTCTGGGTCACAACAGAGCGTGTTCTTGGGTATCCCATGGCTCACGTGGTCTCTGCCCCTCTGTGCTGCAGACAGGGCTGGATAACTAAAACATGGCTGTGCTAGTTAGTATGGGTGCCTGGGACTGAGCGTGAGGGTCAGAGCTGTGCACCAGCATGTTCCCTCTGCCAGATGGGTGCTGCCTGGTTACTGTGCAGCCACCCCCAGGATCTCAAGACCCCACACTCTTGCTGCTTCCGGCGGGATGTTATCTGGCACTTTGATTGTGGACCCCTGGGTTAGTGACCAAGGTCCTCACTGTTCTGAGTCCTTCAAATGATGTGTTGTTGAAAGGCACTCAGCATCCTTTTCTGGATGCTGCTGTAGCCGATCACTTCTCTTTTCCTAAAAGAGGCTTGGGGCACAGTCCTGTAACAAGCTGGTAATAGACCTGGGACTTGTTTCCTGACTTCTCGCGAGGCAGCTTTGTCCCTACTCACTAATGTGTGACCCAAAACAAGTCATGGCTCCTGTCTGCCTTGGAGCCCTCCAGGATCTGGAAATGGGGATAATGATGAAGCCCCCTGACTGGGTGTGGTAACATGTGCCTGTGATCCCAGCATTCAGGAGGGACGCAGGAGGACTGAGTTCAGGGCCAGCCTGGGCTTCATAGACCTTCTTTTCTTTTTTTTTTTTTTTTTTTTTTTTTTTGGTTTTTCGAGACAGGGTTTCTCTGTGTAGCTTTGCGCCTTTCCTGGAACTCGCTTTGGAGACCAGGCTGGCCTCGAACTCACAGAGATCCGCCTGGCTCTGCCTCCCGAGTGCTGGGATTAAAGGCGTGCGCCACCACCGCCCGGCTCATAGACCTTATTTTCAAAGATGTAATGGTAATGCTACTTCCTTGAAGGGGTGTTTTGGGGACAAAAGTGCATGTTCAACAGGCAGAATGCAATGGCAAAGGCTGATGGGCTTAATGCTCAGCCTTTCTTTTTGTTTAAACTATTCTTGTGTTTTCTATGTTTGTATGCTTGAGAAAAGGTCTTACACTGTAGCCCAGGTTGGCCTGGAATTCACTGTGTCGCTCAGGCTGACCCTGAACTAGTGGCTTTCTTGTCCTCTCATCCCTAGTGCTGGGTTTATAGGTGTGAGCCACCCGGCCCTGCTCTAAGTGTGTCCTGAACTCACTGGCTGCTGTCATCAGCCCAGGCGTCATGTCTCCATTGGTAGGGCAGGAAATGAAGAGCCTGGAAGGCTGGCCAGGCAGGACAGCTGGCCACAGTAAGCAGGGCTGGGCTGGGACCAGGAGGGCTGCCGCTAACTGCGGCTAGTGCTTTGGCCACTGCCAGCGTGGTGTTTTCATTCCAGGCTGCAGGGGAGCTCCGAAGGGACCTAGACAGGTGGGGCCTCTTTCAGAGAGGATGTCCCACCCCTCCCTGCCCCAGGAACTCTGATAAAGCCCCATTGTGCAGTTTTCCAGATCCCAGGTTCAGTTTCACCACTCCCTCAGGACAGATGCCAAGACTTAGCCCTCTTGTCTGTCCCCACAGTTAGCAGTAAAATTGGTCAGGGGAAGAAACAGGACACCGAAGACTTCTCTCCACACTCACCCCCAGCTAGGGACTCCTCCTTAAGGCAGCCTTGCTCTTCTCTTGGGGGACCCCTCCCTCCTTACTGCCCACAGGTCTCCACAGCCTGCCTTTCTTTCCCTACAGATCTCCACAGTAGCCCATTCAGAGATGGTTCATCTCAAATGCTTGTCTACATACAGTATTTGTGATTATACTACGTGTGTGTGTGTGTGTGTGTGTGTGTGTGTGTGTGTGTGTGTGTACGTATGCACGGGTGTTGCTAGGAATTAAAGATAGGGCCTATGTGCATGGGAGACAGGAACTCAACACTGAGCCATACCCCCAGCCCCTCACTGGGGGATTCTAGGCAGGTGCTGTGCCACTGACCCATACCCCAGCCCCTCACTGGGGGATTCTAGGCAGGGGCTTTACCACTGAGCCACACCCCAGCCCCTCACTGGGGGATTCTAGGCAGGGGCTCTACCACTGACTCACACCCCAGCCCCTCACTGGGGGATTCTAGGCAGGGGCTTTACCACTGACTCATACCCCAGCCCCTCACTGGGGGATTCTAGGCAGGGGCTCTACCATTGAGCCACACCCCAGCCCCTCACTGGGGGATTCTAGGCAGGGGCTCTACCACTGAGCCACACCCCAGCCCCTCACTGGGGGATTCTAGGTAAGGACTTCACCCCAGAGCCATGCCTTCCAGCCTAACCCACTACTCTTTGTGTACTCTGTGCAGAGAGCACAGCAGGACCCTGGGTGTCTGCCTGTGTTGAGCTCTGCCCTCCTGCCTTAAGACAGGGTCTCTCACAGGATAGAAGCTAACCTTTTCTGCCAGAAGGCTCCCAGGAGCCTCCTGTCTCCACCCATGGAGTTATAGGTACACGTAGCCAGGACTTGAGTCCTATGCTTACAGAATACGTTCTTTTCCCATTGAGTTAGTTCTCCAAGCCTCGATTCAAATATAGAACAGTGCATAAAATACAATTATTTGAACCAGGCATTGTAAGGTGGCCCTACATGCTCGGCCCCATCTCAGGGGAGACAGACAGAAGACATAGCACCCACTCATCTTCCCTGGGATCATGCCCTTCATGGGGTCTACCCAGCCCTTGGTAGCCATGGTGTGTTTATTCTTCCTGACAGATTTGCCACTCTTGAATCACAGCACCATCTTGGCTGCTTTCAGACTCACACATGGAATCTTCCAGTGACTCGTCCTTGTACCTCTCTTCTTCCCCCTGAGCTCTGTGAGATAGATCTGCTTGACTGTACATTAATACCTCCTTCATCCCATTGTGTACCACATCTGTGTGCGAGTCCCCTGCTGTGCGGGGCTGTGTGTGTGCCCTCTTCCCAGGGTCTCCCGTGTCCCTTGCCATGCATGCCTTTTCCATAGGCCACTCCCAGGAGCAGAGGGCAGGGTGCCCTCACCATCAGGAGACAAGTTGATAGTAGTGAGAGTTTGCTGTAGTTGGAGTTTTCCTGCCTGGCCCACAGTCAGGACAAATCTCTGTCACCCACCAGTCCCACAGCCACTCAGACCCGACCAAGTAAACACAGAGACTTATACTGGTTACAAACTGTATGGCCGTGGCAGGCTTCTTGCTAACTGTTCTTACAGCTTAAATTAATCCATTTCCATTAATCTATACCTTGCCACATGGCTCGTGGCTTACCGGCATCTTCACATGCTGTTTGTCATCGTGGCGGCTGGCAGTGTCTCTCCGACTCAGCCTTCCACTTCCCAGCTTTATTCTCCTCCTTGTCCCGCCTACACTTCCTGCCTAGCCAATGGCCAATCAGTGTTTTAATTATTGACTAATCAGCAACACATTTGACATACAGAACATCCCACAGCAGTTTGCCTTGCTCCGCGTCGCCCAGTCCACATCCTCGGGCCCTCGACAGCGCTTGGTACTGTCAGACTTTCTGGTTGACCTTGGACCAGTTTTATTTGTCTTATTTATGTACTAGTTTGTGTGTTTTGAAACAGGGCCTGACAGTGGAGCCCAGACTGGCCTCAACCTCATGGCAATTCTCCTGTCTCAGCCTCCAAAAATCTGGGACAGCACTTGTTCACCTGTGTTTCTGTAAATTCTAATTCTTATGCCCTTGAGGAATAAGAGATAAGGCCTGTGCCAGGGGCCCTAGATGGAAGCCCCAGGGGGCCCAGAAGTCAGGCATCCCATGCTAGGCTCAGTCTAGCTTAGGGACACAAACCTTGACCAAAGAATGACATTGTAACAAGTAGCTGGAAGCAGCCTGTGCCCTTCAACCTGCCTTTTCCTGGGGCAGGTCTGAGTCGTGGTCTCCCTTGACTTGCACACCTTGGTCTGGCCCTCCCCCTTCCTCCCCTTCTCCCTGGGCTCTCAGGATTGTCTCCTTTCCCAGTGTAACCTGGCGCCTGACACATTTCTTCCCTGTTCAAGCTGCACGTGCAGCCCGGGCTCCAGACTCTTTCATTCCTCCTCCCCACAGGCCCTTCCTCTGTGTCGTCAGCACAGCCAGAAGCCCTGTTGAGGCCTTCACCTCAGGCCACTCTTCTCTCTTCACTCTTCTCTGCCAAAGGGTTCCTGGAACATTCCAGGCTAGGTCCTGCCTTAGAGCCTTTGTTCTAACTGCTCTGAGAGCCCTGGCCATCTCATCCTCTCCTTTGAGGGACTGCTAACTCCAAAGTCTCCAATGCACCCTCCCACCGTACAAGCTGGGCAGCTGCATGCTTGTCTCTGTAGTCCCCTGTTGTGTCCGCCCCCCCACCCATCGTTGCTTAGATGCCCTTGTGACCTGGTCCCTGTCGGTTTATGGTGCATCTCCGCCGCAGCCAGCTTCACAGTGCTGTTACCTGTCCCTTACTCTGTTCTTACTGGTCTGTATACAGTGCTTGTAAATGTTGGTGGACTACAGTCATTGCCAGAGTGTGTACTGGGGGACCCAAATAGGGAGGCATTGTGGGCATGCTGCCTAGAGAACCTTCCAGCCCTAGCCTAGCTCCTGTGGATGTCTGTGGGGAGAGTCTATGGGAGCCTTTGAGGAATTGAAGACTTCGGGCTCAGGTCCCATTTGGGGGTAAGGCCACATTTAAATCTTGCTAGTCACTCTGGATTTTTCATTCCTTAGTGTGTATTCCTGTTTAGAATGTGGCTCCTTAAGTTTCCCTGTGCTCCATGATGCTGTGAGGCTCTGCCCCACACAAGCTCCTCCCAGTGCCTGCCACATAAATACAAAAGGGACTGTTTATCTTTCTCCCAGCAAGTGCATGCTGGCCTGTTGTGACCTCCTGAGGAGGTCACAGACTGAGTTGCTGCTCATTTGGAGTCTCCCTCTCCTGGCCTCAACCACCTGGGGCTGCCCTGCTTGGGGCAGAAGGCCTAACACAACCTCTGGCCTGGGAAGTTCCTGTAAGGCTGCACAGCCTCTTGAGGCCTTTAATAGGGAAACTAGTCGAAGGTGCATGCCATGGTCCTGCACAGGGCTCCTACACTGCAGCCCGGGCCTTCCTGGAACCCGGGAGGAGGGGGGGCACACCCTTCTGACCCATTTTCCAGATGAAAACATGAGCCTGGCACCATGGGGAATCGTTGGTGCAGGCACGGCCTGGTGCCAAGATGATCCTGATGTCTCCACCCATGTGATTGGCATCTCCCGGGCTGTCATCAGGCAGGGCAGCTTCTCAGTGGCCTTCAAAACTCAAAGGCCTAGTCAAGGCACCTTCTCGCTCTGCCCTCGGGCTGTCTACCCTTGTAATTTTCACTTCTCATTTCTGAGTTAGTGTGCGTGGTGCACATGTATGAGGGTGTGCACAAATGTGCTGCAGTGTGCTTGTGAGGGCCAGAGGACATCTTGTGACATTGGCTTTCTTCTTCCATCTTTATGTGACTTCTGGGGATTGGACTCAGGTTGGTACCCATTGAGCCATCTTGCCTGCCTCCCCCTCCCAAATCCATGAATGTGGTATGCCTGTCTATTTATGTCTGTTCTCATGGCCCTCAGAACGGTGTCGTACTTTCCCAGCAGGGGTCTTGCCTGCCTCCTGTGGGTTAACTCCAGCTATTTTATGATGGAGCAAAGCTCTCTACCCTTTACTCCCATAAGACATCCGGCTCCCCAGATTTGACTTTGCAGGATGAAGACCTCCCTCATTCTCTGCTTTTTCTGTGGTACCATCCTGGGCCCTGCAGAGGACGGATGGGTAGGGTGCCCAGAGAGGCTGTAATTTTCCTGAATGATTTCAGGGACTAATTAAAGGTCTTCCTTGACTAATCAGCTTACTGTTTAATTATCATGGAACAGACTGAGGAATGTGGAAGACTCTGCTGGGGTCTCCCCAGAGTGTGGCGGGAGGGAGCGATTTGGGGACACCCTGTACCTCTCCTGTGTCAGGGGGGCGGGTTCCCTGTCCCTGTGTCCCCTCCTCCAGCTAGTGTCTCACTTAGGGGTCTTGGCTTAGAGGTCAGGGTACCTGGGAAGCCTGGCTGGCCACAGCTGTCCACCATGCACACTGAAAGGGTCCTGGGGGGATGCCTGGGCAGGGTGCTGTAGATGGGGGCCCTGTGGGGACAAGGGCTTCTGGAGCGAACTCTGAGGAGAGGGCTGGTAGTGGGAGGAGGTGCAGCAGGGTCACTGAATGGTGGCCTAGGCTTTCTCAGGAGAGGCTGCTGGCTGGACCCCACACGTTCTGAAAGTATCTGAAGGGGGAGGGACCCAGAGATGGCTGCACCAGGCATGATTTCATTCCTCACATTCCTCAGCAGGCCCCAGACTTCTGGTGGCCCTAGGTGGGGGAGGGTGGCCTGGAGAAAGGCCTCTGGGTACTGATCTTGCCCTTCCCCGGGCGCTCTGTCAGCCTCACTCAGATGAGTGACTTCCTGGCTGGTTCCCATTTCATCAGCAGAAAGACTGACCAGGTTTAGGGGAGGCAGAGGCCCAGGCCCATGATGTTGGACACACCACCCCTCCCTGTAGAGTTTTTCAAAGTGCCTCTGGTGGCCTGAGGGGGAGAATGGCACACTTGTATAGCTTTCAGGGACATTCCTGTACTTTCTAAGTGTCGGAGCAAGTGATTAAGTCACAGCACACTCTGGGGAGGCAGGACTGATATTTGCATTCACAGACGGGCAGTGGAGGACACCGTAGGTTTCTGTGCCTGGTGGGGTGGCAGCCACCTCTCCTGGGCCGTCCACAGGACTGGGCACGACTCTGCACGCACACTCGCGTACATGTGCATGCACAGTTCTGTGACCCACCCCCTACCTTGCCCATGTCTGCTTTCCCTGCCCCTGACTGGTTTCTCCAGGGAGGCTAGAGGGGATATGGCTCCTATAGGCCCAGGACATCTTCCAAGAAGGATGAGACGTCACTGGCCCTGCCTCCCACTCCTGGGACAGAGTTGCAGTGTCCTGGGGTTGTGTCTGTCACCTGCAGCCTCCAGCCGCTCCTGGGCCTGTGTCTGGTCACCACTGCCGGTCCCAGTTCTGGCTGCCAGGACTTGAGGAGCCTGCTGACCCTCCTTTAGTGCCAGCAAGGGCTCCCGCTAAAGATTTGACCAGTCACATCGCAGAGCTTATGTTACTCCCCGAGAGCTGGGGCTGCACCACCTCCCTACCCCTTCCTCGCTTTCTTGGGGAAGGCCAGAGCTCAGACGTCCCAATTCCCACATCTGGAGTTGGGGGTGATGACTGGCTCCCTGCCAGGGTGGCTGGGGAATTGATGAGTCAGCGCATGTGTGGCCGGGAACTGCTGTCGCTGTGTCTTGAGAGTCTGATCACTGTTGTTACCCTTATGGCTGAGGAGGGCGGTGCTCCCTCAGACTCACTGAAATCCGGGCATCTCCCTTCATAAACATGGGACACCTTTGTGTTACATCCACGCAGACTTGAGAGAACGGCTTCCTGTCCACCCAGGTGTCTGTTGCCACCTGCAGCAGCTGCTGTCTGCAGCCCCAGCCCAGGTGATCCTTTCAAAACAAACTCTAAGCGTTATGTACTTTAGTCAAAATTCTCAGATTTGTCTGTTGACAGGAATTCCATAATAACCTCACACTTCGCAGTTACCTTAGGACCCAATTTTCATCTGTCTGATTTGATCCAGACTAGGTCCAAGGCCTCTTGAACAGCCTTCTATCCCTGCAGTTGCCATGGCATGGGTGGGGCGGGGGCGTCTGCGTGTGTGTGTGTGTGTGTGTGTGTGTGTGTGTGTGTGTGTGCGCGCGCGCACGCGCACGCACACACACACACACATGTACCATTTTGAAGCTGTTGCTGTGGGGGAACATCTGGGTTTAATGATTCAGTGACTTAATGTTTGCATGTCTGTCAAGTTAACTTTGAGGATAAAAATTTTAAAAGGAAAAAACAACAACAACAACAACATGGTGGTTCATACCTGTGCTTCTAGCACCTTCTGTAAGGAGTCCTCAAGTTCCAGGCCAGGCCAGGGTGGATAGGGGGACTGTCCTAAACAGACAAAACATGTTTGAGTGACAGAACCAAAGAATGCTGGAGGTGCAGTGAGTGGACTTTGACCCGACCTGCCACAGACGTATGTTGTGTGACTTAGGGTTGATGCCCTATTTCTCTGAGCCTCGTGGTCCTCTGTAAGATGGAGCCTTAACAGCCCCACCTCCATGCCTGTACAGTCACATGGTGCGCACACATTACATCTTGTAGCTGGGCTCACTCTTGTCCCATATCTCCAGCATGGGGCACAGGTGAGCCACCCGAGGCTGCCGTTGCTCTCGGGACAGTGATTTGATAAACTGTCTATGGTAGTAACTTTGACCCTGTGGAACTGGTTACAGTGCATCTGGACAAGGACACCTCAGACCAGGATGTTCCCATGTCACAGGAGGAGAACCCGGGAGTGCCTCAGTGTTGGCCTGGGTTCACGGCCTGGGTCTGAGGGTTCCAGGGCTGTGTGTCTCTCAGCTTTTGTCCCTTGCTGCAGCAAGAGTCGAGGGGCCCGCTGTGTTATGGCAAGGGCAGAGTGGGCAGGAAAATGGGACAGAGGCAGAGGGACTGGCCAGCACGTGCACATACTCAGAAGCTCACAGGGCTCAGCTTATTCTGCAGTGCAAAGTCTAACTCTGTGCAAAGTGTGGAAACCTCTGGGTTCACTTCAGTGCCTGGGTATCCAGCAAACATCCCATGTGCCACCCAGAGCAGAGGACAAGCGCTGGCGGCCGCTGCAAGCCCCTTTCCGGAAGTGAGCTCTTTGGGGTGCTAGCTCATGCCTTCAGCCCTTCCCTCCCTTTCGCTGCCCAGAGGAGAACAGAGAATCCTGCTCTGGGTCCCCTGCCCAACTAAAAGTCAAAGTCCCAGGGGCCACACCCCTGCGGTTCCTGCAGCACCCGGATCTTTCCTGGGTGTAAACTGTGTTTGGATAGCGTGAGATTGGCAGCTCTTGGCCCCAGCTTGCTCTGTCTGGTATTTTGCTCTTGAGAGCTCACCAACCAGTGAAGGAAGCGTTAGCAGGGGAGTTCTCTAACAGGGCCCAGGTGAAAACTAGCCTGCTCTGGGCTCCTCCCACCTAGGCCCTGCCTCCTATCCCTGCCCCCAACCCCGCCCAGCAGGGGAGATCTTGGGAGATTCGTGGTCACCAAATAGTCCTATGCTCTATAAAGGGGCTGTGATGTCTCCTGGAGGGCCATGGCTGAGCAGGGTGGCTCTCTTTTCTGACCCTGACCCACCCCGGTAAGCTGCTTTACAAAGTCACTACAGGCCACTGTAGTGGTTCCTGTGCCAGAGTCCAGATGAGCTGGGGTTTATCACCCAGTTGCACTGCTGAGTTCGTAGTTTGGAGGCATGTGCAAACCCTACCACCACCTCAGGGGACCTCATTTTCCTACTTTGGAAACCACGTAAGGTTAGTCCATCACAGTGAAGCACTCAGAAGAGCTGGCACCTCTTAGTGTCCTCAGTGGCAGTTGTGTGATTTACTCTGGTTGTGCTCCAACACCTGACAGAAGCGACCAAAGGAAGGAGGGTCTGTCTGGGCTCAGGTTTGAGGGACAGTTTATCATGACTGGGAAGGCAGCTGGTCACTTGATGCCTGTCAGCAGGAAACAGAAAGGGTCGAATGCTGGTACTCTACTTTCTCTCTGTGCTCGAACACGTGCGTGCGTGCATGCATGCGTGTGCACATGTGTGCACACATGCACCACAGAGACCAGAAGAGGGTGTCAGATTCTCTGGAGCTGGAGTAGTTGTGAGCAACCTAACATGAATGCTGGGAACTGAACCCCAGGACCTCTGGAAGAGCAGTACGCTCTCTTAACCACTGAACCATCTCTCCAGCTCCTCACTGTCTCCATTTTACAAAGCCCTGAACTCCAGCCCATGGGCTAGTGCTGTGTGTGTGTGTGTGTGTGTGTGTGTGTGTGTGTGTGTGTGTTGGGGAGGGGTCTTCCCTGTTCAGCTAACCTTCTGTAAGCACCCTCATAGACACACCAGAGACGTTTCTGTGGTGATTCTAAGCCCAGAAGTTGGCAACCATCAGCAGTATGGTTCTTGTTCTTTTTGTCCCTTCACTGGACCTGTTAGCCCTCGGGCCAGGCTGGGGGTTACCTACTGAGTTGAGGACCAGCACTCAGAGAACACCGGTCTAGAGGGGCCAGCAAAGTGACAGCTGCCATGATGAAGCCCATCCATAAAACCAGGGGTGGCTTCCTGGAGGGGGAGACGTGTGGGCTGAGGCCAGAAATAGGAGCATGAACTAGTTTGTGGAAGAAGAAACCGAGAGAAGAACAGCACACTCAAGGCTAAAAGATGTGAGCATGGTGGTATACACCTGCCAGCCTGGACTGCCTAATGAAGCTTTGTCTCAAAAAAAAAAAAGTGGAAGATGGGAGCAGGCCTGTCGTTTTAAATAGATTACTGATAGTCTTCAGTCAGCTTAGGTTCCTATTGCAGTTGTCAGGCATTGTGAGCTAGACCTTCACGTTCTCCCCATCTTCCCTGAGTGCCCACAGCTTGCAAAGCCACCTAGGTCCCCAACCATGATATGGACTGCTATCTGGTCAAGGCTGAACATTCCATCACAGTCGTCCCTCCCCTGCCCCAGGCCTGCTCCAGCCACACCCCTTCCTCCCCTAGCCTTGGGCATCCATTCCCCAGTTTTACAATTCTCTCATTGTAGGGGTGTTACATAAGTAGAGTCATTCCATGGAGAACCTTCTGGAATTGTCTTCACTCATGTAGCCGAGTTCTCAGGAGACACCTGCAGAGGCAGCGTGTGTTGGGGGCTCCTCCTTGCTGTTGCTGGGTGGCACTCACAGGTACCCCAGGGTGTTTCACCATCTGCCCATGGAGGACATCTGCCTGTGTCTAGTCTTTTGGCTATTACAAAGAGAGCCTCTGTAAACGTTCCCATAGTGGTTTTTATGTGGAGCATAAATTTCCGTTTTTCTGGGGCAAATACCCCACGTGTAATTGCTTGGTGGTATGGCAGTTACCGGTTTTAAGGAGGGTGCCAGACTGCTTTCAGAGCAGCTGCGCCATCTTCTGCTGCCTGCGGCAGTACAGCGAGCAGGGTGCTGTCCCCGCAGGCTTGCCAGCATTTGCTGTCGCCACTATTCTTGACCTGAACTCCTGGAGTAAGTGTGCAGCGCTGTCTCGCAGTCACGTGGATTCGTGTCTCCCTAATGGCTAATGCTGTTGAACACTCGGTGTGCTTATCTGCCATCTGTGGATCTGCCTTGGTGACATGTCTAGTGGCTTCTGCTCACTTTCTTATTGAACTGCTTGCTTTTTTACTGTTCAGTTCTGTGAGTGCTTTATCTTAGACACTAGGCCGTTGTCAGATATGCGGCGTGTGAATGTCTCTCTCAGTCTGTTGCTTGCCTTTTTCTCCCCCGTCAGCACTGGGGATTGAACCTAGGGCTTCTTGTGTTTGCTGGGCAAGCACTCTACCACAGAGCCACATCTCGGGCCTATAGCTTGTCTTTCTATTCTCTTCACGTGAACTTTGGTAGAGGAAAAGTCTTCTTTAAACAAAACTTTATTTTTAAATGTTTTGTTCATTTGTATGTGTATGGGTGTTTGCCTACGGTATGTGCGCATATATGTATATGCACGTGTTCGAGCCTGATGCCTGTGAAGTCCAAAAGAGGGCATGGGGTTTCCTGGGAGCAGAGTTCCAGACGGTTGAGGGTCCCGTGGAGTGCTGGGCACTGAACGGCCAGTGCTCTTAACCGAGAAAGGCCCCTACATTCATTTCTGCCTTTATGGTTTGTACCTTTGGTGTGGAGTCTGAGAGCCCTGAGCTAAGCCCTGGAGGCTTTCTTCAGTTTCTGTGTGTGTGTGTGTGTGTGTGTAGTCCTGGGGATGGACCTAGGGCCCTGCACGTGCTAAGCAGGCATTGTGCCACCCACCACTGCGTCCCTGGGCCGCCTTTACGTTTCCAGCCCTGAGTTGCCCACGCTGGCTATAAACTCATTCTTTTGTCCAGGCAGGCCTTGACTTTAGACTCCTCCTGCCTCCACCTGTTTTGTGTTCTGGAAATCTTAGAGTTTCACATTTAAGGGCATGAGCCTTTGCATGCTGTGTGCAGTGTAGCTTCTGTCAAAGTTCCTTTTGTATGTATGGGAAGCCAGTTGTTCCAGCACCTTCTACGATGCTGCTGCTTTTTTACTCACTTTCCCGGTTACCGTGGTCTATCACCACCTCATCCTTAACCAGAATAGCCTCTATTAAACAAGAAGAAAGAGTAACTAGGCATGCTGGCTCAGGCCTGCAGTCCGGCCGGCTCTCAGAAGACAGAGGCAGGAGGATCTTCGCAAAGCCAGCCTGGGCTGTGTGGTGAGACCCTGGGGTGTGTGGGTAGTGAGGGGAATAATGCAGGTATTTGGCAGGTAGAAGAATTGGAAGCTCATTCTTCACAGGCAGGACTGTGAGACCAGCTTACCATCCTCTTGTAAGGTTAAACACAAACATGGACCGTCTGTGCGCTCCATCGCTTCCACTCCAGGTGCACGTTAAAGAAGTGAGGGCAGGGGCCAGGCCTGGTGCTGCGCCCCTTTAATCCCAGCACTCAGAAGCAAGAGGCAAGTGGATCTCTGTGAGTTCGAGGCCAGCCTGGACTACAGAGTGAGTTCCAGGACAGTCAGGGCTGTGTAGAGAGACCCTGTCACAAAAAGTCAAAGCAAAAACTGAAAGCAGGGACTGAGAGATATTTGCACACCCAGTGCCTTGCAGTGTTCTTCACAGCAGCCAGAAAGTGGAAACAACCTAGCATCCCTCCATGAATGGAAAGAGAAAACTGGCAGGTACACATAATGGCATATTATTCAGCCATAGAAAGGGATGAAGCCTTAATCGATGCTATTGTGTGGCTGGACCTTAAAAACATTATGCTTAGTGAAAAAAGCCAGGCGTAAGGAAGAATGATTGCATGAGTCCACCTGTACACAGGGCCTAGACTAGCACAAAGGAGCAGAAGGTGGAAGAGGCTATGGGGAGGCTGAGGGAACAGGGAAGGAGCAGTTCTCTTTTGCTGGGGCTGGTATAAAGGCTGGGCTAAAGAGAGTGGTGATGGTTATACAACACTCGGAGTATTTAAAGATGCTGGGCAGCATGCATACTTCCAAGTGGTTAAAATGGTAGTGTATGTGTTTTATACCACAGTGAAAAAAATCACTTTTTTGTGTGTTTGTTTTTAAATCTCATAAGCTTTCTGAGACAGTCTCACATGTGTCTCTGGCTAACCTAGAACTCAGTTCCCCTTGCCTTTGCCTCCTGGGTGCTGGGTTTACAAGCGTGCTCCACCACACTGGGCATAAAATCACTTACTTTTTAAAGCCCAGTGCATTGGGGCTGGAGAGGTGACTCAGGTTAAGAGTATTGGCTGCTCTTGCAGAGGACCTGGGTTTGGGTCCCAACACCCAGCTCACAACTGTCTGTAACTGCAGTTCCAGGAGGTCCAACGCCCTCTTCTGGTTTCTGTGGGCACTGCACATGTGCACCAGCAGGCCTACAAAAAATAAAACAAATCCCTAAAGAATAAAACTAGTCATGTTGGTGGGAGTCTGTTTCCGGGTTCTCCGTGCTCCCGCACTGACCTGCATGCCCCAGCCTCACTGCCTCCTCTGCTGTGTGGCAGACTTTAGTGTCAGGGGGGAGGTGCCTCCCACTTGGCTGTTACCCATGGGTCTGGGTCAGACATCCTGGAACTTCTCCCAGATGGTCTCATCCTTGCCACCTCCCTGAGCCTCGTTCCCAATGCCCCACTTAGACAGTGTCACCGTGTGTGTGTGTGTGTGTGTGTGTGTGTGTGTGTGTGTGTGTGTGTGTGTGTGTGTGTGCTCATGTGTATGCATGCATGTGGAGGTCAGAGGTTGAGTTCCTCCGTTACTCTCCACATTGTTGAGGCTGGATCGCACCAGTTTTCCTAGACCAACTAGCTAGTGAGCTCCAGGTGTCAGCCTGTCTCCACCTCCCCGGAACTGGGGTTACAGACACACCTGCCATGCCCAGCTTTTCACGGGAGTGCCAGGATCCAGCCTGGCTCTCCGTGCTCACAGCACAGGTGCTTCACCAACTGAACCACCTCCCGGACGTTGCTCTTCTTAGTAGACTGGGTTTCTAGGTGACCCCTTCTCTAGCCTTCCCTCCCGGCTACCATCCCCAGCTGCCTGGCCCCGCTCCAGCCTCACCACTGGTCTCCATACCCGCTCTGGTCTTCTGGACCGCATCCTCTCCCAAGCAAAGTCACAGCCTCAAGCTCATGCCTCTCCGTGGCAACCTGCCGCAGCTCCCCATGGCCGGCCTCCGCCGCTTTCTCCTCCCTTTGGGCCTGTCAACTGAAATTCCAAGTCCCACAGGGCATCTGGTGGCCACGTGGTGACCTCTTGCAGAGGACCGAGTGCAGGGAAGGAAGTTGCATGTGGCTGGAGCAGGCGACTGGGTAAGGGTAGGAGGAAATGGGGCAGAGGTGGGCATGGCCTGGGGGCTCCTGGTGGGGAGATGGCTGTGACTGTGAGGCCCCAGCTGGTTTTCAGCAGAAAGGGACACAGTCAGATTAGCTTCACAAAGGTCTGCCTGACCCAGCAGAAAAACAGGCAAAGGTATTGAGTAGACACTCGTGGCAGAGGGCAGTCACAGCTTCTGTAAGTGTGAAAGGATGCTCCATGGATGCTCCATGGACAGAGGAAGAAAATGCAAATGAAAACCAGGCTGAGCTGAGCAGGAGCTGGGCTGAGCTCTCCAGGTGAGCAGTGGCAGCCCTGGGCTTGCTGAGGGTGCAGGGAGCAGGGCATTCCTGGTGCAGGGCCACTGGCATCGCCCACTGATGCTGGCAGCCCTGTTAGCACCCCTGCACTGCCTGTGAGAGCTGCCAGCCTGGCCCCAGGGGGCCAGCTCCAGTCACCACAGCACTTCACATGGCCGTCAAAGTGGAGGCCAGCATTCTGCAAAACGAGGCCTGGAGAGACTCATGGGATCCACATCTAAACATGTGTTCATAGTCTTTTCCTTTAAAGCCCTTCCTTTTGACATTAGGATGCGTGCTGGAAATTGCCTCACACACGAATGGAAGAGCAGAGCAGTTACTATAACGGGAAAACCTTTCTTCCCTCCAGGGGAAGACAGGTGGTACCTTCCATTCTCTATACTTCAGGGGCTCCTGATCCTTCTCCTCCTATGCTGGGAGTTGAACACAGGGCCTTGTGCATGCTGGGCACGTGTGCTACCACTGAGCCATGCATGTCTCCAGCCCTCCCTGGTGGAGTCTAAGCAGGGCTCTACTGTTAGGCTGCCCTCCTTTTACCCTTTGGTGGGGGGTGAAATAAGGTCTTTCTTGCTATATATCCCTGGCTAGCTTGGTATTTGCTTGTATCCTACCTAGGATGACCTCATACAGCAGTCCCATGGCCTCAGCCTACCGAGTGAACCACATCTGGCTCCTTTTGTGTTTTTGTTTTTTGATACTGAGATGGGGTCTCATCTTGTTATCCAGGATGATCTTGAATTCACTGTAGCCCAGACAGCCTTGAACTTGGGACCCTCCTGACTCTTGGGACCATATCCTTTGCCCTTCCTCTTTGGTTTTGCCACCTCCTTTCCAGGGGTTTTGCGCTTTATCATAATGGGGTCCTAGGCTTTGTTATTGAGACTCACCCCATGTAGTGCAGGCCATGAGATCCCCATGCTGTCCTTCCAGGGACCCAGGAGATCACGTTGAGGGCATTTGTCTGTTTTCCCTTGTCTGGTGACCACCATAAACCTTCCCACGGCCCGTGGGCTGGCGTTTTGCTTATGTTGTACCCAGGAGAACACTGCCAGGTCCGAGGTGTGTTTCAACCTAACTGGTGCTGCCAAGTCCTCCCTCCCAAGTGCCAGCTGTATGGCAAGGATGTTTTGGAGTAGGTAAAGGTGCTGTGTATGGACTGGGCTGCATTTTGTGAGGTTCTTCAAAGTGCGAAAGTGTATTCCTGGAACATGTGGGTCTCTCCAATGGAAAAAACCAAGGATAATGGGGAGGGCATTACCTGCCTCTGTTTACCCTTTTGGCATTGGTACCTACCATGTGACTGTGTCCTAGAGACAGGCAGAGATGAAAAGGAAAGGGACAGACAAGCTCCTGTGTGACAAACCATGATTAGTGAGTCACACACTCAGCACTCCCTCTTGGACCTGTTTCCTGGAGCTGGCCAGAGCTGGCCAGGCCGAGCCACCTCCCCCACCAGAGCCCAAACCTGCTGGTCTGGTTTGGGGAGGCAGCCCTACCTAGCTCCTCTCTGGGTGGCTGCTTCCTAGATGCCCTGCTCCCACAGGGAGGCGGTGCCCGGAGATCTGAGACTTTGGGGTCTCCCGGCCTTGTTCTGCAGTGGGGAGGGAGTGGGACTAGATGAACACAAGTGGTTCCGGCCACCTGCTGGTCGTCCTCACAGGGGCTCCACAGGCTGGGCCGTGCTCACTGGGCCAGAGCCTTCTGGCCCCACTCCCCACCCCTCTTGGGACAGGGCATTTCTTTGGCTGGATTGCCTGCCACCCAAGTGAGTCCTCATGTATGCAAGGAGCTTGGTAAATTTGGGGACTGCAGACAGTAGTCGACAGAGGTCATAGCTGCTGTGGCAAGGCCCAGAGGACATGTGTGGTCCAGCCTGGGCTGATAGGAAATGCTTCCTGAGCGAGTGCAGGAGGCTGGCCCCAGAAGGACAGACAGACTGAGCTCTCTGCCCCTGGACAGCCTTACACTGGAAGTGACTGCACAGGAGGCCTCTGCGCAGGGCCAGCGACCAGCTGGGCTGTCAGAAGGGCTCGGGAGCGCCCGCCCCGTCCAGATGGCCGTTGTTCAGGCCGGAGGCTCTGAGCAGCACCGCCTCACCCAGAGCAGTTGGGTAAGGGCACAGGCATCGGAGTGGCCTGCATTCGGCCGGTCCCACAGCCTCTCCGGACTTCTTGGTTGCTCTGCTGTAAAGGAGGCCTGCTAAAGTGGCTGACCTGTGCTGGGCAGGGATGAAGCAGGAGGACTTGGGCATGAGCGTATCAGCTCCTGCAGGCTTAGCGTGGCATATTGGTCCCAGCCTCCACACCACCATTGCTCCTATCATCCATCTCTCCACTTTCAGCTCCCCTGCTTATACCACTTGCTACAGTCGCACCCAGGGGAGAGAAAGGGGATGGGGCCCACCAGGCTCTCTAGATACACCCCACCTCGGAGAACCCACGTGCAGCCCTCAACCCATCTGTAACACAGCCCACCCTGAGGTCTCCAGAGGCGCTCTCCTGTATCTAGCTCCTCCCCCATTGTTTCCAACCCATTGGTCCAGTCGCGGCTCTGGTGTGCAGCCTAGATAAGCCCTGCTTTCCTGGGCCCCTGTTATCCAACCTGTGTGTGGAGGGGGAGTTAGGATGGGTGTGCCTGTTGTAGTGGAGGCAAGTCCTGCTGACCAGGCTGTGCCTGGGGTCCCTGCCAACCCTCCCCTCTGTCCCTCAGCTATGGGCCACCCTCCCGGGCCTACTGGCTCCAGCCCCACCTCCCGCCTCCCTGCTTCCCGCCCTCTGTGGGTGGGAGCCACAGCCCCAGTTGAGCTGTTCCGAGCTAGACTGTGTCCCCACGAGTGCTAGAGAGCTTTGGTTGCAGAGCCAGCTGGCCAGTCTGAGGGTGCCCTGAAGCCTGTCCCTGCCCTTTGCACTGGGAGCTCTGGCCATCAGGAAGCAGAAAGAGAATGGTGGAGGTAAGCAGGCTGCCTGGGGCCTTTAGGAGAGGGCGGGGCTGACCACTGGAGCCAGTGTGAGTATGTGGGATGGGCCACACCTTTCTTGGGTCCAGGGGTGGAGTGACTGTTGTTCCCATGTGTGAGGTGGCAGGCTCCTGGGAACTGGTCAGTGTCTGAGCACAGGCCCCTGAGCCTCTGTGCAGACATCTTCCTAGTGAGCCTTGAGTGGGCTGGTGTCAGACATTAGGAACTCATTGCTTGCTGCGCGTGGACCTGTGGCTGTGTGGCCCCCAGGGCCTCACCTTGTAGTCCTCGGGACCTCTTTCAGATTGTGTGGACATGCGCACCACTGCGCCCGCAGGCATGCTGGGGCCTACTATGTATCATAGCTCTTGTGCTGTGGCTATAGGTATCTCTAGGGAACCCTGCCTCTTTGGGGTGGGGAGGGTCTTCATGTTTTAGAGCGTCCACAGTGGGCTGCTCAAGGGTCCCCGGTCCTTCCACTTGCTGAGCACTTTCTCCGGGCCTGGGCCTGCCAGCTGCTTCCCTGAATTCCCTCTGGTGCCTCCTAAGCTCCCTCCACCAGGCTTTGCTGGCACCTTTGTTTGAGGGGCGAGACGCTCGGTTCTGAGCTCACCTTAGCATGCTCCACAGTAAGCGGTGGCCTGGCCACTGCCTCCTCTGTTCACGCCCTGTGGCAGCTGCCACTTAGGTGCTCAGGGTGCTGTGAGGAGGCGAATGGGTGACTATGGTCTCCAGCTAGTCGGGGTTTTCAGGATGACTACATGTATCTGGATGCCCAGCCGGTCGGTCTGTCTGTCTGTCCGTGGGCTTGTTTGGTTTACTGTTGCAGGGCCTGTGATATGGCAAGTGTAGGTTGTATTAAAAGCTGTCACTGGCTGCGTGGTGGCCTGATGTGTGAGGTGATGAGGTGGCCTGACAGGCAGGTGGACCGGAGGGAGTATAGGAAGATCAGGAGCCCCCTCCTGGCTGCCTCTTCTTCCTGCAGGGCTTCAGAATGGATGAAAACTCCTCTGATGTTGCATAGGTTTTCTCTGGCAGCCATCCCCGCTTGGGCTCTGTGTGGATGACCACAGGATGCTCGTGCCCAGCCGGGATGGAGGCAGAAGCTGGCCAGGCAGCTTCCCATTCAGCCCCCTCTACAGCTCACTCTCACTGCCTATGGTGCACACAGTTGGCGGTACACTGTGGCTAAGGTGGCCCTCACCCCGGCCTTCGTGAGGTTCCCAGTGTAGTGGGTTAGACAAACCAGTCCTCAGACAGTGGCAGCCTGTCGTGTCCCCACCCCAACCCTGGGGGAAGTGACCCTACCACATGTGTGCTGGGAGGGGGACTGTGACCAGCGTCCTCGTTAGTGTGCAAGGTCAGTCATCTTTCACGCTGCAGGAGGACCATGGCAGACCCTGTCCTGCACGCCTCACTTGTGTCGTCTGAATGTTCCCAACAGGTAGGGACTGTCACAACTGTGGTTCTGCAGCTAGAACACTGAGGTCCAGAGAGGTTAGGTGACTTGGCGAGGGACACGCAGCTCGAGTGGCCAAGCTAGCACCTGGGTCTGGGCAGTCTGCTCTTAGGCCCACGGAACCCCTGTAGTACCGGGACAGCCCTGTGTTGGGCAGTGGCCAAAAGAGACAGGCCTCTTCTAGCAGCAGTCTAGAAGGACACTAAGACAGACTGAGAAGGGTGGCGGTGACTGCCCTTCCAGGAGACCATACCCAGCCACTTAAAGGAAGAGGAAGGGGCCAGGGCGGTGGTGACACCTTTAATCCCTGCACTCAGAAGGCAGAGCCAGGCGGATCTCTGTGAGTTCGAGGACAGCCTGGGCTATGGGACAAGTTCCAGGACAGCCAAGGGAAAAAGTAAGCTGGCAGTTCTGCGCAGGAGGCTGTGGGTTCAAAGCTGTGACAGTCTGCTGTGTTCGGTTTGGGTGGCTCAGCTGGAGGGGTGCAGAGAGGGCAGGCGTGTGAGACGTGCGGGCCTCGCGCAGGCAGGCTGTGTGGTCACCACTGGAGTCATACGGGCAGCTTCTCCCCTGCTCTTGTCCCGTAGACCCCTTAGGTCCTTCCTGTGGACTGGAGGCCTGAGTGGAGCTGGGGCCACTGAGAAGCACGAGACTGATAGGGTGTTAAAAGGCCTTCTTTGTGGGACAGAGTGGGGTACTTTTGTGACCTGGCGCTAGGTGGCCCTGGGCAGTTGATTTCCTCTTTGTGGGCCTCAGTTTCCTGGTTTAGGGTAGAGGAGTCCCACCCACCCAGGTCTGTTTGGGGACCCATGGTGGCAAGTCTCTGTGCCTGGCACATGCCGGCCACAGCTTCAGCTGTGTGGGCCACCGGTGTAGCAGACCGTAAGCTTTGGACAGGCCGACACTGCCATGCTCAGGGGTGGTGAGCACTCGAGAGTGATAGGCAGGAGGCCAGTGGGCCCAACCTGATGCTGTGTCAAGCAGGCCAGGTCTGCAGAGTTCACATTCCATGCCCTGGCACCGTCTTGCCGTCTTGATCTTTAGAATGAGCAGAACCTGCCCACTCTGCCCACTCCACAGCCCCCAGTGTGTCCTGTCCACCAAGTCTCCTGCTGGACTGTCCAGCCATCTCCCTGGTTCCCTGTTCCCGCCCCTCCCCTGCCTAGTCCCTCCCCGCAGCTCCGTCTTACTTGGGAAGGATGGAGCCCTTGCTGCAGCAGTCCACGAGGCTCCACCCGATCTCCCTCAGCTCAAGCCTGTGCCGCTTAACCCAGCTGTCTCCCAGCCTGCCCCGCTGCAGCCACCAGGCCGCCTAACAAGTGCCACCTTCGCCCTGACTGGTTTCTACCTCCTGCCCCTCTTCCAGAGCACAGGTCCTCTTTGGACAAGGCCTCGTGCAGTGAGAACGTGACAGACAGTTCTCACCTCCTTCACCTGAGCCTCTGAGCCTGCCTTTATTTCCTCTCAGATCTTCAGTCTGCCCTGCAGACTTGGGTGGACATGGTTTATTGACAGTCACTTTTCCCCAGTGCGAACCCTGCAGCAGAGCTGCGGAGCTGTGGGCGGGGCAGGCTCCGCCTCAGCTGTCACTCAGAGGGGCTGATAGGGAGGTGAAGGCCCAGTAGCTGTGACAGGTCACTTAGGAGTGTGTGTGTGTGGTGTGGGGGGGGGGGCGGTCTGGTGAGGAGGGACCAGGGCCATCACCTAGGAAGACTCCTGGAAGAAGTGGGACCAGAGGGGGAGGCTAGGGGGCACATTAAGATTACATGAGTAGAGCTGACGGTGGCAGGAAATGGGCATGGGCTCGAGAAGGCAGGAACCAGACCACCCCCGTTGTCAGCTCAGTCCTGGAAAACGGTGCACTGAGGCAGGAATGGCTCTTTTGGAGGTGGCGGCGCATTCCTTTTGGGAGTATGGAGGTGGAGGCATTTGCCTCTCATCAAAGTGGAAGTGGAGCAAGGGGCGCAGGAGGAAACTGGAAAACGTGAGTATCCCACACTTTGAAGAGTTCGAGAGCTCTTCAAAAACTGAACTAAGCACTTCAAAATATAGTACTGTTTTGGTGCATGTCTTTAATCCTAGCACTCATGAGGCAGAGGCAGGTGGATCCCTATGAGTTCAAGGCCAGCCTGGTCTACAGAGCAAGTTCCAGGACAACCAGGGCCACACAAAAACACTCTCTCAAAACCCAAAAAGCAATATCTATGTAGTTTGTTGTTTGTTTGTTTTAGAGTTTTTAGTGTGTGCTTTGGGCTGGGTGCTCCTGTCCCTGCCATTCTGCTCCATACTTCTCCAGAGTACCTAATCACCCCTTTATGTCTAGGGTCCAACAGGATACTCCCAGCACTGGCTTAGAGTAGCCCCTGCCCTGAGGTTCCTAGGAGCCAGGGGGCTTGTGTTGGTGACTTTCCAGGGCCACAAGTTCCCTCGTGGTAGTGAGGGGCGTGTCAGCACTAGAACAGAATGAAGAACATTTGATGACAGGGACAGGTTCTCAGGCATCTTTTCTGTGGCCATCTGTCTCATCAAAGGCCCTAGGAGGGGGTCCAGGAGGCCCATTCCCCATGGGACCAGGACAGGAGAGGGAAGGGGAGGTCTGGAGCCAGGGAGGTAGAGGCAGTATGGTGACCAAGACCAGTCTTATACAGCACAGGCAGGTTAGAGCCCAGCCAGGTGTGCCCACCTTCCCAGGTTCGGATCCTGGCAACCTCTCGCTGGCTGAGTGCCTTGGGCAGGGGATTTCCTCTCTGGAGTCTCAGCTTCCCTCCAGACACCTGGGGTGAGGAGCTTCCGTCGCAGGGCTGTGCAGGTGGCATGGGGCTGGGCACCATGGACAGGGTCTGCCTGGCCGGAAGGAGGGGCCACAGGCCCTGGGAGAAGTGGCCTATTCCGATGTCTACCCTGGCTTTGCCCCTGACAAGTGAGGGGGCCTCTGTGCCTTGTTGTCCTTATTTAAGGCACGGGGCTCATGGCCTCTTTGGATCAGGAGCAAAGGTTGAGGGATGCTTGGGTAAAGTGGTTCAAAGAGAGGTGGCACACAGTAGGTGCACATGCCTGCTGGCTGTGTTGTCATGGTGACTAGTACTGAGCATTTCCTCCTGATTCTGTAATAATGGCTCTGAGCCAGGCCCAGTGCCTTGCTTGTTTTGCATTCTATGTGACTCCTTGTAAAAGCTGCCGGAAGCAGCTACTGTCTGTCATCACCATCTTAACCAAGAGGAAACTGAGGCCTGAGAGTGGAGCTCTTTCCCTGGGGTCACACTTGGAATTTCCTGCACGAGCTGTGGTCTTCACAGCTATAAACACCAGGTCACACAGTGCTAGTTAGCTGTCAGCTGGGGTTTTGAGGCCTGGGCTTCCGGGCTCTGAAGTTCTGAACCCACGGGGTCAGGAGCTGCCTAGAAGGGCCTGGGTGGGGCCTGCACCAGGTCATTATAAACATGGCCAGTTCCTCTGTTTGTCCTTCCCTCCATACGCTGCCCAGAGGAAGGGGTGGCCCAGGCAAATATCCGGAGGTGTGCCCTTCCGCCCCTTCTCCTGCAGGGTCATAAGTGGCTGCAGTGTGCAAGGGGGCTTGGAGGTTATGAGTGGGGGTCTGTATGGGGGAGCATGGGAAGGCACTGCCCCATGCTCCCCCACCTTTTCCATCCTGGCCACTTCCTTAGGTTTAGTGAGAGATCACATACACCACCACCCCTCTTCTGCCAAGTCTGGGAGCTGCCTTGGGGCTGCCTGGGTGTGGGAGGTGGGAACAGAGTAGAGCCAAGAGTTCAAGGTGAGGAGCAAGCTAGACAGGGAGGGCAGGGAGCCCCAGGGTGCAGCACCTGGCTGCACGCTGTGCCAGGCAGCATGGGCTAGGCAGCAAGGGCTGTGCCTCTGTTGGGGTTGTAGAGACAGACCTAGAGTCAAGGAGGGCTTGGAAGCCAGCCGGGTCTGGGTAGCCTTGGTGCATAGGTCGAGGTGATGGCGATGGCCAGGCAGGAAAGGCTGGAAGGAAGGGTGCATGGTGCCGCAGACAGAGAAGGCTAGAAGCCAGAGATGCCCGTCTGTCCCAGCTGTCCCGCCCTCTGTCAGAACCACTGGGCCTGGGTCAAGCAGAGAAACTGAACCAGCTGGGAAAGCCCTGTCCAGGCCCGGGGCTGGCCACCTGCTGGCCTCCTGGGACCAGTTGAGACAGGCTGGCTGCTGAGTTGCCCCCTTCCCACCACACCTGCCTCTCACTGCGCTGCCAAACCGGTTTCCCTGGCTTCCTGCCCATAATGTCCTTCTTGTGGGCTGAGTTGGTGGCTCCCCAAGAAACAGAGCTGTGCCGGGAGGTGGGGAGAGCTGGGCTGGGGCTCCCAGCAGGCTCTCGCTGGGGCTGGGGCTGGTCTTGTGCGTGCCCTCCACCCTGGAGGAAGATGGAAGTCCTCTGTGGAGTCCTTTGGACCCCCCGTCATGGGCGCCTCCTGTAGGAAGCCTCCCCTTAGCTGTCCCTCCATGGCTGGTAGCACTTTGTCAGCCAAGTCCCTACCAGTGTGCACTGTCACTGTCTAGGGACTGGTCTGTCTGTCCCATGTGGACGGACACCTTAGTGGGTCATAGGCTGTCTAGGCTGTCATCATGTCCCACCACTAGCCAGGGTGCAGTGGGTGTTAGTGAATGAATCAGTTACGGATCTTTTCTTCCTGTCTTGCAGATGAGTAACTCAAAGCCCCGGGAGGAGACGTCACCCACGCAAGGGTGTTTCTAGCCCAGCCAACTTGAGACCAGGTCTGTGTGCCTATAGGGCTCCTCCCACGGGCCAGTCTCCTGGGCATCAGGGGCTGGTGGGGGCAGGGAGGGGGAGAGTGAGAGGCCATGGAAGGGGAGGCTTGTGCCGCTGCTGTCTGGCTCCCATCATTTCTTGAGCTCTCTGTGGGGTACCACCATCGTCCCTCCTTCAGCCGGGATGGAACCCAGGGCCTCCGGCCCACTGTGCTCCACCACCGAGCTACAGCCCCAGACCTCTCTATTATCTGGTTTTGAGTCCGTCTCACTGGTCGTCCAGAATAGCCTGAACTCCTCTCCATCCCAGGAGAGCTTCGGAGCTGCCGGCTGCCTCCGTCCTGAGTAGCTGGGGCTGCGGGCGTTGGTGCGGCCTGTGCCCTGGCTGGGCGCGGCCTGTGAGTCTTTGTCGGTGGTGTTATTTAATTTACTTTTTAAAAATGATTGGTTTTTAAATGTTATGTGTATGGGTGTTTTGCCTGCATGTATGTCTGTGCATCACATGCGTTCCTGGTGTCCTCAAAGGTCAGAGGAGGGCATCAGATTCCCTGGAACTGGAGTTACAGATAGTTGTGAGCTACTGTGTGGGTGCTGGGGATGGAACCCAGGTCCTCGGAAAGAGCAGCCAGTGCTCTTACATGCTGAGCCAGTTCTCCAGCTTCCCACCCCTTTTTTGAGACAGGATCTCTCTATTTGTTCCTGGCTAGCCTAGAACTCACTATGTAGACCAGACTGACCTTGAACTACAGAGGTCCACATGCCTTTGCCTCCAAGTACTAGGATCAAAGACATGCACCGCCATGCTGGCTCAAGGCATTTATTTGTGACTGGTGCTATCTAACGCCCAATTGAAGACCCGGGCCCTAAAGCTAGGGTAACGTCACAACGTGGAGGGGCATCCCATGTGTCTGTAGCTGATGGTTGTGGCCAGACTGAAGGTGGGGACTGCTCACTGTACACACTGGCACACTCAGAGTGTGCCCAGCCCAGAGGTGGACCAGAGACACTGTGGATGGGCTAGTCTAGGCACTGTTAGCATTAGTGGGGTTGGGAGAGACAGAAGACATGACACACAAGGACCAGCAGCAGGTCCCCACAGGTTGAGGCCATCTGAAGGTGATGTGATGGCCAGCAGGCTGTGTGGTTGGGAAAGGAGTTAGTGCTAACGCAGAAACTGAAGGAGGAGAGAGAGGGAGTTCTGGCGATGATAGGGAAGGGTGTTCCAGGTAAGGGGACTGCCCGTGCAAAGGCCCTGAAGTATGGAAGCTGATGTGGGGTGATGGAGCGGGCTATCAGGTAAGGGGGACTGCCCGTGCAAAGGCCCTGAAGTATGGAAGCTGATGTGGGGTGATGGGGCGGGCTATCAGGTAAGGGGACTGCCCGTGCAAAGGCCCTGAAGTATGGGAGCTGATGTGGGGTGACGGGGCGGGCTATGTGAGGTCTCTGGGCCACAAGAAGGACTCTAGCTGTAGCTATGAGTGGAAATAGCTGGGTTTGACCCTCTGGATCAGCGGTTCTCAACCTGTGTGTGGGTCAGGACACCTTAGGGGTCACCTAAGACCGTCTGAAAACACAGATATTTACATTACAATTCATAACAGTAGCAAAATTACAGTTATGAAGTAGTAATGCGATGACTTTATGGTTAGGGTCACCACAACGTGAGGAACTATTTATTCATTTTATTTATTTACTTAGTTAATTTTATTTTTGGTTTTTCAAGACAGGGTTTCTCTGTGTAGCTTTGGCTGTCCTGGAACTCACTCTGTGGCCCAAATTCACAGAGCTCTGCCTGCCTCTACCTCCTTAGTGCAGGGGTTAAAGGTGTGCGCCGCCACAGCCCAGCTGAGGAACTGTTATGAAGGGTTGCGGCGCTAGGAAGGTTGGGAACCACTGCTCTAGTGCTTCCTAGGAACCCACAAAAGGAGCTCTTCAGAGGGCTCTTCCTGGAAGAGGCTACTGCCCCCTGCTGGTAGGTGGCAGAGAGAGCCGCTGAGCCTGGGGGGCCGAGGCAGGGAAGTGGGGAGGGTCTGAGGGACAGACCGCCTGCTCTGGTCCCACTTCCCTGGTGCTTCCCTCCTGCAGGTGCCTGTGAGAGCCCCAGCCAGCCACCGCTCACACACTTGCTGTGCGCAGGCCCTGGAACCATGTTTGGAAAGAAGAAGAAGCGGGTGGAGATCTCGGCCCCATCCAACTTTGAGCATCGCGTGCACACAGGCTTTGACCAGCATGAGCAGAAGTTCACAGGGCTGCCCCGCCAGTGGCAGAGCCTGATTGAAGAGTCAGCACGCCGACCCAAGCCCCTTATCGACCCCGCCTGCATCACCTCCATCCAGCCTGGAGCCTCCAAGGTAGCCATCACCACGTCTACCCCACAGCCATGCTGCCATAGTGGCCCAGCCCTTCAGCTGCTCTTGGCCTCCTTGTTGAACCTCCCACCTCTGTAACTCAGTGCCAGCCTTCTACCCGCCAGCCCATCAGGGAAGCCCACGCTGACCCCTGACCTCTTCACTCCTGCCCTGCACCACACACCCAACCTTGTCTCCTCAGTGGTTCATGACATAGGGACAGCCCACTCCCAGACAGCTGCATTCCAAGGACTTGAAAGGAGCAACTGAGGCAGGTGGGAGCGGGGTAGAAGCTGTGGCCCCAATGAGACACCAAGCCATTCAGTCTTGGGGGGTTTCCCTGTCACCCTGAGCAAAATGGCAGAGTGGGAGTGGGACCTGAGGTCTGGATCCAAGATCCCCACCCTTCCCCAACCTCCATGTGCAGTGAGAGTTGTGGTCTCTCTACAGGCATAGCTGTAGCCACACAGGCCTAGTGATAAGAGTGTCCTGCCAGGCCTACTGAAGCCGACTTTGGAGTTGGGTTCGTTCCACAGGTGGCGGGACCCAGGGCAGCACAGCCAAGCTTGTCCGCAGTGGGTGGAGTTGGGTGTGCCTGTGGTCAGCAGGCTGGGTGCCTGGTACTGCAGCTGATTCATTCTTCCCTGCCACCAGCCCGGGCCTGGCAGGAAGGAGGCAAACCCAGCAGGGTGTCCACAGCCTCGGTGCTTGGGCCCGGGCTGGGGTCCGTCCGGCTTGTTGTCTCCGTGGGCCTCAGGGTCATGTGAGGACCTTGTCTTCTCTCCATTGCTTAGGAAGCCCCTCCTGTCATCTGACTCTGTGTAGGCTTCTTGTGATCCAGGCCAGCTGGAAGCCAACAGAAACTGGCCCTGAAGTAGGCCCTGCTTTTCAGGTCCTAGTCTCCAGACAGCCCACCCTAGGCCCTCCCATGATCCACTGAGCTCTGTGGCCATTTCTCACAGGTCATGTCGGTGTTAGATGTCCCTAGATGTTCACCCCTGCTCCTTGCACCCTCTGCCTCTCTCTGCTCCCGCCCCCCAGCCTGCAAGGGGGATGACACTTGTCCTAGTTCACATGTGGGCACCTTAACTGGTACTGCCTACACGCCAAGGTTCGTGATCATTGACCCCAAGTTCTCAGACCAAAGCCTTTTTCATTCAGGTATCCGCTGAATGAAAGAAAGAGATAGAAGAGGAGGACGTGACTGCCCCTAGGTGTGGTGGAGGAGAAGGTTTAGTGTGGATAAAAGGGAAAGCACAGCCAGAGGCAGATCTGGAAGAGTCCAGTGTGGACATGACTGGGCCGTGTGAGGAGTGAGGAGGGGAGAGCCAGGAGAGTAGAAGGTTACAAAAGGCAAAGGGACCAGCTTAGCCAAAATGGCTGGATTATGTAGGAAAGGGCAGCTGGGGGAAGGGTAAACCAGCCGGAAGAACCCTGGAACCCTGGGGCACTGAGGGAGGCCGGGAGAACCTGGCGGCCAGGCCAGCCATTTGTCTGGGGTTTGACACCTAACATCCACCTTGCTTTCTTGGCTCCCTGGGCAAGGCAGGTTTCCAGGCAGGCAGCCAGGGCCCAGACAGGCTGGGACCACAGGTGCTTCTTGTGAGCTAGCTCGGCTTACCCTGAGCCTGTCGGAGGCCATCCAGGGCCATCCAGGTCCGTCTCTGCGTGCCACCTGGGGGCAGTGGTGGGGCAGCTCCCCATCCCTCCTCGTCTCCCCCTCTTCCCTCCTCCCTTCCTTCCCATAGTGTGGACGCTAATCTGGGAGCCAGGACATAGGCGGGGCTGTAAGTGGAGAAAAGAGCGCCCCGTCCTTGGGCAGCTCGCAGGTAGAGCGGCCTGGTGGGTGCACAGCCGTGTCAGCTGGCACCAAGAGCCAGAGGCCTGTGGGCTGGCATTTAAACTGGGAGTGAGCGAGGCATCAGAGATGTGTTTGATTAAAGACCTCGAGGAGGGGAGCAGGGCAGCCACGGAGACGTTTGGAAGATGTAGGTTGTGGGCAAGACAGAGAGCTCATGGGCACGTGTCCGGTGTGCTGGAGAAACAGCGGAGAAGCCTGTGTGCCGGGCTCGGTGGGGGCAGGGAGGCGTGCCGGCTGGTGGGTCAGGGTGTATTCCAGTTGAGTTTGCCACACAGCTCCCAGGCCTCCTAGGCCTTGACTCTAGGCTGTGGGCTTTCTGTTCTACACCCAGCCTCTAGCCCAGGGGGTCGGAGTGCCTGGTTTGGGCTAATGACGCTGGCAGCCGCAGGGGAGGAAGTGCTGAGCCAGTGGCCTGTAATTTGCAGCTCTGGGGTTGATTACAGGCTGTGTTTACCTCCCTCGCCCCAGTCCACAGGGCAGAACTGGCTGCGGGCTGGGAGCCAAGGAAAGTCACGGGGCACTTGGGGGAGCCCCCAGAGTGGGCGGTGGGCGTGAGAGCAGTCCTTGGGGCGCTGCAGGGCCCCCTCACCCCACTCATCACCACCACACCATCCCTTCACCTGTCTCTGTCTTGTCTTCGTGTTGTCTTGTTTCTGTGTCGGACGCACCACCCGTGCCCCTCCGTCCCGGCCTTACCCCAGACTATCGTGCGGGGCAGCAAAGGTGCCAAGGATGGGGCCCTCACACTGCTGCTCGACGAGTTTGAGAACATGTCGGTGACGCGCTCCAACTCCCTGCGCAGAGACAGCCCGCCTCCACCACCTGCCCGTGCCCACCAGGAGAATGGAATGCTGGAGGAGCGGGCAGCCCCGGCCAGAATGGCCCCTGACAAGGCTGGAGGCAGAGGCCGGGCCGCAGGCCACAGCGAGGCAGGCAGTGCTGACAGACGGCGGGTGGGGCCAGAGAAGAGGCCCAAGTCCTCGAGGGAGGGCCCAGGAGGGCCCCAGGAGGCCTCCCGAGATAAGCGCCCCCTCTCTGGGCCTGATGTTAGTACCCCCCAGCCTGCCAGTCTGGCCAGCGGGGCGAAACTAGCAGCTGGCAGGCCCTTTAACACATACCCGCGGGCTGACACGGACCACCCACCCCGGGGTGCCCAGGTAACCCATCCCCCACTTCAGCACCTCAGTGTCTTCCCATTGCTTCCCTTAGCCCAACCACATCCCAGCTCCCTGTGCGTTTCTCATCCTGACCTCCCGTGTGTGTGTGTGTGTGTGTGTGTGTGTGTGTGTGTGTGTGTGTGTGTGTGTGTGTGTGTGTGTGAGATCCGGCTGGGGAGAGCTAATGCAGCCTCCACTCAGGGCACTTCTTTCTTCTGTTGCAGGGGGAGCCACACAGTGCGGCCCCTAATGGGCCGTCAGCCACAGGCATGGCTGCCCCTCAGTCTTCATCCTCCTCCCGGCCTCCCACCCGAACCCGTGGTGCTCCCAGCCCAGGAGTGCTGGGCCCCCATGCCTCTGAGCCCCAACTGGCCCCCCCAGCACGTGCCCCTGCTGCCCCTGCTGCACCCCCTGCCCCTGGGCCCCCTGGGCCTCGCTCACCACAGCGGGAGCCCCAACGAGTGTCCCATGAGCAGTTCCGGGCTGCTCTGCAGCTGGTAGTGGACCCGGGGGACCCACGTTCCTATCTAGATAACTTCATCAAGATCGGCGAGGGCTCTACAGGTATCGTGTGCATAGCCACCGTGCGCAGCTCAGGCAAACTGGTGGCCGTCAAGAAGATGGACCTGCGCAAGCAGCAAAGACGTGAGCTGCTCTTTAATGAGGTAGGCACAGGCAGGAAGCCCAACACTGTCTCTCACAGCTGTCCCCAGCCGAAGGCTCCTGCCTGTGCCTCTGTCCTACCCAGTACCCATGACCCAGGCTGACTTGTTCCAGCTAGTCCTGGGCCTGTGTTCTCCCCTCCAGACCTCTTCTTGTCTCGGGGTCCCTGTCTCTGGGAAACTCTGTCATACCTCACTCTGGACCACAGCCCAGCATCCACGTCCTCCAGTCCCGCTTCTGTGTGGCCTCTCTCGCCCTTGGGCTCCTGCTCTAGCTTCTCTCAGGTCTCCCCTGGCCACTCTATATAACATCCGAGGGAGGGGGCGTTGACATCAAAGCCTTTACAGACCCTCTTAGTGTCTGTCTCCCATATCCTTAAGGCAGGCTCCAGCCCCTTGCCCCGTCAGGTCCTGTTTCCATCTAGCCATAACTAGGCACTTGGTTCAACCCAGCTTCTGGCTCTGGGTGTTGGCAGCCTTGGCATCCATCACAAAGGCGGAGAGAAGTGTGTGTGGGTGTGACAAGTCCCTCCTGCCTCTGCTGGAGGAGTCCCCAGAGGTCCAGCTTGGAGGCTGTCCAGCTCTGCTTGCCTGTCTCCTGGCACTTCCTCCCCGACCTTCGCCTGTTGCTCACACCCCACCTCAGTACTCCATCCACACCAGGGATCCCTCCTTAGCGGAGCTTGCTCCCCTGGTCCCTGTAAACGTAGTGTTGCCCACCACCCTTAGCTCTCAGCCCTTTCCCTCTCCAGTCGGCCCTTCGTCTGGAGTTCTGTTAACTGCCCCTGCACTCACACCCTTTTATTTGAGCTTTTCTTCATACCTGCTTGTCCTCTTGTTCCCTGTTCCTCTTGATGCCCCTGATGGTCAGAGCACTCAGAGACCAGCCAGGACCCGTCAGGATCAGAGAACCTGCATGGTGGGGTAGGGGTTCAGGGGGCACCCCTAGAATGGAGGGGTCTGCCTCAGGCTATCTTCGAGGTATTCTTGGCTTTGGACAAGGGACAGCTGGAGTGAGCAGGCCAGTTTGCTCCAGTGCAGCCTGCTAGAAGGTTGGTGAGAGGCTGGCTGGCGCCAGCTCTAAGGGCAATACCTCTGGTCCCAGTGCTGACTCTGCCCCGCCCAGGTGGTGATCATGAGGGACTACCGGCATGAGAACGTGGTGGAGATGTACAACAGCTACCTGGTGGGTGACGAGCTCTGGGTGGTCATGGAATTCTTGGAGGGAGGCGCTCTCACGGATATCGTCACCCACACCAGGTACTGCTGGGTGACCTGCTGGCTCAGTGTGCTCCCAGGGGTGGGGCTGGGACCCTTCAGCCTCTGGTGATAGACAAGTCCCTCCGGAGTGTGAGTGGGGCCGTGAAGCCAGCACACAGGATGGGGTCATAGCATCTTAGCTCCCCCAGCCCCTATTGCGGCAGGTCTTTGTGACCTCCTGATGTCCTGAAGCAGAGTGAGGGTCTCTTAGCTCCCCACCCTCACCCCAGGGCCGGACATTCCAGCAGGGCCCTGTCTGCCCAGTTGTTCCTTCTGCCCGTGCAGGATGAACGAGGAACAGATTGCCGCTGTGTGCCTGGCTGTGCTGCAGGCGCTGTCTGTGCTCCACGCCCAGGGCGTCATCCACCGAGACATCAAGAGTGACTCCATCTTGCTGACCCACGATGGCCGGGTAAGTGGGAAAGAGGCTGGATGTGTGAGGCAGCTTTTTTGTTTGTTTTTGTTGTTCAAGACAGAATTCCTCTGTGTAGCCCTGGCTGTCCTGGAACTCACTCTGTAGACCAGGCTGGCCTCGAACTCACAGAGATCCGCCTGCCTCTGCCTCCCGAGTGCTGGGATTAAAGGCTGCACCACCACCGCCCAGCAGCTTTTCATCTTTCTGACAGAACAGCTTGAAGGAGGAAGGTTTTGTGTTTTGTTTCTTAGCATTTCAGAGGTTTCCGTCCATCATGGAGCCAAGTAGCTCCCTTCTTGGCAGCCAGGAAGCAGGAGAAAGCTTGTGCTGAGGGTCTCCTTCCCTTCGTTCCAGCCTGTAGAGTAGTGCCACCCACATTCAGGGCAGCTCTTGTCCCCGGTTAATCCTCTCTGGAAGTGTCCTCAGACACCCCGAAGCTAGGCTCCTCACAGCCTTCCCAAGCTGATGGTCAGCAGCACACCGCGCTGGGCCCTGCCTTGCCCCCCTCCTCCCGCTGCTGCCAGGATGCCAGTTGAGCCTGTTGGGTGACTAGAAGAGCAGCTGACTGCTGTGCTCCTCGAGGAGCAGCCCAGAGCAGGGGTCCAGATGGGGG
The DNA here is from genome assembly GCF_007827085.1 of Peromyscus californicus insignis. Classification (NCBI taxonomy): domain Eukaryota; kingdom Metazoa; phylum Chordata; class Mammalia; order Rodentia; family Cricetidae; genus Peromyscus; species Peromyscus californicus. The sequence continues at coordinate 175,196,721 of NW_026294562.1, read as the reverse complement.
AATGAACTGTCGTCACAGAACTGAAGCTAGAGACCCTCCCAGGGCCCAGCAAGGAAGGACTTATGCCCACAGTCATAGCTGTAGGCTGCATGCCTCCCAGCCAAGCAGCTGGCCTGTCTCCCCTGTTGGTTTTGGTTTTGGTTTTGTTTTGACACAGGGTCTCACTGTGTAGCCCTGGCTGGCCTGGAACTTGCTGTGTCAACCAGGCTGGCCTTGAACTCACAGAGATCCACTTGCTCCCACACCTGGCTTTGCTTTGTTTTTTGAGACTGGCTTCTGAGGGTCCCTGCTGGCCTGATACTTGCTACACTGCCCTGGGCTGGCTTCTGACTCCTGGTTTAGACTTCTGAGAGCTGAGATTACGGGCGTGCTCCACCATCTCTGGCGCCCAGGCAGGACCCTCAAGGGCCTTGTTGCCCTGGCACTCCAGCCTTGCCCACATGTGTGCCCGGTGTGCTGAGATCCCGAGTGTGGCCTCCTGAGTGCCGCCCTCACTTCAGCAAGCCGGGTTTGAGCACAGGGTAACCAAGAAACAGTCCGGAGCCCTGCTGTGCAGCTGGCTTTGCCGGATCCCCCTTTAGACCGAGGTCTGACTCTGAGTCTGGGGCCATGGTGGAGTCAGGCAGTGCCATAGCCCAAGGGGACATGAGTTCTGGGGGCCAGAAGAGCCGTCCACACCGTCAGGAGTCGGAAAGAGCCTGCAGCTCAGGGTGAGAGGCCCAGGGACTCATTTTGGCAGAGACGTGTCCCCCCCGCACACACACACAGACTCACACTCTTTTGCTCTCTCACACACAGACCCAGGCTGGGCTGTGTTCCTTGTGAACCAGTGACTAGCACTTTCTCCCACTAGGTCCAAGGGGCAAGAGCGCTGAGCTTTCAGAGCCGAGCCCGTCTTGGGCCCTGCTGAGCCCGCACTACCAGCAGCCTGCCTGCAGCCTGCCTGCAGCCCTGGAGCGCATCTCCTCCCCCGCTGCTCAGTGGAGCCCGTGTGGGTGTCTGAAGGCGGTCGGGTGTCTGAAGGGTCGGGTGGACGGGCCCCTCTGACCTGCAGCCTGTCTGCCCCAGGTGAAGCTGTCCGACTTCGGGTTCTGCGCCCAGGTGAGCAAGGAGGTGCCGAGGAGGAAGTCACTGGTAGGCACACCCTACTGGATGGCCCCAGAGCTGATCTCCCGCCTTCCCTACGGGCCAGAGGTAAGCCCAGTGCTGGCCCCCAACCCAGGCTTGAGCATCCTGTGTGAAGGTGGCCTGCTTCCTTTATTGTTGGGAAGGCCGGGCTGATGACGAGGGAGCCCCTGTTGCTAGGGAAGAGGTGCCACCTTCATCCTGGCCATGGTACCACCTGAGCCCGCCACCTGATGCTGTGGCCTGCCCGGCACTGAGCTTTTCTCCCTCAGCCAGCAAACTTGATCCCCACTAGACATGGGGGTGGGCAGGCTGGAACAAGGCCCCACAGGAAGCCAGACCAGCATGAGAATCCTTGGGACTGTCTCAGTCAGGGTGGCTTGTAAGTGACAGATTTGGAGCTTGAACACACCAGCAACCCATGGCAGCTCTTGTTCCCTAGACCTGAGGATCAGGGTAGGCAGGCTCCACTGTCCGTGGCTGATGGTGGCTGATGGGCCCGGGACTAGGACAAAGAGGTGGGGCCAACTGGGGCCACGCTTCCTGGGGCTTGCAGAGGATTGGCTGCCAGCTCTGTGGGCCCCTCCCACTCTAGGTAGACATCTGGTCACTGGGGGTGATGGTGATCGAGATGGTGGATGGGGAGCCCCCCTACTTCAATGAGCCACCCCTCAAAGCCATGAAGATGATCCGGGACAACCTGCCACCCCGACTGAAGAACCTGCACAAGGTGAACAGAACTAGGCTGTGCCGTAGGTGACGCCTGGTGCCTCCCCCAACCCCAGAGACAGCCACAGGGTCCCCTGAGCCCTAGGCTACCACAGAGCTCAGGCCCAGGTTGCCTGACTGTAGGGCCATCCTGTTGGGGATTTGCATGTGGGAAGGGGCTGCTGCCTGCTTGGCCAGACCACGGAAGTGGGGAGGAGATGAGCCCTAAGGCCTTTGGGTGTCATGCCCCTTGTGGTCCTGTGGTAACTCCTGAGGCTTCTTCAGCCCACCCTGAGATGTCGTCAGCCCACAGGACATTAAAGGAAAGTGGCCCTGTAGCAAGTAACCCTGTCCCTGACCTCTGCTCCTCCGCAGGCATCGCCATCTCTGAAAGGCTTCCTGGACCGCCTGCTGGTGCGTGACCCAGCCCAGCGGGCCACTGCTGCTGAGCTGCTGAAGCACCCTTTCCTCACCAAGGCGGGGCCACCGGCCAGCATTGTACCCCTCATGCGCCAGCACCGAACCAGATGAGCCGGAGCCTGGTCCCCAACCAAAGAGCCCTGGGCCACCCTGCCCAGCAGAGGCCAGTAGGGGGCCGATGCGCTCCTGCAGCCAGCCCATGAGACACCGTGGGCAGCCACCATCACTGTGCTGGGGGTTTCGTGGGACCCAACTGCTGAAGTCCGGTTTGGGTTCCATGACTGTTAAAGCAGCACCAGGACATGTGGGAGCAAGTGAGGCTCCCTGGTCCCTCACCCTCCAGGACAGGCCCCTCCCCTGTGCTCAGTCCACAGGAGAGCAGGCGGCAGCCCCATCACTGGAAATCTGCATCAGGGGTCACTGGGGACAGAGATGATGCTGTGAGAAAGGTGCGTGTGTAAAGAGTGTGTGTGTGTGTGTGTGTGTGTGTGTGTGTGTGTGTGTGTGTGTGCCCAGAAAGTCCAGCTCCTCTGTCCTCAGTCTGCAAGGGGGATCTCAGGCCTTGCCTGGTGCCCAGCCCCTGACCCTGAGCCATTGAAGGGTCAATCATGAATGTTTGAAGAGTGGCCTTTTCCCAGAGCCCCACACCCTCTTTCCACAGGAGAGTCAGGTTGGGGCCTCGCCTCCCCCAACCTCTGCAGCTAATGACTACTGCACCTGGACAGCCTCCATTTTCTAGAAGTCTATTTATATTGTCATTTTATAACACTAGCTGTGTCTTAACCTGGGCACAGATGATCCCTGACCTGTGGGGTGGCCCGGAGACAGAGCCACTTTTGAAGAATCAGGCTCCTGTCCCCCATCCCGCCGCCCCTCCCTCCAGTTAGTTTTACAATTAAAACATTTTCTTGTTTTGTGGTATGTGGTGTATGAAGGTTGTTGCCCCACTCTGTGGTGAGGGAAGTTTGGGGACTGGCCTGCGAACCCAGACTTCACTGGAGAGACATTCCACCCTACTGCCTGTGTGGGACAAGTGGGCCCCAACTCTGGAAGCAGCCTATTGGCCAGAGTACAGGTGCTGCCTCCCCACATCCTGGCAGCCTGAAATTAGTGCTTTCTCCTTTCAAAAAAAAAGTATTTACTTGTTTTGAGACAGGGTCTCACTACATAGCTTAGGCTGGCCCAAACTTGCTGTATAGCCTGGGTTAGCTTCAGACCTGTAGCACTCCCCTGCCTCTGTCTCCTGATTGCTGCTGTGATTACAGCGTGTGAACATCGCCACGGTCACCACACAGGGCCTCGTGTTAGGTGTTGATCCTGTTTAGTGTAGGAACTAGCAGAGTTTGGGCTTGACTCAGGCTGAGTAACCTGGAGCTAGCAGCCTGGGACACTTGTCCAAGGAGAATCCTCCAAGCCCAGCGATGGGGGAGAAGGACTCTGTAGCAGCCAGCACCCTGCCTCTGCCCTCTGAGCACACCCACCACAGCCTCAGATTCCCTCAGGGCTGTCCGGTTCACCCCATATCTACTGCCACACAGCTCTGGCCTCGGGGTCGGGACCTGTATGTGGTGGGGCCATGCCAGTGCCTTACAGATGCAGACAAGGCAGTGTGGGAAGCAACTACTGTTAGGAATGCATGGCCTGAGTGGAGTGGCTTCCTTCCTGTAAAGAAACAGGCCCACGTTGGCAGGAAAAACACTAAAATGACATATGCCCAAAGACGAGCCTCAGGCCTCGTGCTGAGGATGTCGCTCAGTTGGTGGAGTATTTGCCCTGGGTCCATTTCCCAGCACTGTGCAAAACCAGACCTGGTGCTGCGTGCCTGTTGTTATCGAGAACTCAGTGTGAGGCAGGGGGATCAGATGTTGAAGAGTTGGAGGCCGCCAGGGCTGCGTGAGACCATGAAACAAAAATAAGCTGGGTGTGGTGGCGCACGCCTTTAATCCCAGCACTTGGGAGGCAGAAGCAGGTGATTCTATGTGAGTTCGAGGCCGATGTGAGCTACAGTCAGAGCTACTTAATGAGACTTTGTCTCAGAAATAAAGCAAATGATGTAGCAGACAGTCACGGAACCTAGGCTGTTCCATAGAACAAGGCCAAAGGAATAGCTCACTTAGGGGGCTAGTGACCAGGGAAGGACGAGCCTTCCAGAGCCCTGAGGCTGAGTGCCTGAATGCGATCCCATTGGCAGCTGAACGCTTCTGGGAGGTACCACGCGGTGCAGGTGAAGAAATGGCCCGATACAGGAAGTCAGCTGCCCTGCCTTCGACCCCTCTCTCAGCTCTGCCTCCTGCCCCAGGCAACTGCAGGAATGTCCCAAAGGGTCAGCCACTTGCTGTCAGGAACACCTAACCCCCTGACTGTCCCAATCGGGATTAGTGCAGGGTGCCGGTCACACAGTGTCAGGAAGACTGGAGAAGCCAAAAGACCAATTACCCAAAGACCCATGGGGCCGCTGTCACAAGAGTGGCTGGGGGAATAAAGGGGTGAGTGGTGTTACCCCAACCCTGGAAAGAAGGTCCCTCACCTCTGCTGTGGCTCGAGCAGAATGGCTCCTCCCAGCTGCCCACCCTAAACTTGGAGAGTATCTTCCTGAGTAGAGCCTTCTAGGTGTGTTGGCAAGGGTGTTTCTATAATGCGATTTCTGGGGACCTCTAGACTGCAGAAGCAGGACCCCGGGCTAGTACGCGGGAGGGCCAGGTGTGCCGCCTGCAAGGGCAGCAGAGACGAAAGGATGAGATTATGAACTTGCTTTGTCCGAATGCAACTGGCCAAACCCCGCACTCTACAAGCTGTGGATCAACTCAGCTGGGTGGGAAGGTGGGTGACAAGTGGGGCCCAAGAGCAGGCGGGGAGGTTCCAGAATTTATTCTTCAAGCCGGAGGGGTGTGAGCGGGGAACCCAAACAAATGGTGGAAACAGGTCAGACCAGCAGGTCTCTAAAGTATGCATCCTTGGTCCACCCTGAGAACTTGCAAATTTGATTTCCTGGGTTCCACCCAGGCTGAATCAGAACCTGGGTGGGCCCATCAATCCATATGTCAACAAGTACTCTGATGTCCGCTCCATTATGGAAACCCCAGAAACAAGGTCACCTTTCTGTGCTAAACAGGAAACTGGAATTTGGTCGTTCAAGTCACAGGGACCCCAGTCTCCCTCAGCCCTCCATCCTGGGACTGTAACCTCCTGGATGAAGGGTGGGCACTTTAAGGAATTGACCCCAGGTGTTTGGGCATGCCCAGGGGCAAGGCAGGCTGGGAAATGTAGTCCTTGCTATCCAGGACTTGAGGAGCCCAACCCCAGTGGCTCATTGGATTTGCTGGGTTTGACCCTCAGAACTGTAGCATCTGAGAGTTCAGAAGTAGATCCGATGTGTGCAGGAGGTTCTCATACAAAAATGGTGACCTCCACAAATCAACGGGGGGAAAGAGATTGTAGAATCACAGTGCCCAGGAAGCTGGTACGTTTCACCCGAGGAAGACAAATATCATTACTGATTGCACACAGGAGAGGGCAGCCTACAGCCCGGCAAGGTGGCTCCTCTGGTAAAGGTGCCTGCTGCCAAGCCCAGTGACCTGAGTTCTATCGCCAGGACCCACTGGGTGGAAAGAGAGAACCCATTTCTGTAAACTGTCCCCTGACACAGACAAAAACAAATAGATTTAAAGGCAGCCTACATTTGTGCTGTCCAAAACAGGACCCCCAGGCAAATGTGGGTGGCTATTTAATTTTCAGCTAATGTATGACTCAGTGGAGTGTTTGCCTACCACTCATGAGACCCTGGATTTAATTCTCAGCACCGCAAAACCAAACCAAAGTGAACACAAAAATGAAATTCAACAGCCTGGTGCTGGAGAGATGGCTCAGTGGTTAAGAGCACTTGCAGAGGACTTGGGTTCGACTTCCAGCACCAACATGGCAGCTCCCGCATGGCCCCTTGAGTGTGCCAGGAAACTGGCGTGTGCCACACCAATGCTCTGAAGTGCTGGACCACCCGTCCAGCCCCAGCGGCTTTCCTCTTTTTATTCCACCTGAGATCCTAACCCATGGGCTGACACCACTCACGCACCTTCAAGGAGTATCTTCCCACTTCAGTCACCTTAAGCCAGAAAGTCCCTCACAGCTGTCTGTGAGGAGAGAAGCCTGTCTCCTTGGTGACTCCAGACCCTGTCAGGTTGACAATATTAACCATTACATCCCCACAGTGTCTTTTCCCTCAGGTGTTTGGTCACAACGATGAAAGACTGTGACCAAGAGCAGAGAGAAGAAAGTAGCCCACGAGTGCAGAGCCAAAAGGGACATCTGAAATAAAGCCGTATGAATAATATCAGTGAAAAATAAAACAGATGAAAGGAGCGGATACTCTAAAAGTCAAGATGCTTCAGTTCTCCTGGACATGGCGGTGCAGCTGGAGGAGAGAGTTCTGGGTCACCCTGGGCTGCATAGTGAGTCCCTAACTCAAATTAAATGAAGTCATTAAATAATCTTCACACGTAATAGGCAGATTTCAGAATGAAATGGGCAGGTTTGGAAAATATTTGCAAACACTCACACTGTTCAGATAACCTAGCAAGAATAAGAGGATAACCGTAGCGGGAGCATGAGCGGCGGTTCTGACCAGGCAGGTTGGAGAAGGAAGAGCCCAAAGGTCATGAGGTCAAGAGCAAGGCTCTGACTCACTCACTATTCAAGAAATGCGATTTCAAAACCGGGTGCCACTGCACACTACCCATCTGGGAAAAAAATGGCTGCTTCCTGGTGTGCTACTTCATGATGGACCCAGGATCAGTGACAGTAGGGACCGTGGGCTGAAAGCTCTAAAACCAGGAGCCAAATCCTCCCCTTTAAAAGACAAAATGCCAGATGTGGTGGCGCACATCTTTAATCTCAGCACTCAGGAGGCAGAGGGGGCAGATCTCTGAGTTCAAGGCCAGCCTGGGCTACAGAGTGAGTTCCAGGATAGCCCGGGCTACACAGAGAAACCCTGTCTTGAAAAATTTAAAAAAAAAAAATTTTTTTAAATTGCCCAAAGCTCAGTACATGGCTCAGTGGTAAATGCCTTCTCCATGCAAACACAAAGATCTGAGTTCAAATCCCCAGAACCCAACTAAGGCCAAAATGTTATAGCTTATGTCTGTAAATTCAGTGTTCCTAGAGCAAGATGGGACGTGGAGACAGGAGAATCCCTGAAAGCTCGTGGACCTGCTAGCCTGGGGTCTGCAGCATCTCAAACAAGGTGGAAAGTGAGGATTAGCACTTGAGGTTTTCCTATGACCTCCAGCACACACACACACACACACACACACACACACACACACACACACACACACACACACACACACACACACGTAAGGCTGGGGGTGTGGCTTAGTGGTAGAGCCCCTGCCTAGAATCCCCCAGTGAGGGGCTGGAGTACGGCTGAGCAGCACAGCGCTTGCCTAGATCCATTAGTGAGGGGTGGGATGCATGCGTATACCACCACCTGCAGAGCAGAGCTGGATCACACCCCTCCACCCCATTAAACAACACTCAACTGGATCTGCTTTTCTTTCCTACCAGCCTGGCTGCTGCTGCCCATTCCTGCACCTCTGACCTATGCCCCTTCCTGCTGCCCTCCATCAGGCACAAGTCCTGGGTTCATGGGACATACACTGATTTTGCAGCAGAGTGAAGATCTGGATTCAGGGTGTCTGGACATGGTTCCTCACCAGGGCAGCGTCTGGCCCCGGTGTCCTTCCTTCCCAGCAGGCATGGCCACAGCCCATTGTTGGGACAAACAGTAAACAGAACTTGTGGAGGCCCAGCCCTGGCAAGGCGACATTCTAGCAGAGTGAGCCAGACGGTGACCCAGAGAGCTACTCACTCAGACCTTATAGTCACAGATCACAGTGAGGGCTAGAAGCAAGGACACGGAGCCATGGGGTAGAAGAGCAGTGAGGGTACAACCGAGGGCACAGCAGTGGGCGGCTGTGCCTGCGCTCCGAGGGCACAGCAGTGGGCGGCTGTGCCTGGGCTCCGAGGGCACCAAGCTGGCGGGAGAGATTAAGAAGAGTGCCTCAGACTGCGGAAGGGCCACCGGAAGACAGCCACCAAAGTATCAAGAAAGCCTTGTAGGCCGGAGGAGGAGCATGTGCAAAGGTCATGGGGTGGGAGGAAGGTGGCGGCCTGCTGGCTAGCCCAAGCAGGAGAGCACAGTGTGGACTGTCCCAAGGAGTAGTTAGGGTGAAGCTAAGCCGACTCCACCAGGATAAAGGACCACTGAGCCCAGGCAGCCGACTGCTTCCGCACAGTGATCTTGGGATTTGTTCTTGCGGTGATGGGAATGGAACTCCGAGTCTTTTGGAGAGCAGTGTGAGATTCTTTCCGTCCACTATGTGAGGAGTCCAAGACCACAGCAGCAGTGCTACCCGGGGGCTTGTCAGCAATCAGATGCTCAGCCTGATGTGCTGGTGAACTAGGATTCCAGCCTGAGCTACCGGGTCAGATTCTTATCTCAAAATGAAAAAGAGGTTGGAGTATAGCATCAGAACACACACCTAGAATCTCCCAGTGAGGTTCTGTGACTCAGTGGTAGTGCCCCTGCCTAGAATCCCCCAGTGAGGGGCTGGGGTGTGGCTCAATGGTAGAGCCCCTGCCTAGAATCCCCCAGTGAGGAGCTGGGGGTGTGGCTCAGTGGTAGAGCCCCTGCCTAGAGTTCCCCAGTGAGGGGCTGGGGTGTGGCTCAGTGGTAGAGCCCCTGCCTAGAATCCCCCAGTGAGGGGCTGGGGGTGTGGCTCAGTGGTACAGCCCCTGCCTAGAATCCCCCAGTGAGGGGCTGGGGTGTGGCTCAGTGGTAGAGCCCCTGCCTAGAGTCCCCCAGTGAGGGGCTGGGGGTGTGGCTCAGTGGTAGAGCCCCTGCCTAGAGTCCCCCAGTGAGGGGCTGGGGACCCTGGTATGCCGGGAGGCTGTGTAACCCTTACAAGGCCATGCCTAGCAGAAGGTCTTCTGGTCCCTGGCCTGATCTTATTCCTCTTTTACTTCTCAGCTGTGGGGTGAAGCTCTCACATCACCACACGTTCCCCACATAGTGTGACTTCAGGCCTCTGACGCCTCCAAAGCTGTGAGCCTAAGCGATCATTTTCGTGATCGACTTGACTGGAGCCTGGGTACTTGTGGTGACTGTGTTCTTTCTTCCTCGGGGCCTCATGTATGCGATGCTGTCTGTGAACTCCTTACCTTGAACTCCCACCTCCACCTCCTGCTCCCTCCCCCTCCCGCCGCCGCCACTCTCCCCATGCCACTGTCTGCAGTGCTGAGGCTCAGTCTCAGGTGTGTGCTAAGTCAGCACCCTACAGACCGAGCTACACCGCAGTCCAGTTCTGTTAATTATAAGCTGGCGTAAGCCTCCTTGGACAAACGCTTCCTTTACTTTTGTCACGTGAGCGGCGGCCCACGAGACCACCGCTGTACTTAATTTTTACTTCCTGGCTTTGCAGAAACCCCCTTAATTAGAGTGTAGAGAAAATGACTGGATTCTTAATTGTTTTGTTTCCTATCAAGATATAATTAACACATGATAAATACCCTCATTTAAAATACATCTAGATGTGGCCGGGCGGCGGTGGCAGTGCACACCTTCAATCCCAGCACTCGGGAGGCAGAGGCAGGCGGATCTCTGAGAGTTTGAGCCCAGCCTGGGCTACAGAGCGAGTTTCAGAACAGCCAGCACTGTTACATAGAGAAACCCTGTCTCAAAAAAACCCTAACAAAACAGAAACACATCTAGATGTATTTTGACGATTGCACATGCCCATGTGATGACCATGGTTAAGACAGAACTTTCCAGGCCAGGCGTTGTGGTGGATGACTTTAATCCCAGCACTCAAGAGGCAGAGCAGGTGGATCTCTGTGAGTTCCAGGCCAACCTGATCTACATATCTAGTTCCAGAACAGCCTGGGCTACACAGTGAGACCTGTATCCCACTGCCCATGAAACTTCACCCACATCTCTTGGCTATAATTCCTTTAGCCTCTAACGGCCACCAACATGATGTCTTTGATACTAGTTAATCTTTCCTTTTCCAGGATTTTATACAAATGAAATCACACTGGAGGTACTCTTGGTTTGCCTTTCTTTTATTGTTCTGCATAGAGATTTTTAGACGCATCCACATTGTCATGTGTTTGGATAGTTCATTCCTTTTACTTGTGCGTAGAATCCCAGTGTATAGATATAACAGTAAGCTGACTAACTCCCTGCTTTTGTAGCAAGATACCTGAGACCCTCATGTTTAAAAAAGGAGATGGAGCTGAATGATATATCAGCAGTTAAGAGCAGTTGTTGCTTTTCCAGAGGACTGGGGTTCGATTCCCAGAACCCACAGTGTTGTGGAATATTAGTTAAAGATGTGTTACATTCATTTATGCTGTGGAACATTTGTTTTAATGATGCAAAGATGTGTTGCATTCTTTTATGTTGCATTTGTTTAACTCTGAAACTGAGTTACTGCGCCTGTCTAAAACACTGATTGGTCTAATAAAGAACTGAACAGCTGAGAGGTAGGCAGGAGAAAGGATAGGTGGGGCTGGCAGACAGACAGAATAAATAAAAGAACAGAGAAAATGGAGGAGCAAGAAAGGAGATGAGGAGAAGAACCCCAGGGGCCAGCCACCCAGCCACACAGCCAGACACGGAGTAAGAAGAAAAGATATACAGAAATAGAGAAAGGCAAAAGCCCAGAGGCAAAAGGTAGACAGGATAATTTTAGAAAGCTGGCTAGAAACAAGCCAAGCTAAGGCTGGGCATTCATAAGTAAGAATAAGTCTCCGTGTATTTATTTGAGAGCTGGGTGGGGGGCCCTCAAATAGGAAGAAACCCAACTACACACAGGGTGGTTCATAATCATCTGTAGCTCCACTTCCAGGGTTTCCGGTGTCCTTTTCTGGTCCCTGAGGACACCAGGCATGCATGTGGTATACAGACATACATACAGGCAAACATACACACATAAAATAAATAAATAAATAAATAAATAAATAAATAAACAAATAAACAAATAAACAAATAAATAATGGGCAGATCTCTGAGTTCAAAGCCAGCCTGGTCTACACAATGTGTCCTAGGCCAGCCAGTGCTACATGTAAAGACACAGGCTAAAATGCTTTTTGTTTGTTTTTTGAGATAGTGTTTTTCTATATAACAGCTCTGGCTGTCCTGGATCTCACTCTGTAGACCAGGCTGGCCTCGAACTCACAGAGATCTGCCTGCCTCTGCCTCTCGAGTTCTGGGATTTAAAGGAATGCGCCATCTCCACCTGGCTAAAATACTGTTTTTAAAGAGAAAAGGTTTAATTTGGCTCACAGTTTCAGAGGTCTCCCTTCCCCCTGGACCTTGCTGCTTCTGGTCACTGTGAGGACTTAACAGTGGAGCCAAACCACTAACCCGTGTGGTCAGAAAGCAAAAAAGCAGAACAGAGCAGGGCAGAGTCCCTTGTCCTCTGCAAGGGCACTCTGGGGACCAGAAGATGTTCTACTAGTCCCCACCTCTAAAGGTCCCCACCTCTACTAGTCCCCACCCCTAAAGGTCCCCACCTCTACTAGTCCCCACCCTCTAACAGTGCCAAGTAGGAGACCATGCCCTTAAAACATCCCGGGTGGTAATCCAGATGTGTGCACACGAGCTGTTCCAGTGTGGGGCTGCTGTGACCAGCATGGTGATCCTCTCTGTGTCAACATGTGCTTTAAGTGCTCTTGGCTGAATGCCACACTGGGGATGTTCCTGACCTTCCAGTGGCAAGAGCAGAAGCTTCCGAGTTAGCGTGGGAATCCCCTTGCTCTGCTAGGAAAAAAGCTGCACACCCAGATTCCTCATAATCAGGCAAATGTGCTTCTTTCAGGTTCTGGGGCCCATCCCAGACTTCTGTGATGGAACAAGGGAGCTCCTCTGTGAATCAGACATGCACCAGGATTTGAGAACCACTGAGTGTGGAGGTACAGGCAAGAAGGAAAGAAAAAGCCTAAGATAGGGCTGTGGGCATGGCTCAAAGATAGAATCCCCCAGTGAGGGGCTGGGGTGTGACGCAGCGGTAGAGCCCCTGCCTAGAGTCCCCCAGTGAGGGGCTGGGGGTGTGGCTCAGTGGTAGAGCCCCTGCCTAGAATCCCCCAGTGAGGGGCTGGGGGTGTGGCTCAGTGGTAGAGCCCCTGCCTAGAATCCCCCAGTGAGGGGCTGGGGGTGTGGCTCAGTGGTAGAGCCCCTGCCTAGAATCCCCCAGTGAGGGGCTGGAGGTGTGGCTCAGTGGTAGAGCCCCTGCCTAGAATCCCCCAGTGAGGGGCTGGAGGTGTGGCTCAGTGGTAGAGCCCTGCCTAGAATCCCCCAGTGAGGGGCTGGAACATGGCTCAGTGGTAGAGCCCCTGTCTAGAATCCCCTAGTGAGGGGCTGGGGTGTGGCTCAGGACAGAATCTTGGTTAGTATTCCCCAAACCCTAGGTTTCATCTTTACCAACACAAAAGAACAGTTCAGCACACTCAACAGGTCATCTGACAGCCCAGCACTCTAGCTGGGAATTTGAGGACAGCCTGAACTACATAAGATTCTCAAACAAAACAAACAAATAAAACACATCAAAGTAGGAAGGGGCATATTAGTTTAGGCCAGAGGGAGGGGGTGGGTAGGGATAATGGGGGATAGTATGATCAAAGTACATTTTATAATCATATCTGTTTGTGTGTATATGAATCGGGAAGAATAAATACATTTGTTAACCAAGAGAAAGCCTCTATAGTCTTGGGGCTTCTTCCTCCTGGTCCCTGCAAACTGCAACCACGCCCTGCCCTGGATTCTGGCCCCACACACCAGGCTTTCCTCCTGCCTGCCATGACAGGCCTGGGGCCGGGGGCGTGTAGCTGGGACAAGGGGCGTGTACTGAGACGTCCCCAGGAGTGTATGCAGTCTTGGGTGTGCCATGGGCTCTGCGGGTATTTTCTGAGAACCTGCTGGGTGTGGCAGGGTGACACCTGGAAGGGACATTTGTCACTCCAGCTCCTGTGGCCCTGGTGACTTCCCAGCCAGCCCTTCAGTGCGCAGCTCAACACCGCCTGTTTCCTGCCTCAGTTCCTTGAGCTGTCTTTGCAGACGATTTACCATGCGCTCTCACTTCTGCTCAGGGTGCTCATAAAGTTGAATGGGTCTAAGTTGATCAATAAAGCCGGTGGCCATGTTTCTCCATTTAAATCTGATCACTGTTGAACCTACCTCACCTGAGACTTTCTGTCCATCTTGCATCTGTCCAACTTGCCATATCCTTGCTGTGCAACCTCGAGTGAGTCACTAGACCTCTCTGTGTCTTCATTGGCAAAATGGGCGTAACAACAGGGTGGACTTCCTAAGGTACATGAGGAGATGGGATGGCTTACCCCATTTCCGGGCTAGAAACAATGAGAGGAAGCAGGCCTTATAACTGGGGCGTGAGCGCTGTTGGGCTTGAGTGCCACATCCAGGTGTCTGTCTGAGGCTGCCTTGTTTTCTGAGTCTGAAGGACAGGAGTGTGGAAGTGTGCAGGTCTGGCCTGGGAGTGTGGGGGTAGCCACGGCAGCACACAAGGCATGGCATGGCAGCACAAGCTTGTGTACCGTCATCTGAGAGGTAGAAGCAGGAAGATCAGTAGTTCAAGGCCAGTGTGGGCTACACAGTAAGTTCAAAACCAACCTGGGCTACATAAAACTTTGTCTGGAAACAAAACAAAACACAAAAGCCCCCAAAAACAGCAAGAGAAAAACCAAGAAGCCAGTAGTAACTCGCCCTGGGTTGTTTTTTTTTTTTTTTCTCGAGACAGGGTTTCTCTGTGTAGCTTTGGAGCCTGTCCTGGAACTCACTCTGTAGACCAGGCTGGCCTCGAACTCACAGAGATCCGCCTGCCTCTGCCTCCCGAGTGCTGGGATTAAAGGCCTGCGCCACCAGGGCCCGGCTTGCCCTGGGCTCCTGTGGGTGAGCTCCTGATGGGGACTTCAGGCCCCAGATCTGCTTACAGTCTGTCCATCATCTCATTACTCCACCTCTTTGTTCGTGAATTGGGTTTAAGGAGCCCTTCTGGCACCGAAGTTCCTGGCTGCTGATGGTGTCCTCAGGGATAACCAGACCGGGGAGGGGATGGGCCACAGACAGGAAGTGGCCTTGAGTATCTGGACCTACAGGTTCCTCACGTCCCAAAGTCCTGCCTCTTCTGTGGCCCGTCCTCTCTGAGGGAGGAGGCCGTGGGGACAGTCACCCAGAGAAGCCCACTCAGGGGCTACTGCCTCCAGACTCCCTGGGCCCCCCACCTCTGATGACCCTATCTCTGCTTCCTGCCTCACTCTGAGCTATTTTGCTTTCCAGAACAAAAGATGTCTGAGTACCTAAGGTGTGTCCCAGCAGAGGTGAAGACGTGCCTGAGGCTAGACCCCTGCCCTTTCCCAGGCCCACATGGGATGAGGAGGGGGGAGATGGGGGGTTGGCTTTAACTGCCCTCAGTCCTGCCAGATCAGCCTTTAGGAGGATACACATCCTTAGAGAACCTGACTTTAGCCCCAGGGGCCAGAGGAGGGCCTCAGCTGGTCCTGGGGAAACTGGGACAGAGCGGTGAGAAGCTGTGGGGGCAGAGACTGAACCCCTTCTGAGGGAAGAGGTCTGGAGCCTGGACCCCTGGGTCTGAGGGAGGAGGACTGGATCTAGACCCCTGGGTCTGAGGGAGGGGGGCAGGGGTCCTGGATCACTAACTAGGTCAGGAGGAGAAGGACCTTGCAAACTGGGCTCATGAGGTGAGGGAGGAGGGCCCCCGGGGTTCAAATCCTTCCCCTAACACGCCCTTCTCTTAAATGCCTGATGACTTGTCCCGCCCCTCCACCCCCAGTTAACCTGGATCCTGGGAACCGCCACCCAGTCGCCCAAACCTTGGGGATGGAGAAGACGCCGGAGAGAGACGTGCTCAGCGGCAGGATGGAAGCTGAGGGGTCCCAGAACTCCGAGGAGCTGCCACCGCCTCCACAGTCCCCGCCACCGCCGCCGTCCCCACGGTCTCCCTCATCCCCGGAGACTCCCGAGCTCCCACCGCCCAACGCGCCGACCGAGGTGGAAGCCAGGCAGCTGTTGCTGGAAGAATGGGGACCCCTGAGTGGGAAGCTGGAGCTGCCCCCCAGCCTCAGCTGGAAGCTGCTGTTCCTGGAACGGCCGCTCTACCGCAACCTGCTCAGCTCACCCAACCCCGAAGGTGGGGACGCAGCTGGGGACACCTGGCTCAGCCCGTCGGTCTCTTCATCTTCCTCGGCGGTTCCTGCCTGTTTCTGTCTGTCGCTGCACTTCTGTGTCTCGGTGTCTCTGTCTCTCTCTCTCTCTCTCTCCTTCGTCTGTGTTTCGGTCCCTTTCTCTAGATATCTTCCAGAGCTCCAAAGACTCACCGTAACCGCCCACTGGCATCCTTAGTCCCAGTTAGGCAGTTCTAGCCCGGCTTGTGTTCCTGCCCTTCTGGTGTAGCTCCAGGGGTAGGAAGACAGGAGGAGGTGGGCACTGGCCTGAGGCTCCATTCCCTTCTGTGACTCAGGCATTAATATCTACCAGCCGGCGCCCCCTACGGGTCCCACCCGGAAACCCCTGACGGACCTGGGTAAGCACACTGGGGAGATGGGTAAGCCAGGGAGGATGGGGCCCCTCAACGAAAGATGTCTCACACCTCTTCCGTCCTCCCCACTGGCCAGGTAATTTCCACGGATGGTATATTACTACCGAGAACCTCCAGGGGCCCCTCAGGTGAGTTGCCACAGGCCTGGGGGTGGAGGTGGAATTGCGCCGTTCCTCTTCCAGCTTTCTTGTCTGTGGCTCCTGCAGAGGAACCCCTCTTTCTTGCTCGGTGACAGGGTTAGTCATGACAGAATGCCTATGAAACGTGCAACATAGGCGCCCAAGAAGTCTGGCCAGCACACAGTAGGTGTTTGATAAACATTACTCTCATCCTCTTTCCCTGGGAGTCACCTGGGTCCTCTATTAACCCCAGTCCAGGTCCTGAATGGTAGATGAGAGGGTGTAATTCAGGGGCTCAGAATTAAATCCCATTAAAAAAAATGTTTTTGCTTTACTGATTAAACTTAAAGTCTTGCTTAAACTAGACAAATCTCTAGGACTGAATTTAAACCCCAGCCCCTCACTGGGGGGTTCTAGGCAGGGCTCCACCACTGAGCCACACCCCAGCCCCTCACTGGGGGATTCTAGGCAGGGGCTCCACCACTGAGCCACACCCCTAGACCCTCACTGGGGGATTCTAGGCAGGTGCTCTATCACTGAGCCACAACCCAGCCCCTCACTGGGGGATTCTAGGCAGGGCCTCTACCACTGAGCCACACCCCCAGTCCCTCACTGGGAGATTCTAGGCAGGGGCTCTACCACTGAGCCACAACCCAGCCCCTCACTGGGGGATTCTAGGCAGGTGCTCTACCACTGAGCCACACCCCAGCCCCTCACTGGGGGATTCTAGGCAGGGCTCTACCACTGAGCCACACCCCCAGTCCCTCACTGGGGGATTCTAGGCAGGGGCTCTAGTGCTGAGCCACACCTCTGGTCGTCTTTTTACTTTTTGAGATAGGATCTCACTAAATTGCCCAGGTGGGCCTTGAACCTCCAGTTCTCTAACTCAGCCACGAGAGGACCTGAGATTCCAGGCCTGGCTCAGATCATCTTAAGGGTCAGCTCTCATCTGGAACAGAGGGCTTGAGTACATTGTCCTCCAGGATCTCCTGGGAACCGAGACTATCAGGCCTTCATGCTTCGGGTGGAGGTTAGGGGTGGGGGCGGGTCTCCTGCTCCCCGGGAGACCTCTGGATTGTGGGTCTGCCAGAGCCATGTCCTCTCTTGTCTCTGCAGCTGGACGGTGAAGGAGCAGTGTGTGAACCTGCTGGCCAAGAAGCTCTGGGAAGAGCTGCTAGATGACGAACAGCCTGACATCACCATCATGGACTGGTGTGCCCCGCCCTGCCTGTCTGCCTGAGCATGGCCGTCCTAAGCTCCCCAGAGCCTGCACCCCTCGTCAACATCCCTTGACAGTGTGGTCCCTCCCGGTCCTGCCTCCTCTGGCCCTTTGATACAACCTTTGTATCTTCCAGTGTCAACTGGGTGGGGTCCCTCTGGCCCAAGCTGTTCATTTATCTCCCGAAGCCTGTGCCCCTCTGTGATTCCCACATGCATTTCCCCCTTGTTAAGGGATGGCTTCACACAGCTGCCCCTCCCTGGACGCCTACCCCAGTTATATGAGGCCCATATGCCTTTGCTCCAGTGCCCTGCCTTCCCCATCCCACCCCAACCTCCACCAGCACACTCATCCTGCTCTTCCCCTCTGCCTGTACCCCATCTCACCTTGATTCCCGCCTGCTCCTCCCCATCTACATATGTAGCAGTCACTGTTGGTGACATGTCTACTCCCCCACTGGACAGTGGGCCTCAGAGGACAAGGCATGGGGGTGGATCTGGAGAGCTGTGTGTCAGGGCCCAGGGAGGGCTTGGGGCTGGGACGATGTGATAGCTGCAGTGAACGCCTGACCCTCCCCCAGGTTCGAGGACAGCCGCCTGGACCAGTGTGTTTATGAACTGCACGTCTGGCTGCTGGCCGCTGACCGCCGCACGGTCATTGCCCAGCATCACGTGGCCCCTCGGACCAATGGGCGAGGTCCCCCCGGCCGCTGGGTTCAGGTGAGAGGCCCTGCCAGGTCCTGCCCACGCAGGTGTTCTTTCCCAAGACCTTGGGCAGAGGGAGGAGGGACAGGGGCTGTGGGACCCCGCTGAGACTTTCATCCTAACCCTGGGCTGCCTGCCGCAGGTGTCCCACGTCTTCCGCCAGTACGGCCCCGGAGTGCGCTATGTCCACTTCCAGCACAAGGCCAAGAACCGCATGGAGGCAGGCGGCCTTCGCAGGACAAGGGTGACCGACTCCTCCGTGTCTGTGCAGCTCCGGGAGTGACCACCGACTGGGCTCTCCAAGTCGGTCACGATCCTTTGGAAGTCCTGGTGCTTGTCACCGCTGAGCATTCCCGTGATGCTGCTGCTTCCTGCCCCTCCCTGTGCGTGCTTACCCATAGTCTGAACCCTGCTCACCCTTGACCCTTGCTCACCCCTGACCTCCCCTTACCCCTGCTCACCCCTGCTCACCCCTGACCTCCCCTTACCGCTGACCCCTCCTCACCCCTGACCTCCCCTTACCTCCTGACCCCTCCTCACCCCTGACTGCTCCTTACCTCCTGACCCCTGTCATCCCTGAACCCCCTTACCTCCCTAACCCTCCTCACCCCATGACCCCTTGCCTCATCCCCTGACCCCTGCTCACCCCTGACCCCACCCCTCACCCCTTGACCCTTATCCTTACCTCTGACCCCTGTTCACCCCTGACCCCTGCTCACCCCTGACCCCTCCCCTTCCCCCCTGATCCTTCCCCTGACCCCTCCTCACCTCGCTCACCCCTCTGACCTTTCTTTATCTCCTTGGCCCCTCCTCACCTCCGTGACCTCTTCATTACCCCTGACCCCCTCCTCTCCTTGACCCCTTCTCTTCCTTCATACCCTTCCTCCCCTCCCTGACCCTCAGGCCCTGTCTCCTTCACCCCCTGCCTCCCCCAACCTCGCTCTCTTCTCTCCCTCAGCTCCTCCCTAGCAATTTCTCCCTTCCCAGGTCTCTCAGACCGTGCTTGGCCCCTGGGGTCTCCTGACATACCCATATCTGCCTGAATGTGGGAGTCTGAGCTGGGGCCACTCCGGGCAAACCCACGCCGATCTCCGAGTAGGTGGTCAATAAACCTTCCCAGAGTGGCTATAAGAACACAATGTGCTCAAGAGGCTGAGCGTCTGCCTGGTCTTTGCTCCTCGGAGCTTCTCACAGCTCACATCTCACCCACTCAACAAATCCCTGACCTCTGGGTACTTCTGTGACCTCTGGATCTTTTACATTGACATTGAACTCTGACCTCCTTTTTGCAGTGTTTGGAATTGACCTCAGCTTCTTTTGTGTATTCTGAATAGGTTCTCTACCACTGAAATATATCCCCAGAGCTCCTTTTATTTATAGAAATTCTGAGACAGGGTCTAGCTAAGTGGCCCAGACTTTCCAATTTTTCAGTTCCCTGCCTCAGCCTCAGAGTAGCTGAGATTGCAGGTCTGCACCACTGGGCCTAGCCTGACCTCTGTTTTTTCCTTCTACCTTGTTTGTGGGTCTTGGGGATCGAACTCAGGTCATCAGGATTGGTAGCAAGCCCCTTTGCATGCTGATCCATCTCATAGGCCCCTGACAGCAGATCTTTTTATATCCCCCAGTGAATGCCCCTGAAATATTTCTACTTACCCATTCTCCCTCATCCATTAACTCTAAGACTCGCCTTAAATCCCAGGCCTCATCCCAGGCCTCATCCCAGGCCTCATCCAACTCATCCTGGATTTCATTCCTGCAGAGCTGTTCCCATATCTCTCTGCCCGGGACACTGTCTCCTCCAGCATCCCAGAGTCACCCAAACCAGATAGCCATTAAGAGCCCTCGAGCCTGGGGCAAAGGTGAAGCAGGGATCACAACCTGAACAGAAACATAAATTTGAACTAAAGTGTCTTCCATGTGTCAGACAGGAGACAGTAAATGTAATTAACAAACAGAGTCAAGCCCGTAAGCCCAGCTACTAAGGAGGCTGAGGTAAAGGGATCTCAAGTTAAAAGATAGTCTGGGCAATGCAGTGAGACCCTATCCCAAAATAAAAGTACAGAGAGGGCTGGGGGTGTGGCTCAGTGGTAGAGCCCCTGCCTAGAATTCCCCAGTGAGGGACTGGGGGTGTGACTCAGCGGTAGAGCCCCTGCCTAGAATCCCCCAGTGAGGAGCTGGGGGTGTGGCTCAGTGGTAGAGCCCCTGCCTAGAACCCCCCAATGAGGGGCTGGGGGTGTGGCTCCATGGTAGAGCCCCTGCTAGCATGCATGGCAAAGGCCTGGATTTCATACCCAACATCTAAATAAATGCACACAAAACAACAATAATAACAGCAACAGAAATCAAAGACTACCACATCACCCAACACACCACGGCTCTAGCCTGCACAAGGTCCTAGAATGACCCCTGATGTTCTAGGCATGAATGGTGAGGACCCTGGTAGGCTGAGTGATATTTACCCAAAGTAACACAGGAGTAAATATTTAGTCAGCAGCCAGCATTGCCCTTCCTTGCCCACTGGTGTCTTTGTTCACCTCTAACCCCACGTCAGAATCGAAGGCTGTGTCTCCAGCATGGCCTGACCCGGACCTAAGGCTGTGTCTCCAGCATGGCCTGACCCAGATCTGATCATTCCGCTCTCCCCTATTCATCCAGTCCTGGGTGGATTTGAGTCTCAAACACAAGCAGATGGCACACGGGGTTAATTTCTCAAGGGCTGTATTACAGGGAGGCTGTGGTGGCAGGCAGCAGGGCCATCTTGCCTCCTGGCTCTTGGGACCACAGCAATCCCCAAGGTGAGGTGGGGCTGGGCTCAGCACTGTGTGTAATTAGAGATGATGGCCTTCAAGAGCACCTGTAACAGAAACAGGAATTCTCAACAGGGATGACAGGGCACTGAGATGCCCAAGTCGGAAGGTCTGAGCAGGGCCTTCAGGGCTCTAGGCTCAGGGGTCCTGGCTTGGAGGAATTTGGGGGCTGCTGATTTTTTGAGGGGTTCTGCAGTGTTGGTTTGGGATGGCTCTACAGTGGGATAGAGGTTACCTGGGGTCTGTAGGACTTGGGGATGATTGCTGGACTTGGGGGCCCCCAGGATTGGGTCTGGGAGGTCTGGAAATGGTTTCTGGGTTTGAGGCTCATCTAGACAGAGTGGGTGGGGGTGGAAGTCTAGACTAGACTGAGTCTTCAAGACTTGAGCCTGGGGTCTTGAGGCCTAAGGGGATTCTTTAGTATGAGAGTTGGGTCTAGAGGGCTTTCAAATGCAGTGAGAGGGGGCTGGCTTTGGATCTGAGGCCCCAAAGGAACCAATGAGCTCCTTGGTGTCAGGCCAGGAATTCTCATGCAAGTGCAGATTAGAGGGTACCACAGAAGGGGAGGGTCTTCTAGAATGGAGTAGAAAGCACAAGTGGAGTGGAGTGCAGCCTTCCACTCTGGGGAGCCTAGATTTTATCTGAGAGACTCAGGGGGCTGAGGGTCATTAGGTGGAGGATAAGAGGCCTAGTCTGGGGTGCACTTGGAGATGGGGCCTCCAGGAACAGTTTTTAGAGAAAATCTACCTTTCTTAGAATGAATCGGGGGTGGGGGTGTCTCTGGATTCCGGGTGAACCTTGGGGTTGGGTGGTGGGGCTGGGTAGGGGCTTCGTAGCTTTAAGGTCACAGGAACTCACTTGCAGTAGAGGCTAGAGATAGAGTTGGACCAGTCTCCGAAGATACCCTTACGGTACTCTTCCAGGCGGGGGTAGCTGCCTGCAGAGAACTTGCGCGTCTTGCCACCCTTGCCGGGGAGAGACCACACAGTGAGCTCACAGCGTGAGGCCACTACCAGAGACGACGCTGTGTTGGCCCAGTTGGAGGGCAGGTAGGGCAGGTCGGTGCCCGGCTCCAGGGACAGCTCGGCCCCCTGGCAGCAATTGTCATAGTAGGGATCACTCTTGTCATAGAGCTTGGCGCACGTGCGCGTCCCATCTTCCCTCTTCAGGTCTGCGGGCACCGGACAGGCGCCCCGGGCGCCGGGGACGGCCACCAGGGCCAGAGTCAGCAGCAGCGGGCACAACGGGGACATGAGGAGAATGGGCCACTGGAGAGCTGAGGCGCTTTTATGCATCTGACCCATGGGAAGAGAGAAGCTGTGAGATAAAGGCTGGAGAGGAAAGACACACCCCCCTGCCTTAGGAGCCAGAGACCTGTTAGTCAGCCTGGAAAACCCCCACACCCCTGAATAACAAATACAAGGTGGGAGTAAGAGCCTGAAAGCTTGGAGGCTGACTGCTCAGACACCGTTACAAAGACAGTAAAGGGGCTGGGATGTGGCTCGGAGCGCTTGCCTAGTACCCAGGAAGCCTTCCTTGGGTTTGATCCTTACTACTGTTTACAGTGCTGCTGAGGTGGTGCAAGCACGGGGGAGGGGGAGGTCGAGGCAGGGGAATCAGGAGTTCAAGGTCATCCTTGGCTACAAAGCAAATTGGAGGCTACCCTGGGATGTATTCCAGACCCTGGATGGGAGATAGATAGATAGATAGATAGATAGATAGATAGATAGATAGACAGACAGACAGACAGATAGATAGATAGATAGATAGATAGATAGATAGATGGTAGATAGACAGATGATAAATAGATCAATGATAGATAGATGCATAGATAGGTAGATAGATATGTA
Organism: Peromyscus californicus insignis; assembly: GCF_007827085.1. Classification (NCBI taxonomy): domain Eukaryota; kingdom Metazoa; phylum Chordata; class Mammalia; order Rodentia; family Cricetidae; genus Peromyscus; species Peromyscus californicus. The sequence goes on along the minus strand of NW_026294562.1, from coordinate 175,174,141 downwards.
GATAGATAGATGATAGACAGACAGATAGATGATAGATAGATAGATAGATAGATAGATAGATAGATAGATAAGGAAGCAAGGAGATGACTCAGAGGTTCAGATCCTTGAAAAGGACCCTGATCCAGGGGATTCATCACTTCTGGCCTGCATGAGCACCTTGCAATTACATGCACATACTCCCACAGAGATACACATGCATACATGTAATTAAAAATAAGTCAAGTATTTTTTAATGGGAAATGTGAGGGCTGGAGAGATGGCTCAGCAGGGAACCTTGGGTTCAGAGACCCAGCACCTGTGGGAAAAAAAAAACCAATATGGCCCCGTGTGCCTGTAACCCCAGCACTGCAGAGGGCAGAGACAGGAGGGTGGTTGGGGCTTGCTGGCCAGCAACCTAGCTCCAGGTTCAGTGTTTTCCTGGGCACTAGACACACATGTGGGGCACCCATACACATAGAACAAAGTGATTTAACTATGTAAAACCAAAAATAAGTGGAGAGCTGAGAGTGGTGGTGTTCATCTTTAATCCCAGCACCCAGGAGACAGAGACAGGCGGATCTCTGTGAGTTCGAGGCCAGCCTGGGCTACAGAGTGAGTTCCAGGACAGCCAGGACTACACAGAGAAGTCCTGTCTGGGGCAGGGGGGTGGGCAGGGAGTAAAGAGCGATTGAGAGAGCACCTGAAGTCAACCTCAGATCTTTACATGCACACACAGACATGTGCAAACCCAGGAACACACACACTACAAATATCCACAAACACACACACCGCAGTGGGTAAATGTGCTTGCCACACAAGCTTGACAGCCTGAGTTCAGTACCCGCAACCTACATAAAAGTGGAAGAAGAAACCAACTCACGAACAGTCTCCTGTGATAATAAATATAATTTAAAAACCACGTAGTAGAATTGCCTAGGGAACCAGATCACCTGGGTCCGAACCCCAGCTTCTTCATGCCCTGCACGGCAGAGTGACAGGATCTATTTCTCAGTGACGGGGCAAGGAATAAGTGGGGGAGTCCCATGGAAGCGCCAAGAGCGCGGCTTCCTCACTCTTCTGCGCCTGCCTCCCCAGGACTGAGGTGCAGGCATGCACCATGACCCTGTCCTCATGTCTGCAAGGCCAACACTTTACCCCCTGGGCCGTCTCCACAGCCTGGAGCTGAAACCTGGACTCCGCCAAGTGCTTGCCGGTGGGCTTATCTCTCTGAGCTTTTCTCCTTGCCCTCAGTGGGGTCGTAGATGATAAGAGTAGTTGATAAAGTCATTTATAATGAGTCCAAACCACGCACATCATTGTCATCTATAAATATACTGCAAAAACCTACTAGAAAGTATCAGATAAATACAAAATTGTATGTGTAAATGTGCAGAGCCTACGGCCTGGGACCTGCTAGGTCAGCTGAGTGTCACCACTATCCTTAGCATGACTCTGAGACCTTCATCTTGCCCCCATCAGACCCGGCCCTTTGTCCCTCCTTCCAGTCTCGTGATTCATGAAATCTAATCTCCAGCTGCTAACTTCCCAGAAAGCTTCCTGGACTTCAGGGTCAGAGAAGCCCAACTCTTGGTCCATGGGCATGGAGCCATAGATACCAAAGTGTGGTACAGTCTACAGCTGCATACACCCAGGAGAGTCCCAGGAAAGGGACAACATGACTCACACCATACACCATCATCACAGAAAGTACAGAACAGGCCATGGGCACAGCACCCCCACCCAACACACATGTAGGTAGAGGAACAGATGCTGGTCATCCAGTCTCTGGTGCTTTTGCCATTGTCTTGCTTTTGTGATGTTCGGGGTCACAGATGTGTTAAGCAAACACTCTACTACAGAGTCACGCCCTAGCCCCTCACTAGGGGATTCTAGGCAGGGGCTCTACCACTGAGCCACACTCCCAGCCCCTCACTGGGGGATTCTAGGCAGGGGCTCCACCACTGAGCCTTATCCCAGCCCCTCACTGGGGGGTTCTAGGCAGGGGCTCTACCACTGAGCCACACCCCAGCCCCTCACTGGGGGGTTCTAGGCAGGAGCTCTACCACTGAGTCACACCTCCAGTCCCTCACAGGGTGGGGGTGGGGGATTCTGAAGGACGCACCATGAGTGTAGTGTGGTAGACACATATTTAATACACAGGCCTAGAGAGAAACAGCCAACATTCTGGTCCCAGTACAATAGTCCCGGGCACTATTACCTGCAAGACCCACTTCTCGCTCACTCCAGCCCCACAACTCCACAAAATCTCGGTCGTGCAAATCCCCACATACACTGTCACGTGTTTGTGTGCTCAGTGTCTCCACTCAGGAACAATTCTCCTCACCGCGTGTTCACAGACACAGACACACACGAAGTGTAGAAGAGTAAACATCTCCCACGACATCGTCCCCAAGAAGAACGCAAGAATGCCTTGCCCTTGAGGAATCCATGAGCCTCCGAGAGAGCCAGATCGATAACTCAGGCGCGGAGTGAAAGGCGTTCTGACAAGCACGTTGTGAAGAATTCTGGGAGAGCAGTGGGAAGAAAGGTTGGCTTTCTTTCTTTTTCTTTTTTAAATTTCCAGTGATACGTTTTCATTAGTAAAAGAAATCCTCTTTTTAGATCTCGCAACCTTGACTTGACATTTTTGCAGCAGCTCAGAAAAAAGGAGATTGCCGCCCACGTGAGATCACCTCTGGGAGAAAAAGGGGCGTGTCTTGTTCAGAGTAATCACTGCACGTGAATGCCATTATGGACGGCGCGGGGTTTGAATAACAAAGCTGGCCTGGAGAGGCGGCTCAGTGGATAAAGGTACTTGGTGACAAGCCTGAGAACGTGAGTTCAGTTCCTGGAACCCACGTGTGGTGGAAGGAGAGAACCAGTTCCTAAAGCCGTCCTCTGACATGCACGCCACGGCAGGTGTGCTCCCACGCACAGACACATACTCACACACACAAAGTTTTACAATGTAAATATGAAGCTGGGCATGGTGGCGCACGCCTTTAATCCCAGCACTCAGGAGGCAGAGGCAGGAGGATCTCTGAGTTCCGGGCCAGCCTGGGCTACACAGAGAACCCTGTTTCAAAGGGGGTGGAGCAACAGAGAGATGGCCCAGAGGCTAAGAGCACGTGCTGCTGTTCAAGACGACCCAGGTTCAGGTCCCAGCATCCACATGGCAGCTCACAGCATCTGTAACTACAGTTCCAGGGGACCTGGCCCACTCTGTGGGCACTGCACGGACATGGTGCACGGACACACATACAGGCAAAACCCCCAGACACATAAAATAGAAAGTGAAGGAAAAGAGGGGGTAGTTTCTTTGTTTTGTTTTGTTTTCCAAGACAGGGTTTCTCTGTGTAACCTTGCCTGTCCTGGAACTCTCTCTGTAGACCAGGCTGGCCTTGAACTCACAGAACTCCACCTGCCTCTGCCTCCTGAGTGCTGGGATTAAAGGTATGTACCACCATGGACTGGCTGGGTTTTTTGTTTGTTTGTTTGTTTGTTTTTGGAATGTAAATGAAAATGTTGAGTGTGTTTCATGCATACAGAAAAATATGCAATCAGCCCTGAACACACTAGACCAGTAGTCACTACTGCTGAGGAATGACAGGTACCCAGTGGAATTGTTTCTCTCAGTCACTCATGACTTAACCATGGGGACACATCCTGAGAACTGTGTCATGGAGTTGGGCAACAACTGCTCACACCAGATGGTGGTGACTTAGTGTGTGACGTCATCTGAAGGGACCATGCCTTAGACGTAGTCCGTGTAGGCAGACATGTCATTATAATATACATAGCAGGAATTTCTTAGAGACATTTCTTATTTTAAAATATGTGTGTCTAGAAGTGGGTATGTGCTTGTGAATGTGGGAGCTCTCAGAGGAGATGAGTGTCTAGGACTCCCTGGAGCTGGAGTAACAGGGGCTTGTGAGCCACCTGACGCGGGTCCTGGGGATCCAAACTCAGGTTCTCTCTAACAGCAGCAAGGGCTCCTAACTGCTGAGCCGTTGCTGCACCCTCCCAGTGCGCTGTATTTGATTTCTTCCACTTACTTAGAGAGCGATGTGTATGTAAATGTGCCAATGTGTGTGTATGGCTAGGTTTTTGTGGTACTGAGGATGGAGTTCAGAGCTTTATGCATACTAGGTAAGTCCTCTACCACTGAGCCACACCCCAGCCCCTCACTGGGGTATTCTAGTCAGGTGCTCTACCACTGAGCCACACCCCCAGCCCCTCACTGGGGGATTCTAGGCAGGGGCTCTACCACTGAGCCACACCCCCAGCCCCTCACTAGGGGATTCTAGGCAGGGGCTCTACCACTGAGCCACACCCCAGACCCTCACTGGGGGATTGTAGGCAGGGGCTCTACCACTGAGCCACACCCCAGCCCCTCACTGGGGGATTCTAGGCAGGGGCTCTACCACTGAGCCACACCCCCAGCCCCTCACTGGGGGATTCTAGGCAGGGGCTCTACCACTGAGCCACACCCCAGCCCCTCACTGGGGGATTCTAGGCAGGGGCTCTACCACTGAACCACACCCCAGCCCCTCACTGGGGGATTGTAGGCAGGGGCTCTACCACTGAGCCACACCCCAGCCCCTCACTGGGGGATTCTAGGCAGGGCTCTACCACTGAGTCACACCCCAGACCCTCACTGGGGGATTCTAGGCAGGGGCTCTACCACTGAGCCACACCCCAGCCCTTCACAGGGGGATTTTAGGCAACGGCTCTTCCACTGAGTTACTTTACCCCAATTTTATCCAAGTTTTATTGTTTTTCTTTCCACCCTGGGGGTGGAACCAGGGTCTTGAGTGTGCTGAGCCACCTGAGAGCTGCACCCCATCCCAATTCATCATTTTAATTTACACAACCTACTGAGAATCAGGATGGATCTTTTCACTGCCCCGTTCTATCCTGCCTGGGACCCTACTCTTCTCTATGGCTAGGCATTCCTGCCCACTGGATCAGTGCTGGCAACTCAGAAGAGAAAGAGAAACCGGAACAACTCCCTTCCTGTGAGAAGAAGAAAGAACTGAAGAGGAAGAGAAGAAAAAAGTCCTCCATTAAGGAGGCTAAGAGCTGCTAAGGAAGGGAAAGGAAATGTGTGCTACTTTTGCTGTGTTGTCTCAGACTACAGAAGTTACAGACAGAAAGACAGACATCAGACAGACAGACAGACAGACACACACACATAAATAAATAAATAAAGTAATGAAAATAAAAAAAAATGCTCTAGAGCTGCGAGCCGACATACAGTGCCTGCCTAGCCTGCAATAGACCCAGGGTTTAATCCCCGGTACAAACCAAACCAAACCAAAAAATGGACCTGGTGGTGCAGACCTGCCATCCAAGCTACTCAGAAACAGAGGCGGGAGGATTGCTTGTGTTCCTGTGTATGTGTATGTGTGTGTACCTGTATATATTTGTGTGTGTGTATGTGTAGGGATGTATGTGTGTATGTGCACCTGTGTGTGTATGTATGCATGCGTGTGTATCTATGTTAGATGAATAGAAATGGGTTAATTTAAACCTAAGAGCCCATTAGTAATAAGCCTGGGCAATCGGTCAAATATTTATTAATATAAGCCTCTGTGCGGTAATTTGGGAAGCAGCTACCAGGTATTTGGAAATTGGAAACAGGCAGGTGGGAGAGAAAGCTCCGTTTACATGTATGTGTACGTGTGTGTAGCAGCTGTGTGTGTGTTCATGTGTGTGTTTGTCCACAAGTGTGGGCCTTCTACCGCTCTCCACCTTATTTTTGAGACCCAGTCTCTCACTGAGCCTGGAGCTTACCACCAGCTCAATGACTGGTTAGTGATCTTCAAGGACTACCTGTCTCTACATCTCGCTCCTCGGCCACCTAGCTTTAAATTTGAGCCCTCCTCAGGTGCTGGTGGCATATGCCTTTGGGGAGGGGCAAGGCAGATCTTTGTGAGTTCGAGGCCAGTCTCTTCTACAGAGCAAGTTTAGGACAAGGCTACACAGAGAAACCCTGTCTCAAAAAACCTAAATAAGTAAATTAATCAAATTAAATAAACTGGAGCCTCAAATTCGTGCAAGGAGCACATTATCCACTAAGCCGTGTCCCTGGTTCTCACTTTTTTTTTTTCTTTTTTGGTTTTTCGAGACAGGGTTTCTCTGTGTAGCTTTGCGCCTTTCCTGGGACTCGCTTGGTAGCCCAGGCTGGCCTCGAACTCACAGAGATCCGCCTGGCTCTGCCTCCCGAGTGCTGGGATTAAAGGCATGCGCCACCACCGCCCGGCCTGGTTCTCACTTTTTATTCTGAGGCAGGATCTCATCCAGCCCAGGCTGGCTTCACTGTGTAGCTGAAGCTGTACCTGATGCCCCTGGCCCTGCCAGCCCGCGCTGGGATGACAGACAGGAGTGAGCTACCGAGCTGGATCTCGGTACCTTCTCCCTGCTCCCTTCACGCCCAGCAGAGGGCGTCGGCGCGCGTGCGAGAAGGCAGGGGCTCTCCGGCCTCTGCTCGTGTTCTAACTCATTCACGCCCACTCAGCCAGCTTCACCCATTCGTGGCGGTGACACCCTGGTGACGTAGTCATCGCTTACGGGTCCCGCTTTTCAATACTGCTGGTGTGACACATTTCCACGTGACTTTGAAAGCGCCGCAGGTGATGGCTGGTGGGGTAGGGCTCTCTCGGGAGGAGTATCACAGACAGGGCTGTCATCCCGGAGTCGTTCTTGATGGCTCAGGTAGGGTAAAATTCATTTTGATCGGGAGCAATAGAAACCCACTCAAACTAGCTTAAGTGGGGGGAAGCGTGCTATAAGGGGAAAGGGTGTGAGAGACTCTGACAGAAACATTTTGGCATTGACTTGTAAAGTTGAATATATGCAAGTTCTAGAAGCCAGAAACTACACTCAGGTACGTCGTGAAGAACCCTCACACTGGCACAGAAGCTGAGGAGAATCTTCTTTGAGGCCGAGTGTGGTGGCACACACCAGTAATCCCAGCACTTGGTGCACAGAATAGAGGCTCAGAGGTTCAAGGCCAGGCCCGGCTCCACGGTGAGTTCAGCAGATGGAGACAGAGAAAAGAAAAGCAGGCGATCTCTCAGCCTCCCAAGCTAAGAAACAACCTGCATTCTGTCTGTGCGTAGGTCTCGCTATGTAGCCCAAGCTGGCCTTAAACTCAATCCTCTTGCCCCTGAATGCCAGGCTTATAGATGTGTTACCACACCTGGTTAGTCTTCCTTTTCCTCCAGTGCTGAGGGATGGAGCCCAGGACAGCATGTGTGCTCAGTAAGTCAGCTTTACCAGAGTGACGCCCAGCCCCCCAAATCTCCGTTCTTTGTAAACGACCCAATCACAATCACAGATATTTGCAAGATGGCTTGAGACATTGCCTCGGGCTCAAAACTACGTGGAGTGATGGTGGAAAAACAGACACAGGTCGGTCGGGCGCATCCTCAGACACGCACACAGCATCTCCCAGGCCAGGAGTGCATGGACTCGGTCTGTGACCTAGATGCAGCCTCTCTCCCTACAGCTCATCAGCTGTGACTGCTCATCCCTGTTGCAATCACATGCAGGGACGATGTGCCATGATGTGGCTGCCAGAATCCCTTATGACACCCTCAGCCATACTTACATGTTCTACCTTTCCCTCTCCCCAGTCACCTGTGTGCGTGCGTGTGTGTGTGTGTGTGTGTGTGTGTGTGTGTGTGTGTATGGGGGGTATGCGTGTCTTGGTCTCTGTCTCTCACCACTGTTATAGAACAGTCCTCGAAGCATAACTTTGACCATTTTTTATCGGAGCAGCTGTGGCTGCTCAAAAGAGACCCTCAAGGTCAGGCTTATGGGGCCAGCAAGATTACTTAGCGTGGAAAGGTGTTTGTCCCCAAGCTGATGACCTGAGTTTGGACTCTGGGACCCACACGGTGGAAGGAGAGAAACAATTCACACAAGGGGCCCCCTGACCTCTGTCCTTTTGTACGCAAACTAAATGAATTAATATAATACGAACTTTAAAGTAAGTCAGGTGGTGGTGGTGCACACCTTTAATCCCAGCACTCAGGAGGCCAAGGCAGGCAGATCTCTGAGTTCAAGGCCAACCTGGTCTACAGAGTGAGTTCCAGGACAGCCAGAACTACACAGAGAAACCTTGTCTTGAAAAACAAAACAAACAAAAAGAGCAAGCCAAGCATGGTAGCCTTTAATCCCAGCATTCAGGAGGCAGAGGTAGATCTCCAAGTATTCCAGGCTAGCCTGGTCTACATAGTGAGTTCTAGATCAGCCAGGGCTACACAGTGAGAACCTTTCTCAAATTTAATTAGTTAATTACACGTTAAAAGCGATCAGCCCTGTTGGTTGTTGACTTCCCCCACGGAGGAAGTGGGTGTGGAGGGTCATTAGGACCTCGCCTGAGATTCCAGCCTCCCTCTCCCACACACCCCACCTCCAGCAGGATGTAATCTGCCAAGTGGCCTCATGGTCTTGTCTCAGGAGCCTTTAGAATATGTAGAGCATGAAAAGTAACTGAAGGGGGTTCTGTAGCAAGCTCTGTTGTTGGCTGCCAGCTCACAAATAACAACCTAGAGGCTTATTAATTATGAAAGCTTGGCCTTAGCTTAGGCTTGTCCCCTAGCTCTTACAACTTAAATGAATCTGCTTCTATTAATATATGTTTTACCATGTAGATGTTTACCTTTCTCTCATTCTGTATGTTCCACTCCCTCCATGTCTTGTTGGTGTCTAATGCACACCTAGATTCATCTCCTACTTCCTCTCTCTCTCTCTCTCTCTCTCTCTCTCTCTCTGCCTGGAAGTCCCACCTATACCTCCTGCCTAGTCATTGGCCATTCAGCTTTTTATTACACCAATCACAGAAAATACATTTCCACACAGTGTACAAATACCCCACAACAGGGTTCTGCACCTATGGGAAGATGTGTGGGACCCTTCTCTGGTGCTTGGGGACCACCTATGCTCTCTCTAAGTAAGCCCAGTAAACATTTGCTTCCCTGAGTTAGGCTTTGGTGGGGTTGTACTGTCATCTGCTGTTGGTGCCCATCTTGGGGAGCAGGCATCTCTCTCTCTCTCTCTCTCTCTCTCTCTCTCTCTCTCTCTCTCACACACACACACACACACACACACACACACACACACACACACACTGAGGCTGAAGAATACAGGTGTTTACACAAACACAAACAAGTTCAATGTCACAAACAAATGTCACAGACAACGTCACCAGTTGTCATACAGTCTGAACTCACAGGTACAAACACCTGCTTTCCAGGCAGTGGAGACCTGGATCCAGTGGCCCTGTGGAGGGAGGTGGCTCATAGCATCTAAGCTCCTGGAATAAGATGCAACAGTGTCCAAGGCACACATTTCAGGTCACAGTAGAGCAGGTGGAAAAGGTTAAGGGTGACAGAGCCCTCCAGGCACTGGGGCGGGGCGGGGGGGGGTGCGTCTCCTGAGAGGACAGGGCTGGTTTGGGGGTGCTGAGGTTCAGGGCTCCCAGGCGCTGCAGACTCCAGTGCCCTCCCCAAACTCATCTTCCTCTGGGCCTCCTGGAGCCTGAGCAGGCAGCAGGAGAGGCCGCAGCTGGGGTGGGGTGGAGTGGAGTGGGGTGAGCCTGTGTCTGTCTGTCCGTTGGTAGACAATGAAGGTTGTGAGCCTGGGCCATGACACAGAGGAAGCCCTAGTGGGCAAAACCATAACATGGAGAGCCCAGGATCCAGGATTCAGGACTGTGCACAGACCTAAAACTAGACGTGGACATGATGCAGTGTGAGAAGGGGTCAGTCCAGGTCTGTAATGGCTTGAATCCGACATGTGCCTCACAGGCTAACTTTTGAATGTGCCGTTCCCAGATGGTGGAACTATATTGGAGAGACTGGAATCTTTGGGAAGTAGACTCTGGCTAGAAGAAATATGTCACTACGGTGAGGCATTTTTATTTTTATTTTAGGTGTGTGAGTGTTTTGCCTGTATGTGCACTGTGTGGGTGCAGTGCCCCTAGAAGCCAGCAGAGGGTATCAGTGTTGTACCTGTTTCGAGAAACCCCAGAGACCACCAAGGAGCCGGTTTCCAATGCAAGCACATAAGGGTCCTTTTATTCAGGTTCAACCTGGGCCACCGCAGGGCAGGTGGAAGGAAATGTGGCAGTAGCCACAAGACCAGTTGTAGAGGGTTTTTATAGGGAAAAACCACAAGCCAGGAATTGGCAACTTAGGACTGGGTAGAAGGGGCAAGGTGATTTTTTGAAACTATTGGTCTAGACTTTGGGTGCGAAACCACATTTGAAACCATTGGGTTAGAGTTTTGGCGGGGGGAACCATAACCCGCTGAACAGGATTGTCTGGACTACTCAGCAGGATTGTCTAGATATCTTCAAGGGCCATAAACCGCAGACAGGATGTTTGCAGGAGGATACTGCTCTGCATCGGTTCGAGTTGTCATGGCACATTCCTGAGGTCCTTCCTGGAACTGAGTACAGCAGGTGGTCTGAGATGGTGGCCCTACCCTAAGATGGAGCCTGTAAAGTCAAGTCTAGGCCTTCACATCAGATCCCCTGGAACTGGAGTTAAAGTGAACTACCATGTGGGTGCTGGGAACCAAACCTAGGTCCCCATAAGAGCAGCCAGTGCTCCTGGAGGTGATGGCTGCCCCTGGTTCCTGCCTCCTTCTCTGCTTTGCTGGTCTTCTGTGATATGAACAGTCTGGGCCACATGCTGCCACTGCACCGGAATGAGCTGATCAGATATGCCGTCCCCTCCACAGGGGCCTCAGAACTCTGAATCCCTGGGCCAAAACAAAGCCTTGCTCCTTAAACTTGCCTCTCTCCTGAACAGCGGTCACATCCTGTGAAAGTAATGAATACAAGGACGTCGTCCAGGACTGAGTCAGCCGCCCCCCACCCACCCACTCCCCACCCCCCCCCCCCCCCCCCCCCCCCCCCCCCCCCCCCCCCCCGTGCTCTAGGACCTTCCATGTCTGGGTCATCTCAGCCTGCAAAGACACGCAGCACTTCTACACCTGGGCAAGGAGACAGACACAAGGTTTCAGGTGAGAACAGCTTGTTGGGAGAAAAGATGGAAGGAAAACATCCAGGGACAGGCTACGAAGAGCAGTGCACAGCCTGGTCAGCGGGAGAACACGTGACCCAGAGTAGGCGTGAGACACCGAAGATGGAGGGACCAATGAGAGAAGAGGATGAGTGGGGTTAGCAGAGAGCAGACTGGGACTGACTCCAACTCACCTGCAGCTGCCCTGGGCCCCAGGCCCCCCTCGCCCGTTGCCCCCCCCCCCCCCAAGAGACAAAAGCTGTACCCGACAGCAACCACTCTTTGCTGGAGGGCAAGGTCACAGGTTAGCCCCTGCAGGAGAGGTGAATATTATCCCGTTCAGAAGGGAGGAAGGTTAGCCCCTGTAGGAGGGGTGGAGGTTATCCCCCACAGGAAGGATGAGTTAGCTCCAAAATCTCTTTCATGCCCTGGATGATTCTCTCTCTGCTCCGGCCCCCTATTCCCGGCTTCTGAACCTCTTCCCCAGGGTGTCTATCTCTCTGGGCGGTCCAAGGTCTTCCATTGGGAACCTCAGGCCTCATACTCCTCTTCATCTTCAAAGTGGAAACACTCAGCTCTACCTGCAAGCAATCTCAGGCTGGCCTGGCCTCCACCCTGCCAGGTCAGCCAGGCGGGGCTGCGGAGTCGGGAGGAGGAAAGCCGTGTGAGGTCTGTGCCCGCCGCCAGGGGGAGCCTCAGGCTCGGGGAGGCTGCAGCCTGACAGGGCCTGCAGACTGCAGGGAAAGGGAAACTGATGCAAACCTCCCCAAGCCCCGTGGGAAGGTAGCTTCCACTGCAGGTCCATATTGGCTTGAGCCAAGGAGGAGGACATGAATGCTGGCTTGGAAGAGCGTGTTAGGACTGGATGTCCCACCTCCCGCCAAAAAGGGAGGGGGCTTATTGGACTCCCAGGAAGGGTTTAAGAGAGAGGCTGCCTAGAGGGGGAAGGCCGTCCAGAAATACTACGCTGTTACCCTCACTAGCTTCATAACCCCAGGACATGGAAGCCAGACATGCCTAAGAGCCAGCCGGTGCTCAGCCAAAGGAGACAGTGTGTGTGAACCCCACACTCCCACACCCACCCCATGGAAGGCAGAAAACCCACCCGTATTTTCTTTCATTCTAAGTAGGCTTTAAAATCTGCTTGTATGAGCTTCTCACGGCTGCTGTAACAACTCATTAGAGACTTAGTGGTTTAAAACTCAAGAGTTCCCAGCCAGGTGGTGGTGGCGGCGGCGGCGCACGCCTTTAATCCCAGCACTCAGGAGGCAAAGGCAGGGCAGGTCTCTGAGTTCAGGCCAGTCTGGTTTACAGAGTGAGTTCCAGGACAGCCAGGGCTACACAGAGAAGCCCTGTCTTGAAAGCCAATAATAGTAACAGTAATAATAATAATAATAATAATAATAATAATAATAATAATAAATCGAACAAAAAACCCTCAGTTTTCCCACTGATAAGAGACTGGATCAGCAAAATACAATGCATCCTTCAAAAGGAAGAGTGTTCTGACATGTTCTCCATCAGAGATGAACTCTGAGGACATCATGGTGAGTGAGATAAGCCAGTCATAAAAGGACCGGCGCTGCGGTTGCACCGATATGATGCCCCTGGCGAGGCCGGTTTCACAGAGACGAAAGGGGAAGTGACAGCTGCCGGGAGGAAGAAGGGAATTTGGAGCTTAAATGGAGTAGAGTTCAATACATGACGAAAAGACTTGCTGTTCTGTTTTAAGGGTTAATATATTGTTACTTTACGTGTATGAGTGGGTGCATGTATGTAAATGCATCGTGTGTGTGTTTATTGTGTGTGGAGGCCAGAGGGGGCATCGGACCCTCTGGTCCAGAATTGGAGTTACAGACCTTTGTGAACATCCATGTTGGTGCTGGGATCTAAACGCAGGTCCTGTGCAAGAGCAGCAGCAAGTGCTCAGAACCACGGAGCATCTCTCCAGCCTGCTGATTTGTTTTTAAAGATAGAAATTAACTAGGTAGCCTGTGCTGGCATCAAACTCTTGGTCCTCCTGCCTCAGCTTCCTAAGTGCTGGGATTACAGGTGTGAGCCACCTCACCCAGGAAGATGTAAAGACGTCTAGGAATCCGTTGCTGAACAATGTGAGTGTGTTTGGGATCACGAAACTGCACGCTTCGTGATGAATACGGTGGGCCAATGAGATGCCTCGGCAAGCAAAGGCACTAACCCTGAGCTCAACCCCTGAGACCACACGGTGGGAGAGAAAACTGACTCCCCAAAGTTATGCTCGGATCCCCATTCCTGTGCCATGGCAAGTGCATGCCTCCCCCCCCCCAGATAAATAATAAATGTGAAAAACCTCCAATGAATATGGTGGTAATGTGTGTATTTTCTACAATAGAAAAATTGAAGAGGGGCTGGAGAGATGCTCCGAGGTTAAGAGCACTTGCTGCTCTTGCAGAGGACCTGGGTTTGGTTCCCAGAACCCACACAGTACAGCCCATAACCACCTTAACTCCAGATCTAGGAGATCCACATGCATGCAAACACACATATATAGAAGAAAAAAATTAAATGCTTTAAGTTAAACAAAACCAAGAAGAACAGCCCTCACTTACAACCAGGTTTTCCATGAAGAGGGTAAGCTGCAGCTGTGGGTGGGTGCCACCTCAGGGCTCCTCTGCCTCAGTGGCTGAGGCTCCATCTCCCTTGGCTCTCATCCCTGCCTCCCCTCTGCCCAGCTCCTAGGCTCTCACCTATCACTTTCCTCCGAGGTTCTGTGTTTATTCTAAGGACACCAGCACCAGCATCCTGGGTCACAGCTCCGAGTTCTTGTGACATGCAGAGTAACACATTCACAGTGCTCAGGAGAGGGACACCTGGATGCTCAGACTCCACACACCTGTCACAGTGTGACCCAGAGAACTCCACAGTCACTGTACCTGCCCCTGGGTGCGCTCCAAGCCCATCTCACACCACAATGCCTCCTGCCAGACATCTCCAGTCCCTTTCTGCTTCTCAGTTACAGCAGTTATTACAACTGCTTCGATGACGTTTTCTCAGTGCACAGAGGAGGAAGCTGGGAATTAACACATCACAGGGAAAAGGTTTTGACCTCTGCACCTGAGGAAACCAGGCTCCCTTGTCCTGTGTGCCCTCGGGGGGCTGGGGAGGATGAGGAAGCTCTGAGAGGTGGTAGTGGGGTCTCTGTGAAAATGGTTCTGCATTCCTGACTTGAGGCCAGAGAGTTGGACCAATCTTTCCACTGCACGGATGTCCAGGATTAAACTCGGGTCATCAGGCTTGGTGGCAAGTGATACAGAGCCATCTTGTAGCCCAGAAAGGCTGTCTCCTGAAAAGACATATTAGAGTCGAAATGGCAAGGACCAGGGAAATGGCTCAGTGCATAAACTGTTTGCCACTCAAGTGTGAGGACTGAGTTTGGATGCCCAGAACACATGTGAAAGCCGGGTGGGCATTGGTGGCCATAGCACTCAAAGGTGGAGAGAGGGGATCCCCAGGACAAGCTGTCTATCTGAAACAGTGAGAGACCCCACCTCAATAAAGAAAGTGGGGAGAGATTGAGGAAGACACCTGATGGCCACTTACATCCTCCAGATGCACACACATGTCTGTAGCATGAATCTTAGAGAGTCTTATTAATAAAATCAAACCCGAGACCAGTTATTGGGGTAAATGCTGGAAGGTCAGAGTACCAGAACAAGCCACAGCTATCTCACCTTGCCAATTCCTCAGCTGATCCTGTTTCCTCAGACTGGAAGCTTCTGTGTCCTCATCCCAATGGCTCTCAGCTGAACTGCTGCTAGAAGCCTGAATGCTTAACCAGCCAAAATGCTTAACCAGGCCAAATGCTTAACCAGCCTAATGATTCTAGTTTTTGGTCCTCAACGCCTTATAAACCTTTCTGCTTTCTACCACCACTCCCTGGGATTAAAGGCTGCTTTCTGGGATTAAAGGCGTGAGTCACCATGCCTGCTGTTTCCAATGCAGCCTTGAACTCACAGAGATCCAGAGGGATTTCTGTCTCTGGAATGCTAGGATTAAAGGCGTGTGCTACCACTGCCTAACCTCTATGTTTAATATTGTGGCTGTTCTGTTCTCTGGCCCCAGATAAGTTTATTAAGGCACACAATATTTTGGGGAACACAATACCACCACATTTCCTCTCTTTTTGTCTAAAATTAAAAAAGCTTGTAACTAATACAAGAAAAACTATCTAATAAGTATATACAATATATACAGTCAAAAATTACATTAATGATGTCTAGTCCATTAACATTTGACAGATTCAGATAAAAAATTCCAATATATATATTAACAATGTCCAGTCCAGTAACATCTGATAAACTCAGACCAAAAAAAGTTTCATTACTTATCATATTTAAAACAAGTAGTTCCTTTTTAAAAGTAGATTCCATAATCTCCCTTTTTATCTTATCATATCCATATTCTCTTTTTTCTTTCCATAACACATTCAGTAGTCTACCTTTTGTCATTTTATATCTTCCCCTTTTCCTTCAGTGTAGATTCAGTGATCTACCCATTTATCCTATTATTTCTTTATCTTTTTTCTCAGAGTAGATTCAATGATCTATCTCATATCTTATTCTCTTTTTCTTTTTGCTTTCTAGGGGTGAAGATATCTTTAGGGAATCTTGAAGAGAAATTTTTTGGGTTAATTGTCAAGTCCTGTATCATTTCTCCAGTCTCTGCATAAAAGGAAAGTTCAGGACTTGTCACAAGTCCTTGCTCAAGTAGTCTGTCAGGCTGGATCATCTCAGCTAGTCATCTCGAAATTGTCCTGACCAGTTTGTAGTCCAAAGTCGATTTTTCCATGGTGTTAATCGGTTTAATGTCTTTATCATAGTCCATGTGGAATCATCTTTGTGGGGTCTCTTCATCCTTTTGAAGATTTCAAAGTCGCTGTTAAGCGTGGTCATGGTTCCCTGAAGACTTTTTTTTTTTTTTTTTTTTGCCTCCTCTGTGGTTTGGAGTAATCACAGTCTGATAAATGTCTGTCTCTCTGACCCATGAACGTTCTTCCCTAGAAAAGAAAATCTTCACAGCAATTTCTCCCCACCATTTGTCTTGCCAAACTTTTCCAAACTGACCTTTGCTGATGCTTTCTTGTAACACGATGGTCCTGGCAATTCTTCTCTGAACCAGCAGCGGAAAACCCTTTGTCCCAGGTAGCAGCATCACCGCAGTCACCAACACGATGAGAAGGAGCTGGCAACTCAGAGCAGCAGCCGCTGTTTCCATGGTCCCACCGTTTGTGACTCGGCCCTGGCCGAAGCTTCTCCTTAGCAAGCCTCCTAGGCCGGCCTCAAACTCGGGATCCTCCTGCCTCTGCCTCCTTCAGCAAATCCAACCAGCGTGCAACACCACAACCTGCCGAGTGTAGCTCGGGCCTGAGCTGGGGCCCATAAGACCCACAGGCAAGTAGTTTTTTCGAGAATTCGTACCACGAACATTGGGCGCCAGATGTAGCATGAATCTTAGAGAGTCTTATTAATAAAATCAAACCCAAGGCCAGTTATTGGGGTAAATGCTGGAAGGTCAGAGAGACAGAACAAGCCACAGCTATCTCACCTTGCCAATTCCTCAGCTAGTCCTGTTTCCTCAGACTGGAAGCTTCTGTGTCCTCATCCCAATGGCTCTCAGCTGAACTGCTGCTAGAAGCCTGAATGCTTAACCAGCCAAAATGCTTAACCAGGCCAAATGCTTAACCAGCCTAATGATTCTAGTTTCTGGTCCTCAACGCCTTATAAACCTTTCTGCTTTCTACCACCACTCCCTGGGATTAAAGGCTGCTTTCTGGGATTAAAGGCATGAGTCACCATGCCTGGCTTTTTCCAATTCGGCCTTGAACTCACAGAGATCCAGAGGGATTTCTGTCTCTGGAATGCTAGGATTAAAGGCGTGAGTGCCACCATTTTCTAGCCTCTGTATCTAGTGGCTGTCTGTTCTCTGACCCCAGATAAGTTTATTAAGGCACACAATATTTTGGGGAACACAATACCATCACACATGTCCATGTGCACCTGCATACATGTGCACCTGTGCAAGCATGAGCACACACACACACACACACACACACACACATACACACACACACACACAAGAACAGGAGAAATCACTACATCACATTTGGATGACACTCAGGCCTACGCCACATGAGACACAGAAGAGGAGGGGTTGAAGACAGGAGGGGTCTAAGATGCTCCTAGTGGAAGACATTTTCAGAAGAAACCGTCGGCACATGTGAGCACTGTTTTCAGTACCACTTTGTAGACGGTAGATAAACATTTGGGGGGAGGGGCACAGGGTCTCATGTAGCCCAGGCTGGCCACAAGGTCAATGAGTAGACAAGGATAACCCTGAACTGACCCTCCTGCCTCTACCTCCTGAGTGCAGGGATTCCAGGCATGGACTATCACAAATGCACAAATGTGCATCCATGATTGAAACCTCTGGTCTCTCTGGTAGTTCTGAGATGCCTGCCTATATGAGAGGTCAGGGTGGTAAACAGCACGTGCTGCAGACGTCCATGGGTAAGGCCCATCATGAATGGGGCTGAGGATGTGACTCAGTGGGCTAGTTCTTGCCTAGCATGCATGAAGCTGTGGGTCCCATCCCCAGCACTGAATAAAACCAGATGTGGCCGGGTGGTGGCTGCACATGCCTTGAACCCCAGCATGTAGGTGGATAAGGAGTTAAAGGACACCCACAGCTACATGGTAAGTTTGAGGCCAGCCTGAGCGGCAGGAGACTGTGTGTCATCGTGAAACCTTGTCTTTGGGAACGGAGTGCTGAGTCACCTCTCTGAGCAGCACTTTTTTGTCTTCACGCAGGTTCCAGAAGAGGAGATGGCAGAGTGCAGAGGACTTTAGCCACCAGGTGTTTTTGGTGAAGCAGGAGGGGCTATTGTTAGAGCCTAGAACAAGAGTGTGTGCCTGCAACCCAGCATTCCAGAGGGGAAATGGGAGAAACAGGAGCTTGAGGCCATCAGACTACATAGCAAACTGCAGGCCAGCCTGGGCTACCAGAAGCCCTGTCTCAACAGTCAAAACAAAGGAGAGCATAGAGAAGCCCACTGCCAACACCTGCAACCACAGAGAAGAGACTTTCCCAGAACAACCCAGGAGTAGTCCCAGAGGAACAATTTGCTCCCCACTCAGAGGCAGAAAGCAGTAGCCCAGGCTAGACCCCAGAGCTCAAGGCAAGCAGGAGTGTCCCTGCAGAGCCCTTTGCCATGACAGCAGAAGAAAGAACTGATGCCCAGACTCATGAGACACAACACAAAGGTCTCTTCTCACTGTGTATTTGCAGAATGTTTACAAAGAGTAGAAAAATAGACATTTTGTGGTGTCTGAGTCTGAGAACCCACACACATCAATAAATACTTTACAAGCCATGGGTGGCTATAAATTAAGGCGGGGGCTTTGTGCGTCCACATGGTGCAGAATTCCAGCAGCTGGCAGGAGGGTCTGAGGTCAGGCACACTGATCTCCACTGGCCACACACTTCAGGTCCCGGGTGAGCAGGCGGAAGAGGTTGAAAGTGACAGAGGCCTCCAGGCAGCCGGGGGTCTCCTGAAAGGACAGGGCTGGCTCAGGGGCTGCCGGGACTCAGGGCTCCCAGGCTCTGCAGACCCCAGTCCCCTCCCCAGACTCACCTTCCTCTGGGCCTCCTGGAGCCTGTGCAGCCAGCGTGAGAGGCGGCGGCTCAGAGGCCTGGGCTCTGCTGTGGGCTCAGGCTGCACCTGTGGACAGAGGAGGGGACTGTGAGCCTGCTGCTGGGACACAGGGGAAGCCCAGGTGGCTGGAGGGACGATGTGGAGGAGCCGGGGACCCAGGACTCACACAGGCCCGCAGCTGTGAGTGGATGTGGCGCAGGGTGTGAAGAGGCTGGTCCAGGATGGGGACCAGGGTTGAGTCAGTCATGTTCTCTAGGACCTTCAGTGTCAGGGCCAGCTCAGCCTGCAAGGCCTTGGGGCGCTCCTGGACCTGAGCAAGGAGACAGGAGAGAGAACCGGTGAGGGACCCGGGGGGAGGTCAGGGGAGACAGGCGAAGGGGACAGTGGACAGGGACAGCGAGAGGTAGAGGGCAGGGGACAGATGAGGGGACGGACGACCATAGTCAATGCGGTCAGGTTGTGGACAGGTCATGGACCGCTAGTGAGGGGGAGAAGGGAAGAGTGGCGGCCACACGGCACCCAGATGAGGGCTGCTGAGGGCGGGCTGTGTCCAGCCCTGGCTCACCTGCAGCTGCTGCAGGTCCCAGGCCCTGGGGAAGAGGCGGGAGCTGCACCTGACCTCCTTCTTGAGCAACCACTCCTCCTGGAGAGCAGAGACACAGCCTAGCTCAGATGGGATGGTGAAGGTTAGACCACCGCTGTGGGGCTGGGGTGAGTCACAACAGGAAAAGGGAAGTTCACTGCCAGAAAGACAGAGGCTCCTCCATGGCAGCAGATACCAGACAGCCACTGCACTAAGAGCAGGAGATAACCCAGTTCCGGAAGGGTGGAGGTCATCCTACTGTGGGTTAGCTCACTGAAGGAAGGGTGGAAATCAACCCACTGCAGGACTGGGGAGGCTTAGAATACCACAGAAAGGGTGGGTTTTCTGTCCCCACCCAACAAGGATGGATTTGAAGCCCACTGTAGCAGGGGTGACAGTCAGCCTACCGCAGGTAGGGCTGAGGTTAGCCCACTTGAGCAAGAGCTGAAGTCAGTCCACTGCAGAAGTGTGGAGACCACTCTCATACCAGGTAGCATAAGGGGTGAAGCCCAGAAAGGGAGGGGTGGAGGCTAGCCCACACAGGAGGGCAGAGGGCGACTCACTATGGCATCCTTGGCCTTCTTGAAGGCCTGCAGCACTTGCGGGGACAGAGACTTGAACCGGGCTCTGTGGCAATCCTTGGCATCTGGTGGGAGCCTGGTCGCCCTGGGCACAGGATCAGCGCGGGTTCCCGTCAGCACCGCGGCCAGCAGCAGCAGCAGGAGGAGCACGCGGCCCCCAGCTGGTTCTGGGTCCCAGAAGGACAGAGTGAGTGCTGGAGGGTGGGGGCTGTGCGGACACGCCCCCGCGCACCGATCCGGGGACTCACCTGCCTTCATGCTGCTCTCTGGGGTCTGTGAGGAGATGGGGATTCGGGTGTGCACTCGAGGCTGGCCCCCGGTTCCTCGGTCTCGCTCGGTGTCTCTGGCCTGGGTCTTCCCCTGTGGCTCTCAGCCTGTTGCTCTGTTCCGACGGGGTCCACCGCGCTCCGAGTGTGAGTGCACTGCCATCGCAGCTCCATGCTTTTAACCTGGCCTCGTGGGCAGCCCCAGCTGATGTAGGAAAAGTGAAAACAAGGCTGGAGATTGACACCAGCCACCAGGGGAGCCCAGACTGGGGAAGCCCAGAGCAGGGCGGGGCTAGAGCAGGTGAGACACTGTAGTGAAAAAGAAAGTGACAAGGACTCAGGTCACCTGGGGCAAGGTGAGTCAGGAGAGTTCCCACAGGAGGCTCAGAACAAGGGCAGCAGCTCCAGGACCCAGGCTCCAGTTCTGGGCAGACCCCTCTCTGGGGTGCAGAGAAGACTGAGTTCAGAGAGAAAATCCCAATGCTGAGCGGAGAGGCTCTCTGCTCTGCGTCTCCGAGAGGATGTGGAGAGATGGCTGCGGCACAGTTGGCTCTAAATCCCTCCTATTTATTTTGCGTCGGAGTCTAGCTCAGGCTGGACTGCCTGTTCATTTTCTGGTCCCACGTTCCAGAATGCTGGCGTTACAGGTGTGGGCCACCTTAGCCAGCCCCCCAGTTACTCAAAGAGAAAAGAATGTGTAGTGTGGTGGTGCACACCTTTAATCCCAGGCCTGGGAAGGCAGAGGCTGGCAGATCTTTGTGAGTTCAAGGCCAGCCTGGTCTTGTAGAGAGACCCTGCCTAAAAAATGAACAAAAAACCCACCCCACTTTTATTACAGTTATTCATTTGTGCTTGTGGAGGTCAGAAGAATCGGTTTGGAAATTAGTTCTTTCCTTCAACCATGGGGGTCCCAGGTATCAAACTCAAGGCTGGCGAGCCCTTTACATGTTGAGCCATCTCTCAGCCCCCCAAATTGCTCTCTGCTTAGGGACAGTGTTGGCCAATGGCTTGGTGGGAGGCAGACTGGCTTGTGACAAACATCTTCATTTGAGGGCTGGAGAAATGACTCAAGGTTTGAGAGCATGGGCTGCTCTTCCAGAGGACTGGGGTTCAATTCCCGGCACCCACACAGCAGCTCACAACTGTCTGTAACTCCAGTTCCGGAGGATCTGATGCCCTCTTCTGGCCTCCATAGGCCCTGCACACAGACAGTGCATAGACTGCAGGCAAAGCATTCGTACACATCAAAAAAAATAATAACAACTAAATCTTTAAAACAAAACAAAAAAGTCTTCATTCCTTCTACAAGGATCCCTTCAGCCCGTACTTGGGGTAGACACTGTCTGGGGTGACTGGATAAAGCATTCGACCTGGACAAGAAAAACCCACAACCTAGACAGCTGCCTGGGGTTTTTCACCAGCCTGCGGCAGCGAGCTGCTGTAATGGGCAGTCTACCTGCAGTCTGTGTTAAGTCAAGTGCCAAAGAAGGCAAAGCGGGCAAGCAGGGTGTGCTGATTCTCACCCTTAGTCCCAACGCCTGGGAGCCTGAGACAGGTGGATCTCTGAGTTCAAGGCCAGCGGGGTCTATAGAGCGAGTTCCAGGACAGCCAGGGTGGTTACACAGAGGAATCCTGTCTCAGAAAACAAAAACCAAAACCAATCAACCAGACAACGACAACAAAACAAACAAACCCAACAACAATGAGGGAGATGAGAGAGAGATGGAGAAAGAGAGAGAAAAGAAAAGAAAGCCGGGAAAGCACAGGTTCAGGAGGCCATTTTGATCTCTGCTATGCCTTGTGGGAAAGATCCTCAGGTGACCGTCAGAATGGAAGGAAAGAAAACCCAAAGAGGAACCTTCTAGACTAAGTCCCAGGCAGCACGCAGTAAGATCTAGGCACCCCTTTTGTGGAGTACTTTCATGTCCACCTGTCGAGGAGGCTGTGTGTCAACACTGTTTTGAAAAACCAAGGTCACCTCAAATTGACTGTGGCTTGCCCACCTTTTCAAGGAAAACAAGTGCAGAGTCACAGAGAGCTGTCCAGACCTGCCCAGGGTCACATATCAAACACCCAGGGAGAGTGGAGCGTCGCTGTGTTCTCTCTGGGCCACAGAGAAGCCTGTGTGCCCTCACCTTTGTGCCCTCTATCAGAGGTCTGGAGAAAAGGAGACGCTGAGTTTCAACAGCTGCCCCCACCAACCCCCTTCTTTTTTTCCTTCAAGATACCAGGGAGAGGTCAATAGTTCAATATCCTGGATAAGGGCTAGGGTGTGGCTCAGCGCTTACCCAGAAGCTGCCAGTGAGGCCTGAGGGTGGGGCTGGAAGAAGAAAACAAAGATTACAGGAAAGTACATTCATTTGCATATTTATGTGTATCTACTAAGACCATTAAACACCCATCTGGAAGCTTTGTGTAAGTACTACTGCAGTTTTTCTAACGCCTTTGCTATGGAATTATTATTTTTAATATAATATTTTATTAATTCTTTGAGAATTTTATACAAAGTATTTTAATGGTATTTACCCCAACTGCCCCCTAACTCCTCCCAGATCCACCTCCCACATCCCCACTCCTTCCCAATTAGTTCCCCTCTTTTTGGTGATTTTGTTTTTGTTTTTGTTTTTCCAGACAGGGTTTCCCTGTGTAGCCCTGGCTATCCTGGAACTCACTCTGTAGACCAGGCTGGGCTTGAACTCAGGCTTACAGCCCAGGCAGTGGTGGCACACTGCGAGAGGGCTGTCCAACTCCCAAAGCAGTTGTGACCCCCAGGTTGAGGACTGCTGGTTTAAATTTAAGTTGCTTATTTAATAGTATATCCATTTAGCAGAACAGAATTATCAGGTGCTTCCCTGGGCCTGTAGGCTCCCCAGTCTTGGGCTTTTTGACAGATTTGCAGCATCAGGCGTGAGATTCCTCCTGTGGACAGACCTTCAGTCCAATCAGAAATTAGTTGGTTTCCGCCATAATCGTCAGGCCACTGTTTGACCCATGAGTCTATCTTGCCATCCTGGTCATTATTGTTGCTCACAGGGTTCACAGCTGTGAAAGATTGCTTGTAACATTTTCTCCCAGCAGCCTATGTAGAACCTTCCAGGACTATAAATGCTAGCCAACAGCGTGAGAAGAAGCTTCCTGGGCAGTACCAACTCATTTCTCCATGTCCTTTGCCAAAGCACATGATGTGTTCAGTGGTACAGCCTCCTCATCAAGTCTACTGGGCAACCAAGAGCAATGGCAGCAGCCTGAATTGTTTGGGGTTCTTGTATGGCATTATAATAATGTTCTTCTAGATGAAGAAACTGAGATTCTTAGAGAAGACATTTCCTGGAGTTATGCTCTAATTAAAATGCAGTATCAGGGGCTGGAGGACTGACTCAGCAGCTAAGAGCATTGTATTGTTCTTGCAGAGTGACTGGGTTCGGATCCCAGTGCCCATATCAATCAATTTATGACTGCCTGTAACTGAAGCTCCTGGAACCTGATGCCCTTTCTGGCCTCTGCAGGAATCCATACACATTTACATGCACACACACTCATATACACATAAGTAAAAATGAAAGATTTTTTTAAAAAAATTATTTATTTATTTATTTATTATGTACACAATGTTCTGCCTGCATGCAGAACATTGCCCAGAAGAAGGCACCAGATCTCATTACAGATGGTTGTGAGCCACCATGTGGTTCCTGGGAATTAAACTCAGGACCTTTGGAAGAGCAGAGTGCTCTTAACTTCTGAGCCATCTCTCTACCCATAAGAGATATTTTTTAAAAGCAAGGTTTGAGTTTGAATCAATGACTCACAGCTCATTAAAAAAAAAATCCGGGGGGCTGAAGTGATGGCTCAGTGGTTAAGAGCACCAACTGCTCTACCAAGGACCGGGGTTCAACTCCCAGCACCCACATGGCAGCTAACAACTGTCTGTAACTCTAAAATCTGACACCCTCACACACACATACATGCATACACCAATGCACATAAAAAATAAAGATAATAAATTGTTAAAAAAAAATCTGTAGAGTCTGGTGATGGTAGCGTACGACTTTAATCCCAGCACTCAGGAGGCAGAGTCAGGCAGATGTGAGTTCGAGGACAGAGGACAGCCTGGTTTACAGAGTTTCACAACAGCCAAAGCTAAACAGAGAAACTCTGCCTGGAAAAACAAACAAACAAAAAATCTGTAGAACGCATATAAGAATGATTGAATGATCATATCCAAAGTGAATAATACAAAGAAATAGTTGTTTAACAGCTGCAGTGTATTTTAACACTTGGAGACAGGACAGCAAGCTCACAGAGAACACACAAACTCAAACAAAATGTGTGACAGAATCAACAAGTGGTCTTCAGTGATATCTAGACTTTCTTCACTAAATACCTTAGGGAATGGGGCTCCAAGGGCGGGGTCCAAGAATCTTGGATCCACAGAATGCCAAAACAGAGGTGTGTGTGTGTGTGTGTCCGTGCATGTGCACATGTGTGTGTTTCAAGTCTTCAGAGAATATGGGGGGGGGGGGCACACAGGAGATGTCTCCTAACCTCAGAAGCCAGATGTGGCCCTGGTGGCAGAACTGGTGTCTCTTCCAGTCCAGTCTGGAGCAGCTCTGCCACCTCATTACAGCGAACGTTATCATCTTCCCTGGGAACCGGGGTCTCTTCTTTGGAGACCGTAGCAGTGCTGGGAGGGGATGGGGTGGCCAGACACAGGGACCTGAGAGCACCACCAGCCAGAGATCCCTAGTAAGCGGAATCAAGAGGTTGAAGATGACAGTGTTTTGGTGGCAGGCAGGTCATGCAGTCGCGGATGGAGATGAAGGGATAAGGTCAGGAGGGCTTTCCCCAGAAATTCCTAGCAGGTGCTCAGCAGCTTATCGCCTTGGTCCCTCTATCCCACTGCGCCTGACTGGTTCCCCGCTTCTAACCCACACGGTCAGCTGCACTCACAGCTTTCTGGTTTTTGTGCCATCTCTTCCTGAGTCTTGGAGGACTTTCCTCAGGCGGGACCCGAAGCAAGTGAGGACACGGGAGGCTGAGCCTGGGCCCCTAATCCGCCCAAACATCCCAGTCCAAACCCAGCCCTGGATTTGGGGACCATGAGATGACAGGAAATTGGGTCTCCAGCAGGACAGAGGTGCAAGGTGGGCGGGACTGCAAGAGGCGGAGCTGCAGGGCCGAAGGCATGGCACCCAGGGCACCAGGCTGTCAGCAGCTGCAGGGTGACACCGGTGCCCAGGAAGAGCTCCAGGCCGCGCAGCAGGGAGGGTCAGAACTGTGGGGACACACAGGAGTCAAAACGTTGAGGACTGCCTGCCACCTGCCCCACCATGCCAAGGGTCCCTGGGCAGGGCGGCCGGGGTGGGACGGGACCGAAGGAGCAGGAGCGTGGTCTCCTGCGCAGCAGGACAAGCGCCAGGTGACTCAGGCTCCTCTTTGATTTTGGAGGGTTCTGCAGCCCCTGGCCTGGAACAGAGCGCCTTAGAATCACTCCAAGCATCGCTGGCCAAGCGCAGCACCCCACGTGCAGCCGAGGTCGCCAGGTAGGGTGCTCCAGGAGACAGGCACCTGGACTGGAGAGGTGCTGGGGAGACCCAGACGACAGATGGGGCGTCTCTTGCCTAGAGTTTTAGACCCTGAGATAGGAAAAATACCTTCAGGCCACCAGGACACACCCACCTCCTGGACAATGTCCCAGGTTTGGGTCAGAAGGGCATTGGGATTCGAGTGTTACTAAAAAGCTGTCTCACAGTGCTTAGATGGACGCCAGTGCTCTGGGGTCCAGCTACCGGTAGTGGAGAAAACCATAGCAACCGGTGTCACCCTGGTGGGGTCCATCACCACAGCCCCTCCCCTCCGGCCACTGCAGGATTTGGTCCTGTCTCTGCGCCTGCGCAAGTGCAGGGCATCAGAGGGCACAGCCAGGACCCCTGGAAGCCAGTCCCTTTCCCCTGGGGACACCGAGGAGAAGTGATGCTAACATTACTTCCAGTAATCGTCACACTCTGGGACGGAGAGACTGCAAGTCTCCCATCAGCCCAGCATCTCTCTTCACCGGCAGGGTGCCCTCAGGGCCCGCGCTGCAGTCTGGTCTGCCGTCCACTGTTGAGTGGTGTGCCGAGTGTCCATCTTGGTCCCTGGATGGTTCTGGTAGCTTTGTTAGACCTCAGGGAGAAATAGTTTGCAATCAGGTTCCCCAGCTTGGGTAACCTTTCCCCAAGGTCAGTCCTGGTTGATCATGGTGATGTGGGATGCCAGCAGCAGGACTCCTGGAGCTGAGTGAGGAATGGATCAGTGCCAGGGATGGGTGGACTTAGCTCTTTCTCCCATGGAAGTGCCTGCTCGACTCTGCATGCTTGTCTACTGGCAAGGCCCGTCTCCTCCACGCTGGGGAGAGAGTGGCCGAGCTGCATTCTCATCCCACTAAGGCTGGCAAGTGTAGCACCCCACCCCAGCGGTAATCTGCTGGCCTCCCAGCTCCTGCATCCTGTTCCCCAGCCTCCTCGGCCTGTAGATTGCACTTCTGTTGGTCATTCCCTGCGCCTCCCTGTTCTCTGAGTAGACCTTCCTGTCTTCTCCTCTGGCCTTTGTTCCTCCATTCCTTCTACCAGCAGTGAAGAAGGGATCTCCTTTTCCTCTGCTCTCCCAGGATTTGGCATCTTTCTTTTTTAAAAATTAAACTTGGTGGCCGGGCGGTGGTGGCGCACGCCTTTAATCCCAGCACTCGGGAGGCAGAGCCAGGCGGATCTCTGTGAGTTCGAGGCCAGCCTGGGCTACCAAGCGAGTCCCAGGAAAGGCGCAAAGCTACACAGAGAAACCCTGTCTCGAAAAATGAAAAAAAAAAAATTAAATTTGGTATGATTATGTAGCTTGGTGTTCTCATGGGACTCCTAACGGTGAGAGTGGGAGGGGGGTGTCTCTGACTCTTTTGTCTGCTTTTGGGACCCTTTTCCTCCTACTGGGTTGCCTCGTCCAGCCTTGATATGAGGCTTTGTGCCTGGTCTTATTGTAACTTGTTATGCCACATTTGGTTGATGTCCCTTGGGAAGTCTGCTCTTTTCTGAATGGAAACAGAAGAGGAGTGGATCTGGGGGGGAGGGGAGGAGAAGGGAAGGGACTGGGAGAGAAGGAGGGAGGGGAAACTGTGGTTGGGATGTAATACATGAGAGAACCATAAATTAAAAAAAAAAGAAAAGGAAAAACTAAATTTGATTTATTATTGCTGGTGGTGTCTATATGTGTGTGTTTGTGGGCATGTGTTTGCCATGTTGTGTGCATGTGGAGGACAGAGAACAATTTTATGGAGTCATTTCTCTCCTTCTACCTTTGTGTGAGTTCTGGGCATTGAACTCAGGTCACCAGGCTTGAGCTGTCTTCTGACTGCCACATATGCTTGGTGGCATTCCAGTTCCTGGACTCACACGCACACCACAAGCAAACAAATGTGATAAAAATGAACTCAAAATGTATAAGGGAACTAAACACAAAATGCAGAGCTAGGACATTGTGAGACGATGACAAAAAGCCAGGAGGTGGTGGCGCCCTCCTTTAATGCCAGCACTCGGGAGGCGGAGGCAGGAGGATTCTTGGTAGTTAGAGGCCAGCCTGGTCTAAAGTGAGTTCCAGGACAGTCAGAGATGTAATATAGAGAAACGCTATCTCAAAAATCAAACAGAAAGTATTTTAGCCAGTGTCCTTATATGTAGCACTGGTTGGCCTAGGACACATTGCGTAGACCAGCCTGGGAGTGGGGACTAGTGATGTGGCTCAGGCTTTGCTTGTTTTTTTTTTTTCAAGACAGGGTTTCTCTGTGTAGCTTTGCGCCTTTCCTGGAACTCACTTGGTAGCCCAGGCTGGCCTTGAACTCACAGAGATCCGCCTGGCTCTGCCTCCCGAGTGCTGGGATTAAAGGCGGGCGCCACCACCACCCTTGTTTTGTGTTTTGTTCGGTTGGTTTTTCATTTTTCAAGACAGGATTTCTCTGTGTAGCCCTGACTGTCCTGGAACTCACTCTGTAGACCAGACTGGCCTCGAACTCACAGAGATCCACCTGCCTCTGTCTCCCAAGTACTGGGATTAAAGGTATATGCCACCAAACACAGTGTGGTTCAGTTGTTAGTGCCTGCCTGGCATGCAGGAAACTGTGGACTGAGTTCCCAGCACTCCGTAAACTAAGTGTGGTGGTGCTGGGAAGGTAGAGGCAGGAGAATCAGGAGTTCAAGGTTATCCTTGGCTACATAGCAAAGGCAGTCTGGGCTACATGAGATGCCATCTCAAAAAAACAAGCCAAGCAAAAATAAACATAACAACTCTTCACTCTGAGAAAGACATTGCTTTGTTTTGAAACAGGATCTCTCTGTGTAGCCCTGGCTATCCTGGAATTTGCTGTGTAGACCAGGCTGGCCAAACCATCATGGGAGCAAGGACTAGCAATGTGGCTCATTTTTGTTGTTGTTCATTTGTTTGTTTTTATTTTCTTTGTTTGTTTTTGTTTTATTTTGTTTTCAAGACAGGGTTTCTCTGTGCAGCCCTGGCTGTCCTGGATCTAGCTCTGTAGACCAGGCTGGCTTCAAACTCACAGAGATCCACCTGCTTGTGCTTCCTGAGTGCTGAGATAACGGCGTGTTCCACCATGCCCAGTAAGAAAAGTAGTTAAGAGAGTGAGAATCACGACTCCCTGCCTGCCTCTCCACTGAGAAGCAAGGTTTGAGGAAAACACTGGGGTCAGTGCCCAGGCTAACCAATAGTTACTAACCGAATCTGTCAGGGGGAGGGGGGGACAGTGGTGTGTGTAGGACACATTCCCCAGACCTCGCCACATTTCCCACATGCTCAGGGCCACCAGAGGCTGACTTTTGGTTTTCACAGGGTGCAGCTAAGTCATAGGGCCAGGGACAGAGGCCACAGGGTCCCCTCCCCACTCCTCCCCAAGCTGAGCAATGACAAAACCCTGTTCCCATCCTCATAGACCTACCAGTGTCCTCCCTGGCCCCAGGGCCTTGACTTCACCGCTATCATTTTCTTCTGCTTGCCAACCTTTTCAGAAATGCTCCCCCTTTGAAACTCATCTCCAATTATCCTAAATTGATCCGGCCATCTGTTTCCTGCTGGGTCCTAACCCCTGCACTGTAATTAGAGACGTGGGAGAGTGCAAAGATGTAAAAGGCAGGCTACCAAAGTGTAGACAGCAAGGATCCAATTTGGAAGATGTTGCTCACAGACAGGGGAAAAGGGAAAGAAATAGGTACAAATTGTCAAAAATAGATTCACCTCCCTGAGGTAGGACCCGAGGCTGACTGCAGCTGTCCAGGTTGTAGGCTTTCCGTGGATGGCACACTTACCAGCCAATGTTGACAACCAGAGTGCACACACCCACAAGGAAATACCCCCGGACTCCCTCCTGCAGGTGAGATGAAGTGGGATATGAGGGAGGTGGTGTAGAGTGCCCGCCACTGTTCCGGATTTCTCTGTGTTTATCAAGGTTTATTCAGTGAACATAAATTGCTAATTTTATCAGGAAAAGATGTAGTAGCTTTAATGTTTGGAGCAAAACAGAGACATTGAAATAGAGGCAGAAACATCCGTCAGGGTGTTTATATGACAGAGAGGAGGAGGGGGGAAGGACACACGGGTAGAGACAGACAAAGATAGAGAAGGAGACGAAAAGGAGGTCTAATATACAGGAACAACAGAATGAAATAGAGAGGGTTTGAAATGAAGGTTTGGGGGACTGTAGCAGCATTAGAAAAAAACATTTTTGTCTCTTCCAGAGCAGGAGATGGAACTCAGGGCCTTGCACCTGCTGGGCAAGCCTTATATTCCTGAGCCACATCCTCAGCCCCTCAAGATGGGTTAAAGCAAGTGCTCTACCACTGAGCCACACTCCCAGCCCCTCACTGGGGGATTCTAGGCAGGGGCTCTACCACTGAGCCACACCCCCAGCCCCTCACTGGGGGATTCTAGGCAGGGGCTCTACCACTGAGCCACACCCCCAGCCCCTCACTGGGGGATTCTAGGCAGGGGCTCTACCACTGAGTCACACCCCCAGCCCCCTCTGGAGTATTCTAGGCAGGGGCTCTACCACCGAGCCACACCCCCAGTCCCTCACTGGGGGATTCTAGGCAGGGGCTCTACCACTGAGCCACACCCCAGTCCCTCACTGGGGGATTCTAGGCAGGGGTTCTACCACTGAGCCACACCTCAGCCCCTCACTGGGGGGATTCTAGGTAGGGGCTCTACCACTGAGCCACACCTCAGCCCCTCACTGAGGGAGTCTAGGCAGGGGCTCTACCACTGAGCCACACCCCCAGCCCCTCACTGAGGGAGTCTAGGCAGGGACTCTACCACTGAGCCATACCCAACCCCCTGGCACATAGAGAAACCTGTGTATGTAGGAGAAATCTGTTTGTGTTTTAGGGGCTTAGTTTTTCACTATAGAACTGGTTATGGTGGGACTTCACCTTCGGAAGGTTTCTGATGATGAAAAAATATGATGTGCATGCATCCAGTAGGTAGAGCTTGGTGTACAGTGACTTCTCTAGAAGGACTGATTACAGTTACAGTTGAGGAAAGGACAGACAGACTCAGGAGAGGAGAATTGAGGTTTGTTATCTGAGGGTTGGGCAGCTGCCATCCTGGCACAGGATTACTTGTTAGTAAAGTTCTCACAAGCTGACTGAGATCACATGGGCCTGGAGCCAGAGATGACAATCTGTAAATAAAGGTTATTCCAGTTGGGGAAGCCTGACTGCGATCTGTTTCTCATCTAGGCCCATGAAAGCCGTCACAGACCATCCAGACACCATTGCCCAGTGTGGACGTCACTCTGCACACCATCCAGGGGACAGTGGAGTCAGGCCCGGCTGCAGCAGCAGGCACTGAGTGCACAGTGCAGGTGAGGAGGAGAGATGCTGGTGGGAACAGTCTGCTGGGGTCCAGGCAGTCTCCACCCCTCCGTGTGACCATCACTAGACCATCTATGGACCCTGAGTCTTAGCCAACCTGAGAGTGTCCCTAGCAGAAGGGGACTGACCTGCTGGGGCCCTGGCCTTGGTCTCTGATGCTATGGCCTCTGGTGAGAGCAGAAATGGGACCATATAGTGGGGTTGGATGTCCTGTGGACGTTGAATGGTAGAAGATCCCATCAGGAGGACACTGGGTGCTAACATCTCTTCCACTACCGGTAGCTGGACCACAGGGCTTTGGTGGCCACCATGCCTGGCCCTAGTGTGTGTTAGAATATTAAATGGTTCAATAGAAGAATTCAGTCAGGCAGTGGTGGTGCACGCCTTTAATCCCAGCACTCAGGAGGCAAAGACAGGAGGATCTCTGAGTTCGAGGCCAGCCTGGTCTACATAGTGTGTTCCAGGACAGCCAGGACTACACAGGGAAACCCTGTCTCAAAGAGAAACAAAACAAAACAAAAAAAGAATCAACACTTGCTGATGGCATTTTCACTCAGAGACAAACAACCAAATTTGTGATAAAGGGTTTCTAAATGAAGGTAATTGTTTGCCTGGCTTTCTTCACATAAATCAGCTATGAAGAGAATCAAATCCCAGCATTTTTAAGCTGGATGCAGGAGATTCATGAATTTGGGTCCAGTCTGGGCTACATAGTGAGTTCCAGGTTAGCTTGGGCTATAAGAGCTAGCCATGAACTATTCACATAGATGCATATCTTTTTTAATTTTCAAAATTTATTTAACTTTATTTTATGTGCATTGATGTGAGGGTGTCAGATCCCCTGGAACTGGAGTTACAGACAGTTGTGAGCTGCCATGTGGTTGCTGGGAATTGAACCTGGGTCCTTGGGAAGAGCAGCCAGTGCTCTTAACCACTTAGCCGTCTCTCCAGACCTAAGTGCATATCTTTTAAAATATACAAAATGCCTGTGAAATTAGCACACGTGAGCATCTTAAGAAATGGAAAAATCAGGACTAAAGAGCTGGCTCCATGGCTAAGATCACTAAAGACCTGGGTTTGGTTCTCAGTACCCACACTACGGCTCACAACCACCTATAACTTCAAATTCCGGGCTCCCGTGCCCTCTTCTGACTCCCTTGGGCATCAGGCAACTGATGCACACACAACATACATGTCAGAAAACACTGCCACACAAAAAATAAAATAAATCCTTTTCTAGCGCTCCATTAGAAATGGCTTTGCTTGTCCCTCCAGGGTTCTAGTCTGTCACTTTGGACAAGGTGATCCTGGTCACACACATGTTCATTGAGATCCTGGTCACACCCATCCCAGAGCAGATCTCCCTAGGCATGGTGGCAGAGGCAGGAGGATCAGCAGCTCAAAGTTATCCTCAGCTACACAAAGAACCCCAGGCCAGCCTGGGCTACATAGAGAAAACTTGTTCCTCCCCTTCCCCAAAAACAAAAGTAAGAAGAGGGCGGATGAAAAACAAAACAAAACAAAAAACCCTCCGGACTCCACCAGAAAACATTAGATCTGACAAATACTCTCAGTGACTTTGCAGGACACAAGTGCAACCTACAGGTGCCGGCAGCTCTTATGGAGCTGGGGCTACACCCACCATCAGTTGATGGACTGGTGCTTATCATGCATGAAGCCCTGGGCTCAGTTCCAAGAATGGCATACACTGGGCATGGTGGAGCACACCTGTAATTCCGGCCTTCACACAGAAGCAGGAGGATCAGAAGTTTGAGATCATCTACACATTGATGTGAAGATAGCCTGGCTGCACAAGACCGTGTCTCAAACAAAACAAGACAATCAGTAGGGTTTTTTGTTTGTTTGTTTGTTTTTTCGAGACAGGGTTTCTCTGTGTAGCTTTGCGCCTTTCCTGGAACTCACTTGGTATCCCAGGCTGGCCTCGAACTCACAGAGATCCGCCTGGCTCTGCCTCCCGAGTGCTGGGATTAAAGGTGTGCGCCACCACCACCCCGCAGGTTTTTTTTTTTTTTTAATGCCAATAATAAACTTGCTAAGAACGAATTACGATGAATTTTCCATTCACAGTTGTTTCAGTGAAATAAATAGTGGGGAGCAGATAAGAAGGAGAGGGAGTATTCAGAATGCATCCTATCTGCGCATGGAATTGTCAAAGAACAAAATCTCCTAACAAAGAAATAAGTAAGCAAAGGTAACCTAGGAATAAACCTCGCCAGGGAGGTGTAGCCTCTCTACAGTGAAAACAGAGACTCTTAAAGAAGAAACTGAGGATAACACTAGACAATAAAAAGGCATCCAGACTCATGAACTTGCAGAGTCAATGCTGGGAAACTGACTGTATTACCGTAAGTGATCTATCTACGCACTGTGCGTCCCGTCAGAACTCCAATGATAAAGCTGGATCTGGTGGTGCACACCTTTCGTCCAGCGCTCCAGAGGCAGAGGCAGGTGGATCTCTCTGAGTTTGAGGCCAGTCTGGTCTACAGAGTGAGTTCCAGGACAGCCAGAGTTACACAGAGAAACCTTGTCTTGTAAAACAAAACAAAGTAAAACAAAAACAAACAAACAAATCAATGATGTTCTTCACAGAACTAGAAAAAACAATCCTAAAATTCAAATGGAAACAGGAAAGACCACGAAGAGTCGAAGCAGTCCTGAGCAGAAAGAACACTGCTGGGGGTATCCAATACCTGACCTCCTCACATTATACAAAGAGCTGTAGTGACAGAGACAGCATGGTGCTGTCACCAAACCCAGATGTGTAGGTCAGTGGAACAGGACAGAGGACACAGAAATCAACCTTGTGGTGGTTTGAATACAAATGGCCCCCACAGGCTCATAGATTTGGAGGCTTGGTCCACCAGGGAGTGGCACTGTTGGAGGTGTGCTCTTGTGGAAGGAAGTGTGCCATGGGGGTGGGCTTCGGTGTCTCAGATGCTCAAGCCAGGACCAGTGTCTCTCTCTCTTCCTGCTGCCTGAGGATCCAGTTGGAGAACTCTCAGCGCCTTCTCCAGCACTGTGGGTGGAATTTTCTGTCCTGCCAGCCAGATCCCAAATAACTGCATGGAGACTTCTATTAATTATAAAATGCAGCTGATGGCTTGGGCTTGTTACTAACTAGCTCATACAACTTAAATTAGCCCATATTTTATAATCTATGTATTAACACGTGGCTCATGGCTTGTTACCTTATCTTCTTGTACACTTCCTGCTTCCCCTGTGTCTGACTGTTGACTCGATCTTCTTTATCCCAGAGAGCATTCTCCCTGTCCAAAAGTCCCACCTAACCTCTTCCTGCCTAGCTATTGGCCATTTATCTCTCTCTCTTTTTTTTTTAACTCTTTCACAACTGAGACTTTATTGGTTGAGTACACAGTCATTTCGATTTTTGAAACATGGACCCAAACTGTAAGAGTCATACACTCTGTTCACGTACCCAGAAGAGCCACGTGTTGTTTCTCTTTGAACTTATTCCAGTGGTGTTCCATCCTAAGCTTGGCAAGTTTTCCCTAAGACCTCACATAACAATCAAATGCTCACAATCATTAATTCCACTGACTCACAATTTTATGCCACATACAATACATACTCAAAATTTCAATCTTTTACAGCACATTATCACAATTGTTAGGAAAATGGACTGCCGTGACCAGAGACAGTTTGACAGGGCAAGGACCGAGGAGTGGTTTTTTAGGATACAGTTCTACTAGAAACACGAGACCAGAAATAACTGAAAATATTCCAGACACAAATGCACGACCAAGACTCCAAGTATGCTTTGTGTTGTAGGATATAAAACTAGCCCCCTCTACGGAATGTTAGGGTGACCCCCGAGACAGTCACAGCCTCTCCTGATGCAGTATCCTGCTCTTTTCTGGTTGTACCAAAAAATAAACAACCAGCAAGTGATTTAACCTCTTAAAAAAATAATTTACACTTAAAAAATGGGATGAGGCGGGACTTCTTCCCACCTTTTAAAAATGTTTCTAGAGCTACTAAAAAACTCGCATTTACAAAATAGTTGATAAAAATGTTCCTCTGGATTGTACAAGAAGGGAGGCGGGGACACTGACAGACACGATGGATGGTTAGTCGGACTTGGCTTCTTTCTCTTCTACTTTAGAGGCTGGACTCTGGTTCTCAGCCTCTCCGTTTTCTGCAGGCACGTCTGTGGTCTGCTGGTCAGCCACCTCCGCCTGTTTGCCCTTTGCTCCCCTCTTCCCTTTGGTTTGCACTTTTTTGTCCGATGGTTTATCCTTTCCCGCGGCCTTCTTCGGCTTCGCGTCCACCTTGGCAGGGGCGGGCTTGGCCCACAGCCTCCGGGAGCGCCGCTTGGGCTCCGCCTTCACTGCTCGTCCGCGCTAACTTTCCTCTTGGGCATCGTGGCTGCGCATGCGAGGCCGAACCCGTCACGGAGCTACGCCGCCTCGGCCGCCACTGCACGAACTCCCATTTATCTCTTTATTAAACCAATGAGAGCAACACATCTTCACAGTGTACAAAAAGATTGTTCCACAACACATCACGTCTGCATGCGTGTTACCATGTTTCCCACCAATGATGACAATGGACTAAACCTCTGAAACTGTAAGCCAGCCCCAATTAAGTGTCTTCCTCTGTAAGAGTTGCTGTCGTCATGATGTCTGTTCACAGCAATAGAACATTGACTAAGACAAATCTGAATAGCTAAGTGCACACACTTTTATCAAAGTCATAGAAAACATACATTGGGAGCTGAAGAGATTGTTCGGCAGATAAGAGCACTGGCTGCTCTTCCAGAAGATCTAGGTTCAATTCCCAGCACCCACATGGTGGCTCACAACCACCTGGAACTCCAATCCCAAGGGTTCCGATGTCCCACCAGTCACAAACATGGTACACATATATACATGTAGGCAAAACATCCACACACAGAGAATCTTAAAAAAAAAAGTACATAGGAAAAAGAAAATGCCTGACATTTGATGCTGGCAAAGCTGGATCCACACTCGTGAGAGAAACTAGATGCATGTCTTTCACCCTGCACATAGATCAATCGAAAGTGGACTGAAGACCTTAACTTGAAACCTGACATCCTGAAACTGCTAGATAAATACCAGCAGACACTTGCACACACAGACAGACAGACAGACAGACACAAATAAATAAATGAAAGTGAAGAGTTTCTGCACAGTATGGAAACTTGCAACAGAGTGTAGATATGGGCTTACAGAATGAGAGAAAATCCCTGTCAGCCATACGTCAGACAGGAACTAATATCTACATCGTCTAAAGGATTGCAAACCCAGCACTTGAATCCCAGCACTCAGGAGGCAGAGGCAGGTGGATCTCTGTGAGTTCAAGGCCAGCTTGGTCTGCAGAGTGAGTTCCAGGACAGCCAGGGCTACACAGAGAAAGCCTATCTTGGAGGGAAAACAAACAAACAAACAAAAAACAAACCACAACTGGCTGAGTGTGCTAATACACGCCTTTAATCCCAGCACTCAGGAGGCAAAGGAAGGTAGATTTCTGAGTTCAAGGCCAGTCTGGTCTACGCAGAGAGTTCCAAGCCAGCCAGGGCTACCTAGTGAGGTGGACTTGAACAACCAATAAACAAGCAAAAAACACCTGCCAATCAATCAATGATCCGATGAACTAACTAAACAGTTCTGAAAAAGAAAAAATACAAATAAATGCAAATGAGGGCTGGAGAGATGGCTCAGAGGTTAAGGGCACTCACCGACTGCTCTTCCAGAGGTCCTGAGTTCTATTCTCAGCACCCACATGGTGGCTCACAATCATCTGTAATGAGATCTGGTGCCCTCTTCTGGTGTGCAGGCAGAACTCTGTATACATAATAAATAAATCTTTAAAAAAATAAATAAATGCAAAAGAATAAACATTTTAAGCGTTTGATATCCTTAGTCATCAGTGGAATACACATTGAAACTACTCTGAGAGTCCATCTCACCCCAGTCAGAAGGGGTATCAACAAGAAAACAAATGGCAAATGTTGGGGAAGGGGAACCCTTATCTGCTATCTCTCCTGATAGAGGGTGTGAGCTGGTGCAACCACAGTAAGAGCCAGTATAGAGGTTTTTAAAAAAAGTGCTCTGGACAGGGTGACGCACGCCTTTGATCACAGCACTCGGGAGGCAGAGGCAGGAGGATCTCTGTGAGTCGGAGGCCGGCCTGGTCTACAGAGTGAGTTCCAGGAGAGGCTCCAAAGCTACACAGAGAAACCCTGTCTCAAAAAACCAACAAAACAAAAATAAAACATCAAACAAAACAAAATAGAAAAGGGAACAACCAGAGGCCCCAGATCTACCACACCGGGACAAAACCCGAAAGGCTCTCAGTCCCACCACAGAGATGTCTGTATAGCCATGATTTTAGCTGCTCTAGTCACAAAATCAAAAAAGGAGACCACCCAAGCTGTTCGCCACAGATGAACAAATAATGAAAAAAGTGGAAAACATCTATGACGGGATTTCACTCAGCCATGTAAAAAAAAAAAAAGAAACTCCAAAAAGTTCAGGGAAATGGATGGACAGGATATTATCACAGTAAAGTGAGGTAATGCAGACTCAGAAAAACAGACACCTCACATTCCCTCCCACGGGAGCCTAGCAAGCATCATGAAACTAGAAAGCGGACCTTGAGGGGGAAAATGAAGTTTTGTGGGAGGAAGGGGGAGGGAGGGGCAAGAGAACACATGTGACAGGAAATTTGAAAACTATAGAGGTAGAAGGGAAGAGGGATGGGTAGGGACAGAACCCAGGGAGCGCATCAACCCAAACGGTGGATGTCTAACATTTTGATGGCCTAAAAAGAATAACAGAGTGTACTTCAGGGTACGTTTGGCCACCTGCATGCTTCCCTCCCACAGGAAGTGGGATCTTGGGGATTCTGTTTCTGAATCTCCCAGGCATGCAGGAAAATCAGTGTTCCTTCTCCTGGGCAGCTCTTGGGGATCTGCTCACTCCCTGATGGAACACTTAGAGGAAGGCAGGACTTTCTAGACCTGTATCATCGCTGTACCCAGAGATCTGCCGCAGGACCTCACCCAGGTCTGAGGCCTGTGTCCTGAAGCTGCTGCCCTTGTTCTGAGCCTCCTGTGGGAACTCTCCTGACTCACCTTGCCCCAGGTGACCTGAGTCCTTGTCACTTTCTTTTTCACTATAGTGTCTCACCTGCTCTAGCCCCGCCCTGCTCTGGGCTTCCCCAGTCTGGGCTCCCCTGGTGGCTGGTGTCAATCTCCAGCCTTGTTTTCACTTTTCCTACATCAGCTGGGGCTGCCCACGAGGCCAGGTTAAAAGCATGGAGCTGCGATGGCAGTGCACTCACACTCGGAGCGCGGTGGACCCCGTCGGAACAGAGCAACAGGCTGAGAGCCACAGGGGAAGACCCAGGCCAGAGACACCGAGCGAGACCGAGGAACCGGGGGCCAGCCTCGAGAGCACACCCGAATCCCCATCTCCTCACAGACCCCAGAGAGCAGCATGAAGGCAGGTGAGTCCCCGGATCGGTGCGCGGGGGCGTGTCCGCACAGCCCCCACCCTCCAGCACTCACTCTGTCCTTCTGGGACCCAGAACCAGCTGGGGGCCGCGTGCTCCTCCTGCTGCTGCTGCTGGCCGCGGTGCTGACGGGAACCCGCGCTGATCCTGTGCCCAGGGCGACCAGGCTCCCACCAGATGCCAAGGATTGCCACAGAGCCCGGTTCAAGTCTCTGTCCCCGCAAGTGCTGCAGGCCTTCAAGAAGGCCAAGGATGCCATAGTGAGTCGCCCTCTGCCCTCCTGTGTGGGCTAGCCTCCACCCCTCCCTTTCTGGGCTTCACCCCTTATGCTACCTGGTATGAGAGTGGTCTCCACACTTCTGCAGTGGACTGACTTCAGCTCTTGCTCAAGTGGGCTAACCTCAGCCCTACCTGCGGTAGGCTGACTGTCACCCCTGCTACAGTGGGCTTCAAATCCATCCTTGTTGGGTGGGGACAGAAAACCTACCCTTTCTGTGGTATTCTAAGCCGCCCCAGTCCTGCAGTGGGTTGATTTCCACCCTTCCTTCAGTGAGCTAACCCACAGTAGGATGACCTCCACCCTTCCGGAACTGGGCTATCTCCTGCTCTTAGTGCAGTGGCTGTCTGGTATCTGCTGCCATGGAGGAGCCTCTGTCTTTCTGGCAGTGAACTTCCCTTTTCCTGTTGTGACTCACCCCAGCCCCACAGCGGTGGTCTAACCTTCACCATCCCATCTGAGCTAGGCTGTGTCTCTGCTCTCCAGGAGGAGTGGTTGCTCAAGAAGGAGGTCAGGTGCAGCTCCCGCCTCTTCCCCAGGGCCTGGGACCTGCAGCAGCTGCAGGTGAGCCGGGGCTGGACACAGCCTGCCCTCAGCAGCCCTCATCTGGGTGCCGTGTGGCCGCCACTCTTCCCTTCTCCCCCTCACTAGCGGTCCATGACCTGTCCACAACCTGACCGCATTGACTATGGTCGTCCGTCCCCTCATCTGTCCCCTGCCCTCTACCTCTCGCTGTCCCTGTCCACTGTCCCCTTCGCCTGTCTCCCTTGACTTCCCCCCGGGTCCCTCACCGGTTCTCTCTCCTGTCTCCTTGCTCAGGTCCAGGAGCGCCCCAAGGCCTTGCAGGCTGAGCTGGCCCTGACACTGAAGGTCCTAGAGAACATGACTGACTCAGCCCTGGTCCCCATCCTGGACCAGCCTCTTCACACCCTGCGCCACATCCACTCACAGCTGCGGGCCTGTGTGAGTCTTGGGTCCCCGGCTCCTCCACATCGTCCCTCCAGCCACCTGGGCTTCCCCTGTGTCCCAGCAGCAGGCTCACAGTCCCCTCCTCTGTCCACAGGTGCAGCCTGAGCCCACAGCAGAGCCCAGGCCTCTGAGCCGCCGCCTCTCACGCTGGCTGCACAGGCTCCAGGAGGCCCAGAGGAAGGTGAGTCTGGGGAGGGGACTGGGGTCTGCAGAGCCTGGGAGCCCTGAGTCCCGGCAGCCCCTGAGCCAGCCCTGTCCTTTCAGGAGACCCCCGGCTGCCTGGAGGCCTCTGTCACTTTCAACCTCTTCCGCCTGCTCACCCGGGACCTGAAGTGTGTGGCCAGTGGAGATCAGTGTGTCTGACCTCAGACCCTCCTGCCAGCTGCTGGAATTCTGCACCATGTGGACGCACAAAGCCCCCGCCTTAATTTATAGCCACCCATGGCTTGTAAAGTATTTATTGATGTGTGTGGGTTCTCAGACTCAGACCCCACAAAATGTCTATTTTTCTACTCTTTGTAAACATTCTGCAAATACACAGTGAGAAGAGACCTTTGTGTTGTGTCTTGTGAGTCTGGGCATCAGTTCTTTCTTCTGCTGTCATGGCAAAGGGCTCTGCAGGGACACTCCTGCTTGCCTTGAGCTCTGGGGTCTAGCCTGGGCTACTGCTTTCTGCCTCTGAGTGGGGAGCAAATTGTTCCTCTGGGACTACTCCTGGGTTGTTCTGGGAAAGTCTCTTCTCTGTGGTTGCAGGTGTTGGCAGTGGGCTTCTCTATGCTCTCCTTTGTTTTGGCTGTTGAGACAGGGCTTCTGGTAGCCCAGGCTGGCCTCCAATTTGCTATGTAGTCTGACGGCCTCAAGCTCCTGTTTCTCCCATTTCCCCTCTGGAATGCAAGGTTGCAGGCACACACTCTTGTTCTAGGTTCTAACAATAGCCCCTCCTGCTTCACCAAAAACACCTGGTGGCTAAAGTCCTCTGCACTCTGCCATCTCCTCTTCTGGAACCTGCGTGAAGACAAAAAAGTGCTGCTCAGAGAGGTGACTCAGCACTCCATTCCCAAAGACAAGGTTTCACGATGACACACAGTCTCCTGCCGCTCAGGCTGGCCTCAAACTTACCATGTAGCTGTGGGTGTCCTTTTTTTTTTTTTTTTTTTGTTTTTTTCGAGGCAGGGTTTCGCTGTGTAGCTTTGCGCCTTTCCTGGAACTCACTTGGTAGTCCAGGCTGGCCTCGAACTCACAGAGATCCGCCTGCCTCTGCCTCCCGAGTGCTGGGATTAAAGGCGTGCGCCACCACCGCCCGGCTACTGTGGGTGTCCTTTAACTCCTTATCCACCTGCATGCTGGGGTTCAAGGCATGTGCAGCCACCACCCGGCCACATCTGGTTTTATTCAGTGCTGGGGATGGGACCCACAGCTTCATGCATGCTAGGCAAGAACTAGCCCACTGAGTCACATCCTCAGCCCCATTCATAATGGGCCTTACCCATGGACGTCTGCAGCACGTGCTGTTTACCACCCTGACCTCTCATATAGGTGGGCATCTCAGAACTACCAGAGAGACCAGAGGTTTCAATTATGGATGTACATTTGTGCATTTGTGATAGTCCATGCCTGGAATCCCTGCACTCAGGAGGTAGAGGCAGGAGGGTCAGTTCAGGGTTATCCTTGTCTACTCATTGACCTTGTGGTCAGCCTGGGCTACATGAGACCCTGTGCCCCTCCCCCCAAATGTTTATCTACCGTCTACAAAGTGGTACTGAAAACAGTGCTCACATGTGCCGACGGTTTCTTCTGAAAATGTCTTCCACTAGGAGCATCTTAGACCCCTCCTGTCTTCAACCCCTCCTCGTCTGTGTCTCATGTGGCGTAGGCCTGAGTGTCATCCAAATGTGATGTAGTGATTTCTCCTGTTCGTGTGTGTGTGTGTGTGTGTGTGTGTGTGTGTGTGTGTGTGTGTGTATGTATGTGTGTGTGTGTGTGTGTGTGTCTGTGCTCATGCTTGCACAGGTGCACATGTATGCAGGTGCACATGGACATGTGTGTTCATCTGGAGGATGTAAGTGGCCATCAGGTGTCTTCCTCAATCTCTCTCCACTTTGTTTATTGAGGTGGGGTCTCTCACTGTTTCAGATAGACAGCTTGTCCTGGGGATCCCCTCTCTCCACCTTTGAGTGCCATGGTCACAGGCTGGCCACCAATGCCCACCCGGCTTTCACATGTGTTCTGGGCATCCAAACTCAGTCCTCACACTTGAGTGGCAAACAGTTTATGCACTGAGCCATTTCCCTGGTCCTTGCCATTTTGACTCTAAAATGTCTTTTCAGGAGCCAGCCTTTCCAGGCTGACCAGGTGGCTCTGTGGGTAAAGGCACTTGCCAGCAGCCTGATGCCCTGATGTAAGTTTAGTCTGGAAGCCCGCATGGTGGGAGGAGAGAAGAGACTCCTGAACGTGGTCCTCTCACCTTCACATTTGCTTGTTGGCCAAAGTACACAGCACACACACACACACACACACACACACACACACACACACACACTACTGTTACTACTACTAGATGTAAAAAAGAAATGGGTGGTGGTGGTGACCCACGCCTTCAATCCCACAACTTGGGAGGTAGACGCAGGTGGATCTCTTTTAATTGGAAGCCAGTCTACACAGCTAATTCTGAAGGGTAAAAGTCCAACCTGAAGGCTTCAGTCCCAGGGATCCCGGTGGTAGAGGGAGAGAACCAACTCCCCTAACCCCCTGGGGCAGCTGTGCAGAACCATTTTCACAGAGAGACCACACCACAGCCTCTCAAAGCCTCTACATCCTCACCAGTACCATTGAAGGCACATGGGACAAAGGAATCTTGTCTTCATCGGGTGCAAAGATCAAAACATTTTCCCTGTGATGCGCTAATTCCCAGCTTCCTCCTCTGCATGTTGAGCAATGTCACTGAGGCAGAGCTAATAACTGCTGTAACTGAGAAGCAGGAAGATACTGGAGATGCCTGCAAGAGTCAGTGAGGCATGAGAGCAGTTGTAAGGGTTCCTGGGGACAGCCACAGTGGCAGCTGACACTTTGTCCCATGGGCCACATTGTGACAGGTGTGTGGAGTGTGAACATGGTCTCCACGGGTCCCTCTGCCCTAGCGATGGGAGTGTGTTACTCTGAATAACATAAGCACACAGGGCTGTGACATGGGGTGTGGATGCTGGTCCAGGTGCACTCCATCTCTAAAGATAAAAGATAGGCTCTTAGAGTCACTTACTTACCACCTATAATGTCTCCAAAGTTCATCCACAGTGTAGAAATGCCAGACTATCCTTCCTTTTCAATGTCATGTAGCATCTTGTTGTACATGGAGGCCTTGGGACCCTGTGCTAATGCATTCATCTCTTGTTAGAAGCTTGTTTGTTTGTTTGTTTGTTTGTTTGTTTGTTTGTTTGTTTTTGAGTGGTTAAAAGCCATCAAGCCTACGGCAATCTGTTGCAGCAACCAATATAGGCCAGAGATGCTACATATCGGTGGCAGGTCACTGAGCCGTCACCACCATCAGTAGGGGTGTTGATGGACTTAAGCAACAATGTACAGATGTGGGGCAAGGTTGATGGATAGCAACAAAGCCCAAGGGCAGCTCCGGCCAGAGCCACTGGGGTCTTGGAAGGGATGTGGGCTGGTCCTTTTCAGTTCTGAGAACAGATTCTGAAGTGTGCACCTG
The DNA here is from genome assembly GCF_007827085.1 of Peromyscus californicus insignis. Taxonomy (NCBI): domain Eukaryota; kingdom Metazoa; phylum Chordata; class Mammalia; order Rodentia; family Cricetidae; genus Peromyscus; species Peromyscus californicus. Next base: position 175,130,632 of record NW_026294562.1, on the reverse strand, counting down.
GCAGCCAGCCCCTGGCCCAGCAGGAAGTGGGCCTGCTCTATATCTCTCCTCTTCTCCATTCTTGTGTCACTTGAACCCAACTGGATGACAACTCGCAGACAGAGGGGCTCGATTCCCGGACCTAGAGCAGAATGGAAGAGAAACTAGAAGAAAAAGAGGCACTGGGAGGCAGGGGCAGGAAAATCAGAAGTATAAGGCCAGCCTCAGCCATGAGGTGAGTTCCAGGTTAGCCTAGGCTACATGAGACCAGAGAGGGAAGGACGGAGGGAGGAAAGAGATTCAGTTCATTTTGTTTTGCTTTCTTGAGGCAGCGCCTGGCTATGTAGCCCAGGCTAGCTGTGAACTGACGACCATCTTGCTTCAGCCCGCCCCCAAGGTTCCCAAGGGTTTACACACATGTGCTGCCATGCTCACGTAGTTGATTATCGCAGAAAACAATCTATCATAAGGTGTCCAGTGGCTTAGAAAAATGTCGAGAAAGCTGAAGAAGTGGCTTCCACATTGACCATTCAAACGCAATGACTCCAAGAGCCCCGCTACAGACATGGAGCCTCCAGGGGATCCATTTCTTCCTAAGGCCAGGATGCTGACTGCTTCATTAGCAACTAGTTTCCCCCAGTATGACCTGAAAGGCCCATCAGCCAGGAAGTGCCACAGTAATGGACTACCACCAAGGAGCTTACAAGAGGAGGAAGGAAAAAATGGCTGATCTGAAAACTGATGTGTGGCTTTCTTCAGGCTCCTCATTCACACCTTGTATAAGAGCACCTGATTGGGGGTTGGGGATTTAGCTCAGTGGTAGAGCGCTTGCCTAGCAAGCGCAAGGCCCTATGTTCAATCCTCAGCTCCAAAAAAAAAAAAAAAAAAAAAAAGCACCTGATTGGAGAAATCAGATGTAAGGCAGAGCCTAGATGGACAGCAGCCTGAGAATATGCTAGTTTTCCAGCCTCTGTAGGCAGAAAGGTGTAGCTAATGAAGTTCGTGAACATGTAGGATGAGGTGAGCAGGCTGAAGTTGCAGGCCAACCTGGTATACATAGCAAGAACCATTAAACCCTAAAAAATACAGAAAATAAGTTAATAAATGTAAATAATTTAGAAGAATCCTTGGCAAGGCACCAGTATTGAAGTAGTGTTATTCTGCAGTTAATGGTTCTGCTCCCTGTCCGTGGTCCTGAACCCTCGTCGCAGGGCCCAGTTTTCCCCAGGAATTCTGAACCGAGAGAGGCAATGGTGGTAGGGGGAAAAAGAGCTTAGGACTGTGAGCAATCTATAGAGAAAGGTCTTCAGAGAAATGGAGAGGGCTAGATGTCTGCTGAATCCCACAGTGAACATTCTGGCTTTCAGGAGGAGCACAGACAACTCTGGGTCAGCCTGGGCTATATAGCAAGACCCTGTCTGGAAAACATGAAGGGGTCTGGAGAGATAAGTCAATCTTATCTAAGTTTGACCCCCAGAATCTGTGCAAAAAGCTGGGCACAGTGGTAAACTCTTGTAACCCTAGCATTGAGGAGGCAGGGAAAGGAGATGTTTGGGCTCTCTCAACAGCCACTGTAGCCTAATGGGTGAGCCTCGGGTTCAGTCAGAGCCCCTGTCTCAAGAAGGGTGGGGAGGGGAATGAGGGACCATCGAGATGCCACAGAGCAGAGCATTTGCTGTGCAAGCCTGAGCTTGCTTCGCTGGCACCACACAGAGGGGAAAGGAGGGAATGAAGTTGTCCTCTCTCCCCCACGTGCACACCATGCACAGATACCGTGTACACATCTGATAAGAACAAGTAAAACAACTCTTTAAAAAATAATGTGGCCACGCGGTGGCTGTGCACACTTCTAATCCCAGCACTCAGGAGGCAGAGGCAAGTGGATTTGTGAGTTCAAGGCCAGCCTGGTCTACAGAGCAAATTCTGAGATGGCCAGGGTTACACAGAGAAACCCTGTCTTGGGGAAAAAAACCAAAATAATAATAATAATAATAATGTGAATGTCAAGGTCATTCTCTGGCCTCCCCATATAGACACATACACACACAAACACACCACACACACAAACACACCACACACACACAAACACACCACACACACAAACACATACAAACACCACACACACACAACAAAAACTTACTTTGACAGTACTGACTTTGACTTTGTGGAGAACCAGGGCCCCTTGCTTAAGAATCAATATTGGCATTTCAAATTTACAGGCAGTGTTGATTGTGTCAAGGGTCACCTGATGTTACAGCCTTGGCGAAAAGGTTCTGGGATGACAGTTATCACCCCACAGCTGACCCTTTAACTTGAAGGAAGGTCAGAAAGGTGAACTCTCGCTTGCCTTAGTGTTTGAGACAGAATCATCCGATGTAGCCCAGGCTGGCCTCAGACTCATCCTCCTCCTGTGTCTACCTCCCCAGTATGGGAATTACAGGCATGAATCACACCTGCCTCAAAGATAGAAACTTTGATGTGTGTGTGTGTGTGTGTGTGTGTGTGTGTGTGTGTGTGTGTGTGCTCGTGCCCTTGCTTCTGTCTACATGTGTGCACTCACATGCACACGAGCATTCATACATGTGCAGGTGAATGTAATTATGTATGCGTGTGTGGAGGCCAGATGTCGACACCAGGTATCTCTATGGAGTTAGAATTATTACTGAGACAAGGTCTCTCACTTTCTTTTTTTTTTTTTTCAGCTGAGACAGCGAGAAAGATGGATTATTGTACACGAGTTACACCTGGCCACAAGTGAGAACAGAACGAGTCCAGAATGCCATGGGTCCAGGGCAGAGGGCCGGCGGGGCTGGTCTGGTTGTAATGAAAGCCTCTCAGGCGGTCTCTGCGAGCCGGTGGTGATATTCCAGGTCCATCAGACTTCTGTGATAGTAGCACACAGTCCAGCGACTTGCACCAAAATCCCGGCCTTCAGCATCCCTTGCTTCTGGCTCCTCCGGCCTCGTGGGTGCACAAGCCCTGTTTACTTGGATCTCTGTCTCATCTTTCTCCTCTCGCGCTTCAGTCTGCGCATTCGCTTCTTCCTCCACTTCGCTCTCGTGGCGCAGGAGTCCCAAGGAAGATGGCGCTAAGGCCGAGAGGTGGTCTCTCACTTTCACCTAAGCTCACCTGCCTGTCTCCACCCCCTCATCAATGCCTGACGTTTATGTGGATGCCGGAGACCTGAACTCAGGCCCTCGTGCAGGTACAGCAAACACTTGGCCCACTGAGCCGTCTCCGCAGCCAAGGACAGAAACCTCTGTGATGAAGACACCAAGCGGGCTCCGGCTTCTCCTAATCATCCATAAGAAGATGGAAAGACGCAGTGTTCCCTCCCGTGGGACGTACCAAGGACACAGCACCACTTCTGAATTATTCTAGGGAAATTCATATTTACCCTGAACTTAAATCAACAAGAAAGAACCAGATGAATCCAAGGAAAATACTCGATAGAGCGTTACCTTGGACTCTCCTCAAATGTCAATGTCACAAAAGAATAAAACAAAACAGAAAGGCTGTAGACTGTTCTAGATCAGAGAGAAGGAGATGCGACATTGAGCCCCAGCTGTGATGAGCTGGTTCAGACCGAGTAGTATAGGAGAATTGGATACATGGTCATGGGAGTAACTAAGGGCAGAGCACAATGACATACATGTATGAGAACATCTACAAAGCCAGGTGTAGAGTCCCACACTGGGGAGGCAGGAGGATGAGGGGTTCAAGACCATCCTCCAATATGTAGTGAGTTCAAAGTTAGCCATAGCTATGTGAAACCCTGTTCAGAAGAAACAAAACAAAAACAGAATAAACAAAATAGGGGGCTGGAGAGAGGGCTCCGTGGTTAGGAACACTTGCTGCTTTCTCGGAGGACCCAGATTCAGTTCCCAGAACTGACATGATGGCTCACAACCATCTGTAGATGCAAGCCCAGAGGATCCAATGCTCCCTTCCAGCCCCCAAGGACACTAGGCAGGAACACACTATACATATATGGAAGCAGACAAAACATTCACACATATAAAATAAATTGCAATCTTAAAAATTTAAAACAAAATTTATATATATATATATAGTGCAGTATAATTTTGGAACATAGATACACTGTGTTATAGCTAAATTGACCCAATTCAGATATGCATGACTTCTTACTTTTTTTTTTTTTTTTTTTTTTTTTTTTTTTTTTTTGGTTTTTCGAGACAGGGTTTCTCTGTGTAGCTTTGCGCCTTTCCTGGAACTCACTTGGTAGCCCAGGCTGGCCTCGAACTCACAGAGATCCGCCTGGCTCTGCCTCCCGAGTGCTGGGATTAAAGGCGTGCGCCACCACCGCCCGGCGACTTCTTACTTTTAAAGAGATTTTATTTTTCAGTTTTGTCTGTGTTTGTACATGTGTTTGGGGGACTGCCCACAGAGGCCAGAGGCCTTGCATTCCCTGCATCTGGAGTTGCAGGTGGTTTGAACATGGGTGCTGGGAACCAAACTCAGCTCCTCTATAAGAGCAGCGAGTGCTCTTAACCTCCATTCCCATCTTACCACGTTATCTTTTGAGGCAAAGTCTCGTGTAGCACCGGTTGGTCTCAAACTCATTACCTACCCAAGAATGACCGTGAACTTCTGATTCCCCTGCCACCACTTCCCAAGTGTTCAAATTACAGGCTTGAGCCACCAGACCTGGGCTACTTCATGCTGTGGATAGAACCCAGGGCTTTGTCATGCTGGCAAGCATCCTGCCTCCTGAGCTACATTCCCAACCCTCATCAAATATTCTGTTGCCACAAGAACACTTGAAATCTATTGTCTTGATCATTTTCTTTTTAAATTAAAAATATTATTATTGTTGTATGTAGTGTTTTGTAGGGAGGGCACACATGCCATGGCACAAACTGAGGTCGGAGACATTTGATCAGTTCTTATCTTCAATTGAGTGCTCTGGGGATTGAACTCAAGTCATCAGACTTGTAAAACATGTGTTTTTGCCCACTGAGTCTTCTTCTGGGTACAATGATATTAACTGCAACCCCATGTTGCAGAATAGGACACCTGAAGCTACTTCTTTTACCCCCTCAGACATTTTATATCCCCCTGAACAGTACTCTCCAGGCCCCACCTGCAACCCAGACCTTGCTAACCACCATGATACTCTCAGTGTCTGTGAATCAAATACAATATTTTTTTTAAAGAACAAAACTATTGTTACTCTAAGTGGGCAAATCTGCAGAAGGAGTGTGTTAGATAATAGAGTGTCAATGGAATTAGCAAATGTGTTTAACTATTAGAGATATTCATGTACCAGAATGTTCTTGATGAAGAAACATCAAATGTTAGGTCTGAAACATTTTGATTCTGTAACTTATTCTTAAGTGGGTTGAAGGAGGTACTATGGCTATGAACCCCAGAAAAGGTGACAAGGGTATTCATTGTCCTACTGATGAAGCAGAAGAGGCAAGAGTGATAATTTTCTAAGTAATTAATTGGGAAAGCATCGACAACATTTTTCTATTAAGACATCTACCATGCTTTGAACAGTGAGAAGAGTGTTTTCTTTGTTCTGCATCAGCCAGGGCCACCATCATTCAATAGTTACTGAACACTGTTGTATGCCAGGCATTGTTACAGATGCTGGGCAAATAGAACACACACGCAAACCCTTGTACTCAGGGTTCTCCCACACACTAGTGCAAAATGCTCTTCAACCTGGCACTTCTGTTCTCCACTTCTGTGCCCTTACCACCAGGGTGCAAGTGGATAGCAAAGAATGCTAGTTGACCAGGCTGTATCTATCTCTATATGTTCTTTTTTTTTTTTTTTTTTTTTTTTTTTTTTTTTTTTTTGGTTTTTCGAGACAGGGTTTCTCTGTGTAGCTTTGCGCCTTTCCTGGTACTCGCTTTGGAGACCAGGCTGGCCTCGAACTCACAGAGATCCGCCTGCCTCTGCCTCCCGAGTGCTGGGATTAAAGGCGTGCGCCACCACCGCCCGGCCTCTCTATATGTTCTTTAGTAGTAAAGGTCTCATTTAATTACAGTGTGCATTGCGTGACACTTTTTCTGGAGACACATGACACAAAAATATATTCACCCCAGGTAGAGAACTGATGATTGACCAAAGTAAATGATACCATGGAAGACAAATTTGGTGACCAGTAAGTTTACTGGAATGTTTCAAGTAAGAGGAGGTTGCCACACAACATGTACCTGGCTGTATTTACCAGACTCCCTTGCAGCTAGGAAGCTGTCCTAATTAGGATTTCTATTGTTGTGATAAAACACCACTACCAAAAACAACTTGGAGAGGAAAGAGTTTATTTTAACATACATCTCTCAGGTTGTTTGCTCTTCATCACTGAGGGAAGTCAAGGCAGGAACTCCTGGCAGGAGCCTGGAAGGCAGAAATTGAAGCAGAGGCTGTGGAGTAATGCTGCTTACTGGCTTGCTCTGGATGTCTTGCTTAGCCTGATTTCTTATACAGCCCAACTTGTCCATGGATGGCATCACTCACAATGGGCTTGGGTCCTTCCACGTCAGTCACTAATTAAGAAAATTACCCCACAGACTTGCCTACAGCCTGATTTTATGGAGGCACTTTCTTAATTGAGGTTTCTCTTTCAAATAACTTTAGCTTGTGTCAAATTGGGAGGAAAAAAAGAGCATAAGCAGCAGAATAGTCAAGAGACACTCCCACCCCCCAAATACTCTGGGTGACTCTTCAGCAAGGAATCCCTTACCTGTGGTGACTCTGGGAATAAGCCCAATAAACCCAATGATTTGCCAAGCCATCTCTCCAGTTCACTATATTATTTTTCTTTTAAGTACTTACAAGCTTGGAATTCAATGGCACACACATTTAATCCCAACATATCTATGAGGCCAGCCTGGTCAACATAATGAGCTCCATGCAAGGTAGGGATGCATACTGAGACCCTATCTGAAGAAGAAGAAGAAGAAGAAGAAGAAGAAGAAGAAGAAGAAGAAGAAGAAGAAGAAGAAGAAGAAGAAGAAGTGGAGGAGGAGGAGGAGGAGGAGGAGGAAGAAGGAGGAGAAGGAAGAAGAGGAAGAGGAAGAAGAAGAAGAAGAAGAAGAAGAAGAAGAAGAAGAAGAAGAAGAAGAAGAAGAAGAAGAAGAAGAAAGCCAGGGTTGGTGGTATATATTTGCAATCCAAGCCCTTGTGTGGGCTGAGACAGAATAGGCAGGTTCCTAGGTTCTCTAGCCAGACAGCCTACCTCTGCTGGGATTAAAGGCATGCACCTCATGCCTGGCTAACTCTAAGAATCTTCAGCCTTAATAAATCCCATGGTTTACACCCACGAAGCTTTAGGGCCACTTGCCATGACAGTAAGCACTGCTCTAGGTCACAGATACAGAAAGCCCCCAGAGAGAACACCTAGTGCAGCAAAGATTGTGTTAGTGTGCTTTATGATGCTGTAAGGGAATACCTGAGGATGAGTAACTTATAAACAACAAAAATGGAGCCTGGAGATGTGGTTCTGACTGTTAACACAGCACGGGTGAGGCCCTGGGTTTGATCCCCACCAACACAAAAAAACAGTTGTGGGAGTGCACACCTGTTATGCCCAGCCCTCGGGAGGTGAATGCAGGAGGGTCAGAAGTTCAAGGTTATCCTCAGCTATGCAGCAAGTTCAAGGCTAGCTTGGGATGGACGGGGGAGAACATGCTTCATTTCACACAGTGGTGCTGGAAGCTGAGATGTCCAAGGTCCAGATGTTGACATCTGGGGGCTGGAGAGACGACTCAGTTGGTAACATGCTTAATGGGGCAAGCACAAGAACCTGCGTTCAGTCCCCTGGAGCCCACAAAAAAAGCTGTGTGGTGACATGTGCCTGTAACCCCGTGCTGGGGAGTAGGAGACAGAAGGAGCCCTGAGGCTTGTCTGTCAGCTGGTTTTGACAAGTTCTCAGCTTCAGGCTCAGTGAGAGACTCTGACTCAAGAGTAAGATGCAGAACCGTCGGGGAGGACACTGATGCCAGCCTCTGCCCCTCCATGCATATATACATGCGCACACACTTGCAAACACTTCTGCGCATGGTTGGTTGGCGTCTGGTGAGGTTTTTGCTTTGTTCTTCTGTAGTGAGATGCAGAGGGGCAAGAAAGGGGGTTAACTACATGTCACGTGACACCTTTCTCTTCCCTCTCCCTCTCCTCTACGTTACAGCTCTGGCTGTCCTGGAACTCGCTCTGTAGACCAGGCTGGCCTCAAACTCACAGAGATTCGCCTGCCTCTGCCTCCTGAGTTCCGGGATTAAGGGAGTGCATCACCACCACCACCCAGCATCCTTTCTGATTTTCAAGACAGGGTCTTAACACAGCCCAGGTTGGGCTCAAATTCACAATCCTCCCGCTTCAGCCTCTCAAGTGCTGGGGTCATAGTTCTGCACCACTGTGTAGGATGTTTTAAATACCTGGCTGTGACACCTTAAAGGACAAAGAATTTGGGGCTGGAGAGATGGCTCAGCGGTTAGGAGCACTGGCTGCTCTTCCGGTGGACCCGGGTTCAATTCTCTGCACTGACATGGCAGCTCACAACTGTCTGTAACTCTAGTTCTAGGGGATCTGGCACCCTAACACAGACACACATGCAATGGTAAAACACCAAAACATATAGAATAAAAATGAATCATTAAAAAAAGTTAGGGAGAAAGGGTTTGTTTTGCACACGGTTTTAGACTGTCCAGCCCATCTTGGTGAAGCCAGGGTGCAGAGACCTGCAGCCTTTCTTCCTGCTCCCTCCATTTTTTCAGCCTGTGCGATGATGCGTCCCACATTCAGTGCGGGTCTTCCCCCCTCGGCCGTCCTCTCTGGAAATGTCCTCACAGATGCGTCAAGAGTGCGCTCGACTAATCGCTGGGTAGCTCTCACCCCAGTCAGATCGGCAACGAAGATGGACCACACCTCTAAGCCTACTCGTGAAGAATAGACCCAGACGGTCTAATCGCCTCTCAGAGGCCTCGTCGCATCCTACCGGCGAGGGCTGAAATTGAAGAAGGCACATCCACAGCAATCCTGCTGGACTGTAGGACCCAGCGGGAGCCGGAGCCGGAGAGAATGAAATCAGAATATCTGAGTGTTAGGTGCTGACATTCTTGGCTCTGAGCAGATGCAATCTCATGAGCTTAAATATGAATGTCCCCCACAGGCTCATGTGATGAACACTAGCGCCTCAATTGGTGGTGCTGTTTAGGTGGGATTGGGAAACTTCCGGTGAGCCTCCCTGGAGGAAGCAAGAGACTGAGGATGGGACTATGAGGTTATGCCAGCTCCTTACCCTTCCCAGATCTATGCCACTTGTCCATCTTGAGGTGAACATTTTCCTCTTCCCATTCTTACTTTATAGCATCGGTTCTCAACCTGTGGGTCGCTACCCCTATGGATCATGTATTGGATATTTACATTACAATTCATAACAATAGCAAAACTAAAGGTATGAAGTAGCAACAAAAATAATTCTATTGTTGAGGGTCACCACAACATGAGGTATTAAAAAGGATGGTCTATGCATCCTGGTATTAGGATGGTCTACGGCATGAAGTAAACACCTCCCCTTCCCGGTTGGCTATAATGTTCTGCCTTACCACTGGCTAAGAGTCGGCAGAGCAAAGAACTATGGGGCTGAAATCTCTGAAACTGTGAACTGAAAGAAGTCCTTCGTCCTTGGTTTGTTTTTGTCAAGCATTTGATCACAGAGAAGACAGAGGTGACAAACAGCCTTGGAGAGTGGTTACCGCCTCAGGAGCCTGCAAACGCGGGATTCAGTTTCAGGATTAGCCTTTGCCATTGGGTTCGTTCTTTCTCTTCCTTTTTTTTTTTCTTTTTCTTCTTTTTCCTTCACTCAGGATCCAACACCTATTATAAAACCCTAGAAAATGCCAACTGGTCTATAAAGACAGGAAGTAGATTGTTGCTTCCAGAGGAAGGGGCCCGGGCGGATAGAGATTCCAGGAGTCATCAACGATCCATGTTGAATGTGTGCGGTCCAGGGATGTAAATCGCACGCTGATGCTGTGGCTCCTTTCCTGTGTCAGCTCAGATAGGCTACGGGACCCAGTTATCCCACTAAACACGCTGCTCCTGTGAGAGGCTTTAGAGAGGCCATTAAACCCACAAACCGGGGACTTAAAGAAAGATTAGCCTCCATCCTCTGGATGGACTTCACCCAATCAATTGAGAGGCCTTAAAGCAAAGCCAAGGTTTCCTTGAAGTAGGAAAATTCTGTCTGTAGCCGCCAAGACGGACCCGGGGCCTTGCGTAGACTGAGCAAGCACTAATTACTGAGGTACATGTAAGCCCACTTTTCACTTCCGTTTATTTAACTTATTTATTATTTACTTTTTTGAGACTGGTCTCACATGGCCCAGGCTGGCCTTGAACTTGCTATGTAGCTGAGGATGACCTTCCATTCCTGGTCCTTCCCCCGGCCTCGCCAAGTGCTAGGATCACAGGTGTGCACCAGTGCACCCCGCTTTACCTTCTGTTTGGGGGCAGGGTCTCAGTAAGTTGCCCAAGGCAGCTAGGCATGACAGTGCGTGCCTGTAATCAGCACTTGGCAGTTTGGTAAGGATAAAAGATCTCAAGTTCGAGCCCAGGCTGGGCTACAAAGCAAGGCCCTATCTCACAAAGCACGGAAGGGGGCTGGGGAGATGCTTCAGCATTGGCAGAGTTGGTTCCTCAACCGGGGAACCAGAGCTCAGTGCCTGGCACCTCTGTCAAGTGCTCACAACCACCGGAAACTCCAGCTCCAGGGCATCTGATACCTCTTCTGACACCCACAAAAGCAGCATCCACCCACACCAACACATAAATCTTTGAAAGTTTTTTACATTTATTTATTTTGTATGAGTGTGTGTGCATGTGTCAAAATGCACACAGATGGAGGTTAAAATAATAATAATAATAATAATAATAATAATAATAATAATAATAATAACCTGTGGCATCAATTCTCTCCTTCCACTGTGTGTTCTGAGGACCACACTCAGGTCATCAGGCTTAGAGGCAGATGCTTTGATGCTGACGAATCATGCCCACCCATAAATATTTAATTTTTTTTTTTTAACTAAGGAAGGGGGCTGGCCAGGCAGCAGTGTTACACACCTTTAATCTCACTCATGAGGCAGAGGCAAGCATATCTCTGTGAGTTCGAGGCCAGCCTGGTCTACAGAGCTAGTCCTAGGACAGCTAAGACTATGCAGAGAAACCCTGTTTCGAAAAATCAAAGTAAGGTGAGGGAGTCAAGGTCAAGGAGGTGGGCTGGAGAGATGACTCAGGGGTTAAGAGCACTAGCTGCTTTTCCAGACGACCAAGTTCAATTCCTAAAACCCACATGGCAGCTCACAATTGTCTGTAACTCCAACTCCAGGGCTTCTGACACCCTCACACAGTACATGCAGGCAAAACACCAATGAACATAAAATAAAAATAAGTTATTAAAAAAAAAGAAGAAGCAGGGGATTGTCAGGCATGATGGGCACACCTTTTGTCCCAGCATTTGAGAGGCTGAGACAGGTGAGTCTCTGAGTTTGAAACCAGCCTGGTCTACATAGTGAGTTCCAGACCAGTCAGGGCTACACAGTGAGACCCTGTCTCAAAAGTAAATAAATAAATAAAAAGCAAGGAGGGACAAGGAAGTGACTCAGTGGGTAAGAGCACTTTCTGTGCGAGCGTGAGGACCTGAGTTCAGATCCCCAGCCCCCACGTGAGAGAAAAAGAATGCCAGTGCTGGGCAGGGTATGTGGTAGTAAAGACAGGACAGTAGCTTGCTGAATGCCGCCTGGCATATCAACACTCCAGGTCAGTGGGAGACCCTCCCTGCACCAAGGAAAGGAGGCGGAGCAGAGAGGAGGCACTTGGTATCTTCCTTTGGATTCGAATGCTCATGCACATGGGCCAGGCACCTGCACACTCACACATACAATACACACACAAACACACAAACCAACAACAAGGAAATCAAGAAGAAACCATATCAGCTTCTATTACAATCAAACTTTTTTTTTTTTGTTTTCTGTTTGTTTGTTTGTTTTTTGAGACAGGATTCCTCTATGTTCCTCTAGCTGTCCTGGAACTCAATCTGTAAACCAGGCTGGCCTTGAACTTGGAGAGCTCTGCCTGCCTCTGCTCAACACAATCAAAATTTAATTACTAGTAAAAGCGCCTATGTTAAGCAATTGTTATGTGCCAGGCATGACTTTAGGCCTAGAAATTCAGCCTGGACCCAGGTGTGGGTCTCTTGCAGCCTGCTTTCTAGCCAGGGAGGGCGAATAGACAAGAAGAACAGTAAGTGTGTCAGGTAGGGTCTAGCGGAAAACGACGCTGTTGTCCTGGAATGAGTCGGTTCTCCTGAGAGCATGCTGTATCTTCATACAACTTGGCTCCTTTTACATGAGGCTGTTTCTCTTTCCATTTCTTTGCCATGCTGTAACACCACCAAGGGGGCCTTAGCAGAGATTCAAAAGATGGTATTGTCCAAACCTTCGCCTTTTAGCCTCTAGGACTAAGGCAAAATAAACCTTTTTTCTTTAGCAAGTACCCAGCCTCCAGTATTGTGCTATAGCCACAGAAGACTGGCTGACAAGTGTTTTATTTGTGTCTGTATGCATGTACAAATAGCTGGATGGAGCTGAGTACATGTGGGACACAGAGGCCACCTAGCCTGTTAAACAGAAGATAGTAATATAGCGATTATTAAGAAATGCCGGGCTGGAAAGATGGCTCAGAGGTTAAGAGCACTGCTTGCTCTTCCAAAGGTCCTGAGTTCAATTCCCAGCAACCACATGGTGGCTCCCAACCATCTGTAATGAGATCTGGTGCCCTCTTCTGGCCAGGAGTCATACATGCTGTATACATAATAAATAAATCTTTAAAAAAAAAAATGCCAAGGGGCACACAGAGAAACCCTGTCTCGGAAAACAAACAAAAAAGAAAGGAAGAAAGAAAGAAGGAAGGAAGGAAGGAAGGAAGGAAGGAAGGAAGGAAGGAAGGAAGGAAGGAAGGATGGGCTATTAGAGTGCCACCATCAGAGCAAAGCTCTCTGAGTCAACTGGTAACAAAAAAGATCCCAAATGCAGGCAGGCCAAGGCAAGTGGGAGAGGTATGGAGCAGGGGCACTGAGGCTGTGGGTGGATCTGGGAGTTCTAGAGGGCATCTTCTGGGGCCTCAGGCACTTCGTGTGCGACTTGAGCCAGTTGGATGGGATGAAGACTTCCTTAGTCTCCTGATCACACCACACACACACACACACACCAACACACACACACACACACACACACACACCAACGCGTGTGTGCTTGGAGCTGCGGAGAAGACATGAAAACACTCACTAGTCTAGCTTCTGCAAAAAACGTCTAGACACACTCTGGCCACCTCAGTCTACAGAGAAAACACCCAGCATGTGGGGTCAGGGACATGGCCCAGACAGCAGCCCTTCTCCACCTCCTCTGTTCTCTCCTCCCACCCAGAGGAACCACAGAGCCCAGCAGGGGAGAGGCCAGAATCCTTACTCTCTGGCCATCATTCTCTTTACTGCCAGCACCCTCTAGCACCCTCTACTGCCCAGGATGGCTACAAAGTCTACAAAGGACAATACAGCGGGAGGGGCGGGAGGGACAAGGGAATGCGGTGTATGTGTGTGTATCCTTTGAAGGCAGGGGTGGGCTCAACCAACCACAGATTGAAAATATCAAGGGGAGCCGGGCGGTGGTGGTGCTCGCCTTTAATCCCAGCATTTGGAGACAGAGGCAGGCAGATCTCTGTGAGTTCAAGGCCAACCTGGTCTACAGAGTGAGTTCTAGGACAGCCAGGGCTATACAGAGAAACCCTTGTCTTGAGGAAGGGAGGACAGAAAACAGAAAAGAAGACAATGCAAAGGGGCAGGGATGCCGAGCCACGCCTAGCAGCGTGGGTCTGTAATTCCAGCACTCAGAGGGGAGAGGAAGGAGGATTCTGAATTACATAACGAGACCGTTTCTCCAGAGGGGTGGAGGGAGGCCTGGGGAGACGGCTCAGTCAGGGAACTGCTTGCAGCTTAAGTGTGAGGACCTGAGTTAGAACACCAACACCCCACATAAAAAGCCAGGGAGGGCCGGGCGGTGGTGGTGCACGCCTTTAATCCCAGCACTTGGGAGGCAGAGCCAGGCGGATCTCTGTGAGTTCGAGGCCAGCCTGGACTACCGAGTGAGTTCCAGGAAAGGCGCAGAGCTACACAGAAAGACCCTGTCTCGAAAAACCAAAAAAAAAAAAGCCAGGGAGGAGGAGATAGACAGCTCCCTGGGGCTTGCTGGCCAGCCAGCCTACTTGTCTAGCAGCAGGCCAGCAAGAGGCCCTATCTCAAAAAAAGGAAAAGAAAAGAAAGTCAGAAACCAAGATTGGTCTCTGAGTGTGTGTGCGCACGCGCATGCACACCAAAAATAAATAAATAAGAAGAAATCCAGGGCCAACAAGATGGCTCGGCAGATAAAAGTAACTAACACAGAAGCCTGCTGACCTGAGTTCCCTCCCCAGAACCCACATAAAGTTGGTCACACTTATGACCTCTACATGTGCACCAAGGTTCACACACACTCACATGCATAAAATTATGCACGAACACACACACACAATTAAATTGTTTTCATGGAATTATGTACACACACAATTTTTTTTTTTTTTGAGACAGGGTTTTCTGAGTAGCTTTGTGCCTTTCCTGGATCTCGCTCTGTAGACCAGGCTGGCCTCGAACTCACAAAGATCCGCCTGCCTCTGCCCTCCCGAGTGCTGGGATCAAAGGTGTGCACCACCAGCCCCTGGCCAATTAAAATGTTTTTATGTGTACATGTGCGAATGGATGGTTGGGATAGGAGGTAAGGTGTGTAGTGCCACTGGAGGCCAGAAGAGGGCGTCAAAACTGAAGTTACAGGTGCTTGTGATGGGTGTGTCTACACTGAACATGTTGCATTACCTTTTTTTTTTTTTTTTTTTTTGGTTTGGCTTGCATTTGCATATCACTGTTCATCAAGGACCTCAGGGCAGGAACCTGGAGGCAAGAGCTGATGCAGAGGCCATGGAGGAGTGTTTCTTACTGGCTTGTTCTCTGGCTTGCTCGGCCTGCTTTCTTTCTTTCTTTTTTTAATTAATTAATTTATTTTTCTATTATCAGCTTGATACAGTACAAATTCTTATCCTAATAGTGAAATGTTTCATTGAGGCTTGCCCAGTAATTGAGTAAAACCAAAACTTATTATAAGCCACAGTCATCCTAGGGTCCCCCATGCTATGTAGCCTCCCTGGTTCTGTGGGTTGCAGTCTGATTGTTCTTTGCTTTATATCTAGTATCCATTTATGAGTGAGTACATACCATGTTTGTCCTTCTGGGTTTGGGTTACCTCACTCAGGATGATATTTTCTAGTTCCATCCATTTGCCTGCGAACTTCATGCTGTCATTGTTTTTCTCTACTGAGTAGTACTCCATTGTGTATATGTACCACATTTTCTTAATCCATTCTTCAGTTGACGAGTATCTAGGTTGTTTCCAGGTTCTGGCTATTACGAATAGTGCTGCTATGAACATAGTTGAGCATGTATCTTTGTGGCATGTTACTTTTGTGTAACAAAAGACCTATCAGAGGGCTAGGGTTTGGCTCAGTTGGTAGAGTGCTTGCCTGGTATGCATAAAGCCCTGGGTTTCATCCTCAGCGTACTATAAACCAGGTGTGTTGGCACACACCTGTGATCCCAGGGCTCTGTGGAGAGGGACAGAAGGATGCAAGGTCATTTCAGGGGCTACATAGTGAGTTGAAAGCCAGCCTAGGATACATGACACCCTGTCTCAAAAAGACAAAAAACTGAGCAGAAACATCCCAGGAAAGAAAGATTTATTTGGGCTCACAGGTTGATAGGGTTTCAGCCCCACATGACGGAAAGGCAAAGTGGGCCACCTGCCGGTGGGAGCCTGCATAACAGCTGCTCACACAGCATGAGATCTGGAGCAGGGAGCTTCTGAAACTAAAGCCAGACTAGAACCTTCAAAGACCAGCCCCTAGTGACCTGCTTCTGCCAGCGAGGTCCCATCTCACAAAGACTCCAGAGCTGCTCAATAGCCGGGGAACAAACACATCAATGCGGCTTGAGGGGAAATACCCAATTCAAACCACAGCACAGGCACAGACTCCCTTTCCCTTTTATTTCATTTTCCTTTCTTTCTCCCAAGTTGATTTCAAAACATGATCCACTTGCCTCAGCCTCTTGTGTGCTGGGATTATAGGTGTACACTACCTCATCTCATGTGTGTAGGACTCTGGGTTGGAACCAACAACTTTGTCTATGCTAGTGCTCTACCACTGAGCCACACCCCAGCCCCTCACTGGGGGATTCTAGACAGGTGCTCTACCACTGAGCCACACCCCAGCCCCTCACTGGGGGATTCTAGGCAGAGGCTCTACCACTGAGCCACACCCCAGCCCCTCACTGGGGGATTCTAGGCAGAGGCTCTACCACTGAGCCACACCCCAGCCCCTCACTGGGGGATTCTAGGCAGGGTCTCTCCAGCTGAACCACACGTCAGCTCCTCACTTTTTTCTTGTCTTTATTCTCAAAACAACACAATGTAATAACTATTCACATAGCATCACATTAGCACTCAGCTGTCCTGAGTATTGCACAGAAATTTAAAGTTATTTGAGTGTGCAAAAGAGAGCTGGGCATGGTGGTGCACACCTGTAATCCTAGCTCTCTGAAGGTGGAGTCAGGAGAATTAAAAGTTCAAGGCCATTCTTGGCTAAATATTGAGTTCAAAGTCAGCCTGGACTACAGGAGACCTTGTTTTCAAAACAAGAGGAAGGGGCACAAAGACTGCAGCTCAGTGGTAGAGCACTTGCCTAACATGGGCAATGCCCAAGGTTGTTTCTAGTAACATATGTGGTTGCGAGCACGTGCGCACGCGCGCACACACACACACACACACACAGACACACACACACACACACACACACACACACACACACAGAGTTCGTTTTTAAAAAAATAAGTAGGAAAAAAAGAATCTGGAGCCAAGAAGCACGCCGTTGAAACCCCACACACGAGCCCTCCTACGGGGTAATCTGTCGCACTGTGATGAGACTGTTTCCTCTTCTCAGAAGCCTCAGTTCTCACACTTCCGGAGTCCTGGCACCTGAGAAGTAGTTCTGCAGACACGTGACCTGGGCTCAACCAATCACGCACATCCACGGCAGATTGGGTTTAAAAGGGGGGAGGGGAGGCTCTGAGGTGGTGCTGCAAATCTGTAATCCCAGAGTTTAAGAGGCTGAGGCAGGAGGATCAAGAGTTCTATGACAAGGTGGCGGTGCCACACGCCTTTGATCCCAGCACTCGGGAGGGGAGCCAGGTGGATCTCTGTGAGTTTGAGGCCAGCCTGGTCTACAGAGCGAGATCCAGGACAGGCACCAAAACTACACAGAGAAACCCTGTCTCAAAAACCAAAATAATAATAATAATAATAATAATAATAATAATAATAATAATAATAATAATAATAATCTGGTCGAATATTTAGGGGTTGGGGATTTAGCTCAGTGGTAGAGCGCTTGCCTAGCAAGCGCAGGGCCCTGGGTTCGGTCCTCAGCTCCAGAAAAAAAACAAAACAAGAGTTCTATGACAGCTTTCCATATGGAGCAAAACCCTGTCTCAAACAAATTATAAGCAGGACATGTGGGAGTGCCTGAATTCCCAAGCATTTGGAAATTAGAGGCCGGAACATCAGGAGTTCAAGGCCACCCCAGGCTACATGGTGAGTTTGAGGCTAGTCTAGGTCATATGAGCCCTTGTGTCAAAATACCAGAGGGTGGGGGGAGGTGTCTTTGTGTGTATGTAAGAGCTGGAAAGATGACTTGATGTTTACAGTGAAATTTCAGTACAGACAGCACTGAGTAAGGTTATCTTGGGGAGGCTATGTAACCACAGACGTAAAATGTTTATAGGGACTGAAGATTCGAGAGGGGGTAGAGTGCCTGTCTAGCATGCAGAAAGCCTTGGGTTTGAGCAGGACAAGGTTGTTCATGCCTGCAATTCCAGCACTCCAGAAGTGGAGGCAGGAGGATCAAGAATTTAAGGTGATGACACAGACAGTTCAAGTCCAACCTGGACTACCTGGGGTTTTGTATAAAAGGGAAATGCGGAGCTGCTGGTGGCACAGGTTTTTAATTCCAGCCCTCAGACAACGGCAGGGGGATCTCTGTAAATTCCAGGCCAGCCTGTTCTACACAGAGAGTTCCAGGGCTACTTAGTGAGACCCTGTCTCCGGGAGAAAAAAAAAAAAAAAAACTAAGGGAAGAAAAAGAAAAAACCGTTTTCTGGCACATTTCATGAAACATAGTCATTGTCATCATTATTTATTACGGGTGTGTGGCACAAGTCATCCAAACCCATCATCTTTCTTCTGGCATCCCCCCAAAACTCCTACATGTGTCCCCTAAGATTCCAAGAAAGGCCTCCTCCGTGCCCCAATTTCTTTAAAAACATCTCCCTCCTTGCTATGTGCCTTCGCCATCGCTAGAAATTCGGGGTGAGTCAGGGCAACTTCCTCTCCTCCCACCATCCTCTGGGTTCTGAGGATTTTCCAGTCAGGGTTCCAAGCTTGGCTCCAGTCTCCTCCTGGGTTTCTCTTTCAGATCCGGTCTTCTGTCCGTCATCCTCCAGCCCCGCCCACCAGGCATCTCCCCACTCCCTCCCTAACTCACCCCGCCCTGCGATTACGTCAGCAGAACGGTCGGTCTCCTGGCCGCTCCCTGGGAAACTCTGAAGACAGAGAGGGACAGGGGACACCGGGGCGACAGTCCCACGGGCGTGACTGGTGCAGTGGCCATACCCCATCTCCAGGTCTAACTGTTCTGAAACCCAGAGAGTGATGGAGGCCTGCCTGCAGCACGGACCCGGCCTCAGAAATACTGACTCAGAAGCTCAGAGAACGTGCATGCAGGACAAGATTCCAGGTGATCCATGCCGTGAGAACCGCTGCGGCGGCGAGAGGAAATGGTTAAAACTCATGCTCCTGGCAAGGAAGGATGAACCAGTGCCATTTGCAGGAAAAATGGATAGGACTCGCGTCAAGCGAATTGAACCAGACTCAGAAAGGCAAATATCACGAATTTCTCCCTCATGCAGAATCTACATTTAGCAGTGTATGTAGGAAAGCCATAAAAGCACAAGGGGAATTACTTGGAACAGGAAAGAGAACAGTGGGGGGCGTGAGGGGGCACAAGAGAGTCATAACCGCCTGGAACTCCAGCCCCAATGGAGCGACGCCCTCTTCTGGTAGGCCTGAGGACCTGCACACATGTGCAGAGACACGCCCTCCCCAGGATAATTAAAATTAAAAGCAAGGGGCTGGAGAGATGACTTAGCAGTTAAGAACACTTGTTGCACTTCCAAGGACCTGTGTTCAGTGCCCAGCACCCACATGGCAGCTCACAGCCCTTGGTAACTCCAGTTCCAGAGGCTTGGAGGTCTTCTGATCTCTCAGGACACTGAATGTATATGTTACACAGACATGTAGCAGGTTAAACACCCATACACATAAAATAAAAAAAATCAAAAATAACATTTTTAATTATAAAATAAAACAAAAAAATGACACATGTAATGATGTCATAATGAAACCCATTATTCTGTGCACTAACTAAAAAAACGTTACCAAAGAGGAAAAGCCTTCCTCCCCAAAGAGTGGTCCATTCTCTGGTGAGTGTCGGGAGTGTCTCTTGTTGGGCACAGTGCCATGAATCTGTAGCCCCAGCCACTCAGGTGGGGCAGAAGGATAGCTTGAGCCCAGGAGTTGGATGACAGCTGACAACTGGGCAACACAGCAAGAACTCAAAATAAAGAGAAAGGAAAAAAAAAAAAAAGCCGGCAAGATGGTTCAGGATCCTGCCACAAAACCTGACAACCTGAGTTCAAATCTGAGAACCACATGGTGGAAGAAGAGAATTGACCTACGCTTGACACACACACACACACACACACACACACACACACACACGTAATTTTAAAAAGAGAGAGAGAGACACAGGGGTATTGAAATCTGACTTGTCTGTAGCATCCTATTTCCTCCAGCCATGTGTGAGAGAGCATCTTCCTTCAAGCCTCAACAGCATTTACTGCTGTCATTATTAGTCATCCCACTGGTCTCCTAGTGGGGGCTCAACACGGCTTTTCGTTTGCATTTTCACTAATGGTTTCCATGTTGGCTCCTGTGTGTTTCTCTTCCTCCACTAACTATCTGTTTATCTGCTCTTGTCTTCTGCCCATCTCCTATTGGCTTGCTTGTTGCTGGCATTTCGTGTTGCTCTTTTGGATGAGTTTTGTTTTGGTCCAGAGTTTTGCTATGTAGCCCAGGCTAACCTCAAACTCACAATCTTCCTCTTTCTTCAGCTTCCCTCGCGCTGGTGGCACAGGCATGTGCTCAGCTTGTAGAACAGGTTATTTTGTTTCATTTTTTAATTCTTGTGTGTGTACATGTTGCGTGGTGTGCACATGTGTGTTCAAGTGTACGTACAACTACATGCAGAAGCCAGAGGTTGACATAGGGTGCCTCCCTCAATCACTTTCCACCTAACTTTTTTTTTTTTTTCTTTCTTCAAAACAGGATCTCACTATATATCTCTGTCTGTCCTGGAACCCACTCTGTAAACCAGGCTGGCCTAGAAGTCACAGAGATCCACCTGCCTCTGGGATTAAAGGGTTCATCACTATGCCCAGTCTTCACCTAACTTTTCACAAAGTTCTCTCTTTCTCTCTCCCCTCCCCCAAGATTTATTTTTATATGCCTGCTTGAGTTCATGTGCACCACTTGTGTGCAGGAGCCCAAGGAAGCCTGAGGAGGGCATCAGATCTTCTAGAATTGGAGTTACAGACAGTGTGAGCCACCACGTGGGTGCTGGGAACCCAACCCAGGTCCTCTGCTAGAGCAGTCCATGCTGTAAACCCCTGAGCCTTCTCTCCAGATCCTCCACCCAGTTGTTTGGTACAGGGTCTCTCACGAAGCCTGGAGATCTGGCTAGGCTGGCTGCCCAGCAAACTTCTGGACCCTCCTGTCTCTGCCTCCCCGGTGATGAGGTAACAAGTACACGTGCCCCGGTGCCAGGCTCCTTAGGTGGGTGCGGGGGTCCTAATTCGTGATCTCACACTTGCACAGCAAGCACCTTGTCCACTAAGCCATCTCTCAAGCCCCCTGGATCAGTTTTGAGAGCTGAGGGCGGAGATGTAACCAGGTGTGGGGCCACATGCTTGTATTCTCAGCACTGGAGCAGCTAAGGCAAGAGAATTCTGAGTTCAAGGCTCAAGGCTAGTCCAGCCTACATAAGAAGACACTGTCTCAAAAACACCATTGCACAGCTTCAGCACAGATACAGTTTGATTTTCCTAGTCCATAGCTGGATCCAGTGGTAGCACAGGCCCATAATCCCAGCATTCAGAAGGCTGAGGCAATAGGATTACTCACAAAGCTAAGGCTAGCCTGGGGTGCATGGTTCTGTAGTCTAGGGTATAGCATGAGACAAAAAGAAGAAGAAGAAGAAGAAGAAGAAGAAGAAGAAGAAGAAGAAGAAGAAGAAGAAGAAGAAGAACAAGAAGAAGAAGAAGAAGAAAGAAAGAAAGAAAGAAAGAAAAAAAAAGGCAAAACCCAGAAGCTGTGGTGCATGCTTTTAATCTCAGTACTTGGGAGGCAGAGATAGACAGATCTCTGTGAGTTTGAGGCCAGCCTGGTCTACAGAGTGAATTCAAGGACAGCCAGGCTGCACAATGAGACCCTGACTCAGTTAAACAAAACAAAACAAACCCACAACACTAATCAGTGGGTTGGCTCTGTGGGTGTGGAGTTTATCCACATGGAGAGCAATTGTGCTGTGCTGTCCTGGAGGGGACAGAGACACAACCGCTCCATCATGTAGGGAAGTTCTGGTGAACGGCACCAAGTAGACCATATAGACACAGGTGTGACCTGCGACCCCATGACATCATAGTCCTACTCCTGAATTTGCATGTGTGAGCTTGAGTTCTCTCCAAAGCCTAGGAGACAGGAACACAGGTGTGAGATGTGGGGGATGGCCCGCCCCCAAAAGTGGGTGGAGAACTGGAACACAGAAGCATTAAAAAAAAAAAAAAAAAAAACAGTGACTTACCAGAGTCAAGGGGACCTCTAGGGAATGACATCAGCAGTAAGCAGTTGCTGGGGTGGGGGGAGCTCCACTTCGGTGGAGCTGCCCATAGGTAGTACAGGGACACAGCTTTTGTGAGTCCTCACCCATGCTGGGGTGGGTTTTTCTGTGATGCAGCTGCGGGGGAGGGGAGCCCCTCAGAATCCTGTGAGTAATTCCCAAACAGTTCTGGTTCCCCAAGCTGGACTTATGGGATCCTTCATTGGTCTGTTATTGTTCCCTCCATCTGGGGTGAATAGAAGCAGACTCCTCATGAAGTCTTGCAACAGGCACAGGCTGGCGTAGTGGGAGAAACTTACTTGCCCACCCCAGTGAACACCCTAAATTCTACATCTTATGCCATTCACTTCTCTCACCCCGTTCCCAGCCCTGAGATAGTTAGGGCCCTTGGATGATGCAGAAATCATCTCCATCTTGAAACTGACAGAGAAGCTGTATGTTTAAATTGCATTTATATTTTATTAAATTGCATTTATTTATTGTGTTCATTTTTGGTGGAGGTGGAATGTCAGAAGACAAATTGCAGGAGTCTTTCCTTCCACCGTGTGGGTTCTGGGTTTTGAACTTGAGTGGTCAGGCTTGGCTGCAAGCACTTGCAGCCACGGAGCCAGCCCGCCAACCTGAAAGCTGTAACATTTCATTTCCGGCTCGGTCCCTGGGTAGGGATTGCTCCTGAAGAAAGTACTAATGGTACTTCCACTTCCGGTCTGCTCTGCATCCACACAGTAGAGAGACCTAGAGGAGCAACGAGATCTGGGCACATGGGTGGGAAGCTGTCACTGTGTGGGGACTGCCCACCCGTTCCACGAGTGAGTGCAAAAGTGTGCCCATGGGATGTGGTGGGAGGGTACCAGCTGGTGTGCCGCAGAAGACTCTAAAAACTCTCCCACACAGAGGACAGGTGTGGGCCTTACGGGAACGGGGAGCTGGAGGCAACCTAAATGCCCGTCTCTGGGCGAGTGGGTAAGTACAGGCGCTGTGGGCACACTGTCAGTTACAGAGGGAACTGGATGTCCGCAGCTGTGTGGGGAGATCTCAGCGACGTAGCGTTAAGTTTTAATTTTTTTTCAAAGTTAGTGGATTTATAGCACAATCTCATTTGTGTAAATTGGAAACGCATAGACACACCAAGTCACAAATTAAAACGGTGCCTCTTGGCAGTTGTATATCAGGCCCGCTGAAGTGGGCGTCTGGGAGGCGGACTGGTGGGGGTGGGGATGGGAGAGTCTTTTATGGGCCAATTGTGGTTCTGTGTTGTGATCTGAGAAGTATGATTAACAACCTCAGGCACTGAGGACTGAGAAGAAATGGAGAAATCAAGACTGCAGTGGCACCACAGCAAGTGCTCACTGGTTATGCGGCTCTGATGACTCCAGGGGTGACCAGAAACAGCAGAGCCCCAGACCCTTCCCCAGCTTGCCCTAGGAAGTGCCTTGGTCCCCGGCAAGCCAGGACCTCCCTTGCTGTTCCATGTTACCCAACAGTCAGAAAGGAGACACCTGTGTTGAGGCCGTGTGTGTGTGTGTGTGTGTGTGTGTGTGTGTGTGTGTGTGTGTGTGTGTTTGTAAGCTGTTACCAGGTGTCTTCCACAGTCGCTCTTCAAATTGTTTTATTTTGGGGGTCTCTCACTGAACCTGGAGCTCACCAATTGTGTAGACTGGCTAGCCAGCAAACCCAGGGAGCCTTGGGTCTGCCTCCCCCAGCACAGTGATGGCAGGCATGCAGTGTTGTATGGCTTTTAACATGTGTCCTGGAGATCAAACTCAGGTCCCGATGCTTGCGAGGCAAGACATTTTACCAATTGAGCCATCTCCTCAGCCATCTTGCTATACAGCCTCGTCTGGTCCCGAACAACCCTCTTGCTTCCCTCTCTAGAGTGCTGGGGTTAAAAGCACCTACCACCACCCCCAGCTCCAGCTCTGTCCAGGCTCTTAACCTATCTCTCAGCAGCATGCACAGGGGGGTGAAACAGAGTTCAGTTCACGCCCTAGGCTGTTGCTGACCAGTGGAGGGACCCCAAGGCAGTCATCAGAAAAGAGGGGCAACCGTTATACAGGTCAGGGTTCTTCCAAGAAGCAGAATCCCAGCCCACACAGTCGTGTACCCCTCAACAACAGGCAGCCAGCCATGAACCACCGTGCTCAGTGAGAGAACGTGGAGGGTTTCGTGGCTTTGTTTTTGTTTTTTAAGATTTATTTCTTTTTATTTTATGTATATGAGTGTCTGTCTGCATGTGTGCATTTGTACCACATTTGTGCCTCAGAGACCAGAAGAAGGCATCAGGGACCCTGGAACTGAAATTACGACACTTGTGAGCTGCCATGGGGATAACCCAGGTCCTCTACAGACCAGTAAGTGCTCTTACCCACGGCCGTCTCTGCAGCCCCTGAGAATGTGGAGTCCTGACATCCAAGAGCTCTCAACTCCAAATCTTCCTCCTGTCAAAGACCTCACTCTACAGGAGGCTCCTCCTCCCTCAGTCAGCCTACTGACTCACAGGCCTGCCTTTTCCCCAAACACCCTCAAATACCCAGAAACGAAGACTTTCCAGCTACCTGGCTACCTTCAAGCACGAGGACGACGACACCCAAAAATAATCTACACAACCACAACAGCAATTACTCATTCGTTGGAATTTAATGAGACACCCTTCTCAGTCAGGGAGTCTGTTCCACACACGCCCACCCTCCACCTCCCGGTCCCACTGTGACCTTGAACCTTCTGCCCGTTCCCGCTACTGCTCCCTCCCTTCAATGTAGTCTAAATTGGGGAGCCCTGGCCTTCCAAGTCCTGAAGGAGATGGTTTTGCAGACTCCGGACACTGGATTCTGTTTCTCTTTCCTTCCTGGAACATCACACACCTGGCCACGCCCATACCAGCTCACCTACCTGGCCCAGGAATTGGCTCCACCTCCTGGTGCCTCTTATGGGTGCATTTTCGTTTCCCTTCTTCCCCCCGACTCCACCTCCTGCTTTGGACACATCATCAAGGGTAGCATGTGTAGCCTGGCTTAAAAAGCAGAGCCATGCAGCTCAGGAGACACTTGGGACTTGAGCATGGCTGCACTGTGGCTGCTGAGTCTGGTGACCATGGTGCTGGGCTTGGCCACAGCTGCTCCTGTCCCTCCTTCCAAGCCCACTCCAGCCAGAACAGGCTGTCACATTAGCATTTTCCAGTCTGTGTCACGACGGGAGCTAGGAGTCTTCAAGAAAGCCAAGGATGCTTTGGTGTGTCGCTGTTACCATAACGGGCTACCCTACAGCTTTCCTACTGGGATGAAGATGTTAGCCTGCCACTGTGGGCTAACCTCTAACCTTCTGCTGCAGGCTAGGCTTGAGCCAGGCCAAGTTTCACTCTTGCTGCTGTGAAGTAGGCCCCATCTCTCCTGTGTGGGCTAACCTGTGCCTTTCTCTTCAGGAAGAATTGCTGCTACAGAAGGATGTCAGGTGTAGCACCAATCCCTTTCCCAGTAGCCGGAAACTGGGCCAGCTGCAGGTGAGTTGGAAGCCAGGAGAGGATTACCCGCTTGCCTTATCCCTCCCTTCCTAAAGTTGCTCCTTTGCCTGTCCCCAAACCCTGCGTTCCTCAAGTGCCTCTGCCCCTTCTATGCTTACCTAGCTCCTTTAGTTCAATCTCTTTTGGGGGGGCAGGGGAACACGAGGGTCTCGCTGAGGCTGGACTCAGTCTTGAGGTCCTGGAGACCCTCGGCCTCAGCCTCTGACCATGCTGGGATAGACCGTGATACCACACCTGGCTCATCCTTCTCGTCCTTTCTCGCCCAGCCTGCCCATGGCCTGTCCCGCCCCCTGCTTCTCCCTGTCTGCTCTCTTCACTTACCTCATTTCCCCTCACACAGCCTCTCCCCTCTGTCCTTCATCTCTTTTTTTTTTTTTTTTTCGATTTTTCGAGACAGGGTTTCTCTGTGTAGCTTTGCGCCTTTCCTGGATTTCTCTCTGTAGACCAGGGTGGCCTCGAACTCACAAAGATCCACCTGCCTCTGCCTCCCAAGTGCTGGGATTAAAGGCGTGCGCCACCACCGCCCGGCTGTCCTTCATCTCTTAAAATGATCCTCTCCCAGCCTGTGCTCCTCTCCATCCTCCATCCTCCATCCTCCCCTGCAGCCTCCTCCTCCATCTCCTCCACCTCCCTCCTGGTCCCTGCTCCACTGCTCTGTGCTCCTCTCCATCCTCCATCCTCCCCTGCAGCCTCCTCCTCCATCTCCTCCACCTCCCTCCTGGTCCCTGCTCCCCTGCTCTGTGCTCCTCTCCATCCTCCATCCTCCATCCTCCCCTGCAGCCTCCTCCTCCATCTCCTCCACCTCCCTCCTGGTCCCTGCTCCACTGCTCTGTGCTCCTCTCCATCCTCCATCCTCCCCTGCAGCCTCCTCCTCCATCTCCTCCACCTCCCTCCTGGTCCCTGCTCCCCTGCTCTGTGCTCCTCTCCATCCTCCATCCTCCATCCTCCCCTGCAGCCTCCTCCTCCATCTCCTCCACCTCCCTCCTGGTCCCTGCTCTGTCAAACCTCCGTGAGCCCAGAGCCCGCCTGTTGTTGCCATCTTGTTTGCCTCCTCACATGTCTCCTCCCGTCCTTTTCTCCTCACCTGGATCTTCCTCATCTGTATTCCTCCTGGAGCACTCCTGGGGCCTCTGGATCCCACATCCATCACCTGTGCCCTGCACCACCTTCGCCCTGCATTGTATTCCTTACACAACCCAACTTACCTGTGCTTTTTGGGATTTGGGACAGGTGTGTATGTGGTATAGGACTCAGTTCAAGTCTCACACAGGCTATGTACGTGCTCCACCCCTGAGCCACTCCCCAGCCCCTCACTGGGGGATTCTAGGCAGGGGCTCTACCACTGAGCCACACCCCAGCCCCTCACTGGGGGATTCTAGGCAGGGGCTCTACCCCTGAGCCACTCCTCAGCCCCTCACTGGGGGATTCTAGGCAGGGGCTCCACCACTGAGCCACACCCCCAGCCCCTCACTGGGAGATTCTAGGCAGGGGCTCTACCACTGAGCTACGTACCCAGCCCATCACTAGGGGATTCTAGGCAGGGGCTCTACCACTGAGCCATGCCCCAGCCCTCACTGGGGGATTCTAAGCAGAGGCTCTACCACTGAGCCACACCCCCAGCCCCTCACTGGGGGATTCTAGGCAGGTGCTCTACCACTGAGCCACACCCCAGCCCTTCACTGGGAGATTCTAGGCAGGGGCTCTACAACTGAACTACACCCCCAGCCCCTCACTGGGGGATTCTAGGCAGGGGCTCCACACTGAGCCACACCCCCAGCCCCTTACTGGGGGATTCTAGGCAGGGCCTCTACCACTGAGCCACACCCCAGCCCTTCACTGGGAGATTCTAGGCAGGGGCTCTACCACTGAGCCACACCCCCAGCCCCTCACTGGGGGATTCTAGGTAGGGACTCCACCAATGAGCCACACCCCATCCCATCAGTGGAAGTTTCTGGTCAAACACTCTGAGCCACACGCCCAGCCATCACCTCAGCCCTCTTGCCTGTTTCTCCCCCTTATGTGTTATTTCTCATCTATTCTCAGGTCCAGGAGCGCCCCAAGGCCTTGCAGGCTGAGCTGGCCCTGACACTGAAGGTCCTAGAGAACATGACTGACTCAGCCCTGGTCCCCATCCTGGACCAGCCTCTTCACACCCTGCGCCACATCCACTCACAGCTGCGGGCCTGTGTAAATCCTGGGTCCCCGGCTCCTCCACATCGTCCCTCCAGCCACCTGGGCTTCCCCTGTGTCCCAGCAGCAGGCTCACAGTCCCCTCCTCTGTCCACAGGTGCAGCCTGAGCCCACAGCAGAGCCCAGGCCTCTGAGCCGCCGCCTCTCACGCTGGCTGCACAGGCTCCAGGAGGCCCAGAGGAAGGTGAGTCTGGGGAGGGGACTGGGCTCTGCAGAGCCTGGAAGCCCTGAGTCCCCGCAGCCCCTGAGCCAGCCCTGTCCTTTCAGGAGATCCCCGGCTGCCTGGAGGCCTCTGTCACTTTCAACCTCTTCCGCCTGCTCACCGGGGACCTGAAGTGTGTGGCGAGCGGAGATCAGTGTGTCTGAGTACAGAGGCCCGGCACCGTGTGTCCAAGACTCTACACTCTACACTTGGCCCCACACCTACCTTAACTTATTTCCTCTCACCCTTTATTTATGAAGCTGCAACCCAGGTTGGGTTTATTTTCATACTTTTATACAATATATGCAAATAAGCAGTGAGGAGCTGGACTCTGCTGTGATGTGTGATCCTTGAGGATGTGTTTCTGTGGGGTTGTGGGCATGTGACTAAGTGTGGATGTCTGTCTGTGTGGTGCAGAGGACATTCAAGACTGTGCGTTTATGTGTTTGTCTTCTGTGATATGTATCCAAGGGACCACCTCTCCGAATGAGCAGCTAACCAAAGATGTGTCATTGGGTGGCTTATCCACATTCACATGTATTTATAAACATGCTTATAGTCTTTCTCTGGTCTGTATGTGCTGTGTAGCTCTCCTTTAAATAATGTCTCTGAGACAGATGGGGGTCTCTCTCATTCAGGTTGCTGTCTCCTATAATAAGGAAGCAGAAAACCCAACATGGGCAGGAGAGGTTATACACCAGTGAGAACTTTAGCTCTGATCCCCAGTACCCATGTAAAAAGAAAAAGAAAAGATATACTGAGCTTTGGAAGTGGACGCAGGACAAGGATCCCTAGGGCTAGCTTTCCAGCCAATCTAGCAGTTGGTAAGCTTCAGATTTAGTTATAGACCTTGGCTCAAAAAATAAGGTGGAAAGTAATTGAGAGGAAACCCAACATGCACCTCAGGCCTCCACGAACAGGTGCGTGTATATATACACAAGCAAGTACATACACATTAAAACACTCAGACTAGGGGCTGGAGAGACTGCTCAGCAGTTAAGAGCACTGGCTGCTCTTGCAGAGGACCTAAGTTGGGATCCCAGCACCCACATGGTGGCTCACAACCACGCATACATAATTCCAGTCCCAGGGATGTGATGCCCTCTTCTGGCTTTCATGGGCACCCTTGGTGTACATACATACATGCTGGCACTCATGTGTGTACATAATATAAAAATAAGTACATGTTTAAAAAAATATGGAGATCAATTCAGAAGTCAGCTGGTGTTGACCTTTGGCCTCCACATGCATATATAAGCTCATACACACGCATGCAAAACACAGACACACATACGTCTAAAGAAAGAAAACCCGGGGCTGGAGAGATGGCTCAGAGGTTAAGAGCACTGACTGCTCTTCCAGAGGTCCTTAGTTCAAGTCCCAGCAACCACATGGTGGCTCACAACCATCTGTAATGAGATCTGGCACCCTCTTCTGTATACATAATAAATAAATAAATCTTTAAAAAAAACGAAAGAAAACCCAACTCATATGGCAGAAATAAAAAGGAGTTTGTCATCACACATAAGATCAAGTGTATTGCCAGGCAGTGGTGGCGTACACCTTTAATCCCAGCTCTTGGGAGGTAGAGGCAGGAAGGTCTTTGTGAGTTTAAAGATCTACAGAGTGAGCCGGGTGGTGGTGGCACACGCCTTTAATCCCAGCACTCGGGAGGCAGAGGCAGGCGGATCTTTGTGAGTTCGAGGCCAGCCTGGTCTCCAAAGTGAGTTCCAGGAAAGGCGCAAAGCTACACAGAGAAACCCTGTCTCGAAAAAAAAAAAAAAAAGATCTACAGAGTGAGTTCCAGGACAGCCAAGGCTACACAGAGAAACCCTGTCTCAAAAAACAAACAAAAAATAAAACCCAAAACAAAACCAGTTTATTAGACTCCACAAGATTGCTCGGCTCTAGAACTGTGGACAGGAGCTTGCTATCCAGGAACCACACAGTACAAGGAAAGAACTCATCCTCCCACTCATCCTCTGACCACCACACCCACGTTAGGGTGTGTAGTTTTAAATTACTGTTATCACTTTATGTGTATCGGTGTTCTACTGGCTTGTGTCTATGCTCCAGGTATATGCAGTGCACACAGAGGCCAAAAGAGGGCATCAGATCCCCTATAACTAGAGTTACAGATGGCTGTGAGCCACCATGTGGGTGCTGGGATTCAAACCCAGGTCCTCTGGAAGAGAAGCTCTTAACCACTGAGCCATCTCTCCAGCCTCCAAGTGTAATTACATAAACAAAAAAAGAACGTGTATTATTCTGAATGTGATGGTGGCACATTCCTGCAATCTCAGGGCTGA
This sequence comes from Peromyscus californicus insignis, assembly GCF_007827085.1. Taxonomy (NCBI): domain Eukaryota; kingdom Metazoa; phylum Chordata; class Mammalia; order Rodentia; family Cricetidae; genus Peromyscus; species Peromyscus californicus. The sequence goes on along the minus strand of NW_026294562.1, from coordinate 175,100,250 downwards.
GAAAGTGGAATCATGAGAATCAACAGTTCAAAGTCATCCTAGGCTACATATCTAGTTCAAAGCAGCATGGGTTACTTGATATCCTATCTCAAAATCAAAAGCAACAACAAAAAACCCAACAAACAAAGAAGACTCACACTCCAGGCTGGAGAGAAACCTCTATCTCCAACCATCTGCCCCTAGGAAGATGATGCAGTTAGACCCAGAACAGAGACAGTGAGGTGGGCAGGGCAATGTTCTTAAACACAGAGCTTGCAACTTTGTGTTTGTCTCACAAGACTGCTATCTCGTGGGTCTTTCATCATGCATTGCTTATATCTGTGTGCTTGTGAGTGTGTGTTCATGTGCATATAGGTAGGTTTGTGTGAGTGTACCTGGAGGACAAAGGTGCACTCAGCTGTCATCCCTCAATAACTGTCATCCCTGGAGGACAAAGGACCTCAGCTGTCATCCCTCAATAACTGTCCACCTCGTTTTGTTTAACTTTTATTTTTTAGTTATTGTCCGCAGCTTGTCAATTAGGCTCTGCTAGCTGTACAGCGAGCCCCAGAGAACCTCCTATTTCTGTATCCCTGGCCCTGGGTCACAAGCACATGTCACCATGCCTGACTTCCCCCAGCTCCCAGATGGGTTCTGGAGACTCGAACTCAGGTCCTCATACTTGTGAGGCTAGCACTTTACCACCCAAGTCAGCCATCTCTCCAGCCTCAAGAATGTATCGCTTCTATCATCAAAATATGGAAATGCATAAGTTTGAAGTCAGCCAGGACTATATAGTGAAACTCAGAGATGAGAGAGAGAGAATATGCTTTGGTGCTAGTTGATTTTCCCCATGGTCCTGTGGAACTGTGGGGTGTGGTGATGTGGGGAGTTCAGAGGTTGGGGTGCAGCTGGACAGATAACCCAGCTGTTAAGAGCCCTTGCTGCTCTTGCAGAGGACTCAAGTTCAGTTCCAGGACTCACATCAGGCAGCTCATAACTGCCTGGAACTGAATCTCCAGGGGATCCAACACCTCTGACCTCAGTGAGCACTGCACTCATGTGCACACACCCCACACACACACTTAAAAGTAAAAAGCTGGAGTCAGGTGGTAGTAGTGCACTCCTTTAATCCCAGCACTTGGGAGGCAGAGGCAGGTCAGTCTCTGTGAGTTCTAGGCCAGCCTGGTCTATATAGTGAGTTCCAGGACATCCAGGGCTGTGTTGAAAGACTCTATCTCAAAAATAAAAACAAAAAAGAGAAATAAAATAGATGGATGGATGGATGGATGGATGGACAGATTAGATAGATAGATAGATAGAGAGAGAGATAGATAGATGATAGATAGATAGATAGATGGATAGATGATAGATGGATAGATGATAGATGGATGGATAGATAGATAGATAGATAGATAGATAGATAGATAGATAGATAGATAGATAGGAAGGTTTTCAAGACAGGGTTTCTCTGTGTAACAGCCCTGGTTGTCCTGGAACTCACTCTGTAGACCAAGTTGGCCTCAAACTCACAGAGATCCGCCTGCCTCTGCCTCCTGAGTGCTGGGATTAAAGGCGTGCCCCACCACTGCCCAGCTCTCAGCCTTTATTTCTGAGACAGGGTCTTACTATATCATCAGGTGGCCTGGAATCTGAGACCCTCCCACCTCTGTCTCCCAAATGCTGGATTTTGGGCTTGTGCCACCATGCCTAGCAGTTTATTCATTGCTAAAGCCCTACACTGGGCCAGGCATATGGCACATGCTCAGTAAAGCTTTATCAGTCCATGAGCTGCAGGGTACAGAGCTACAAATTGTGGCTCTGCTTCTTACAGGAGTGATGACCTTTCGTGAGTGTCATGTGTAGAGCCTTGGGTTCGATGCTATACTCACTCACATATTAGGCAGGATGTGTGAGCACAGGGCCCAGTTGGTGGGAGCACTCTGCACCTAGGTATCATTGTCAGTGACATGGATATTGGGCCACTGGGTGAGGGATCCACCTGGCCTGGAATTCTCCGGAGCCGCCGTCCTTGCTGCCTCCCACCCTCTCTGCCCAGACCAGCTTCCTCCCTCTGGCTCCGTTTCTATTTCTGTCTTGCTTTCCTCCTCCCCAGGCCTCAGGGGGCCCCTGGCTGGCTTGAAGCCTTCTTCCTTTTTCCCAGGATTAGGAAGGAGTTTTCATGGCAAGGTATCTGCAAGGACTGAGATGCCCAGAACCCTACCCTATCCCGAACCACCACTGCCTCCCCAGGCAGGTCCTCAGTTCTTAGAAAGCTCCTCCTCTGTCCCCCTCCACTGCTACTAGCAGACCCTGTTCCACTTACCATCCAGCAAGCTCACACAGGTAAGCACAGAGTTCTACTCCCTTAATATCTGGCTTTGGAGACCCAAGCTCAGCTAGGGTCACTGGAGCCATTTCCCAGCCTCCAGACACAGCTCCAGAGGCAAACTGCCAATTACTCTTCTCTTTGTGGGAAGCAGGCCAGGGTGGAGCCCTCTGACAAGAGACTTCCTTTCCCTCTGGCTCTGACCTCTGTCTGTAAAACAGGACCATGGATATCTGTCCTGCACAATGTGGGCAGCCAAGAGGGGCAGGAGCTGCCCAGCTGAAAGGGCTTCAAGTTGAGGGTGGGTCCGAAGGTGGCCCACCTGCCTTTTGCTATTACTGATGTTTGCAGGTGTGAGAGTGTCTGACTGTGTTACCCAAACTGGCCTCAAAGCCCTGGGCTCAAGCAATCACCCTGCCCTAGCCTCCTGAGTAGCTGGGAGGCCACATGCCTTTTTATTTTTTACTTATTTTGCTGGCGAAAACAAAAAACAAAACAAAAACTCAGGATCCCATGTAGCCCATGCTGGTCTCAAACTCTACATGTAGAAGATGATAGTCTTGGACTTTTTTTTTTCTTTAAAAAAATATTGGCCGGGCGGTGGTGGCGCACGCCTGTAATCCCAGCACTCAGGAAGCAGAGGCAGGCAGATCTCTGTGAGTTCGAGGCCAGCCTGGTCTACAGAGCTAGTCCAGGACAGGCTCCAAAGCTACAGAGAAACCCTGTCTTGAAAAACGGAATATATATATATTGATTTGGCCAGGCAGTGGTGGCACACGCCTTTAATCCCAGCACTCGGGAGGCAGAGCCAGGTGGATCTCTGTGAGTTCGCGGCCAGCCTGGTCTATAGAGAGAGATCCAGAACAGCCACCAAAACAACATGGAGAAACCCTGTCTCGAAAAAAAAATATTTATTTATGTGTGTATGCCTGTGCATCACACTCATGCCCACAGAAGCCAGAAGAGGACATGGGATCCCCTGGAACTGGGGAGCTGCTATGTGGGTACTGGGAATCAAACCTGGGTCCTCTATAAGGTCAGCAAGTGCTCTTAACCACTGAGCCATCTCTTTTTGAACTTAAAAAAATTTTTTTTATTTCATCTATTTATTTTGTGGGGGGTGCGAATGTGCTATGCCACGTGGATCCCAGGGACCAAATTCAGATTGTCAGACTTGGTGGCAAGTATCTTTACTCACTGAGGCAACTTGCCAGCCTAGTCTTGAACTTCTGATTCTCCTGCTTCTACTGCACAAGATTATAGGCATGATCCCCCGTGCCCAATTTCTACCCATGCTGTTAAGTCTGTTTTCCCAGGACACATGCCCATAAATCTGGCACTCCAGAGGCTAAGGCCAGATAACTGAAAGTTGAAGGCCAGCCTGGGCTACATATGCCAAGATCCTGTCTCGAAAAAAGAACAAGTGCTGGTTGTGATGTTGCAAGCACATAATCTCTGCGCGCAGGAGGCAGAGACAGCAGGAGCACCACAAATCTGAAGTCAGTCTGAGATTGGGCACAGTAATGCAGACCCACAATTCCAGCATCTGATAGAGGCAAGAAAATCACAGAAAGTTGGGAGGCTCGCCCAGCCTGTAGAGTGAGTTTTCAGGGAAACCCTGTGAAAAACAACTATGCACACACACACACACACACACACTCACTCATGTATGTATACATAGGCAGTGTATGTGTCTGAGGAGATGTCTCAGTGGGTAAAGTGTTGGTCATGCAGACATGGGGACCTGAGTTCAGACCCCCTCCAGCACCCACATAAATAACACATCTATAACTTCAGTGCTGGAGGCAGAAGTGGATCTTGGAGAACCCTGGAGTTCAATAGCCAGCCAGTCTAGCCAAATTGGTGAGCTCCCATGAGACTGCCTCAAAAAATAAGGTGGAGAATGACAGAGAAAGATAGCCAACATGTACCTCTGACCTCCCCATTCACACATATGAATAAGTGCACCAGCATACATGTCTACACCACATACACTCACACCAAATAAGTAAATAAATATTACATGGAATTACTTTGTTGTTTTGAGATGGTCTTACTATGTAACCCTAGCTGGTCTGGAACTCATTATGTAGACCAGGCTGGCCTCAAGGTCACAAAGATCTCTCAGCCTCTGCCTCTCAAGTTCTGGGATTAAAGGCGAGGGCCACTATAGTATGACTCCTGAAATTACTATTAAATAAACAAATCTCAATATTCCATCCTTCTGGTTATGCCAGGACATGTTATCTAACCCACGTGGCCTCAGTGTCCTCATCTGCAGAGTGAGCTAACAGCACCCAAGTCCTAGGGTTATTGTGAGGAGTGGGTGGATGGTTTAGGGTTCCCCACACACCAGCCACCTGTCATTCGTGGGTTTTTTTTTTTTTTTTTTTTTGCTACTTCCCACCTCCGAGTCTGCCTGCCAGTTTCCCGATCCTCACTGTCATGCTCTCTTCAGTCTGATTCAGAGTCCTCCTCCCCCAAGACCGGCACACACACGCACACACACACACACACACACACACACACACACACACACACACACACACACACACGTCAGCAGAGCCGCCTCAGACACAGAAAAAAGTTTAATTCTGCTGCGGCGGAGGGTCCCGGCTCCGATAAAGGGATTTGGTTTTTGGATTTTGTCTGTGTGGGGATTCATCGTGGGGACAGGAAGGCAGAGGGAAGAGTCTGGTCCTTCAGTGGGACCTGCCCGGGAGATGCTGAGGAGAGGGAATCAGGAGAGACAAGGACACAGAACAAAAAATAAATAAATAAATAAATTTAAAAAATCAAGGGCGATCAGAGGGAGAAGAGACGACCACGGGACAGAGAAAAGGGAGACAAGTAGGGAGAGACTTAAGACGGACGACAGTGGGCAGGAAAGACGTGGACACAGAGAGGAGAAAGGAGGCGCCCCTCCCTCCAAACCAGACTAGGTGGGACCGGGGAGGGGACTGGGGCTGAGGGGGCTGGAGGCTTTGGAGGCCGCCGCGGGGCAGAATGAGATCTAGTCCAGCCAGATACAAGGAATGGGCCCCTCGCCCCTGCCCCAGGGTCCCGGGCGGGGGAGGGGACTCGTGTCTCAGTGCTGCAGTGTGGGGGGGCCCCGCCCCTCCCCGCGCTTCGCTGTGTAAGGCACCGGCTCCGGCAAGGTCCGCGAGCGCGCGGAGGGCGGGGCGGAGGGGTGGAGTCGGAGAGGCCGGCGGCCCGCCTCCGATCCCGGGCGCCAGTGGGCTCGGCCCGACCTCGGCTGGCCCCGCCCCTCGCGCATCCCTTCTCTCCAGCCTTCCCCGCATCCGGCCGGGCTGGGCAGCTAAGTGCGGCCCCACAGGCGTCCCGGTGCCCGTGCGCCGGGCGCTCACACGGTACTCTCCAGCATCCATTCGGTGCTGGTGAAGGCCAGGCGTGCCCGGGCGGAGCCCAGCCCCAGGTCTCCGTCTTCCCCGGCCGCGCCCCCTCCGGCCCCGTCCAGGTGTGGCGTGGACCGGTGGCGCTTTGTCCGCCGGGCGCGGCGCGGGTAACTGTGACTCTGGAACAGCGCTCCGTAGTCCCCGTCAAAGGAGTAGCGTTGTTGTGGCCTCGGCCGGGCCGAGGCTCCCCCCGGAACAAGAGCTAGCGTTGGGGGCGCTGAAGTTGGAGGCCCCAAGGCCCCCGAGCGGCTCCGTCGAGGACCCGTCACGGCCCTAGGTTCCTCCCCAGAAGTTTCCTCGGAGGGCAGCAAGCATAGCGAGGTGGCCGAGCCACCCAGAGAGCGTCCAAGCACCACCTCTAGCTCAGTGGAAGTCGCCTCGGCCTCGGTCGCCTTGGCCTCGATGGCTGCAGGGACCGCCACCTCCCGCAGCGCCTCGTAGCGGTCTGGAGCTGGTGGGGCGGAGGCCTGTTGTGCGCCTGAGCCGCCGCCGTTGGTCTGAGAGCACACGTGGCTGACCCGAGGGGGCGACCTGGATGTGCCTTTGATGCGACGGCTGTCCCCATCGCCGTACACCTTGTAACGAATCATGAGCAGAACGATGAAAACGAGGACCGAGGCTACAATGACGCCCCCGATGGCGATGATCATGGTGCCGCCCAAGAAGTGGGCCCTCAGTGGGCGGCATGGTGCGGGATCTCCCGCCGTGGTGAATTGCACACAGCCCACCACTCTGGTAGCCGGCAGAGCGGTGGCCCCGTCGTCGTAGACTGCCAGCACACACAAGTCATAGGCGCGGCCAGCCGCCAGATCATTCACCAGGAAGGTCTGGCTGGTAGAAGGGATCATCCTGTGGAAAGGGGTGGGATCAGGACGGAGTTAGCCCCACTCTTTTTTTTTTTTTTTTTTTTTGGTTTTTCGAGACAGGGTTTCTCTGTGTAGCTTTGCGCCTTTCCTGGAACTCACTTGGTAGTCCAGGCTGGCCTCGAACTCACAGAGATCCGCCTGGCTCTGCCTCCCGAGTGCTGGGATTAAAGGCGTGCGCCACCACCGCCTGGCTAGCCCCACTCTTAACCACACCCTTTCACTTTATTCCCCAACTATGGGAGACCATGCTCCTAGAGTCTCACAGGCTACCTAGACTACAGCAGCCATTCAAGCCGCTCCTCCCATATATTACCAGACTTTCTGGATGGGGCTCAAGACCACGCCCCCTCATCTACACGCCCCGCCTTCAGACCCACCTACCGTGAGCATCGCCTACAGGGACTATCTAATGCATACCTTGGACAATTGTTATATGCCATTTAAGGAGATCAATGCTACGGCCACTCCCCCAGTCTACATGTCTTTCCTTTACTCAGATGGATACTGAAGTCAACAATTGTTTAATCCCTGCGAGGGCAATGGCTGGACTTCCAGTCCCTGGTTTCCATCCCGCCTCCACCTCCTGAATGCTGGGATTTCAGGCTTACAGACATGCACCCACCGCGTCCTATTGGTTTGTTTGGTTTTGCTTTTGTGGCAGTAGGGATCAAACCCAGGTCTTCCTTCAAGCATTCTACCAGTTGAGCCACATTCCCAGCCATAATTCCACTTTGATACACATTCTTGCCTTTGGGGGAGGAGGCATGCTGCAGGACATGCCTCATATTTGGGTAAAATCTCTAGCTTCTGGCGCAGTTTCCCAAGCACCTCAGCTACACATTCCCACTCATTCCCCTTCTAATTGCACTCTGGCTTAGAAGCCATGTCCCTTTGAGGCACCTCGGGACAGCTCCTCTAGAGGCAACCAGCTGTTCTAGGTATGCAGATCACTGTACCACCAGAATTCCAGAAATCAGTTCACTGACCCATACTCCCCAAATCTCATCTACAATTGGCTAAAATGTAGATAAGCATGGGTTTCATTTGCTGTAGACCATTCTCCTCCAATGAGGTACACAGTATAGCAAAGTCCTTCAGTTAGACACCAGGGAGCCACAACTCCGGGATAGGTCCTCTTCTCTGCCCTCTGCGACCATACACAAGTTTCTTAACTTCCCTGTGCATCATTTCCCTTTAATGGGGACGGTAGGAATCCCTACATCCTAGAGACAGCATGAGGAATGAATGAGTCACCATGTGGGTGCTGGGAATTGAACTCAGGACCTCTGGAAGAGCAGCTAATGCTCTTGACCACTGAGCCATCTCTCTAGTCCAGGAGGAATGAATGAATAAACATAGCTAAAACCTGAATTATCTAAAGGATCTCACTATGAGCTAATATCCCACCCAGTGTTCCCAGCAGCCCTTGCGGGCTCCCATTCTAAGGCTACTTGCCTCTTCTACATCTCTCTCTATTTTTGTCTACAGCAATACCATCCTTAACAGGCCTGCTCATCTAAATTACATTTATTAGTGTGTGTGTGTGTGTGTGTGTGTGTGTGTGTGTGTGTGTGTGTGCGCGTATGTAAGGAAGAGGTCAGGGGACAACTTACAGGAACCTCCTTTCACCATGTGTGTCCCAGGGATTGAACTCAAGTCGTTAGGCTTGGTAGAAAGTGCCTTGACCCACTAAGCCACCTCCCCAGCTGCATCCTCTATATTCCTCTAAGACCCACCTTAAGCACACCCCCTCCCAGACTTTGTTCCCTTTTGATGAGCATCTCTTGGCACAGTCTGTTTTGGTTACTTCCAGCCTCAGAGAACCCAGGAGTGTGGCGTGCCCCCAGAATGGCACGCCCAGCACCCAACCTCACAGACTCTTCTCTCCGGCCGAGGACTTTAGTGACTCACCGGAGCACGAGCTCACGAGCACCGCCTCTTCCTCAGCTTGAGACCATACAGAACAAGTTCGGCCCCTTCTAAAGAGCCATGCCTCATCCCCACCCATGCTTACCTGTCAGAGATCCACAGGCCTGCCAGCCCTGGTCCTGAGACCCCCACCAAGAAAGACCCTGTCACCAGGCACCACCCTCCACCCCACGACTTCGAGCATAGGTCTCAAAGGGCCCTTTAGTTTCATTAGGCTCTTTGCTTTCCATAGGTCACCCACCTCCGGCTGCCCTGACCCCCTTCTTGAATGAACTTTCCCTTTTCCTCTGCTAGAGGATTGGATTCCCTTGTTCTTCTCCCCAAATAACCAGTTGCTAGGGGATCCCCCCCTTTTCAAGGACAGTCACTGGCTCCTTAAGAAAGCCTGAGCCCATGAGTCTCTCATTGGCTGCCAGGCCAGAGCAAGCAGCTGAGCAGGCTTCTCATTGGATGGCACCTCAGCCCATGGCTGCAGAGAGGAAGTTAACCCCTGCAGTGCTGTTCTATGTACAAGCATCAGCAATGGAGGATGCAGGATAGAACTGGGCCCTCTGGAGGAAAGAGTCCTGGGAACTTGCCCAGCTGGGGGCCATCAAGATCTGCTTACATGCTGGGTCTGGAACTTTCCCCCACCCAGACAGGAGCAGTGAAGAGAGATGAGGAAAAAAAAAAATCACACAATCTGAATGACTGACAGAAATACATCATCCATCTCCCCTCCATCCCTGCCTGGCAAACACTAGGTATTCAATAAGTGTGCATTAAAGCATATGAAAAAAAGTTCTGCTGCTCTCTGCATCTAAGAGCAAATGGTCTCTCCCACAGAGCCTCAAGTTCTGTGTCTTAAAAGAAAAAACAGGCTCAGTGGTAGAGCACCTGCCTAGAACCCTTCAGTGAGGGGCTGGGGTGTGGCTCAGTGGTAAAGTCTCTGCCTAGAATCCCCCAGTGAGGGACTGGAGGTGTGGCTCAGTGTTAGAGCCCCTGCCTAGAATCCCCCAGTAAGGGGCTGGGGTGTGGCTCAGTGTTAGAGCCCCTGCCTAGAATCCCCCAGTAAGGGGCTGGGGTGTGGCTCAGTGGTAGAGCCCCTGCCTAGAATCCTCCAGTGAGGGGCTGGGGGTGTGGCTCAGTGGTAGAGCCCCTGCCTAGAATCCCCCAGTGAGGGGCTGGGGTGTGGCTCAGTGGTAGAGCATCTGCCTAGAATCCCGCAGTGAGGGGCTGGGGGTGTGGCTCAGTGGTAGAGCCCCTGCCTAGAATCCCCCAGTGAGGGACTGGGGGTGTGGCTCAGTGGTAGAGCCCCTGCCTAGAATCCCCCAGTGAAGGGCTGGGGGTGTGGCTCAGTGGTAGAGTCCCTGCCTAGAATCCCCCAGTGAGGGTCTGGGGGTGTGGCTCAGTGGTGGAGCCCCTGCCTAGAATCCCCCAGTGAAGGGCTGGGGGTGTGGCTCAGTGGTAGAGCCCCTGCCTAGAATCCCCCAGTGAGGGGCTGGGGTGTGGCTCAGTGGTAGAGCATCTGCCTAGAATCCCGCAGTGAGGGGCTGGGGGTGTGGCTCAGTGGTAGAGCCCCTGCCTAGAATCCCCCAGTGAGGGACTGGGGGTGTGGCTCAGTGGTAGAGCCCCTGCCTAGAATCCCCCAGTGAGGGTCTGGGGGTGTGGCTCAGTGGTAGAGTCCCTGCCTAGAATCCCCCAGTGAGGGTCTGGGGGTGTGGCTCAGTGGTGGAGCCCCTGCCTAGAATCCCCCAGTGAAGGGCTGGGGGTGTGGCTCAGTGGTAGAGTCCCTGCCTAGAATCCCCCAGTGAGGGTCTGGGGGTGTGGCTCAGTGGTAGAGCCCCTGCCTAGAATCCCCCAGTGAAGGGCTAGGAGCATTATAGAGTGAGTACCTAGCATGCATGAGGCCCTCAGTTCAATCAACAGTACCACAAAGAACTGAATGAATAAAAATAAAATAAAGGAGTTGGGCAGTGGTGGTGGCACATGCCTTTAATCCCAGCACTCGGGAGGCAGAGGCAGGTGAATCTCTGTGAGTTCGAGGCCAGCCTGGTCTACAAAGAGAGTTCCAAGACAGGCTCCAAAAGCTACACAGAGAAACCCTGTCTCGAAAAACAAAACAAAACAAAACAAAACAAATAAACAAATAAATCAAAGCTGGCAAGATGGCTCAGTGGGTAGGGGGGCTTGCCACCAAACCTGACAACCAGAGTTCCATCCCCAAGATTCCCATGGTGGAAAGAGAGAACTGAGGCCGGGCGGTGGTGGTGCACGTCTTTAATCCCAGCACTCGGGAGGCAGAGGCAGGCAGATCTCTGTGAGTTCGAGGCCAGCCTGGGCTACAGAGCGAGTTCCAGGAAAGGCTCCAAAGCTACCCAGAGAAACCCTGTCTCAAAAAAAAAAAAAAAACAAAGAGAGAGAACTGATTCCTACAAGATGTCCTCCGACAGCTACATGCACACCATGGCACTAATGCTCCTCACCACACACACAAAGAGATGTAACTTAAAAAATGTTAAGTGACACACACAGGAAAAAGTCATTTCAAATTTTTTAAATGAAGTAAATGGGAGTGTGGTAACTGCTCCACAGGAAAGCTGGAAGCAGAATACAGCCGCAGCTTTGGACATAGTTTATGAAGGCTTCTGTTTGGAGCCTTGGTTTGCTGACTGCTTGTAAGAATGGGTTAGTCTAGCTGGGCGGTGGTGGCGCACGCCTTTAATCCCAGCACTCGGGAGGCAGAGCCAGGCGGATCTCTGTGAGTTTGAGGCCAGCCTGGGCTACCAAGTGAGTTCCAGGAAAGGCGCAAAGCTACACAGAGAAACCCTGTCTCGAAAAACCAAAAAAAAAAAAAAAAAAAAAAGAATGGGTTAGTCTAATCCAGGGAGAGCATCTGAGAAAGCCAACAATGCCCTCAGTGTTTGACAGCCAGAAGCAAGATGAGGAAATGTGTACCTGGGGTAGTCCCTGAAATCTCAGAAGATCCAGAGTTCCATGCCAGCCTCGGACTACATAGCCAAAGGGTAGCCTAGGCTCCAAGGGCAACAGCCTGTCTCAGGAACAAAAGGAAAGCAGAGCCCCGGGAAAGCAGAGACACAGGTCAAGAGACAGGCTTTTTTGTGAAGGGCTGAGCACACTCAAGTTGTTGGGGCGACCACAGATGGGGAGTGGTTCCAGACCCTCTGATAGCCCAAAGGAATGAGGCCCAGGGCTAGGCGCTCAGCAGCCACTCTACAAAGCACAAGGAAGGCAAGCGAGATGCGCCTATGTAGCCAACTCCCATTTTTCAATGTCCACTGTCTGTCATCCCTGCTGTGTGCCAGGCTCTGTGGCCGAGAGCCCCAGTGACAAAGTATCAAGATACAGGACTCGGGCATCGATTCACAGTGGGCTCCTACCCACTGGACTCCTCGGGTCCCAGGTGTCCATGGTCACACTGGAAGCAGCTAAGCTGCCTTTTTTATAGTTTTGTTTGTTGAGACAAGATCTCACTATGTAGCTCAGACTGACCTCAAAGCCACTACATACCACAGACTGACCTTGAACTGAAGATCCTCTTGCTTCAGCCCCTCAAGTGCTTGGATCACAGGCATGTGCCACAATATCTGCCTCAGAGCTGTCCTTTGTGTTCAGGAAACACACATATTGAATACCTACTGTTTCCCAGGTAAGGATGGAAGCGAGGTAGGTAATTATTTCTTTATAAATTCTCATTTCAGGGCTGGGCGGTGGTGGCGCACACCTTTAATCCCAGCACTTGGGAGGCAGAGGTGGGAGGATCTCTGTGAGTTCGAGGCCAGCCTGGTCTACAGAGTGAGTTCCAGGACAGCCAGGGCTACACAGAGAAACCCTGTCTCAAATAATAATAAATAAACAAATTTCTGTGCATTTCCATCTTATCCTTCTCTTTTCTTCTCTATGACACACAGCCACACCCGAGTCAGGGCCCTGTACAGTGTAGTTTAAGTGCCTAATGATGGACAGAGAGAGAGAAAGTACAGACAGATGGGAGAGGAAAAGACAATAGATTGATAGTTATCTCCCTGCAGGCCTGTTCACCCTAAGACCCTGGCGTAAATAACTCATAGCTACTGATGAGGTTTTTTGTCAACTTGACACAAGCTAGGGTCATCGGGGAACCTCAACTGAGAAAATGCTTCTTCCATCAGACTGGCCCATAGGGAAGTCTGTGGGGGCATTGTCTAGATTAATGATTGGCATGGGATGGAAGGGCCCAGCTCAATGTGGGTGGCGTCACCCACGGGCAGGTCCTCCTGCATTGTATAAGAAAGCAGCCTGAACAGCCAAGGGAGCAAGCCAGTGAGCAGCACTCCTCCATGGCCTCTGCGTCAGTTCCTGCCTCCAGGTTCCTGCCCTGACTTCCTCAGTGATGGACTGTGTGTGACCTGAGAGTTGTAAGATGAAAAATAAACCCTCCCCTCCCCAAGTTGCTTTTGGTCAGAATGGTTTTTTGGTTTTTTTTGTTTTGTTTGTGTTTTTGATGGTCATAGTGTTTTTTATTTTGTTTTGTTGTTGTTGCTTTGGGACAAGGTTTCTCTATGTAACCCTGGCTGCCCTGGAACTTACTCCATAGACTAAGCTGGTCTCAAACTCAGGGATTCACGGGCCTCTCGGGTGCTGGGATAAAAGGCATTCACCACCACCGAATGGCTTGGTCACAGTAACAGAAGCCAAACTGGTTCATTACATTTGTTTCTATTTTTTTCATGCTTTTCGCTTTCTGTTTCTAGAATATATCCAATTGGAATAGTAGTATTGACATAAATAGAAATTTAACTATAAACACATGTGTTTTATGTGCCACAATGTTTAACTGATGGAATTCATGATCAGAAGCCTCTGGAGAGCAAGTGATGTTAACCATGAACCCTGTGAGATATTTGTTGTTTGGCAGTAATGGGAATGGAACTTAGTGCCTCCCAGCTTAGCAAGTACTCTACCACTGAGCCACACCCCCAGCCCCTCACTGGGGGATTCTAGGCAGGGGCTCTACCACTGAGCCACACCCCCAGCCCCTCACTAGGGGGTTCTAGGCAGGGGGTCTACCACTGAGCCACACCCCCAGCCCCTCACTGGGGGGTTCTAGGCAGGGGCTCTACCACTGAGTCACAACTCCAGCTCCTCACTGGGGGGTTCTAGGCAGGGGCTCTACCACTGAGCCACACCCCCAGCTCCTCACTGGGGGGTTCTAGGCAGGGGCTCTACCACTGAGCCACACCCCCAGCTCCTCACTGGGGGGTTCTAGGCAGGGGCTCTACCACTGAGCCATACCCCCAGCTCCTCACTGGGGGGTTCTAGGCAGGGGCTCTAACTCACTATAACTGAGCTCCATCTCCAACCCTCTTTTTTCTACTTTTTAAATTTTGAGACAGTGCCTCCAAGTTGTCCAGGCCAGCCTTTTCCTTGCAATCCTCCTGCCTCAGCTTCTGAAAGGATCGCCAGCCTGAAGCACCAGGCCCTACTCCCTTTTATAACTCCATTACCCAGCCCTTCACTGGCTCATGGTGTGTTCCACAAATATCTCCTAAGCTCGAGAAACACAAAGACTGCACAGCAGAAAAAAAGGAAGCAACTCCAGGCCTACCCATCGAAGCAAGGTCAAGGGGATGGATGAGCAGATGGGACGGAGGGAATGATGCTGGCGTTGGAGAGGAGGTCCTGGGGCCGCAGCTCCACACTCACCTGTAGACTAGAGAGTCATCCGCAGAGCTGTTGTACTGCACTTGGTACATGCGGATGCCGGGCACTGGCCTCTGAGCCGGCCAGCGGATGAGCACGGAGCTGGACGTGAGTTCGGCAGCCACGAGCCGTCGTTCAGTGGCTGAGTCGTTGGCACCAGGTCTGCCCGGTGTGGCGATGTCAGAAGAACCAGGCTCGGTGAGAGGTGGCGGGGCAGCAGGCGGGGGCGCCATCAGTGGCAGAGGTACCACACATACCTCCACCGGGGCCGTGGCTTCCCCCGCAGCATTGGAGGCTATGCAAGTGAAGGTGCCGCTGTCCCTCAAGGTGGTGATGGTCACATCCAGCGTTCCGTCCCCACGAACCCGGGTCCGGCTGGAGTTCCCCAGCAGTCGCCCATCAGGGGCCACCCAATGCACCACGGGCTCAGGGTCACCCACCGCCCGGCAGCGCAGACTGACAGCCTGGCCCTCCACCACCAGGGCCTTGCCTCCGGCCTGCCTCGTGATGAGCGGTGGCTCACATAGAAATTCCTCCTCCGGGATGGACCAGAAGTAGCGGTCAGTGAGATGCTCGGGCGTGGCGCATGTCTCCAAGTCATCCTCTCTGGTCAGACGCCGCAGCCAGAGCAGTTCACAGTTGCAGTGCAGCGGGTTGCCACCGAAGCTGACGGTCAGTGGGGTGGGTGGCTTGGGCCCACCGCCCTGGGACCTCAGGAAGAGCCCATCGGGGGGCAGTTTGTGCAGACGGTTAGAGGTCATGTCCAAGCGCACGAGTTTGTGCAGCTGCACAAAGGTGCCCTCCGCAATGTGATCAATGAGATTGTGGTCCAGCGTGAGGGTGTTCAAGTTCACCATCTGACCCACCGCCTCCCACGGCAGTGCCTCCAGGTTGTTGTAGGACAGATCCAGGTCCTCCACGGTGGACAGGAAGGCGTCGAAAGCTGCCGACTCCACCTTACGGATCTGATTGTTGCCGAGGATCAAGTGGCGGAGGTTACCCAAGCCCCGGAGCTGGTCCCCGCGCACCTCTGCCAGGCGGTTACTGTCGAGGTGCAGGGCCCGGAGAGCACGGAGGTCAGCAAAGGCGCCGGCTGCCACCTGACCGATGGTGTTGCGAGACAGGGTGAGGTGGACCAGGCTGGTCATGTTGGCGAAGTCTCGACGGCGCACAGCCGCAATGAAGTTGTCGGTGAGCCGCAGCTCTACCACGCGCCTGTCGATGGCGGGCGGCACAAAGAGCAGGCCGGTCTTGGCACACAGCATGGTCAGTGTAGGTGCCACGTTCTGGCAGATGCAGCGACCGGGGCAGGGCTGGCCGCGAGATGCCCCTGCCCAGAGCAGCAGCAGAAAGGGGAGAGCAGCAGGTGGTGGCGAGAAAAGCCCAGAGGAGAAGGGGCCTGGAGCCATGGTGCAGGGGGGAGGCAGGAGAAGCAGGAGGTGAGACCTGGAGGGGAAAAGATAGTCAAGCAGGATACCTGGACCTGGCTTGGTCACCACCCTTAAACCCCTGGGAAGTGCTGGTGAACGTCAAACTGTATCCTTTAACTCCCAATGAATAGTTCTGGACAACAGACTTCAAAGCAGCTGGTAAAATGGCCAACCTTTTCTTTCTTTCTTTCTTTCTTTCTTTCTTTCTTTCTTTCTTTCTTTCTTTCTTTCGTTCTTTCGTTCTTTCTTTCTTTCTTTCTTTCTTTCTTTCTTTCTTTCTTTCTTCTCTAGACAGGGTCTTACTAGGTAGCCTCAGCTGGTCTGAACTCGCTTTGTAGGTCAGGCTGGCCTCACACAGATCAGCCTGCCTCTGCCTCTCAAGAGCTAGGATTAAAGGTGTGCGCCGCCACCTGGCCTTTCTTTTTCCTAGACAAAGTATCACTGTATCCCAGGTTGGCTTTGAATTCATGATCCTCCTGTGTCTGCCTTCTAAGTGGTAGGATTACTGATCTGGACCAAAACACCCAGATCTGATTACAGAATTTCCCATAGTAATTGACAAATCACCTTTGTGTTACTCCGAAGTCTTCTTCCCCCGACCTCTGTCAGGGCTCTAGGAGATCCCCAACTGCCCATGACCTCCCAGCCCACCAGATAGTCTGAAATCACTGTTGGCTGAAATTCAGGAACAAGGATGTCAAACACACACTCTTAGTTCAAATTCCAGCTGTGACACTTACTAGCTGTGAGACCTCGGGCACGTGTCTGAACCTCTCTGAATCTCGGTTTCTTCATCTGTAAAACGGAGAGAAGGAGCAGGCTTTATGTTGGTGAGGATTATGTACACTCATGAGCACCGCTGTTAGAACAGCACCTGGCACGTACAATTTAACACATACTAAAAATTATTGCTGCAACATCACTGGGTGCCTAACGCATAACAAGCACAGAACTGTGTGCTATGCTAAGAGTGGGTGCTTTCATTTTAAATATTACTATTGTGTATGTGTGGCAGGGTCAGAGGACAACTTTCTGGAACTGGTTCCTTCATTCCACTTTCATGTGGCTTCCGGGAATCGAACTTAGGTTGCTAGAATTGTGCAGCAAGCTCCTTCACCCGATGAGCCATCTTGCTGGCCTAGAAGTGCTTTAAAATCAACCACATTCGAGTACAAATTCCAGTTCTCTCGTTTACTAACTCTAGGAGACCACAGTAATGATTCGCATACCTAAGCCATAATTTCTTTATTTTTCTCCCTTTTTAAAATTTTTGTTGTTATTTTTCACTTGTTTGTTTGTGACATGGTGGTGTTATTATGTCGCCCAGGTTGTTTAAGTCACAAATCTCCCCAATAGCAAGTTTTGCTGTTGTTATTGAGACAAGGTCTCACTAAGTAGACCAGGCTGGCCTTGAATTCAGAAATCCACCTGCCTCTGCCTCCCAAGTCCTGGGATTAAGGGTGTGTCCACCACATCTATCTTGTTCTTTAAGACAGGATAGTATGTAGTGCGTACTGTTCCAGAACCTGCTACACAGTTGAGGCTAGCCTTGAAACCTTGATCCTCCTCCTTCAGCCTTCCAAGTACTGGGATCACAGGTGCGTGCTACCACACCCGGACAGGCCAAAATTTCTTGACTTTGTATGCTAAGACAATAACATCTTCACACTGAGTTTATGCATGGGAACCACTGAGTACCCAACACACAGTAAGCACTCAATGAATGTTAAGTCCTCCACCTAAGTTGGTGGAAAACAAACAAAAAAGGCAAAAACAAACAAACAAACAAAAAAACGGAAAAGGTGGGAAGAGTTGAGGAAAAAGCATCAGAGTTTCCCATCCCAGTCTGGGGAAGTCCTCCTCTGAGTATGGTTTCTTTCTAGGTTCAGCTGCGCTCCTGAGCGGGCGTGACGGGTACCAACAGTAGGTACACAGGAGGCCCATACATGCCTACAGGCGCATGCGTATGCACACACACACACTATGCCTCTGCTCCAGGCAAAACCTTCCGGCAGGGATTCCCCCTCCAGCAGCTGCAACCCACGACATGTCAGCTCCCATCACAACACAGGGTGGGCGGTAGAGGGGGGTAAAGAGGAAAGGATGGGAAGGGGGCGTCCTTGAAGCTATTTTCACCCCTCCCTGCCCTGTGCCCCAGCCCCTGCTGACCAACCTCCCAGGAATCTATGTGGGGTGGTGGCCATGTGTGACCTTGATCTTCTTGCCCAGGAGAAGAAGATTGGGACCAAGAAAGCTGGAGAAAGGCTGAGAGAGAGAATCAGAAGGAAGCAAGTGGGGAGAGATGGACTGAAAGACAGCAGGGCAAAAAGAGAAAATAGCCTCCCAAGGCGGTGAAGTAGGTTCTGGTATGGCTCAGCAGAACATGTGCCTGGAATCCCCCAATGAGGGCCTGGGGGCGGGGCTTGGTAGTAGAGCACCTGCCTAGAATCCAGCCATGAGGGCCTGGGGGCGTGGCTCAGTGGGGGCATGCTTGCCTAACATGCCAGGTACAGTGGCAGGCACCTGTAATCCCAGCATTCAAGAGGTTCAAAGTTGTAGGCCAGCCTGGGTTACATATGGAGACCCTGTCTCAAGAAACCAAGAGGAGATGAAAAGTCAGGTAACAGTGGAACAAAGGTTAAAAAAAAACAAAAAAAACAACCTGAGTGAAGAAGAAAATGCATCAAACAGACTGAGCCCGAGAGATGGATAGAAGAGGCGGGGGAGAGGAAAGAGCGTTAGAGAGACGAAATAGAGGAGGAGAGAAACAGGGATAGAAGGAGACGGAGATGGGCTGAAGAGACACTGAGCAGGGCTAGGGTAGCACAACTCTGCACACCCCATCTCCGTTCTGCCTTCCTCTCCCTCTGGTTCTGCACTGACTAGGAACCCAGGTCTGGAAGGTGGGCCTCTACTAGTAGGAGCCCTGCAGGACACCTGCTTGCTTTGGGTCTCTGGGGCCCAGAACCTATTCTATGAAACAAGCATGGGGTCTCTCCTTGCACAGGTGCAGCAGACTCATAGGCCAGACCGGTTACCCAAAGGCACCGGAGCACCTCGGGTTAGAATCCCATCCCTCCGCGAGGGTTCACACCCCAAGTCCTGGTTGTGTGTTGCTTCGATGAAACAACATCTCCCCCTGTGCCTCCCTGTGCTCATCTGTGACTATGATGACCTCTAGCTACCTCACAGGGCTTTGGAGAGGGCTCAGTAAGAATATTTTGTAACATGCTTAGCTTAGCTTCAGACTACATAAATGCTACATAAATGTTAGATGATACTAACACTGTGTATGTGTGTGTGTGTGAGTGAGATGCTGGGGATGGAACCCAGGGCCTTGTGCATGCTAAGCAAATGCGCTATAGCTAAGCCACACCCCCTCCTCCTGGCTAAGCCACACCCCCTCCTCCTTCACTAATGGACTCTGGGCAAGTGCTCCACAAGTGAGCTATTGCCCCCTCCTTCTTTTCTTCTCCTCCTCCTCCTCTTTATGAAATTGGGTCTCACTGAGTAGCCCAGGCTGGCACCAAACTCATAATTCTCCTGCCTCAGCCCACTGATTGCTTGGATGACAGGCCTGTATCACCATTGTGCAGGGGTTATTCCATGCCTAGAAACACTTGTGGATCCTTACTGATAAAATGGGGCCCCACTTTCGTGACCACCTATCTTGAGAGATGTCATATCTTGACATATGGGGCCCCTCTGAGCCTCCTGACCACCATGAAATGAACCCTTGCCCAACTACAATGCTCACAGGCTTATCTCTGCTCTTCAGTGGGCATGGGCACCTGCCTCCCTGGACACTGTGGTTTTCTGTACCTGGGTACACTGGTAGAGCTCTGGCCTGGGCAGACAGTGTGCTATCACCCCAAGCTCTTCCCCAGCCCAAGGCACACCCCACATCCCTCATCCGGTCCATGGTACTATACTCACCTCTCTTCAAGGAGTCAGGGCCTGGGCCGGTACCTGCAAAAGAACAAAACCACAGTTAGCCTCTTCCAGCTTCTTTCTAGGCATCAAGGCCTACCTTGGAGACTATCTGAGCCAAGGAAATCCCTAGAGTGATCACTTTCTCAGGCTCCCTGCTACAGGATCTTCAGACTCCCAGAGGGACCCAAAAGTCATATCCAAACCTTAGGAGACTGGGCCTCAGGACTGTTCACCCTCCAAACCCCAGGAGTCCAGGATGTGAGCTTTGCCCTCTGGTGTCTCAGGAGCGCTGACCCTTAGCCCCTCCCCGACCTGCATCAGTTTCCTGGAGTATGGAATCTACCCACCCCTCTTAGCAGCCCTAGATTCCTAAATTCCCAGGCTTCTCTTTTTGGGACCCAAGAGCCTGGACCAGACATTTTATCCTTTAGAACTCAAGAGTTCTCAAATGGGCTCCCCAACTTCAAAGACATGAGTGGCATCCAGAGCGCAGAAGCATCAGGGGGTTCCTATCATGCCATCGTATCTCAATCCACATTAACATTGGTGAGCCCATGCCAATCCATGAGAGTCTCAATCCAAACTCTACAGGGGTACACCACCCCAGTCTGGGTGCCCTGCCCTGCAGAGTACTGACCCCAGGATATAGTCACATTTGTGTTCCAGGACCACAGACTATGCCTTGGCATGCTACATACAGTTCACACTCACTAGACCCAGAAGTAGAGTCAATTTGTGCCCAAGGCACAGGTGCATGTATCTTGTAGATACATGCCTAAACATACAGAACCTGGTCCCCAGAGACTAAAGTAGAAAAGGACTTCCAAGAGAGACACACACCCCTCAAGGTTGACATACCTGCATACATACATACACACACACACACACACACACACACACACACACAGGCTCTCCTTTGCACATTCACAGATGCACAGATACAGAGAGACCTGTGTGCCCCTTATCAGACAACCAGACACTTGCATCTATATAACCCTTGTCAATACACAGTGGTTCACACACACAAGACTCACCTGCACAATGAAAGATACATAGGTGCACACTCTTTCACACCCAAACACATTCATGCAACTTCACATATTCCCACCATGCAGTCATAGAGCAGACAGAACCCCAACAGACACATGCGGGTATAGCCGGAGCACACTTCACACGTGCACACAGAACCCTTAGCACGAACACACACTAAGCTGGGAGCTGGGAGCAAGCACACAGGCACTTTGGAGGCACTCTGAGAGGCTCACGCATCACAGACACACTCACGCCACAGTCCCAGGAGGAACTAGCACACTTGTAAATGCACACAAAATACCAAAGCACAGAGCACAGTCAACAGACCGACCAGCTTCACACTGTCACTGATCCCCATTCCTCATGGCCCTGCACTCTGCCCCACCTACTTCCCAGGCCAAACACATTCTAACACCCCTCCCAGTCCTTTTACAGCCTGCCCCAAAAAGAACCAAGTACAAGCCAGGGTCAAAGGTCATAGTTCAGCAGGTGGGACTTCGTAGGAATGGGAAGGGGCTGAGTTCCAAAGCCGGGTTCCCAAAAGATTCTGCCATCAGCAACCCCCAGAGTTTCCCCAGCCTTGCTATCAAGATATAGGCAACTGAGGCCCTATCTGCAGATACCCGGCAGGTGGGGGAGTTAGGGTGGCGTGGAGTGGGAAGGGCCAGGTCTTCATCCCCACCCTCCACTCTCCAACCCTCACCCCCCACCCCAGGGCCCATCTGTCCATCCCTCGGCCTCTCATCCCTCCATCTGTCCACCTCCCGGCCTCCCATCCCCCCTCCCCAACCAGCCACGGAGAAGAGGAGGAAGACATGGCCGTCTCCCCCAAGGATCACTGAGGGACCCCCCCCCCAGCTGACATGGACCGAGGGAGCAGCCAAGCAACCCCCCCCCATCCATACAGAGGCCTGGCCCCACTATGCGCTGAGCCTCAGCCCCCACCCCAGCAGGGTACCTGACACAGACACACAGACACACACACACACACAGACACACACACACACGCCCTCGGAGACATCCAACCCGCATACAACACAACACACACACACACACACACACACACACACACGGATACCCGAGTGAACACACCCGGCTCCGCAGCCCTTCCGATGGATATCCAACCCCGCCGGACACAGACCCCCAACACAGCCAGCCGCACGCGCGCACAGGCCCACTGGGAGCCCCGCACACCTGGGCGCGCAGCCCCCGCACACACCTGCACACAGCCCCTCGGACGGGCGCGCCACAGCCCCCCAGATCCGGCGCCCCGGAGTGTGTGGGACACACGCGCGCACACACGCACACATGCACACATGCACACGCACGGCTGACCGCGGCCCCGCACACGCCCGGATGGCCACACCGGCGGGGCGCCGGGCACACACAGGGCCGCGGGCGGGCGCACGCCGGGCCCCGCCGCAGCGCCGCGGACACACGGGCACGCTCGTCCCCGCGCCCCCGCCCGCCGCTTCCAAAGAGCCCCAGGGACCGCCGCGGGCCGCGCTCACCCAGCCCGGGGGAGGGGGCCCGGGGCCCGGCCCCGCCGCCGCCGCCGCCGCCGCCTCGCGCCGCGCCATGGTGGGGGGAGGGCTGGGGGAGGGGGCGCGGTGCCGCGGGGCCGCCTCCCGCCCGCCTCCCGCCTCCCGCCCGCCCTCCCGCGCGCCGCCGCGCTCCGCCCTCCGCGTCGCCGCCGCAAGGGGGGAGGGGGCGCCGGCCCTAGGTGGGGCGGCCACACGCACGCCCAGGTCGCTGCAGACCCCCTCTCCACTGCGGAGCGCCGGGGTCCAGCCTGGGCCCCGGCCCCACCCGTCCCTCCAGACCACGCCCCAGCGGCTACTTGGACACCACCACCCCCCCAACACACACACACACACCAGCTCTCTCCATCACATCCTCAGAGTACAGGTCTTACCTCCTTTGAAACCCCAAAACATGTTGGTGAGCCACCTGGGACCAGAAACTGTGTTCTCTGTTTCGTGACTTCAGATGGGGGTGGGAGGTGGTCACACCCTGTCAGGAAACCTAGACCATACACCTCTAATTCCAGAGGGACCTCAGATCATATCACAGCATCCCGGGGGATCCAGACCTCACCCTACACCCAGTCATCCTAAATCATACCCAACACTCAGACCACACCCCAGAATCCATGGTGGACTCAGACTATTTGTCAGTGTCCAGAAAGAGCACACCATAGCTTGATCCATTGGGGAACCCTGGGGAAGCAGACCATGTTTCACAGCCATCCAGAGCAATGGGCCTAACCCCAACCATGCCCTTCCTCCATCAAGGCCTTGATTTCCCGCCCACAGGAGGAACTGCAGATCATGGCTCATGTCTAACCCCAAACATCTCTTCTGCTCATCGAAGACCCTTAAATGCTTCTCATTTCCCCAACTATACCTCAGGTCATCGTCCAGCACCCTTGGGAACCTTGGAACTTTCTGTTCCTTTCAGGGCAACCCTTGGTTTACCTTTCCCCATTTGCCACAGATTCTTTCCCACCCACCCCCAGCAATCAGTCCTGCTGCCTTCAGCTCCTGTAGCCTCTGTGACTCCCGTGGATCCCAGAATACCTTGCTTCTTCCTTATTTGGACCCTTAGTGTCTGACTCCCACCCCAGAGCTGGCCTGCCCGTCCTTTCCTCAGAGCCCACTGGGTACCTCAGGCCATGTTGCATCTCTTTCTGAGATACACCACAGGACCCCCAAACTCAGCAAAGCCTTCCTCAAGATCTTATTGCAGCCTGTGTCTCAAACACTTCCCACTAGGGACCCCCCCCATGTGGAAATCCTCCCCCAAGCTCCATAAATCCTCCCTAGGCACAACCCCAGAGCCAACTCACCACTGCAGATCTCCTCTTTGGTGAAGGATGGACCAACTCAAAACCAAGAGGAGCCCCAAGGGATGCTCCTAATCTCCCCTCTCTAGTCTCCACCTGTCCACACCCTCCAGACACCATCCCCACCCCACCTTCTAGCTAGAGCAAGGGGGTACAGGGTTGAGACAGAAGCAGAAAGAGGGACTAGGGAGATCATTCAGTCTGTGAAGCCTTTGGGGTGCTGTACAGGGGCATGATGGGGTTCCTGGAACCCAAACTCTGTGGAGGTTGAGAGAGACAGATCCCTGGAGGATTTTTGGGCCACCCAGTGTAGCCTAACCTGCCAGCCCTAGGTCCAGTGAGAGAATCTGTCTCACAAACAAAGTAAACCCGTGCTGGAGAGATGGCTCATCTGTTAAAAACACTGGCTTCTCTTCCAAAGAGAATTCCCAGCACCTACATGGCAGCTCATGGTCTCTGTAACTCCAATTCCCAGGGATCCAGCGCCCTCTTTTGACCTCCGCAGGCACCAGATATGCAAGTGGCGCACAGACATTACACCCATACACAGACAACATTTTTTTTATTTGTGCTGGCATTAAAGATGTGCACCATTGCCATGCATATAATTTTTTAAAATTAAAAAAAAAAGATGGACCACTCCTGAGAAAGAACACCTGAGGTTGACCTCTGGCACACACACACACACACACACACACACACACACACACACACCACAATAAGGAAGTAGGAGAATAATGGCAGCAAATGTGAACATAGATGTAGCAATACTGTAGGCAGCAACGGTTTGGGGGCCTTCAGGTAAGGAAGTGCTCCCATGACTATGCCCATTTTACAGATGAGAATCATTGAGGCAGAGAGGGGTTTAGTCCCTTGCCCAGGGTCACACAGGTAGGTAATAAGTGGCAGCATAGCATAAAAAATGAAGGGGAAAGAGGTGAAGTCAGGCCTGGGCTGGAGGTGAGGGGGAAGAGGGGAAAGTAATGGAGACAAACAATGGACAAATGAAGAGCCTTCGAAGCAGGCAGAGGTAGTGGAACACCGAAAGTACACAGTGCAGTTGTCTAACTGGAGCCCTAGTTCCTGAACAGACCTACCAATACAACTGATGACCAAGCCCATAATTCTTCACCTAGGCTCTACCCCCAATTCTGGTCCTACCGGCTGCCTCTTAGGTGCCGCCTCAAAGCCTAAATCCCAGCTCTATATGATGGGCTGGCCCCAAATTTGCCATGTAAACCAAACTGGCCTTAAACCCAGAGAGATCCACCTGCCTCTGCCTCTCAGTGCTTGGACTAAAGGCCGGTGTTACCACGTCCAGCCTGAGACTCTAGATTCTTAGCATGGACTCGGAAGTAAATAATATTCATCATAGGCTCCGCCCACAAATATAAGCCCCACCTCTTCTGTCTAAGCCACACCCTCTGTCTTTGCCTTCCTACCCAAAGAATCCTAACTTTCAGCCTAGGCCTGGAGTCTTCATTCTGTGCTAAAATCCCTTCTGAGCTTCTCAAACATAAGCCCTGCCCATGTCCAAGAAGAGAAAGAAGTTGCCCTGGGAAAAACTAGCATGCAGATTTAAAACTTAAAAAGCTTAGGCTGGTGAGACGGCTCAGTACCCATCTCTGGCCAAGACTGAAGATCTGAGTTCGATCCCTGGAACCCACAAGGTGGAAAGAGCGAGCCAACTCCTGAAAGTTGTCCTATGGCTATCACGCATACGCGCATACACACACACACACACACACACACACACACACATGCATACAACTTAATAAAATACATCAATAAAACACCCACCCCCATTATACTGACTCTTCATTGGATAATCTGTTCTGGACCCTCTGATTGGTCCTTGCTTTCCAAATCTGCTCTTGATTGGGCAAGTCCCATACATGACCTTTTCTGACTGGATTTATTTACAGTGACAACCTATAAGCAAGTTAAACTCTGAAGGATAGGGTAGGGAGGAGGGAGAAGGGAAAGATGGCTGCTGAGACTCTTGCCTAAAACAGTGAGGTATGACCCTTGGACATGGAATAGTCTGTGGCTTCGGCTTCTGTGCCTCAGTTTCTTAAGAATTAAGCCGATGCCTGTATGGCTGCTACAAATCCTTGTTATGCATCGGAGGTTGTGAGTGTGTGACCTTGGACAAGTGTCATTTCCTCTCTAATCCTGGCAAGCCAGGGGTTCATTCACTGCATACCCCCTCTTGTCCCCAGACCTCTCCTTCCCACCATGATCAGAAGTGATGTGGTACTGTTGATCCCAGTACCTGGGAGGAAGGATCTCTGAGTTCGAGACCAGCCTGGTCTACAGAGTGAGTTCAGGACAGCCAGGGCTACACAGAGAAACCCTGTCTCAAAATTCCAAGAGGGAAAAAAAAAAAAGTAATGTGGGTGGAGTGGGGCCTCCAGCAGGAAGGAGACAAACTTGATCCAAAGCCCCCAGAACATGGATGGATAAAGGCATTTCTGCACAGCCCAGCATAGAGATATTCCATGCAGAACTTCTCCGTGGAGGGCTTGTCTTGACTGGAGACGAGGGGACAGGGATGGAAGGGGCAGAATGAGGTGAAGAATCTGACGGCTGGGAGGGAGAGGCAAGGTATGAATTCCCTTTTAGGCCCGCCCCTAGGAGCACCAGGGCTCGGGGGAGGGACGGCCCAGGCCCAAGGTCACTCTGTCATTGTTACCATGGCAACGGCCACCTCTCAACAGGGAACCTGGAGAGAGGTGGAGGGAGGGAGTTCCAGGGGCCCCCGGGTGTGAGGACTGAGAAAACATGGGAGACAGTGGGAGAAGGGACCGGGAAGTATGAGCCATCTCTGTCATGACTGCCCATCTCAGAGCCCTGTAAACCCTGAGTGCTCAGTCAATGTCCTTCAAAGAGAGACAGAGGTCCGAGGGAATCCAGTGCCCAGAGGTGCTGGAAAAAAAGAAAGAGAAAAGACAAGTGTGGGGGGAGCCTCCCTTTCCCTGACTCTTCAAGTCCTCTGGGGTTCACTGACAGTCCTGAATCTTCTTCACCTCCCATAGTCCTGGGTCTTCAGGCTTGTCCAACCTCTAAACCATCCATCTCCCAGCATCCTCCTGGTGCCAGATCTTTTGATTTTTTTTATTTTATTTATTTATTTATTTGTTTGTTTGTTTGTTTGTTTGTCTTTAACTTCTTCCTACCTGAGGGATCGGCTGAGAAACGTAGCATTTAGTGCCAGAAGATACCTTCTAGCCCCAGAGCGGGAGAAGAGGTGAGGAGAGGGGTACCAAACTCTCTTCTCAGGGGCCTTTTCCCCCTTAAGAGTGACCCCTTCACGGATTCGAACATTCCCCAAAATTCCTTAAAAGGACGCAGGCCACCCGTTTCCCATTCCATCCCAGGAAGCCCCATAGTCCCCTCCCGTGGTTTCTGAGAAACAGGTGTCTTTTCCTCCTGGGGCCAGCTTGGTTCCAGTAGAAACGTCCGCCCCCTGCTGGCCATAAGTTGGAACCGCGGGGACTGTCGGCCAACACCTACAAAGAGGTGCAGATACCGCATCAGAACCGAGTTAAGGATCACTAAGTTCCAGAATTTTTAATCTTTATTTAGATCTTGGATGTTCATTATCCTAGGAGTCTGGGTCTTCAGACATAAGGACTTCAAATCCCTGGCTCAATGGTCAACGAAAGAAAGCTAACTTTTCTTGAAGCCAGGCCTCGGTGAGGTCTTCTGTGGTGCGGATTTCAAACACCTGGGTAGAGAGGTGTCTCATTATGATCTAGTGCGGCTTCCTGACCCCTCAGACTCAAAAGTCCAGATCCCAGCCCTCCTCCTTCAAACCCAGGAGTCCAAGACCAGCCTTGCTCCTTCAGACCCAGGACAAGGCCCTGCTCTCTCAGACCCAGGAATCTGGAACCTAGCACCTGCCCCCCAGCCCCAGGGGCTCAGCCCCTGGCTCCCTCCCTCAGACCCCAGAGTTGCGCAGCCCCTCCAGAGCTGGGGCCCCTCTCGACCTTTGTAAGCTCCGCCGTCTGCACCAGCCTGTTTTTACTCCCCGCGTACATCATCTGTTGCTCAGGCTTGCAGCCTGCGTGGAAAAGAGGAGAATGGGTGTGGTTGGGAGCACAACACCCAGTCGTAAGGCTCTGATAGTCCTGAAGGCACAGTAGTTCAAGAAGGGTGGCAGGAGGACCCTGAGGCTATACTCGGAGGAGAATGGGTGTGGTTGGGAGCACAACACCCAGTCGGTAAGACTCTAATAGTAATGAACGCACAGTAGTTTGAGGAGGGTGGCAGGAGGACCCTGAGGCTGGCTATTCTAGATTTGTTTAGGAGCTTCAGGTTACAGTGAGGGTGTCTGGGAGAAGATTCAGGACCCTGGTAGGATTTCCTGATAACATGAACAAGAATGTTTGAGGGTTTTTTTTTTTTTTTTTTTTTTTTTTTTGGTTTTTCGAGACAGGGTTTCTCTGTGTAGCTTTGCGCCTTTCCTGGGACTCACTTGGTAGCCCAGGCTGGCCTCGAACTCACAGAGATCCGCCTGGCTCTGCCTCCCGAGTGCTGGGATTAAAGGCGTGCGCCACCACCGCCCGGCTTTTTTGGTTTTTTGAGATAGGGTTTCTCTATGTAGTTTTGGTGCCTGTCCTGGATCTCGCTCTGTAGACTGGGCAGGCCTTGAACTCACAGAGATCCGCCTGCCTCTGCCTCCCGAGTGCTAGGATTAAAGGCGTGAGCCACCACACGAGGCTATGTGTGAGCTCTTGATGAATCTAAGTACCTAACTCTACTTCACAGCTCCCACATACAGTGCACCCCCCCACACACACACACACGCAGTCACATGATTACACTTTTGTTTAGGGTCTCACTGTGTAGCCCAGGCTGGTGTTGAACTCACTGTGTAGACAAGACTGGCCTTGAATTCACAAAGATCTGCTGCCCCTGCCTCCTGAGTCCTGGGACTACGGGCTCGAGTCCCAGGCCTTGTTTGTTGTTCAGATAAGGCCTCCCTCTGCAGCCTAGGAACTCACAGTCATCCTTCAGGCCTCGGTGTCCCAAGTGCTGAGACTACAGGCAGGACACAGCCATGCCTGGCCGGTACTGTGTTTTAGAAGGGGGTTGTTGTGTGTGTGAAACAGGGTCTCTCTCTACGTAGCTCTGGCTGTCCTGGAACTCGCTATGTAGATCAGACTGGTCTCAAACTCACAGAGATCCGCCCGACTCTGCCTCCCGAGTGCTGGCATTGAAGGCGCGAACCAACATACCCCGCTACTATTATACCCTCCCAGTCATTTGTTTTGTTTTGGTGGTGCTGGGAATAGAACTCAGGGCTTGCAGCATGCTGGGCCCTACCAGCTCCCATATCCACACTTAGAGGCGCCTGAACCCACTCACAGACACCTCCATGGCCATACACGCACGCACGCACGCACGCGCGAACACCCCCCCACCCCCACTTACCCCACCCCCACACCCCCACCCACACTGCTTCTCAGAGTGGAAGACCCTCTCCTCAGGACAGTTAGAGCTGCATCTCACCCACAGGGCTGGAGAAGATGAAACACAGAGGGTAGGACACCCTGCCATCGGCATGCGAGTACTTGTAGCTGTAGACCACAAACCTACAGCAGAGAAAGGGAAGTCACGCTCAGCACCCAAGAAGCAGCCCAGTCGCTGTTCTTTGAGTTCATGTCCTGGAATCTGGAGCGGGTCATGGCAGCACACACCTGTAATCCCAGCATGTGGTATGTATGGGATACAGGAGGATCAGAAGTGCAGTTAACCTCAGCTACACAGGGTCTCGGGCCAGCCTGGACTCCATTAGCTCCTGTCTCAAATACTTAAAAAGTGTAATTTAATATTGAGCTCTCTCAGCCATGGGGATATCCACTTGGAGAGCAGACTGCCAGAGAGGTGCCCTGGAACATGCATGTGATGAGAGGCTGGTGCTGGGCCCCACTCCCCTATCCCAGCAATGGAACCTGAGTGCACAGCAGTCACAAGGAGATGCTGGGAGCTGGTGCCTGAAACAGGGGTGGCACAGGATGTGAACCAAGGTGCTAAGCGCCACTGTCCAATGGGTCAGATTTCACACAAAAGACAAACTCTAAGATAAAACTCAAAAGAACATCAGCATTGAACCTCCCAGGGGCCAGGCCCTGTTCTGGGCCCAGGGTCTTTGCAGTTGTCAAAAGTCCCTGAGCCTGGGAATGAGGTCCAAAACTAGAGAGACCAAAAAAGAACTGAGTCAAGATGAAAGATATGGACAGACCAGTTTGAGTCAGGCACAGTGGCACAGGCCTGTAATACCAGCACTCAGAAGGCTGAAACAGAAAACGGAAATCAGAGAGGACGTGGTGCACTTGGGAGAAAGCGGCAAGATCAGGAATTCAAAGCTGTGCTTGCCTATATACTGAGTTCAAGGCCAACCTGGGATACATGAGACCATGTTTCAAAGGAACACCAAGATGGGCTGGAGAGATGGCTCTGTGGTGGAGTCCTTTGTTTGTTCTTGCACAAAATGGAAGATGAGCTCCCAGGACCCATGTCAGGTGGCTCACATACACACATGCACATTAATAAATTCAATCTTTTTTTAAAGTGGGGAGTACTGGAGACATGTCTCAGCAGTTAAGAACAATTTTTGCTCTTGCAGAGGGTGGGTTCAGTTCCTAGCACCCACAAGGTAGCTCACAATGCTCTATAACTCCAGTTCCAGGGGATCCAAAGCCCTCTTCTGGCCTCTGAGAGCATGTAGTGCATAGACATACATGCATGCAAAACACCCATACACATAAATTTTAAAAAAAACAAACAACTTTTTTTCTGAAACAGGAGCTCACTATGTAGACCAGGCTGGCCCTGAACTCACAGAGATCCACCTGCTTCTGCCTCCCAAGCACTGAGATTAAAGGCATGTTTCACCAGACCTGACCTTAATTTTTTTTTTTTTTTTTTTTTTTTTTTTTTTTTTGGTTTTTCGAGACAGGGTTTCTCTGTGTAGCTTTGCGCCTTTCCTGGAACTCGCTTTGGAGACCAGGCTGGCCTCGAACTCACAGAGATCCGCCTGGCTCTGCCTCCCGAGTGCTGGGATTAAAGGCGTGCGCCACCACCGCCCGGCAATTTTTTTAATATTTAAAATGCCCTGCTGGTTTGTTTATCTTTTAAAAATTATTAGTGTAAGGACTGGAGAGCTGGCTCAGCAGTGAAGAGCACTGGCTGCTCTTGCAGAGGACCTGGGTTCCATTCCCAGCACCCACATGATGGCTCACAACTCTAGTTCCAGGAGATCCTATGATGTCTTCAGGCACATCATTGTTTCAAGACAAGATTTCTTGTCTTTAAACGCAGAGATCCTGAGCCCATAGACAGAACTGGAGCACAACAACCCCCCAATTTGTAGGTCTTTTGTTTGTTTGTTTGTTTGTTTTTCGAGACAGGGTTTCTCTGTGTAGCTTTGCGCCTTTTCTGGATCTTGCTTTGTAGCCCACGCTGGCTTCGAACTCACAGAGATCTGTTTGCCTCTGTCTCTCGAGTGCTGGGATTAAAGGCGTGTGCCACCACTGCCTGGCCAATTTGTAGGTCTTTTATCACCCCCTACCCATAATCCTCCATACCATTCCTTCCCCCAGGATACCTGGGCTGTCTCTCTGGCAACTCCGACCTAAGTTCCTCTGGGGAAATGTTCTGAAAGAGAGAGAGAACAAATGACCATCATTCACTAAATGAACACTTGAAATGTGTAGAGACATTGTTCTAAGAAGCACCTGTGGACTCGTTTTCTCAGGATCCTATGAAGAGGTCTTATTATGCCCACTCAACAGCTACAGAAACTGAGGCACAAAGATGTCAAGGGACTTGCCCCACATTGCACAAGACAGTAAATGCCAGAGTTCCGATTTCAATCAGTGTTCCCATGGTAACCACTCTACTATACTTCCTTTCAGGGGCGGCCTAAGGAAGCCCAGCTCCTCCTGGGCCATACCCTTCCCTGCCAAGCAGCCTCAACCCCAGAAAGGAGGAAGGAAGGCAGGCTGATGCGGACAGCAAGGCCACAAAATGGGAGTCTTATCCAGTTATACAGGGTTGCTGGTGGCTTTGGGCTACCTTATCTAGAACGAAAGCCCTAGTTGCTGGCGACTTTGTTATGTCAACTTGACACAAACTACAGACATCTGAGGGGAGAAAACCGCAATTGAGAAATTGCCTCAATTAGCCTGGCTGTAGGCAAGCCTGTAGAGCACTCTCTTAGTGTTATAGGAAGACTCAGCCCGCCGTGGGTGGGGCCATCCCTGGGCTGGTGGTCCTGGGTTCTATAAGAAAGCAGGCTGAGCAAGTCATGGGGAGCCAGCCAGTAAGCAGCTCCCCTCCACGGCCTCTACATCAGCTCCTGCCTCCAGTCAGGTTTGAGTTCCTGCCCTGACTTCCCGGTGAAACTGTAATTCAGGATATGTAAGCCAAATAACCCCTTTCTCCCCAGCTTATTTTTGGTCACGGTGTTTCATCACAGCAATAGTTAGCCCTAACCAACACTTGGCTTTTTTTTTTTCAAAGCAGGGGTAAAACTTGAATTCACTGTGTAGATCAGGCTGGCTTCAAACACACAAGAGAGATCTGTCTGTCTCTGCCTCTTGAGTTCTGGGATTAAAAGCCGGTGCCACCGCTCCCAACCTTTATTTGGCTTTTTGA
This sequence comes from Peromyscus californicus insignis, assembly GCF_007827085.1. Classification (NCBI taxonomy): domain Eukaryota; kingdom Metazoa; phylum Chordata; class Mammalia; order Rodentia; family Cricetidae; genus Peromyscus; species Peromyscus californicus. The sequence continues at coordinate 175,068,142 of NW_026294562.1, read as the reverse complement.
TACAGGGTCTCCTGTAGCCCAGGCGAGCCTCCAACTAACACTGTAGCCAAGGATGACCTTGACTCTTTTGTCCTCCTGTCTCCACCTCTAGAGCATTACAAGCATGTGCCACTGTCCCTTGTTTATGAGGTACCCAGGGAGCAGTCTACCAATTGTGTCCCCAGACCGCTCACTGTATTTGGGGGTCCCACATCCCGGCCCCTCACCTGGAATTCTTCCTCCAGCACCACCATCTGCCGGTCCTTGTCCACTTTCACTGGAGAGGGATAGAACACAGGTTACAGGGCCCTCCCATCCCAGGGGACACTAGCCCAGGCCTCCTTCCCGGTCCCCTGCCCCACCCTTCCGTAGGGCAGAGGTCACTGACTTATGATGGCTGCATTGTTGGTCTCTTTTCGGAAACGGAATTTCCTCAGCTTTTCCTTTAGCTCCGGGTCCACTTCACACACCACCAGGGAATCCGACTGCCAATGGGACAGGGAGGAGCTGAGCTGGCTGGGCCTCTAACCTGGCTCCTTTCCTGACTCAGTTTCCCCATAAACCAGTGAAGAATCTGAAGCTAGCCACGTGAGAGGACTGTGGCAAACACCTCAGTGGGCGCCAGTCAACGGGACACACAGCTTAGCTCTGGGTATACACAGAGGGCAGACACGGGAAGGGTATACACCTTCCCGGTAGGTACTCATGAATTATTCCAGAAGACCCAAAGATCTGCTTACTTGGGGCCAAACTTAAAACTACCACCTCTATGCCCTAGCTAGACCCTTTGCCTCAACTGGGTCCCTTCCTTCCCTGCCTGTGACCTTCATCCTCCAGCTGATCTTCATCCAGGTACCCTCCTTGCCCCAGTCCACCCTAAACCTCAGCCCCTTGCCCTTCCTTGCCACCCAGGCCCTCTGACCATGGCTTTTCTGTCTTCAGGCCTCCTCACAGTTCCGTTGTCTTCTAGGGGTGGAGACCCGGGCTGAGAGGGGCGGGCTGTGGCAGGGGGAAGCTTTCATCTAACACCACATCCTGTTTATGCCTGGTCTGGGACAACTGTCACCAAGGGCTCCTCCCCTTCCTTCCTTCTCTGCATCTGCCAGAACCTGTGAGGGCTTTGTGGTCACTGAGACAGAGGTTCGAATACTGCTCACTGTGTGGCCCTAGCTGAGGAAATCCATGTCTCTGATCTGGGGCTGCTGTGAAGAGAAAATAGCTCCAGCGAGCCCCCGGGTTCACACATGTGCCTAATAAAGAGTTAATAAGCCCAGCATGGTGGGATACACCTTTAATTCCTGCACTTAGCAGGCAGAAGCAGGTGGATCTTTGTGAGATCAAGGCCAGCCTGGTCAATATTGTGAGTTCCAGGAAAAGCAGGGCACAGAACACAGTCCAGGAATGGAGCCGTGGAGAATTCTAAGTGCTTACAGGAAAACTAGACAAGAATCTTGTGGCCTCAGTTTCTTCAAGACAGTTTTGTTTGGTTGATTGGTTTTTGTTTTTTTTTTTTTTTGAGTCGAGGTTTCTCTATGTAGCCCTCCCAGGCTGTCCTGGAGCTCGCTCTGTAGACCAGGCTGGCCTTAAACTCACAGAGATCCACCCGCTTCTGCCTCCCAAGTGCTGGGATTAAAGGTGTGCCAGAATTGTTCTTAGAAAGTGTTTTCATGTGCCTCCCAGGTGTAGGGGAATGGCGTGAGTTGATTACTCATTATTGCTTGCTGATGTTATTCAGTTATTACCTCTGTGGAAAAAATATGTTTTGGCCACATGTGGTTTGTCCTTGTGGCTTTCCTTGTGATTATATACAGCTTGAACTCATGAGAACTATACCCACGTGACCATGTTAACCTGCGGGGTGTAAATTGGCTGGGGCTCCGAATGAAGTGGGCTGTTGCACAAGACTTTAGCCCCCCCCCCCCCCCCCCCCCCCCCCCCCCCCCCCCCCGCCGCTTTTGAGACAGGGTTTCTCTGTGTAGTCCTGGCTGTCCTGAAACTTGCTTTGTAGACCAGGCTGGCCTTGAACTCAGAGATCCTCCTTCCTCTGCCTCCCTAGTGCTGGGATTGAAGGCGTGCGCCACCATGACTGGCTAAGTCTGCCTCTTTTTTTTTTTTTTTTTTATCAGCAAGGTCTCACAGCGTTTAGAGCGGTGGTGACAGGCTACATAGAGAGACCCTGTCTCAAAAATAAATCATGGTGGCATATAATGTATGGCATATATACAATGTAGCACTCAGGACTGCTGTGGGTGTGAGGCCAGCCTGGTTGACAATAGTGAACTCCAGGTTAGCCAGAGTTACACAGAGATCCTGCATATCAAAAGACCGAAACAGGGCCTGTGAGAGGGCTCAGCAGGTAAAGGCACTTGCTACAAAGCCTGAAGAACTGGGTTCAATCCCTGGGACCCACATGGGTAAGGAGAGAACTGATTCCCACAAATTATCCTCTGACCTCCACAAGTGGGATGTGGCATTCTCACATTTATACAAACATAAACAAATAAAATATGTTCTAAAAAAATACATTTAAAACCGAAAGAGTAGATACTAGCAGGGCATAGTGGTGCATGCCTGTAATCCCAGCACCTGGGAGGCAGAAGCAGGAGGATGGAGACTTGCAGGCCAGCCTGGGCTACACAGTTCAGCTTCCTGTCAAAAACAACAAAACAGATCCAGTCCTCTAATTCTAGCATTTGGAAGAGAGAGACAGGAGGTCAAGAGTTAAGGCCATCCTTGGCTAGATAGCAAGTTTGAGACCAGCCTGGACTAAAATGAACCCACCCTGGGCCTACATGAGATCCTATCTCAAAAAAGAAAAAAAGGAAAGAAAGAAAAAGAGAAAACAAAACAAAACATTTAGAAAACAAGGGGCACCAGAGATGATGGCTCACCGGCTAAGACCAGTTAAGAACACTGGCAGCCGGGCGGTGGGGGTGCACACCTTTAATCCCAGCACTTGGGAGGCTGAGGCAGGCAGGTCTCTGTGAGTTTGAGGCCAGCCTGAGTGAGTTCCAGGAAAGGCTCCAAAGCTACACAGAGAAACTCTGTCTTGAAAAACCAAAACCAAAACCAAACAAACAAAACAGCACTGGATGCTCTTGGAGAGGACCAGGGTTTGATTCCCAGCATCTACAGAATAGTTCATGATCATTCTGTAACTCCAGTTCCAGAGGATCCAACACCATTTTCAGACCTCTGTGGGTACCAGGCATACATGTTGTATACATGCATATATGCAGGCAAAACACTCATACAAACAAAATAAAATAAATCTTAAGAAAAAAAGGGGGCTGGAGAGATGGCTCAGTGGTTAAGAGTACTAACTGCTCTTCCAGAGGTCCTGAGTTCAATTCCTAGCAACTACATGGTGGCTCACAACCACCTGTAATGAGATCTGGTGCCCTCTTCTGGCCTGCAAGGACACATGCAGACAGAACACTATGTATAATAAATAAATAAATCTTTTAAAAAAAAAAAAAAAGAAAAAAAGGAACAACATACAAAAACTCTAGAAAATCTGATAAAATAAAGAAGTGTTGAGTGTAGCTCAGTGAAAGCATATGTTAGCGTGCACAAGGCCTGACTTTTTGTTCTCATGCTCGAGCACTTGTATACACACACACAGACACACAGACAGACACACACACACACACATATACACAAAGTACTCATATTGTTCCCTTTCCTTTCTTGAAATAAAATTCCTGTGTAATATGACCTACTTACATGCATAAATTTAAAAAAAATCAATCAATAAACCCAACTGTCCCATAAAGAAGAAATAAAAACAAGGTAATTTATGAGAAAATCATATATATTTTAGTGAAGAAATATAAGCAAGCAAAAAAAAAATTCCTAAATCCTTGCTGCACTTGGCTTTCTGTGCTGGCTCTCCTTTCTAACAACGGACAATCACTGGTCTCCACCTCCCTGCCAGGCTACCTCTACAGCTCTTCTCCAGCCCTTCCTATAATCTGCCCCGTCCCGATGGCTCTTCACCTGAGCCTCATGAAATGTTAGTTCTTCCATTTTAAAAAGGACCGACTGAGTCTCCAGCCATGTGTGATGGAACACATCTATAATCCCAACACTCAGGAGGCTGAGGCCCGAATATCAGCTGGCCAGTCAGGGGTATATAATAAGACACTGTCTCCAAAGACCAAAAATAAAGGGAGAAAGATCAATGGTTAAGAGCATTGGCTGCTCTTCCAGAGAACCCATGTCCCATTTCCAGAACGCACATGATGTCTAAGAATTGTCTGTAACTCCAGTTCCAGGGGATCCAATGCCCTCTTCTGGTATGCATGTGGCACACAGAAAAACATGCAGGCAAAAAACCCCACACACATACAATAAAAACTAGTCTATAAACAAACATTAAAAGTAATATGGCTGGTGCTGTAGCTCAGTTGGTAGAGTGCTTGCCTAGTATGCATGCTCTGGGCATCCCCAGCACCGTATAAACTCTGTGGAGTAGCTCATCTAGCACCCAAGAGGAGCAGGAAGGAGGATCTACAGTTTAAGGTCATTCTTAGCTAACTGGAGAGTTAAGAGGCCAATCTGGGCTGAGACCTGTCTCAAAAATAAATGGCTGGGTTTGGTGATGCTTGCCTTTAATCTAACTAAGTACCCAGGAGCCAAAGGCAGACGGATCTCTATGAATTTGAGGCCAGCCTGGTTTACATAGCTGAGTTCCAGGACAGCCAGGACTACACATTGAGACCCTGTCTCAAAACAAACAGGGTCATGGAGTTTGCTCAGCAGATTAAGGTGTTTGGTGCCCAGCCTGACCACGGAAGTTTGAACCCGCATGGTAAGGCAGAACTGATTCTTTTTTTTTTTTTGGTTTTTCGAGACAGGGTTTCTCTGTGTAGCTTTGCGCCTCTCCTGGAACTCACTTGGTAGCCCAGGCTGGCCTCGAACTCACAGAGATCCGCCTGGCTCTGCCTCCCAAGTGCTGGGATCAAAGGCGTGCGCCGCCGCCGCCGCCGCCGCCGCCGCCGCCGCCGCCGCCCGGCCAGAACTGATTCTTGTTCGTTGTTCTTTGACTGCCACTTGCATGCCATGGCAACCACATCTGCTGCTTATTTCCTTCCAAACTTGCCCAAAACAGTCATCTATACTTGATGTTTCCCAATTTTCTCTTAAACTCCATGCCACAATGCTAGCTTTTTATTTGTTTATTTGCTCATTTATTTATTTTCTGGACAGAGTTTCTCTGAGTAGCCCTCTGACTGTCCTGGAGCTCTGTAGACCAGGCTAGCCTCAAACTCAGAGATCCGCCTGCCTCGGGAATGCTGGGATTAAAAGCATGCACCACCACACCAGGCTCTTAAAATATTTAAAAATTTTTTATGTGTGTGAGTGTTTTGCCTGCATATGTCTGAGTGTCACTTGTATGTCTTGGGCCTGCAGAAGTCAAGGGGATGACAGATCCCCTGGAACTGAAATTACAGTTGTTAGTCTCCATATGGGTGCTGGGAATTGAAGCCAGGTCCTCTGGCAAAGCAGTCAATGCTCTTAATTGTTGAGCCATCTCTCCAGCCCCAGAAAAATAACTGTCTTAAAAGAAACCAAAGTTCCAGGTAAAAGGGGGGAGGGGCGGTTAGTCCACACTTTCAAGGAGAATTGCAACTAGTCTGGTGTTAAGAAAGAAGGTCTAAGCCAGTCAGGACTAGAATGAGATCCTAATTCAAAAAATCCAAACCAAAACAAGTAATAGATGGGGCTTGTGAAGTCCTCTGGCATGAAATGGCCTTTCCTCATCCTCTTCAGGTTTCTCTCTCTCTCCTCTCTATTTTTTGGGACAGGGTGTCATTATATAGACCAGGCTGGCTTCGAATTTACAGAGAAGCCCCTGTCTCTGCCTTTGTTGGGATTAAAGGCGCGCGCCACAACGCCCAGTTCTTCTACTTTCTTGCTTCCACTTCACAATCTTCATTTCTTTTCTCAAACCAAGTGTCCTCATTTTTCAGTTCCATCTGATCCTTGTCCCATTCATCCGTCCTAACCTCCCTGGAATCGGTCACCCACTCCCACAGCTTCAATTACCATCTCAAATGATCCTTAAATCCTGGTCTCCAGCCTGTTTGTCCCCGAGGTGGGGCAATGTTCTTGACTTCGCTGTTGGGCGTCCCACACTGGGCTTCTCCTCTGGACCCAGTCTCCCAGAGGGCTTTGTCCTGGACTTTTCTCTTCCGCCCTGTGGCCAGCCAGTGGCAAAAGGCTAGTTCAGAGAGCCACCTAGGTGTCCCTCCCATCTCCTCCCCTCCCCAGGGTCCCTCCCAGATGCAACCCCGCCCCAACTCCCCAGGTAGCTCCCTGGACTCCTCCGCGTCCCATTCTTTCCCATCCCTCCTTCTTGTGTAAGCCAGAGGCGTCGCTTCCAAACTTCCAATTCCCCAAGACCTCGCTGGTCTTGAATCTCTGCCACGTCCCCCTAATCACTTCAGCACAAGTGCAAACTCCCTCCAGTGGCCAAACATCTGGTCGCAGCTCACTTCCTACTACTCTCTGTCGTAAGCTAGACACTCCACCCTGACGGCATTTCTTGGAGTTCTCGGAACAAGCCACGTTGCTGTCATCCTTCTGGAGCGCCGGCCCCTTTCCAATCAGTTCACCCCGACGCAGGACAGTTTGTGGTCGGCTTAAGATCACGACAAAAGTAACCACAGCGCTCTCCATTTATTCACAGCCTCTTTTGTGCGCGGGGGTGGAGTGGAGGGTGGGTCTTATCTCTTTCCACCCTTAAAGGGTGGACCTCGCTCATCTGTGTCACTTTAAGCGCGGCCAATCGGCACCAGGAACCGGAATGCAGCATTGTCACCCCAAATGGCGAAGGCACTACAGGATACAGACCTTGGGCCGGGCGTGACCGAGGGGCGGGGAGGGGGGGGGCCTTGAACGCCAGAATGAGGAATTGTGACTCGGTTCGCTGCCGCTGAGTTAGACCGGCGCGAGGCTGCCTCCTGCGGGCCCGGAGGCCCAATCGCGGGCTCCGCCGGCCTGTTGCCCGGGGCAACGCGGCGCGCGCCCCTCCCCTTCCCGGCCCTCTGCCCTCCGCCCGGGGCCCGGCCATCTGCCCGTCACCCCCACGCCTGACCAATCGTAGTGAGAAGGGGGCGGGGCTCTCAGGCCGCGTTCCAGCCCCGTCGCTCCCTTCCCGGCCAGGACCCCGCCTTGCTTGCCGCACCCCGCCCACCCTTCAGGCTGCTCTCACCGCCAGTTGGCTGGCTTCGCCGTCCGTCAATCGGGTGTGAGCTAATGCTGGCGCGCAGGGGCCCTCCGGGGCGGGGCCAGGGGCGGTGACGCACGGCGCGGTGACGCAGCGCGACGGCGGCGGCGGCGGCGGCGGTGGTGGTGGTGGTCGGTGCGGGAGGAGGGAGGGGAGCTGTCGGGCCGGAGAGGGGGCGACGGCGGCGGCGGCGGCGGCGGCAGCGGCGGCGCGGGGGGCGGCGGCTGCCTGAGGAGGCGCGGGCGGCGGCGGCGGCGGCGGCGGAGGCCGAGGCGGTGAGTCTCGGGCAGGGCCGGGCCGGCGGGCGCGGGGCGGCGGCGGTCGAGGCGCGCGGCGCTCCCCTCAGGGCGACCCAGGCCGCGCGGCCGGCCCCGCCCCCTCAGGGACCCCGCGCCGCGGGCCGCGGCGGGCGGCGGGCGGCGGACTCGGGCCTCGGGAGGTCCCCGCAGTCAGCCCGCTTCTCCCCACCCGGGCCCCTTCCTCAGCTTCCCTCCCAAACGCTCACGCCCTGGGGATAGTCGAGGGGCCGGGCCCAAGGACCTCTGTCTTGACCCGGCACGCCTCTGCCTGGTCCTCCCGCACGGCCTCCAGCGGCCTCCCAGGAGACCACCCTCAGCTTTCAACTGCCTCCTCCGGGGACCTTCCCCATGGATCCCCGCCCTCTGGCCCCTGGTTGTCGTCCGTCCCCCCCCCATCTTCCTCCTGGGTCGCAACACATTTCTTGGCGGCTGCTCCTCGTCAGTCTCCGCAGCGTATTTATCTCCGGCATCTCCCTCAGAATCCACCCTGAAGCCCCCAAACCGCCCCCAGACCCCCCCCTCGGCATTTAGACCCCCCTCCATCCGCATCACATATTCCATCCATCTCCCTCAGACTTCCTCTTCACATACCCCAAGAATTTACCCTCTCACCCTTCCTCATTCTAGAAATCTTAGAGATTTTCACTCTTATCCCCCAAATCCTTCAGGATGCCCCTGGTGAACCCTACATCTGTCTTCCTTGAAAAGCTTACATATCCCAGAAAAGTCTTCTTCAGATACTACTGGAATGCTCATAGATTCCAGAACTCACCTGGAGGACCCCCTCCCCTCATTGCTTCCATCTCTCATATGTACTCCATTCCTTTTTCATACTTCTTGAACCCTTCTGTAGATTTCCAAAATCTGGCCCAGAGACCTCATATTCTGCAGATCTTCCCCACCTTGGAATGCTCTAGACTAGATCACCTCTATGTACCCCAACCATTTTCTCCTGAGGCCCCATGCCTGCTAATCTTGGAAGTCTCCAGAGAGCTTGTCTCATATTCCAAAAACCTCTTCCAAATCCCCTCCTAGATATCCCAAATCTTTCCCAATAACACACACCATATTTTAAAAATTGTGTAAAGACTCCAGAAAGTTCCCTCATAGCCTCTGTATTCTCTAGAACTCTTCTTGGATAACCTGAAAATCTGAGACTGCCCTCTTGTAGCCTTAGATAACTTTCTGAAGCTCCTCCTTACAACCCTGAAACACCCCTCTGAGATACAGCTTTCAGGATCCCCTAGCATCAGAAACCCCAATAACCCTGAAAAGGCCCTTAAAATACTTCTCAGAGACCCTGACATCCCTAGGACCTGCATCCCTAGGACCTTTGGAGTTATTTCTCAGACTGTATTACTAAAAGACTTTTCTAGCTATCTCTTCCCCAGAACCTACCCCCACCCCCCCATTCTCCATAACCATCTTTAGAAAGCCTTCCACACTTACCCAGTCATCCTTCAGTATAACTGAACACCCTGAATATTTTGTGGAAAACCTAATCTAATGCTACCAGGTCTTCCCTAGGAGGTTCCATGTTCTTTTTGACTTGAGGTTTTTCATTAACCCCTCCCCCATGTGGGGTGTGTATGTGTGTGTTTAGAGATCCCTTTGTCGTGACCTTTCTCAGAAGACCACTCCTTCCCCCCAAGACACTCTTTACAGAATTTTTTTCCCAAGCCCTGTGTCAGTAATCTCTAGCACTTTCTGGGAACCCTCCCTCAGTTTTCCTTTCTGACATCCCCAGTCTTATTTCAGGACTCTTACCTTCCCATTTTTTCTCTTACCTTCCCATTCTTTTTTTTTTTTTTTTTTTTTGGTTTTTCGAGACAGGGTTTCTCTGTATAGCTTTGCGCCTTTTCCTGGAACTCACTTGGTAGCCCAGGCTGGCCTCGAACTCACAGAGATCCGCCTGCCTCTGCCTCCCGAGTGCTGGGATACCTTCCCATTCTTATTCCTTTGAAATCATAGACCCCTTCTGGATTCTCAGCCTACTTCCCCTACTATTTCTTCAGAGGCCCCAGCGTCCTTCAGACTCCCTTTCCCAAGCTTCCTCTACTTTGGAAATCCCAGTGCTTGGAGACTCTGCTCTCAGATTGCCTTCCTTCCTTCCTTCCTTCCTTCCTTCCTTCCTTCTTCCTTCCTCCCCTTCCTTCCTTCTTTCCTTCTTTTTTTAGACCTGATCCTCATAGGTCTCTCCTTTCAGACATGGAAAGACTTTTAGCACCCACTTAGAGACTTCTTGAGAACTCTTTGCTTTCATCCCTTCCATTTTTGAAGACCCCTTACTGAAGCATTCCCTTCCCTTCTGTCAGTGGCTCTCAAAGTATGGTGAGACCTGCAGCAGCATTGGTTGGAAAATGCCAATTCTTGAGTCTTACTCAGACTTACTGAATCAGAAAACTTCGGAGCAGAGCCCAGCAATCTGAGTTTTTAACAAACAATCCTGTTGATTGCGATGTATGTTCAAGTTTGAGAACCACTGCTAAGAGGCTCTCTCTTTCTCTCTAAAAAGTCCTGAAAGAGCCCCAAAGATGTGCCTCTGTGCCCTGCTATGCATCCCCATTTTCCTGGGGATCTCCTGTGTGAAGTCCCTATCCTCCAGAAAGACTTCTTACCCACTTTGAAAGATCTTGGCTTCTTTACAAAGTTACCCCACCCTCTGAGTAATTACTTCAGATTCTGCCTTTGAATGATTCCCTTTCAGCTCTTCCTCAGCACTTTCTCCTTCTATCTGTTCCTCTGGCCCACCCTAGAGTCTTTGCTGCTTTTGCTTTAAATTGCTACCTCCTTGAACATACATGTCCCTCTCATCTCATTTCTCTCTCTCCAAGTGGGCAACTTCAGGTGTTCTGTTCTGTGTCTTAACTGCCTAGGGTCTTCTGTGCACTTCGTAGAGCACCAGTCACTTTTCTGCTTGTAATTTTTAATTCACTTACCCACTTACCCTCACCGGACAGGAAGCTAGAAGCACAGGCTTTATCTGAATGTGCCAGGTGACCCAGGGAATTAATGAGCATTATTGGAGAATGGGTAGCTCCAAGTTTCTCAGACCCCACTCTCCATGTCTGGTACACCTTACCTGCCCCTTTTTCCCTTTCATCACTCTGTTCAGTCCCTTGCCTATCCCCCTGCCCAGCGCTTCTGTTCATGGAACTTTTCTTGACACTGATTCTGAGCTATCCTATATTCTATTCTGGTGACCTACCTCTCCCCATCTTCTCATTCTCTAAGTTTCAGATCTCTATAGTACTCTGAACTTTTCCCAAGAGAATCCATTCCTTTTATAGGGCCAAGAAGAGGAAATAGAGAACCCAAGATAAACACCGTCTTTAGGGAGCTCACTGCCTAGTAGAGGGCTTGGGCAGGTGCACCACAAAGGACATGAAGTACAGATTATATGCTGTGGGGATTCAGCATCTGGAAGGACTTCATGGAAAAGGTATTTAGGTGAGGTAGTGTTCCATGGGAATCAGGACCACAATGAGGGGCTCCTAGGCAGGGGACACATTTTAAATACTTCATATGTCTGTTTTTATGGTGCTGGGAATTGAACTCAAGACCTGGGGCATGAAAGACAAGTGTTTAATGACTGAGCTACATCTGAAGCCTCAAGAAAGCGTCATCTTCTGTATGTGAGCAGAGTTAAAGGAAGGAAGCACTCTTTCATTTGCATGGTATTTTATAGCTGCACTGTAGTCATCCACAGATGTAACAGGGATTGCTGTTTACTGAATGCGTACTGTTTGCTAGGTACTGTTTAAGTGCTTTATCTGTGTAGTCTCATATACACGGGAACCTGAGGTAGATAAACTACTATTATCTTCATTTTACAAATGATGAAGTGAAGGACAGGTGAGACTCATAGAAGGTCTGTGGGCTCTGCCCGTCCCAAAATGATAGTGCCTTGGGCCAGAGAGTTGGATTTTCTGTTCAGATAGGGGTTGGGTGCGACCCTTATGTTTCCAGAAATGAAAAAAAAAAAATGACGGAGATAATGATATCTTATTTCATGGACTAAGTTAATGGGTGTAAAGTACTTAGAACAATGCCTTGCACACACTGAGTGCTGTGAGCAGAAAGTAGTTAATGTTAGCCAAGGCCCTAAAAGGTAGTAGAATCTTAGCACAAAGTAGTTTAAAAGGGAGATTTTGAGCTATAGCAGGGATGGAAGGGAGGTATGCAGGGGAGTGGGGTGAGGGTTAATTGGCTCTTGTTACTGAAAAAATCCAGACTGCTTATAGCTGCATCCAAAGGTTCAGATAATAATCCCAACCTTCACATTTCTGCACTGAGTTAGTAGCTTCTCCCTTAGCAGGTTTCTGCTTGTGGTGATAGATACTGCCCTCGGCAACCCCAGCTTTAAACTCTACCTCTTTAGCAGCTGCAGTGTGTGTGGGGGGGGGGGGGCTCTTGATAGTCCCAGTTTGTGGTGATAGATACTGCCCTCGGCAACCCCAGCTTTAAACTCTACCTCTTTAGCAGCTGCGGTGTGTGTGGGGGGCTCTTGATAGTCCCAGTTTGTGGTGATAGATACTGCCCTCGGCAACCCCAGCTTTAAACTCTACCTCTTTAGCAGCTGCGGTGTGTGTGGGGGGGGGGGGCTCTTGATAGTCCCAGTTTGTGGTGATAGATACTGCCCTCAGCAACCCCAGCTTTAAACTCTACCTCTTTAGCAGCTGCGGTGTGTGTGGGGGGGGGGGCTCTTGATAGTCCCAGTTTGTGGTGATAGATACTGCCCTCGGCAACCCCAGCTTTAAACTCTACCTCTTTAGCAGCTGCGGTGTGTGTGGGGGGGGGGGGCTCTTGATAGTCCCAGTTTGTGGTGATAGATACTGCCCTCGGCAACCCCAGCTTTAAACTCTACCTCTTTAGCAGCTGCGGTGTGTGTGGGGGGGGGGGGCTCTTGATAGTCCCAGTTTGTGGTGATAGATACTGCCCTCGGCAACCCCAGCTTTAAACTCTACCTCTTTAGCAGCTGCGGTGTGTGTGTGGGGGGGGGGGGGCTCTTGATAGTCCCAGTTTGTGGTGATAGATACTGCCCTCGGCAACCCCAGCTTTAAACTCTACCTCTTTAGCAGCTGCAGTGTGTGTGTGTGGGGGGGGGCTCTTGATAGTCCCAGTTTGTGGTGATAGATACTGCCCTCGGCAACCCCAGCTTTAAACTCTACCTCTTTAGCAGCTGCAGTGTGTGTGTGGGGGGGGGCTCTTGATAGTCCCAGTTTGAAACAGTTTCTCTCCCAGTAGGTACGAGACAGTTGATGGTAGAAGATACTTGGGTGTATTTGGGGTTCTGTACTCGGCAGCTGGGTCTCTTGCTGAACCAAATAGGATTATGATTCTATCCCATGAGCTTTATGTGTACTCGTCTCTACTCTGTCCCCACCCCCAGTAATTCCCTGCTCTGTGATCATTTGGATCCAAAGAAATCTAATGGCCAGTATGATCCTACAGACTTTGTTTCAGGATCACTAGAAGAGGCAGGAAGGAGATGAGTGACTTGGCTTGCTGGCTTTAGAACATAGAATGTAATAGTCCTGGGATTCAGTCCCTTCAACTTGGCTTTGGATTTCTAGGGCCAAGAACTTTGGAGAAATTTTGTTTTAGTGCAAACTTGTCAAATAGATTGTGATTGAAGGCAGTTCATAAAATAGCAATATATGAACTATGTAAAGAGTTTTTTTTGTTGGGGGGGGGGGCGGGGGAGACAGAGTTTCTCTGTGTAGCCCTGGAACATACTCTGTAGACCAGGCTGGCCTCAAACTCAGAGATCTTCCTGCCTCTGCCTCCCAAGTGCTGGGACTAAAGGTGTATATAACTACCACTCAGCAAACCAGAACTGTGCCAGTCTTAAATGTCCCTAACAGCGAGTGATCATTAAGTAATCCATGGAGGGAGATGTTTTGGGTATTTGAGATATAGCTAAGGGTGAAACAAAGACCTGAAACTCACGAAGTTCACATTCTGATGGGGGAGAGGAAATACTTCATTAAAAGAAATGTGAACCCCAGTGAGGTAGCTCGTTAGGTAAAATCACTTACTGTGCAAGTCTGGCAACCTGAGTTTGATTCCCAGAACCCATGTAAAGGTGGCAGGAGAGTGCTGACACCACAAGTTGTCTTCTGACTTCCACCTGCATGCCGTGGCACATGTGTGTTCACACACACACAAAACAACATTTTAAAAAGAAGTATGAGAGCCGGGCGGTGGTGGCGCACGCCTTTAATCCCAGCACTCGGGAGGCAGAGCCAGGCGGATCTCTGTGAGTTCGAGGCCAGCCTGGGCTACCAAGTGAGTCCCAGGAAAGGCGCAAAGCTACACAGAGAAACCCTGTCTCGAAAAACCAAAAAAAAAAAAAAAAGTATGAGTGTGATATGTACTGTGAAGGAAATGAACAAGTGTAAAGGTGGTCACTGTAGACAGAGTGGCCAGAAATGGCCTTGTTGAAGAGGTGACAATTGAGCCTCATAAGCAGGAAAGATGAGTGACACCGGTTGTGGGATGACCAGGAAGTGAGACATTCTAAACCTAGCATTGCTGCATGCAGAGGAAGAACTGTTGCACAGTGGAGAAATGTATCTCAGCTGTTTCTTGAGAGCCTGTTCTTTGTCAGATCCTATGGTGTAGCGGTGGATCATTCAACCACCACCTTCCCTTCCCCATGCCTCTTCTAGTCTAGGCATTGTGAGAATGGAAGGAGCTGGAGCCTTTGAAGAAGTGCCACCTGTGAAAGTATCAGACTCCTTTTGGGGAAAGTGAGGGAAATCGGGACAGGTCTGATCTGAGGTCTGATGGAGAGGATTGGGAACATTTATTTTATGTGTTTGTGAACATGTCTGGGCACACAAATGATAATGCACTCATGTGGAGGTCAGAGGACAACTTGTGGGGGTTCTTCCCTTTTACCATGTGTGTTTCAAGGGTCAAACTCAGGTTGTCAGGTTTGGTAGCAAGCATCTTAACCTGCTTAGCCATCTTGCTGGCACAGATAAGGACGTATGCAGCCGCCACTAGAAAAAAAAGATCTCGGGGCTGGAGAGAGATGGCTCAGCAGTTAAAGATCACTGACTGTTCTTCCAGAGGACCTGGTTTCAGTTCCTAGCACCCACATGACAGGTCACAACCATCTATAATTCTGGTTCCAGGGGATCTGACACCCTCTTCTGGCCTATTCAGCTATTGCTCACATGCAGGCAAAAACACACACACATAAATGAAAGTAATAAATCTTTAAGAAAAATAGAATCAAGCAGACAGTTCTGTTGCTGCCATGCTTGCTGTGCCCTTGTATGCTCAGTGAATTTGTTTTTTTGGGTTTTTTTTTCCTTTAAAATAAAAAACAAGCCAGGTGGGTGTAATGGTTTATGCCTGAAATCCCAACATTCCAGGGCTTGGGAGGCAGAGGCAGGAATTCATCATCATGAGTTCAGGGGCAGCATTGGCCTACATGAGTCCCAGGCTATCCAGGGCCAATAGTAAGACCATATCCATTCCACCCCACCCCCTGAAAAACTGCAATTGTGGGGGCACATTCCTGTCATCTCAGTACTCAGAAGGCAGGAAGATCTCCAGTTCTAAGCCAGCTCAGCTACATAGCAAGATCTTGGTTCTGGGGAAAAATAACTGCATCTTCAGGAGAGTAAAGAAACTGAGATGACAGAAGTCTGAGATGTCCACAGAGGTGACGATTTACTTACAGGAGGACAAGGGAATAGGGAACATTCTGTGGGAGGCAAATAGTCAAGAGATTTGGGGATAGGAAGAGGAATAGCAACTTCCTTTCTACTCCGTTTTTCCAGAGTCCCTGTGATGCACTTAGTGTCCAGTGGCCCTGCTTGACTTCTCTTTGTTTCCCCAGGACAATTCATTAACAGAAAAGGCTCTTTTTTTGCTGAGACTGTGGTATGCTTTTTGTGTGTACATGTTTTTTAAGTTTCTGAAAACAGTAGTTCTTACAATAGATACTTTGGATTCGTTTGTCTTTTGACACATTTTGGTTTGGTAACTAGCCTATTTGTTTATAAAATGTGTGTTCCTCAGAGGCCTAGGTCAAGAACTATAGAAGAGCTAGGAATGGGTGGGGAGGCAGATGGGACCTGGAGGTCTGCTGTTAAAGGATATCCCATAAGCCCAACTTCTGGGCTCCAATGGGGACTTCGGGAAGCTTCAGCATCTTTATTAAAAGCAAGAGGTCTGAAGGCATAGTGTTTGGGCCC
Organism: Peromyscus californicus insignis; assembly: GCF_007827085.1. Taxonomy (NCBI): domain Eukaryota; kingdom Metazoa; phylum Chordata; class Mammalia; order Rodentia; family Cricetidae; genus Peromyscus; species Peromyscus californicus. The sequence continues at coordinate 175,052,414 of NW_026294562.1, read as the reverse complement.
TGCAGATCCTACACAGTTGTGAGTAGTATCTTCCCTTCTGTCTAATTAATTTTTCCCATTTGTAAAAGGAGGCTATTCATGCTCATAAATATATGTGCCATTTATGTGTTATGTTTGTGTGTGTTGATAGGATTAAATCACAGATTTTTCACATGCTGGCCAAGCACTCCCTCCTCCCCCAAGCCTTACGTATATTTTTAAATTAGATCCCAAGCTTGAGAGGCTGAAGGAAGAAGAGCTCAAGTTCAAGGCCAGCTTGAGCTCCATAGAGAGACCCTGTCTCAAACAAACAACAAAAATAGATGTCTGGGGATCCAGGTGAACTCACCCGTGAAGAACTGTTAGCATAGGAACTCTGAGGCACAGGGTGTGATGCCGGAGAGGAAGTTGTTGGGCTAGCTGTCTTCCTATACATTGTTTCATCTCAGTCTTCTCACAGCTTCACTGAGGAAGAAGCTGAATTACTTGCCAAAAGTCATAGTAGCAAGTATCAGTGGGAGAACTAGGATTTGTGCCAGGTCACCTGACTACCCAGTTCTGTTTCTAAATGAAGAGAGCTGATTGAGTGCTTGTCCTGCCTGAGGACCTCTTCTCACTTTTGGGGGCCAGGGAAGAAGCCTGGGGGACAATTTCCCTGGAACCTCTCAGCTGTTTGTTTGGTTCCAGTTTTCATCTCTGGGGTCGGTAGGTGCTTCCCAAGAAAGTTACATGTTCTAAATCTGGCCAGATGCCAGCAGTGTTGCTGGGTATCTAGAGACTTGCTATGTAGTAGGCCCTCTCTCCTGGCTTTCCTCAAAAGTAGGGAGAGTCAGGTTTGGCCATGTGAACACAGAGGAACCAGAGCAGCAGTTGAACACAGTTTTGTATTTAAGTAGCCAAGACTGTTTGAAGTAGTAAAAATCCAGTTTAAACAGGCTTAAGAAGTATATTTATTGGCTTCTGGAACTGAAAAATCTAATTCAGTAAGGAGGCTTCAGGCTCTGTGACCTAGGTCTTCTCCCCTCACCTCTTGAGGATGCTCTGTCCATGTTGGCTTCATTCAGAAGGGGGGGTCAGCTGTAAGGTGGCAGAGGTAATAACTAATAACCTAGAGCTTCTTTCCTCAGTAGTTACATTGTAATTTCCAGGAGAACTTATTCATGCTCTATCCCATGTCTACTTCTACAGCCAAGAAAGATGGTTGATTGTTCAAGGGAAACTCATTGTTAGAACCAGAAGATGGAATGGCTATTTGACAGATGAACCCATCATAGTAAGATGGATGCTACTGCCATGAGGTGCCATGGGAGAGTTGATGCTGATGCCTTATCCAGGTGCTGTCTCACTACAAGCAAGCAGCTGGGTTAGAGGGGCCAGGGCCCTCTGCCCTTAGTTAAAGGGGGCCATCCATTTATTCTCGAAAGTTACTGTCTGCATTGAACACTCAGCATCCTTCTGCCCTGAAGATAGATCACTTTTTTTCTTTTTTCTTCTATCTCTGCGTTCGTGTGTGCCATGGCAGGAATTACGAGATCTGAGAACAACCTTGAATATTGGTCCTTGCCCTCTACCTTGTTTAGAAAGGGTTGCCTCTTGTTCATCATTGGATATAACTGGCATTTGAGCTTCTGGGAATTCTCCTGTCTCCACTTCTCACCCCACTTTCAGAGCACTAGGATTACAGACAGGGATTATTACTTCTGACTTTACCTGGATTCTAGCAATCTGAACTCAAATCCTCAAGCTTGTATGGCAAGTGCCTTACCCCCTGAGCTATCTCCCTAGCCCAAGATCACTACTTGTAGGTTGTTCTTTTGAGATAGAATCTAGAGACTTGCTATGTAGTAGGCCCTCTCTCCTGGCTTTCCTCAAAAGTATGTAGCTCTGACTGGCCTCAAACTTGCTGTGTAGCCCTAGTTGGCTATAATTCATGGCAGTTCTCTTGTCATTCTTTTCCAATTTTTTTTTTTCCAAGACAGGGTTTCTCTGTATAGTTTTAGTGCCTGTCCTGTATCTCATTCTGTACCCAGGCTGGCCTCGAATTCAGAGATCCACCTGACTCTGCCTCCCAAGTACTGGGATTAAAGGTGTGTGTGCCACCACCGCCCAGCCCTGGGCTCCAATTTTTTTAAAAGATTCATGTGTAAGAGTGTTTTGCCTGCTTGTATGCATGTGTACCACATGCACAAGTATTTAAGTATTTGCAGAGACCAAAATGGGGCATTGGATTCCCTGGAACTGGAGTTATAGATGGTTGTGAGCTACTGTGTGGGTGATGGGAACCAAACCTGAGTCTTCTACAAAAGAAGCAAGTACTCTTAACTACTGAGCAATCTCTTCAGCCCCATTAGAAATGACTTATTTTTATTTCGTTTTATTTTTGAGGCAGAATCTGACTCTGTAGCCCTGGCTGACCTACATCTTGCTACATAGATCAGGCTGGTCTCTAATTCACAGGATATTTTAAAACAAAACTTTTTTGGGTTATATGTTACTTAGCATGTGTGTTTGTGTGTGTACAAGCACATGTGCCATGGTGTGTGTGTGTGTGTGTGTGTAGGTCAGAAAGAAAACTTGGACTTGTTTCCATCATGTGGGTTCTGAGGATAAAACACAGGTCTTTGGGTTTAGCTAAGGGATGATTTTCCACAGTTTGGTCTTATGGGTGGATTTGTGGAAGCCCTGGTGCCCAATGCAGACCATCAGAGCCCCATTCCATCACTGTGTCCTTCCCACCAGTTCTGTCCCTTGAGCATCTGGGTGGCTTGAAGATACAAATTACAGAGGCCATGGGGTTGGGGTGTGTGTTTTGTCAGCTTCTGGTCTATTTCCAGTTTGTTTCAAGGACCACAGCCGTGGGGTTTGTGGTTTTGTTGTGCTGTGTAGTAAGTAGTTCACAGTTGCTGTTTTAATGTGAATTAGTTTCCAACATTTAAAAATAGGGATTTTTTTTTCAAAGCCAGATTTCCTGCTGTTCTGTTATTAAAAAAAAAAAAAAAAAAAAAAAAACTGAAGACCTGATAATATGAGTCTATTCCCACATGGTACCAGTTGATTAGAGTGGAGTAGTGTATTCTGCCTTTAAACAGGCTGTGTACTTTGTAGCTCACTGTAGTCCCCAGTGGCCAGCTCTGTTCAAAGCTTAGCCTGGTGAGCATCACATTTGAGACCTCATTCCGTCCCAAAGCTTTGCTGGAAGAACCTAGATTGATGTTTAGTCAGCAGTCATTGGGGATATAGCCTTGTTGCTTAGGGAAAGTAACAGCCCAGTAAAAAATTTGATGGGTAGAAATGTGCAGTTTTTGCCTGAGAATTTGGTCATCTTTTTGCTGTAAATGCTTTTGGCATATCAAACCTCCCATCACAAATGTTCCACCGAAACAACAGTAACATGGTCTAGTATCGAATGAGCTGTCAACCAGTGGAGGAATGATTTGCTCCTACTCCCGAGAGATGTCCACCCAGCCTCTGCTTGACCACTTCCAACAGCCAGGCACTTATTACCTCCTCACATGGTGGCTAGCTCCATCCTTGAACAGATCCATTATATAGAAAGTCTTTCTTGTGTTGAAGCATCTGGTGCCTTCTTGGGACCTGAAGCCACACATGTTGGAGCAAGGAGGGCAAGTACTGCTTCTAGGCACAGAGCTTCCACTCACTCACCCTGCATCCAGGGCAGCACAGTGCTTTCTTGCTGTGAGTGAGTAGAAAGAAGCCTCAATTCTGGGGGAAAAATTTTATTTTTATTTTTATATTTTTGGTTTCTTTCAAGATAGGTGTTCTCTGTGTAGTCCTAGCTGTTATGGAACTTGGTATATAGACCAGGCTGGCCTTGAATTCAGAAATCCACCTGCCTTTGCCGCCGGAATACTGGAATTAAAGGCTGAAAATTGTTTTTTAAAATGTCAAAAAATAGTGTGTATTCATTTGTATCTAATGAAATGGTATAAAATTTAGAGTATTAAGGCCAGCCTGGGTTACAGAGTGAGTTCCAGGATAGGCTCCAAAGTTACACAGAGAAACCTTGTCTCGAAAACAACAACAGCAACAAAAAATTTAGAGTATTAGTAATTCCCCTGTCCCTCCAAAGTAACCCTTCTCAACAGCCTAGAGTTTGACCTTTTACACGTGAAACACTAGTGGTGCATTATATGTGGTTCTGTATAGCTTTCTCTACAAGATCTCCCTTGGTATCTTGAGTTGACCTGGAATGCATAGCTTCATTCTCCTGCCATAGCTTCCTGGAGGCTAGGATTACAGCCAGCCACCTCTCATCTCATGAGAGCATAACATCTGCCTCAGTTTCTTAGTTATACTTTATTGATAGATATTCCCGATAACCAGGTACGGTGATACACGCCTGTAATCTCAGCACTCAAGAGTCTAAAGCAAGGAAGATTGTGAGTCAGACTTGCCTGGGCCACATAAACAAGACCCTTTATCTTTGGCTGGAGAGATGGCTCAGTGGGTAAGAGTGCATACTACACTTTGAGAGGACTTGAGGTGGCATACAGCCTCCGGCTTCAGGAACTGAAGCCTTTGGCCACTTCAGGTACCTACATGTGTATGCAGTGTGCACATGTGCACAAGTGCTTGCATGCAAGCAACTGCTATGTGTTCACACACGTACACATGTGCATGCACAAGTTAAAAGAAATCAGGCAGAAGATAACAAGGCAGGCTTTTGTTTGTCTGGTTTGGTTTTTTTGAGACAAAGTTTCTCTGTGTGGCTTTGCGCCTTTCCTGGAACTCACTCTGTAGCTCAGGCTGGCCTTGAACTCACAGAGATCTGCCTGGCTCTGCCTCCCAAGTAAGTGCTGGGATTAAAGGCCTGCGCCACAACCGCCCGTCTAAAGGCAGGCTTTTGTATTTGTTTTTAAAAATTCTGTCTTGATCCCACCCCACCCCAGTGTTTTGGGTTTTGTCTTGTTTTGCTTTGAGACAGAGCCTCACTATGTAGTTAGTCCTGGATGTCCTGGAACTTGATATATAGACAGGCTGGCTTCAAACTTAGAGATCCACCTGTTTCTGCTTCCTTGGTGCTGAAATTAAAGGCATATGTTACCACAGCTGTCTGGTTTTGTTTTTAAAGTACACTCTGAACCAGCAAGATGACTCAGTGGGTAAAGGCACTTGCCACCAAGCTCAATTTCCTGGGACCCACATGATCAAAAGGGAGAACCAACTCCCACAAATTGTCCTCTGACCTCCACATGTGCGCTTGGCACGTGCATATACAGGCATTTACACACAAATAAAATGTAGTGATTTAAAAAAAAAAAAAAAAAAAAGCCGGGCGGTGGTGGCGCACGCCTTTAATCCCAGCACTCGGGAGGCAGAGCCAGGCAGATCTCTGTGAGTTCGAGGCCAGCCTGGGCTACCAAGTGAGTTCCAGGAAAGGTGCAAAGCTACACAGAGAAACCCTGTCTCGAAAAACCAAAAAAAAAAAAAAAATGAATAAAATACTGTTTTAGGCTCAGGCTGACTGCATAGCCTGCATTTTGGTGAGAAGAAAAATCAACATAAGGCAGTATTTCATAGTGTTATAAAAAAAATGAGAGCACTAATACAATTGAGTGGCTGTGGAAAAGTGTCAGCGAGACTGCCTCTGAGGAAGTGATACTGTACTGAGACCCAAGTAAGTCAGGAGCTAGCCTCTGAGGGAAGGGGAGACCAGTGAACAAGAAGGAACTTGATATGTCATGAAGTTGGAGAGACAATAGGAGTCATGCAGGGTACTTTTGGCCAAGGTAAATTTGGATTTATTTAGATTATTTAAGTGTAATTGGAAATCATTGGAGACTTTAAACCAAGAGGTGACTTGTGATTTTGCCTTTAAAACAATTGGTGGGAGACCTGTGTAACTTGGAGCAAGTTCGCTTTCTTTCATCTTTCTCCCCACTGCTTCCATTAAAAAGAACTGAGAGCTATACTCATTTGTTCTCCTTTGATATCCAATAGGGATTCTTCAAGGCAACCCAGCCATATCCAGCTATCCCCAACAGGGCTGTGTAAGGTCAGAATAATGGGGCCATGCCCTAAAGCCTGGGCCCTGCAGGTTCTGTACACCCTAGGTCTGTGTATAGAATTCTTGGTTCTTGGGCAGCCCTGGGGGAATGGAACTCAGGGCACTTGTTGCAAGAGACAGATGGGGAAATGTTGAATGGATACTTTAAGCCCCAAATACTTGAGAAAGGCCTCAGAGGAGTGTCTAAAAATGAGCCAGCCAGAAAACTAGACCTGCTGTTTGCCCACTTCAGTTTCTGTGTAGTCTTTGCTTAAGAGGAATTTGGACGTTTTCTTGTTTGAGTGTCTCTCTCTCGCTCTCTCTCTCTCTCCCTCCCTCCCTCCCTCCCTCCCCTCCCCCCCCCCCCCCCCCCCCTCTCTCTCTCTCTCTCTCTCTCTCTCTGTTGTTGTTGTTGTAGACAGAATCTCTCTGTCTAGTCCTAGCTGTCCTGGAACTCACTCTAAGACCAGGCTGGCCTTGAACTCACAGGGATCTGCTTGCCTCTGCCACCACTGCCCCAACCAAGGGTCTTTGCTTTTTATTCTGCCCATTTCCTTCACGTTGGTACTCTGTTGGCTCTTGGATAACAATCTGCTGTGCTGAAAGTCAAGAGAACTCCCACCTCGGAGTCTTGGGCTGAAGTTGACTGAAGAGGAAGGTTGGGGGCGGGGGGGAATGGTGCTCTAACCTGTAGTAGAAAGATGGAATCTTAAGAGTTTAGAGCCAAGCCTGTTCCAGAGTAGAAGAGCTATGTTGAAGGGCATGAGATCCCTTCATGGTGGTGATCTTTAAACAGGTCTGTCCATGTTCATGCCCTGAAGCTCACTCACATCTACAGGCTGGTTTGTGACCAGATAGTTACCTGCTGTCAGCATGTACTATCTGCATACCCTATCTGCATACCTGGGATCTCTCCTGGGGTCCCCATCCCACCTTCCACCTTTGAGCCAGAATTGTGGGGTTTAGTTTGAAGAACTCTTGAGCTCTTTTCTGCTGGTGAGCAGTCACTGTTCAGCTCTGAGAGGAGGCAGCCTGAGACTAGCAAGATCAGCAGATGTGTTTCAGGTCACATGTCTGCTTTGTCATGTCACCGTGAGCCAAACCTTTCTTCATTCAGATCTTTTCACAAATGCACAGCATCTCTTCCTGTTTCTGAGAACCCTTCTGACTTGATCTTTGATTTGGGTCACCCTCCTTTGACTCTGTGCTGTCCAGTTGTGAGGCGGTTCTTCCCTTAGTCTCTGAGACTAGGGTCTGGTCTCGGAGTACTAGTCGTACCTGTTTCCTGAGTCCACAGTTGGAGAGGAGCTGGTTCATTGTCTGAGGGTCTGGTCTTGGGGTGCCAGTCATGCCTGTTCCATGAATTGCAGTTGGATAGGAGCTCATTCAGTGTCTGCTGCTGGCTTCATCGTTCTCCCAGAAACTACTCAGAACAAACTCCATGAAACATGAACAGGGCCCTCAGCCCATATTCACCATGACAGTTTCAGCCCCTGCATTCCCTCTGATCCCTTTGCTTTCTTTTCCAGGAGCCTGGAGAGGTGTGGCTGGACCAAGACCTCCCCTGATGTAAGCAGGCTCCCTCCTCCCCCCACCACCCGTTGCCACCACGCCAGGGGACATCCTCAAGCCCTGGCCCTTAGGGGAGAGGTAACAGGAGCCCAGAGCCGAGACCATGTGACGGCGCTGGCCCTTGCCACCGCCGTCCCCCAACCCTGGCCCCAGGCCTGGCACCATGATGTTCCGAGACCAAGTAGGCATCCTCGCTAGCTGGTTCAAGGGCTGGAATGAGTGTGAGCAAACAGTGGCTCTGCTGTCGCTTCTGAAGCGGGTCACCCGTACCCAAGCCCGCTTTCTGCAGCTCTGTCTGGAGCACTCGCTGGCGGACTGCAATGATATCCACCTGCTGGAGTCAGAGGCCAACAGTGCTGGTGAGTCTCTGCCGCTAGAGATGGGAGCACAGTGGGGAGAGCAAGAGCAGGTGCCAGGTGCCACAGCGACCAACCAACAGTGGCACTGAGAAATGTATGTTCTGTGCTTGTCTGGTCTCCTGGGGCTGTCCTCAGGTGTGGAATGGGGATTCCCAGGAGGGCAATGCAAACTGGAAACTGCCCATATAGAGGAAGGATGGTGTTGGGTAGCTTGTATGAGCTGCTGAAAGGAACCAGCAAGTCATGAAGTGGCATGGTAAAAGGTGAGTGATGATTTGATTTCCTAGCTCTAGGACACCAGAGCTAGGAGGGGATCTCAGAACTTGTAGAAGAGGCTTGTCTGTACAAGTCTTCACCTCCAAAAGTAAATAGGTTGCAGGCCATGAGAGCTTCAAGAGAGTTTTGAATGTAGATGTAGTCCTCCATGTCAGTTCCCTAAGTACGCAGTAGAGGTACTCTGTCTACTGAAGCTGGCACTGGGATATCTGGGTGAGCCAGATATCCTTAGAACCTGTCCCTAGAGTTCAAGAACAGTCAGTCAGTCCAGAGAACCATCTCAGGGGCTAATACATAAGGACCTTCTGGGCCTTGACATGTAGCTGGGTGCAGAGCTGCTGATCTCATTGACACAGGTGCGAGATGGAGGTCAGAGAATGGGGAGAGTTGTGGATACCCAAAAAAACTAGCTGGGAAGGGAACTGAGGGGCCCGTTGGAGAGTCACCCTTGTTCTTTCTACCTTCTGCTTGATTAAGAGCAGTTCCTGTGGAGCCCTTGTAAGCCAAGTTCCCCTAACCTGTGTCAAGTCCTTTGGTGGCTCTTGAGTCACATTGCCTAGGCTGAAATCATAGTTGTTATGTGCTGTAATTGTGCCTCAGCTTCCTCCTCTTTAAAATAAAGATGATAATTCCACCTATGTTAGGGTGCTTATGAGGAGCCAGTGAGTTCATACAGGTGGAGTTCTTCCCACAGTGCTTGGTAAGCAGTAAATACTCAGTTAACTGTCAGTTGTTTTTATTGTCAGTCATAGTTACACTCCTCAGAACTACCCTGGGAGATTAGTACTGTTCTCATCCCTATTTTACAGGACTCCAACATGGGTTTCTAAGATTGGGGTTTGGGGAACCGTAGAGCTACCCGTCCTCTGTTAACTCCCCAGGCCCAGTCATCATAGAAGCACCCTTATTTCTTACTGAATTGGATGTACAAGCTGCAGGAGCATCGTGGCACAACAGAGGATAGTTACACAGATTTGGAGTCACGTTGGCCTGATGCTCAGTCAGGCAGACAGAGCAGTCAGAGCCTGCTTAGCTGTAGCAGGCTCAGAGCTCAGCCATCTCCCACCCTTGCCAGCCTCCCCACCAGAAAAAAAGGCTCCCCTGCTCTGGCACCCAAGGATGGAGGTCTGTGTAGGATCTACCCACACTGGAGAGATGGGGTGGTGTTCCTTTGGAGTAAGCCTGTGTTTTACACAGCTTCATCACACCCCTACTACCTTGTCCTGAGCACCAGCCTTCTCTGTTTATCAGGTCACCTGCTTTGTTGCTGTTGATTTATTAAAGCACTGAGGTTTTTTGTTGTTTTCAGAGTAAAACCAATTGATACATAAGGTTAAAGGTAGGGTCTCCTTTCCCAATTCTCGTGTTTTATGAGATGATTTTTACAATGTGAGTACACACATTTTTCTCCTAGCTTTGCCATGTTATGGGTTTGGGGGGTGGTTTGTTTTTTGTTTGTTTTTGAGACAGGGTTTCTCTGTGTGACAGCCTTGGATGTACTGCAACTCTCTTTGTAGACCAGACTGGCCTAAATCTCAGAGATCCACCTGCCTCTGCTTTCCGAAGTACTGGGACTAAAGGTGTGCACCATCACTACCACCACTACATCCAACTGATAGTTACTATTTTGAAACAGGATCTCAGCCTATAGCCCAGGCTTGTCTCAGACTTGCAGTGCAGTGCCTCTGCCTGTGTGGTCTGGGATTCCAGGCGTGCACAGTCCCACTTGCAGTGACTGTGTCTATACTGTTGTCTGACCCGAACAGCACTGTGAGGAAAGTCGGTTTGATGGATGGGGAAGCCTTGGGAAACAGTAGACTAGAGCAGTGCTTCTCAACTTCCTAATGCTGTGACCCTTTAACACAGTTCCTCATTGGGGTGACCTCCCCCCTCAGCATGAAATTATTTTGTTGCTACTTCATAACTGTCATTTTGCTACTGTTATGAATCACAATGTAAATTAAATATCTGATATGCCGGATATCTGATAATTCGGCGACCCCCAAAGGGTTCGCAACCCACAGGTTGAGCACTGCAGGGCTAGAGGGTAGGGATCAAATTTGACTTGGGAGTAGTTGACTACAACTCTTGTCTACCACTTGGTTTTGCTCCTCCAAGCTGTAGTAAGAACCTTTTAAGCAGCTCTAGGATGAATCCCTAGGTGTCTCTGGAGCTCCGAGTTTGGAAGTATGTATTTCTAAAGTATTTGCTTTTACCACATTTCCACATTGCCAGTGAACAATATGCTGTACAAAACAGTGGAGGCCCTTTGCCCTTTCTTTCTTTCTTTCTTTCTTTCTTTCTTTTTTTTTTTTGGAGACAGGGTTTCTCTGTGTAGCCCTGGCTGTCTTGAAACTCACTTTATAGTTTTCAAACTCATAGAGACCCATCTGCCTTTGCCTCCCAAGTGCTGGGATTAAAGGTATGTGCGCCACACCCAGCTGTAGAGGCCCTTTCTTTCTTTCTTTTTTTTCTTTCTTTTTTTTTTCCCAGAGCTGAGGACCGAACCCAGGGCCTTGAGCTTGCTAGGCAAGCGCTCTACCACTGAGCTAAATCCCCAACCCTGAGGCCCTTTCTTAACAGTTACATTGGCTTGTTGGGGAGGGCTCAGCCAAGGCTGGAGGACTACTGCGGAATGAATTGCATGATAGTGAATATATAAATCAAGGTCTTACATCCCTGTCATGTGTTGAGACGTTTTCAATGAAGCTGGCACTTGATGGGTAGAAAGGTAAGGAGAACAGAGTGAGGGAAGAGAGGGAGGCCTTTGCATATCCCATAGTGAGCAGGAAGGGTGCCTGCCAGGAGTATAGCAAAGCATCACTTGAAGTGTTCATGGGTAAGTCTGTGGGGGCCTTGAATGCTTCTTCCTAATGAATGTGAGGGCCTTAAGACTAAAGAGGTGGCATCTCCTGTCACACCCTTAGTAGACACCCCACTCTCCTGCTTGTTTCTATCTCTTGGAACTGGAATCTGGCATGCATGACCACCACCTGCCTGGGATCCAGGTTCTTGTAAGGACCTAGATGAACCATGTCCTTCTAGTCCATCTATTTGTCTTGGAATGGCAGGCACATGAGGGTTCTAGATCCAGGTCTGCCCTCTTGGCTATGAGTAGATGTGACCTTAGCCATTCTGAGCATACTACTTTCTTTGTGGAGGAGGTTCCAGCACATTCTAGAGCAATAGCTCTTAGTATCTAATGCATAGTCGATGTAATTGAGTGTAGAGAGATTGCTTAGCAAATCTATCCTCAGTACTAACAAAAATAATAAAAACATAATGGGTGCCCTCCTTATGGTATCTGCCCCTTTTGTCCCCTCCCCAGAAAGATTCATACTTACCCAGCCGGCCAAGTCTTGAGTTCAGCTGACCCACTAGTCCTCAATTAAGAGGCATCTGTTCCAGTGAAACTTCCAGTGGAAGTTTCTCTGACTCCTTAAGATCCCCTCAGAGCAGCCAGGCGGTGGTGCGCACGCCCTTAATCCCAGCACTCAGGAGGCAGAGACAGGCGGATCTCTCTTGAGTTCAAGGCCAGCCTGGTCTACAGAGCAGTTCCAGGACAGCCAGGACTGTTACATAGAGAAACCCTGTCTTGAGGGGGTGGGGAAGGATTCTCCTCGGATCAGGATGCCTGAGCAGTAAGGCAGAGGCTCTGCTTCCTCCTCCAGTTCTCCAGTGTGACCTCTCAGTTTGAGTCTTTGCTGTCTATCTTCATAGATAATTCAGGGAGCTGAGAAAAATTGACCTTAGTATGTCCTAGTCTTGACTTCATGTTTCAGTCCCCTAGGGACTTTCTAAAAATAATGAACCTAGTGTTCTCTTAGATCTAATATTCAGGGTTGGTGCTAATATTCACCCAGTGCTGCTGCTTCTGGGTGTGTCCAGGAAAGTGGTGAGTGAGCAGTCATGTGAATGTCTTACCAGAAGTAGGGAAATGGGTTTACCACTGTGGAAGGGGACCCCAGCACAGGTAGCCACGTGAGTTTTAAGGAAGTAGAGTCTGAGGTGACATCCAAGACCAGAAAAGAAAAGCAGGACTCCAGGTCCCTGAGCAGGGAAGAAGAGTGTCTTAGTTTGCCTTCTATTGCTGTGATAAACATTGATCAAAAGCAGCTTGGGGAGGGAAGGGTTTATTCATCTTACAGTCCATCCTGAAGGGACATGAAGAAAGGAACTGAAGCAGATACCACTGAGGAACACTGCTTCCTGCCTTTTTGTCCATGGCTTGCTTGATCTTCTTTCATGTACCACTCAGGACCACTTGCCTATAGTGGTCTGGGCCTGCCCACAGAAAATTAATCAAGAAAATGTCTCATAGGCTTGCCTACAGGCCACTTTTCTGTAAACATTCATTCTAGTTTGTATCAGGTTAACAAAAAACCAACCAGGACAGGGAGGGCTAGGGTTCCCTACTTGTCCCAGTTCTTCTCTGCTGTTTGGAGCTCTTACTGCAATCATGGCCCTCTTTCGCACCGAGTGTGCCTTGGACCATAGGTGTTCCCATAGATTCCCATGGTAGGAGGAGATTGAGCCTAGGCAGCTAAGATCACTTCTCCTTCATCCTACGGCTTCCTGGGCTACATTTCCTGCACTTCTTCCCATGTCCAGTTTTCTGAGTCAGTCCTCCTATCTGGCAGGTTTAAGCTTCTCCCTCTCTGGCTCTCTGAATTTGGGTGGGGAAACTGAGGTCAGAAGGGACCATGTTGAGTGATTCATCAGAGCTCATCCTCTGATGCCCCCACCCTTCCCTTTCTGGCTCTTTTGACATAGTTCATCAAACAAAAATGTGAACCCCTGGTCCTCCCTGATGTCTGTGTGAGCTGGGGTGAGACAGAGAGGGGTATGTCTGGAGCCAAAGCCCAGCCCTCTGACTAGTGCCAGAGGCCAGCATGATTGTTGCAGTAGCTAAGTGGGTTTGCTCTTATGAGGGTCTCAAAGACACATTTGGCTCCTGTGATTTGCCAGGACCCAGGGTCATGACCTACTTAGCTTGGGTTGTCCACTCAGTTCTGCCCTGTGACCGGCCGTTGTGCTAAGGAGGGCACTCACACAGTCTCCTTTACCCTCTCCATGTCCTCAAATTTGCAGCTTGTACCCCAGCATTGCTTGGTCCCCCAGCTCCAGTCCACCCATCTCCAGAATTTCATCACTACAAATTATGGCTTTAACTCTAAGGCCAGACATGTGTCTGTTTTTGATAAATAATTTTGTAAAATTCCCCACCCCTGTGGGGAATCTTAAGGGGGTGTCCCAGATAGTCTCTGCTAAGTGAACCACTGGCTCAGCACCCCCAAGACAGCCTGGAGGAAAATTTCTACCCAGGAGTAGTGGAGGTAAGGGTTTAATGTGCTGAGCACTTGCTTAGTGCAAGGTGTTTTGCATCCTTCTGTTGACTCTCTACAACCCTAGGACCTCAGGGCTTTTACAGCCAGCATTACAGAGACAGATGAGCAAGATTAGAGAATGTAAATAACCTGCCCACGATTAAATATACTAAGTCATGGAAACAGAAATAGATTTTTATTTTGTTTTGATTTTTTTTTTGGTGGTTGTTTTGTTTTTGTTTTTGTTGTTTTTTGTTTTTTTTAGACACTCTCTGTGTAGCTTTGGAGCCTGTCCTGGAACTCTGTAAACCAGGCTGGCTTCGAACTCACAGAGATCTGCCTGCCTCTGCCTCCCAAGTGCTAGGATTAAAGGCATGTGCCACCACCGCCCGACTCAGATTCTTTACCCAGACAGGTTTTTCCTTTTGAATTTGCAGAATATGCTCTGCCAGACCTTAAGGCAGAATGACCGAGTTTGTGAGATTCCAGAGAGGGCAGGTACACTATACACATAGACATCACTACCTAACAACAGACCATCTGGGTTCAATTGTGCAGGTATTCATTGGGCCCCTACTGTACCTTAACTCTGGGCCAAAGTTTTCTGATCTGGGCAGGAAACTAGAAGTTCATCCCCACCCTTCATCTGCAGCCCCAGCTGGGCTCACTCACCCTAAGGGGCCCGAGGCTGTGCACATTCCTTGGACTCATTCCAGTGCTCATTGATGCTTCCCAGTCCTGGGAGGCCTGCCCTTCCCACCACCACCACTCAGACACATGAACACACATTTCCCCAGGGTCAGCCTTCATTGATCCAAAACTACTCTCCTTTCTGGGCAGTAGAACAAGGTCCTTCTTTGAGCCCAACCCTTGAGGCTGTTCTGTCACGTCCCCTGGCAGTACCAGAGGAGAAGCTGCATCCCATAGCCCTGGGGTCCTGGCAGTACTCTGGGGGTGGGGGAAGGTTTAGACAAGGCTTCCCTCTGTCCTAGATGCCTCTGGCTACACTGTAAGGCCTAAACAACAGCAATTGAGAAGTCAGGGTAGGGATAATGGGGTGGCTGACTACAAGAGGAGCGTGGAGACAAACACCCATCACCGAGCCACATCCTGCACATTTACTACAGGCAGACTGTTAATCCTTCACCGACACCATTTCCTAAATCTGAGCAGCCCAGATCTCGAACCCTATACTCCTTTTACAGAAGAGGAAGCATAGTGCTCTAACAGCTGGAATGCAAGACCTTTGACTTTGTCCTTAATATTGCTGTATTTCTTCATGCTATATTTCTTATCAAGAACTAAAAGTTCAGAAACTAAATCTAAAAAGGGGATATTCAATAGTTATATGACCCAGTGCTAGATGGAGGTGGCAGATGTGACCAAACTGAGCCGGCAGATGGCTGAATTGGTAAAGGCACTTAAAGGCGAGCCTGACACCTTAAGTTGGGTTCCTGGGACCCATGTGGTATGTGGGGAGAATTGACTCCTATAAGTTGTCTTCTGACCTTCATGAGTGTACTGTGGCATGCGGACACAGGCACATACAACCTAACCGATCTGGGCCTTGTAATTTAGGCTTATAAATAGCAGCTAATTGGAATACCGAGGCAGGAAGATCACCACTTCATTGCCTCTCTCAGTTATAGAATGATCAAGGCTAGCCTGGGCCACTTAGTGAGGCCCTATCTTAAAGTGCAAAGTAAAAAGAAGCCTGAGGGTGTAGCTCAGTGGTAGACTACTGCTTTAGCACACTTAAGGCTTCATGCTCAGTCCATAGGTTTAGGGGTGGAGAGGAAGACAGGACATAGGATTTGGCTAGGAAAAAGGTTATTGCAGCCAAATCCTTGAATCTCAGCTTCACTGTGGGAGCTTGGGTAAACACTGTGTAGAGAGCCCCAAGGAAGATGGGATAGGCCACTCGTGCTGAGTCTGTGTCTGATGAGAAGTGGAGAGTGACCTAGAAATGAAGGTGATGTTAGGCTGTGAGTTCTTGGAGTTGAATCTGGGTGTGGGCTGCCATAGTAAACATATAAACAGAAACTGATGTGATTTGAGTGTGATTTAGGAAGATAAACCCACCTGTATGGACAGGACAGTTTAGAGGTCATCAGTGGGAGGCCGGGAGACCAGGTTAAAAAAACTGCAGCAACCATTCATTGCATCTTTGATTCGAGGTCACATTCCATTCTTTTTAACATTTATTTATGTAGTTATTTATTGATTCATTTTGTGGGATATAGTGTGTACCCCATGACAGTATGGAGGTCAGAAGACAACTGGTAGGGAGCTGATTCCTTCCACAGTGTGGCTCCCAGGAAAACTCAGTTCATCAGGCTCAGGCTTGGGAACAGTGCCTTTCTGTACCCACTGAGCCATCCCACCAGCTCCCATTTTACTTTTCTTATTAGCTTATTGAATCTCAAACGAACACTTTGAATCAGGTTCTATAATTTTCTCTCAAGTTTTGCAGGTAGCAGTATTTTGGGAGGAGGTTCAAGGATAGCCTGGGCTACATAGCAAGAATCCACCTCCAAAAGCAAACAAATCAGTGTTTAATAAGATTTAAGATGACTTACCTAAAATCTAACCAGTGAAGAATCTAGACTCTCTTATGCCAGAGAACAAGCTTCTTTATTTTATTTTTTTCTTTTTTTTTGAGGAGGTGGGGGTCGGGGTTGGGGTTGAGATGCGGTTTCTTTATGTAGTCCTGGCTGGCCTTGAACTCAGAGATCCATCTGCCTCTGCCTCCCAAGTGCTAGATTAAAGGTGTGCACTATTACCTGGCTGAGAACAAGCTTTTAACTTTTATTCTAACACTTCCCTTTAGGCAGGAGGAAGGGAAGTATTGGCGAGCAGGCAAGTAGGTGCAGCAAAGGATTAAGCCTTTATGTGGCAGGAGGAGCTTCCATATGCCTGAGTGGATTGGAGGTCACTCAGGTTTTTGAGGACAGGAGTGACAGAAGTAGAAAAATGGCTCTAGAAGCAGCTCTATGAGGGGCAGGGGCAAGGGTAATAAATGGGAAAAGTAGAGGAGACTGGAACTGCGGGAGAGACCATGTTCCTAATGTTCATTCTTATTCCCTCTGTAGCCATCGTCAGCCAGTGGCAGCAGGAGTCCAAAGAGAAGGTGGTGTCCCTCTTGCTATCCCATCTGCCCCTGCTCCAGCCAGGCAACACAGAGGCCAAGTCAGAGTACATGAGACTGCTGCAGAAGGTGCTGGCCTACTCCATCGAGAGCAATGCCTTCATTGAGGAGAGCCGCCAACTCCTCTCCTATGCCCTCATCCACCCAGCCACTACGCTGGAGGACCGCAATGCGCTCGCCCTCTGGCTGAGCCACCTGGAAGAGCGGCTGGCTAGTGGTTTCCGCACCCGGCCAGAGCCCTCCTACCATTCACGCCAGGGCTCAGATGAGTGGGGGGCACCTGCAGAGCTGGCCCCTGGAGAGGCAGGATCAGGCTGGCAGGACAAGCCACCCCGGGAAAATGGACATGTACCCTTTCACCCATCCAGCTCAGTGCCGCCGGCCATCAACAGTATTGGGAGCAATGCAAACACAGGTGAGGGCTGTACCTGCTTGAAACTAGTCAGAATGGGCTATCTTCTCTTGCTCTGTGGCCTTGGCAAGTCCCATCACCCTTGTGGGCCTCAGCTTTATAAGGGAGGCAGTGCAGAGGTTGTGAACGGCCTCAGAGCTGAACCTGACCTATAGATGTGTCTTAGGAACTCACATTTGGTTTGGTTTTAAATAACTTCAATATACAAAATTTTAAAAATCAGATTTCTAGCTTCTGAAAAAGTCTCAAGATCTGGAGCCTCACAGACTATATTCCTAGTGGCAGCTTGAGAGAGCGCTGAGTAGATATGCCTATACGTGAGCCTCTGTGACCCTTTTAGCGTGTTTTTTCTTTCCTTTTTCTTTTATTTTTTAAATGTGTGGGTGGGTGTTTTGCCAGCTTGTCTGTATACCATGTCCAAAGAGGCCAGAAGAGGGTTCCATAGAGCAAGAGTTGCAGATGGTTGTGAGCCACCATGTGGGTTCTGGGAACTGAACTCTGGTCCTCTGCAAGAGCAACAAGCACTCTTTAACCACTGAACACCTCTCCAGCCCTCCCTATCAACATTTCTGATTCCTGACTGGCTTCTGAGGACCCCTGGCAGGGAGGGATACCATCACCTGAGGTCTCTTTAGCTCACTCAGGATTTTGGTCTTCCAACATGACAAGTGTGTGTGTAAATTTGACACTGCAGAGCATCAGCTGTTTATAGTTGAGCATTGGTGCCAGGTGCTCTCAGCAGCACTATTACAGATACAGTCTCAGTTAAGCCTTCTCACACACCATTAGGCCTGTGATTTCACAAGTGAGGTCTTAGGATTCAAAGATCGGAAGTCATGTAGTTGAGATCACACGTAGAACAAGTAGTGGAACTGGCCAAGGTTCAGACTTGAACAGTTTGGGCCAGAACTGCCTCTGCCCAGTGCTGTGCTGCTAACCAGCTAAGCCCAGAGGTTGGGTAAAACAGGAGCTGGTGTTAAGGTGCTTTTTTGAAATGTTAGCTAAGATGAACAGTGTAAGGCACTGTGGCTTTTATAAGTTATGAAGAGTGGCATGACCTAATTAAAGGCGAGTGCTCATAATTTAGCCTTAGGTGGTCAGCCCCTTTCAGCAGGCATTGGTTAAAGTAGGCCAGGCAAGATAGAGTTCTCAGGACATTTCCAGGGAACTCTAGCAACTCCATTTACTTTGAAGTACCACACTTCCTGTACCAGGTTTGGAGGCTATATTAACATTGATTGTTCTGACCGGGAAACATTGAGCACTTTGCTAGGAGCTATTCTGAGGACTTCGTAACTATAAACTATAAAACTTGGCTTAGGCTCAGAAGTCCCCTGCCCAAGATAATGTCAGAATTAAATCCAGGTAGTATGGCTCTGGAGCTCAGAGTCTGAATACCTATACTGCACAGCCTCTGCCTAAAAATGACCCATGCAGTGACTACCTGTGTGCTTCCTGGCTCAGAACCCTAGTAGGCTCTTTGTTTTTGCTTTTTCTTTTGGAAACACTTGTGGTAGAACTCAGAATCTTGATGATACAGACAAGGCTGTACCACTGAGCTACAGCCCCAGCACTCCAAGCAACTTTGAAGGACCAAGCTTTCACATTGTTGGATAGGTGTATGGACCAAAAGAGAAAGGAATGAGCCATTCCATGTAGAGGGCACACCATGATTGAAAGCCTTGGTGGTACCCAGTAGAGCATCAGTGTACATCAGGTCTTAAGATTCTTCCAGTGATCATATTGGTGCATGCTAGGCTAACCTGTACCTATTGAGGACTTCATATGGACAAAGAGACAAAATCCTGTCCAAGAGCACTGATTTCAGAGGTGGTAGAATTAGGATTTGAAGTCAGATCTTAAGGCCACTGTTGGGGCTTTGAAGGACAAAATGAAACTTTTGGACATCAGACAGTTGCAGGAAGCAGGAAACCATTAAAATATTTTTGAGTGGGAAGCAAAGATTGGCCTGGGAGGGCAGGCAGGGTGAGTTTGGTGTACTGCCAAGGACAGACCAGGATTTCTTGGAGAGTGCGAGGCCGTGGATCTGTAGCCGGCATTCCTGTTTTTATAATCGTCAGGCAGTGGCCAGCCTCCACCCCAACACAGGCCAAGCAGGACTCCTCAGGAACTGCATGGTCACTCCAGTCAGGGTAATTTCCTGCCCTCTCAGCCTCACCAGCCCACTTCTTGGCTGAGAAGGGAGGAAGGAGGTGGCCAGGGGCACCAAGACAGGCACAAAGGCCTGTATTGAGGGTTTTCCAGCTCTGGGGCCCAGAGTGCCATCTTCTTCCAAGAGGCCCCAAATAGGGCAGAAGCCAGAGTCCACAGTGTCCAGAAACTTGGAAGGAGCCCTGCGTAGAGGACTCCAACAGGGTCCTGGGCAGTAGCGGAGCCTGACACTATCTGTGTACAGTGGGCTAGTCAGTATCTTCTCCCTTGGGTAACTTTCTGGCTAGGAGCGTCAATATTGTTACAGAAGGTACTTTGGGGGCTGTACCAAGATGGCCTCCTTCTGGGTGGGCTGTCACTGGGACACTTAGAGGAACCCCATCCTGTACTCTTTCTCTTTCTCTTCTTAGTCCCCTGTGGGAACTGGGGCAAAGTAGTTCAGCTTCCCAGGCCTTGTCCTCACCTAACCAGGCTTTTTGGCTTTCTCTGTTTCTCTCGAGGCTGCCACGGGAACTTCTGGATTCCCTGTGCTGAGCTCACAGGCCCTCTTAGCACTCATTTGTTCTTTATGAAACTCAGTTGGAAGGCTCCTGTGTTGTATCCTGCCCCTGAGCCTGGGGTACAAACAGGATTGGGCCAGGTTGCTCCCCTTCATAAGTCCACAGTCCAGGACAAGAAGCTGGCTAGGGCAACAAGTGCTTGACTTGTCATAGCCAGAGGGAGGTGCTTGAGCAAGACACAGGCAGAAGCAGTGCTAGGGCAGGGAAAAGAAGTGACACGGTCTGGATGTTCAGAGGCTCCTGCCTTGTCGAGGGAATCAACTTGGAACCTTTTGCTTACCTCAGAAATGGAGTGGACAGAGTGTGAAATGTCTTGGGGAAGAGGGTACTGACTTCACCCTGAGTGACCAGACCTCTTAGCTGGTCGGTGTGGATTCAGTCCAGGAAAAAATGGAGACAAAGGGTCCAGTCACAGAGATGTTAGAGAAGCAGTTCATTAGCTAGGCGTGAAGGTACACACCTATAATCCCAATATGTGAGAGACTGAGGCAGGAGGATCGTGAGTTTGAGGTCAACCTGAGCTATATAGTGGGTTCTGGGCCTCTATAGCAATATTCTTTCTTGAGCCTCTCGCCCCCCAAAGTAAAAAGGGACTCAACTCACTTGGCTTATTTGTAAGTACTAGGGAAGCAATTTCCTGGGCCATCCCCCCTGTGATTGCTGAGGATATGATGATGTCATGTACAGATCTCTGCTTCATGGACTATCTCTGTAGCAGAGGAGTTTATTAGTTAATAAGCAGACAACTATGTAAGAGAATCTGGGTTGTGATCGGTGTTTAAAGGTGAGAGAATAATTGGGATGGAGGACTAGAAGGCATTGACAAGATGGAAGACTTAGGGTAGGGCTCAGGAGGTAATAGTTAACTGAGGCTTGAGACTGCCAGCTGCTAAGATTGGGGAGTTGAGAATGTGGTGGGGTTCAGTGGCAGAGTACTTGTCTAGTTTGCAGGAGGCCCTGGGTTCGTTCTTTCTTCAGTATCACAGAAAAGGGAACAGAAAGAAAAAGAGCAAATGTCAAAATCCTTTGGTGTGACCTTAAAGTGTTCCGGAGCAAGCATTTGGTGTTCAGAAACCAGGGTGATCACATATATCTAATCCCAGCACTTAAGAGACAAAAGCACAAGGATGCTTTGGGAGGCCCTGTCTCAAAAGAGGACTGGGGTGGTTGGTTCCAGAGAAGTGAGGACTAGAAAGACCTTGAGCCGGGACTGGGCTATAGGAGATGAGAGATCAGAGGTGACTGGGGGCCAGGGTTTTCAGGTATGTGGAAGAGTTTGGATTTTGTTGTCAGCATGAAGGAAGCTACTAGGATCTAAACAGGCCAAATTTGCACATGCCTGTAATCCCAGCACATAGGGAGATCACTGAGTTTGAGGTCAGCCTGACTACAAAGTGAGAACCAATCTCTTAAGAAGCCGCCACCCCTAAAAACAATCAGCATGGCTGCTGTAAGGAAAGGGGGCTGTAAGTAGCAAGAGTGAAGGGGAGACTCCAGTCAGACATGACAGTGACACCAGCCACAGCTACTGGGGTTTGGATAAGAGTGTGAGCAAAGGAGCAGGCAAGTTCAGAGGAATCTGGCAGCATGCTGGGAAGTTGGGTGTTGGGGTGGGAGGTTGAACAATATCTATAGACAGTTGCTCTTGGGGCCCCTTGGCTCCTTCCTTCCCTTCCCCTTGGTAGATTACAGGATTGAGCAGGCCGTGGTCTTTTTTAATGCGCAGATCCCCAACCTGACCTCTTGATTTTCCTTCTCTGGCCAGGTCTCCCCTGCCAAATCCACCCTAGCCCACTGAAGCGCTCCATGTCACTCATCCCTACAAGCCCCCAGGCCCCTGGTGAGTGGCCGAGTCCAGAGGAGCTTGGGGCCCGGGCTGCTTTCACCACGCCCGACCACGCACCCCTTTCGCCACAGAGCAGTGTGGCCTCCTCTGGCAGTGAGCAGACGGAGGAGCAGGGCTCCAGCCGGAACACTTTCCAAGAGGATGGAAGCGGGATGAAAGGTGAATCCAGAGGACATGCCAGAACCCTTCTCCAGGGCTTGGGCCGGGCTGGAAGGACAGAAAATTGCCTGTAGCTGCCACCTCAGGGAGGAGGGGACAGGTCTGAAGGCAATAGATAGCCCCTCCCCTCACAGCCAGCCAGAGCTCAAGATAATTGATGGATGAGATTAAATCATGAAGGCCATCGAAGCAGCTCAGTAGGTCAGGTGTCCTGCTGGGGAAGACTGTCTGAAAGGGCCTCACTAGGCAGGTAGAGGCAGTTTCTGGTCCCAACCCCTCCCAGCTCACTGCAGTTTCTAAGGCTACTGGTGGCTTATGCCTGATCTCTTTCCCACCCCCATCTCCCGGTCACCAGTGTTCTTCTCCTGACTAACCTCTCTCCTTTTACACAGACGTGCCCTCATGGCTCAAGAGCCTCCGCTTGCACAAGTATGCTGCTTTGTTCTCACAGATGAGCTACGAAGAGATGATGACCCTAACAGAGCAGCACCTTGAGTCGCAGGTGAACCCGAGGGACCACTGGGGAGGTGTTGGGCCAGCACCACTGGGTGCTGTTCCTGCTATCAAGCCTTATCTGTCCCTGGTCTCTGTTGGGACACCCCTGTGTACCTCACCTATATCCAGTTTCCTGTCTCCTTCTGTCCTCATCACAGAACGTCACCAAAGGTGCCCGGCACAAGATAGCCCTGAGCATCCAGAAGCTTCGTGAGAGACAGAGTGTCCTCAAGTCCCTAGAGAAGGTGAGGACCTGGTATCCTCATCTCCAAGGCCCAGTGGTACAGGCAGGTGGAAGGCTTTGGGTCAGCCTTGGTGGCAGCTGCCTGGGCCTCCTCATTCCTGCAGTCTGACCTCTGGTGGCCTCAGGCATGGGCAGCTGGATTCCAGAGACCTTGAGCAAGTTGTCATCAAAGAGCTCCTAGTTCTGCCTGAGAGGTTCCCTCCCGCCCTCTCTTCCTTCCCTGTTTGCTTTGTGATTCCAGAATGTCTCCATCTTTTAACAGTAGACCTGATAGATAGGGTTGTTTTTGTTTTTTGGTTTTTTTCTTTGGTTTTTCGAGACAGGGTTTCTCTGTGTAGTTTTGGAGCCTCTCCTGGAACTCACTTGGTAGCCCAGGCTGGCCTTGAACTCACAGAGATCCGCCTGGCTCTGCCTCCCGAGTGCTGGGATTAAAGGCGTGCGCCACCACAGCCCGGCCTTATGATAGGTTTTTTTTTTGTCGGTGAGTTGCAGTTGTACAAGAGATCTTTTCATTTGACTTTCTCCTCCAGTCGATCCTGTGTCTGCTTCCATTATCTTCCTCCTCTCCTCTCCCTGCTGCCTCCTTCTGGTTTTCCCTCCTTCTTCACATCTTATCTGAATCTCTGCTTTCTCCTTGGAGGGAAGAAAGAGTTTACCTGGCTGATGGGCCAGAGCTTCCCTTATCTGACCTCTGTGCTGGAACCCTGCATACCATGTGGGCTTCTCTGAGCCTTATCTGACCACACTTGTGTAGTCATTTTTTTATACCACCATGAAGTCTGTGCCTGACCTGGCTACATCCTCCCTTGCAGGATGTGCTGGAAGGTGGCAATCTGCGGAACGCTCTGCAGGAGCTACAGCAGATCATCATCACCCCTATCAAGGCCTACAGTGTCCTTCAGGCCACCCCTACTGCCAAGGATGGGGGTCGGGGGGAGCCGCTACTGCTAGGTGCTGAGCCTCCCCTCACCCACCCTGGAACAGACAAGGGCACTGAGGTCAAGGACCCTCCAGCTGCAGAGAACTATCCTCCTCCACCAGCTCCAGCTCCCTCTGATAGCAGTGAGCCAGCCCCAGCTCCCGTCGCCGACGGAGACATCCCCAGCCAGTTTACACGGGTGATGGGCAAAGGTGAGAGCAACCAGTGCCTATCCCAGAATCCTGAAACAGAATTACTAGGTGAACCCAGGCACCATGGTTCAAGTCCAAGTTAGAGAAAGGGGAGCCATGTGTCTTTAAAGACCCTAGAGGTGAGCCTGCAGAATAGCTGAAACTGAGTGGGACTGGACCTCTTCCTGCAGGCCTCTCTGGGCTGATGGTACTAGCCCTCGCCTTCAAGGCCCAGGAGTTGGGACTTAACCAGCCCAAGTCTCTTGTCCTTCTGCACCCGCCAGCTGTTTGCAGCGTGGCAGAGGCTATGTTGGGACTAAGCTCTGCCCTTTCCAATGTTTCTCAGTATGCACCCAGCTGCTGGTGTCCCGACCAGACGAGGAGAACATCACCAGTTACCTCCAGCTCATCGAAAAGTGCCTGACTCACGAGGTAAGACCTTCACTAGGGCTCCCAAGAAGAAAAGAGACTGCTCCACCCCTCTCAGGCCCACAGTGCACCAGGGCCCAGGTTCCAGCCCATCCTCCATCCTCTCCAGTGTTGCCTTCGAAGGCTTCTCAGCTTTTGTACACACTTTGTGGGAAGTGGCCATCTCCCACCTGTTCTCGGTGCTAGTACTTGTCCAGGTTTCCCAAGTCCCCTCACAAAACACTCCTGCTGGTTCAGGATTCCTTGCCTCTTGCTCTTCATGCTCACAGGGAGAGATGACTGCACTCAGTTACTACTGCGTACCTATCTCCCCCAGCTAACCGTGTAAGCATGGTCCTCTGTCCAGCATTCCCCTTCTCTCCCAATCTAGGCTTTCACAGAGACACAGAAGAAGCGGCTGCTGTCCTGGAAGCAGCAAGTGCTGAAACTCCTCCGGACATTTCCACGCAAAGCTGCGTTGGACATGCAGAACTACCGGCAGCAGAAGGGGTAGGTGGGCACCTTCCTAGGCCCATGGAGTTGGCATGAGGGTGCCTAAAAGGGTGATTGTGATTTGGAATGGACCCCTGCTATACTTACTCAAATCATCCAGTACAGAGTTTCTAGAAAATCAAGATGTACAACTTAAAAGAGAAAAAAGAAGGCCAGGGTTAGTGGCGCACGCCTTTAATCCCAGCACTTGAGAGGCAGAGGCGGTTGTATCTCTGAGTTCAAGGATACCAGGACTGCATAGAGAAACCCTGTTTCAAAAAACCAAGAGAGGGGGAGAGGGAGAAAGAGGATGGCACGGGACTTTAATCCCAGCACTCAGGAGGCAGAGGCAAGTAGATTTTCATGACGATGGGGGATGGGGAGGTGGAGTTTGTGGAAGGAGACTGGTTTGTGGAAAGGTGCTGACATTTAATTACCCTTCATAAAACGTTCTTAAGAGATGGGGCCCTGAGGAGGGAGAGTGGTTCTTCAGTCCAGAGAGGCTTCATTAGGGGAGATGTATCATCATGGCCGTATGCAGCCACAATGGGGCTTTGAAGGGAAGAAGAGGGAGCTGTCCTTCATATCTGGAAAACAAAGTGGGTTCTGGCTCTAACAGATCTTCAGGGAGATGGACAGCTTTAGGCCACATGATCTAGCTTACATGCTATGGGACATAGAAGTAGATACTAGGTAGAACCTTTGACTTGCTTTGCAGCTGCTAGAGGGAGGAGGGCTTGCAAGGTCATACACAGCACTGTCCTCTTTTTCAGCACTTATTTATGTTTGTGTGTGTGGGCACACATGCCTGGTAAGGATCAGAGGACAACTCTCGGAGTCAGTTCTCTCCTTATACCATCTGGGTTCCAGGGTTCAAACTCAGGTCCGGTGGTCTTGGTGCCCAGCACCTTTACCTGTGAGCCATCGTATGGACCCATTGTGTACTTTGTTATCAGCTCTCTGTCCCAGAGAGAGAGCTACAGGGTGCCCCTGACTTGTGGGCGAGAGAGAGTAAAGAAAGGCAGCTAGAGTCTGATCCAACAGTTAACAATACAAGTGTGCAAGGGCAGGGGCATTGTGTACAGAGAACTTGCCTGCTGTGCATGAGGCCCTGGCTTCCATCCCAGCACCACAGAAAAGAAAGAGCAGGATGCCGAGGTGGCCAAGCCCCAGCACGTGTCTATGGAGTAGACCCTGCTCCTGTACCTTTGTCTCCTTACCTGTATGCAGAAGGCTCTGAGGTCCCTTCTCACACCAGACCATACATTTCTCCCTTGAGAAGTGACATTTGGAGAACTGCTTTGAGGGCACAGCAAGGAAACCTCTCTATGCTTCCCATATCCATCTTGGGTCAGGAGGAGACAGGAATGTAGAGTGCAAGGACATGGTCAGGGAATCCTTTCTCAGAGCAAATTGGCGTTTTGTCCCACCCAAGGGACAAGAGATATGGACACTTCTACTTGAGCTGACACCCTGCCCTCTGCTCTCTGACAGCTGGGCATTTGGCTCCAACTCGCTCCCCATAGCTGGCTCTGTGGGGATGGGTGTGGCCCGGCGGACCCAGCGGCAGTTCCCAATGCCTCCTCGGGCCCTCCCACCTGGCAGGATGGGCCTCCTGAGCCCTTCAGGCATTGGGGGTGTCTCTCCTCGACATGCCCTTACCAGCCCCAGTCTTGGGGGTCAGGGCCGACAGGTGAGCTGGCTGGTATGGAAGTCCAAGTACTTCTGGGGTTGGGGTGGCAGTACCTGGGATGTGTGTCTGTACAAGGGCTTGGGTCTCTCCCACTCATCCTGACACTTTCTCCATGTTCTATGCAGAACCTGTGGTTTGCCAACCCTGGAGGCAGTAACAGCATGCCCAGCCAGAGCCGCAGCTCTGTGCAGCGCACGCACTCACTCCCAGTCCACTCGTCACCCCAGGCTATTCTCATGTTCCCTCCAGGTGAGGTGCCCTGCCTCTGGCATTCAGACTGGTCAACCTCCTCAGCTGACTTTTGTCTCCTCACCTGGGTCTCCCATCCACTCTCCCATCTGGATTTGTAGCAGGTCTCTCCAGGCTGTGCACCATCTCCCATCTCCCTGTGTCTTCAGGGAGGCATTTTCCTTCTCTGTTCATTAAGTCTATTGGGGCTCTCTCCCCTTCACGGAATACCTTATCTCCCCTCGGCTTACATGTCTTTTCTTTCCTATGCCACGGTCACTCTCTTTATAGGTTCGGTTCATACTCAGAAGGGGTTGAGTCTGAGAGGTCAGTGAGGAGACTGTAATTGATCAGCCCACCTCTGTTCTGTCAGAGGCTGGTGACTGCTGGATCCAGTGACTCTACCTCATAATGAGGTTCTGTGGTAAAGGGTGGTGAAGGTGGGCTCTTTCTCCTCTGCTCACACCAGCCTGGAGGTCAGAGGTCAGGAGGGTTGAGTGACAGGTGTCAGATCAAAGGCATGCTAACTCTGGGTTCCTGCTTGACTGGTTGAGGGAGACTGGCTCCTGGCTGGTCTACTCCTGCGTGCTTGGGCTAGGCATGGCATCTGTGACAGGAAGCTGGCTTCAGTGGGCTGCTCTGGACAGGTCTTAGGTTTGCAGGTGACCTAAGTTCTTGCAGTCAGAAACTTTTTATAGCCAGAAGAGTTTCTGAATTGATAAAATACTGTAGGCCTCTATCTGTGGTGCCAGAGAGTCTGTGTTCATCCTAGGGCAGGGCTTGGCAAACTGTGAGCATATATTGTGTAAATGGTGTTGAGTGAATGGGTGTGCCATAGGTGCAAAGGGTGGGAATTGTTCCAACAAGTGTGTTGGCCTGTCAGGCAGCCTCCCGTGATGCTCATGGGAAGAATGCTCAAGTCTGTTCTCACCTCACCAGTTACCAATCAGCTGCAAAGAGTGTTCAAGTTCAGAGCTTGTTTTTCAAAGAGCGACGGGGTCTCCTTAGGACCCAACTTCAGGGTTTAGATGGCTGGGGGTGAAAGATGAGACTTGAGATAGGAGTGAGACCCTAGGAGCACAGCTCAGAAGCTCAGGGGTTCTGAGATGAGGCAGAGTGCTTAGTTAGCAGTGTGGGACCTGAGCTCTCTTGGAGGTACTAAATAGGAGGTCCTTTTGAGAAGTGCTTTGAGGATACGCCCCATGACTCTTGTCCTGTTCACGACACCTGTTCAGCCTGGCTTACATCCTGTCTGGAGGCACAAGTCCAAGTGGACACAGGAAGGGCTTTAGCTTAGCTTTTAACCAAGCATAGAGGATAGGCCATCAATCAGCAAGAAGCTGCCCAGTGTCTGGGGCAGGTGCCCAGACTGCCCAAGGCAACTTAGAATCCATGTCCATAATAGTCAAAGCCTGTGTGTGGCCTCCAGGAACTCTCCCTCGGCTTCACATCACTTCCTCTGTCTGAAAAGTCTGGCTTTTTTTTTTTGCATTGCCAAACCCCTACCTTGGCTGTCTCTCTGCCTTCTTTGTGACACCCCTAGACCTGTGTTTGTCTCTTCCCAGCCATGTCTTCTACCCCTTTGTATGCATGCTTTCTGAGCTCTTTATGTCTTGGCCCCAGCCCCATGCCAGCAGTCTCTTGTCTCCCTTCCTTCCCTCTTCCCGTTCTGGTTGGTCCTCTCCTCACCACCATCATTGTCTTCTCTCCCACTCAGACTGCCCGGTACCTGGGCCTGACCTGGAGATCAATCCCACCCTGGAGTCTCTGTGTCTGAGCATGACAGAACACGCCTTGGGTGGTGAGCATTTTCTCTTCCCCTAACCTAGCTCCCACCTACCCAGCATCTCCAGCTATGAACCCAGCAACTTGGAGCCATCCTGAGGGTCCCAAGGGGAGGCCAGACTCCAGGGAGGGCCTGCCTGGGATGACAGGCTATGTGAGTGCCTTTCCTTAGGCCCCCCACCAGCTCCTGATCTTCCTCCCTTCCTCCCTTTCTTACCACAGATGGGACAGACAAAACCTCCACCATCTGACGGGACCCACAGCCCAGCGCACCCATAGGCTCCCTGGGCGGCGGGCGGGGGCCATCCCCCAACAGGCTTCTTCTCGGCAGCGAGAGGGTGGGCTGGCGCAGCTATACATTCTGATATTTTTCTACTCATCCTCTTTAACTTTTGTTTAACATTGGCACACGCCTTGCTCACTCCCAGGCCCATTGAGGGATCTCAGCTGAGGCCGGGGGTCAGAGAGGGCAGCCAGGGGCAAGGACTGGCGAGACTGCCTACCCCTTCCCTCCCAAATCCTGTGTTGGTCCCATCCCACCCCTGCCTCCTCTAGACTGCTGACCCCTGTCCTTCCCCAAGAGAGCAGACTTCCGTAGACACTGACCACCACCGTGTGCAGCCTTGCCCTTCAGAAACATGGCAGTGAGGGAAGGAGTGTGGACAGCCTGCTCACCAGTATGTCACTGGTTCCTACCATTCCCCAGGACAGTCACCACCTTCCTCCCCCTCTTTTTGCCCTGTTTATCAGAGGTTCTCTACAATTAATTTCTTAGGCCTATTTAAGATACATATTTATATAGTTCTTAACGGTTTTTCTCTGATCATTCCCTGTCATTTTTAGAATCCCCAGGCCTCTCTCTGAGCCGGGACAGTGGCAGGGGGAGCCTGAACTTTATGAGAGGAGAGGGCAGAGCCCCCTCCTCCAGACCCCCTCGCCCTTCCCCATCCCAGCCCTGGCTCCTAGATGCAGAGGTTGAAGGTGGGCAGCCCCAGGCCCACAGTGAGGTCAGGAAGTCTGTTGCCTTAATGTCCCCTTCCCCCACCAACATAATCCTTCTCTGCTCCCCGGGTCTTTTGGCAAAAGACTTGTGGGTAGGAATCAGGGAAAGGGGATTGTTGGGTTTCTGTTTTCCTGCCTATCCCCTCTTTCTGTCAACCTTCCCCCACCCCCATTATGTCATGACCTCATATAAGTGGAACACTATATCATAACTCAGAGGTGCAGCCCAGCCTGAGTCACACAAACCCTCTGCTCCCTATTACTGATGAGGGCTGGTGCTGGGGCCCAGGTGAAGGGAGGGAATTTGGGGGTTCAGGCTGTGGGGAAGCCAGGGTCCCCTACTCCAAACTCCTCTTTCCCCCTAAACCTACACCCTCATTGGGACATTCTCAAGCTTTTCACACGAAAAGGAAAAAAAATGTTATTTTTAGATACATTTTATGAATAACTTTTGTTATGAATATGGCTGGTAACCATTGTGTATGTTATTAAAGATACAAAATGTTGGGAAAAAACAAAAAACCAAAAAAAAAACCAAAAAAAACAAAAAAAAAAAAATTGAAAACCACAGCCTTCCCTGCACTATCTGCCCATCCCCCAGACCTTGCCCCTGCCTCCTGGTCTGTAGACCTCCCCTGCTCTGAGCCCAGGGAGGGAGAAGAAGCCAGGGGGTAGTGTGGCAACGGGGACCTGCCTCTGGTCCCCACCACCTCTCCCAGTGCCGGGCTGGGCGGGGTGCCAGGTGTATTTATGTACCTCTTGCACACTCATCAACCTATGCAAGTCCCCACCCCGGCCCTCCAGGTTTCTGTGCCTTTGCTCATTCCCTCTAACTCCCAGGCTTCTCCGGCCCCTCCCACTAACTGTGGGAAGTGGGGTGAAAGGCCACCTGTTTGAAATAAGCAGGTTTCCCTCTCATGGGACCCTCACCTCCACGAGCTGGTCTAGTCTTGTCCACTTCCCATCAGGGTGACTGACCCTGCTTGGCACTGGAAGGTGGTGAGGGATATCCTCCCCCAGAGGGAGGTGAGAGCTTGCCCCCCACCTGACAGCAGAGTGCAGGACGCAGGCGGCCCCACTCTGACAGGCAGGACCCTGACCCTCCGACTCCCCAGCCCTCTCCATGGTTTCGCCCTACCCTACCCACTTCTGTCCCCAGCCCCACTGGCAGAATCAGCTTTGAGTAACTGTACATTTTCTCGCTGTTGGAGAAGACTTATTTGTTGGAGTTTCAATTGTTAATGGTCTGGGCTTATTTTGGAAAAAAAAACAAAAACAAAAAAAAACAAAACAAAAAGATTCTGATTTTTGTTACACTGCATCTCCTGGGAAATCCATGGGACTTGCTTTTGTGCTTTAAGTGGAGATCCTTGAGCGTCTGGGGGTAGGGATGGGCTGGGTGAAGGGGAACAGAAGCTCTGGGAGGTGAAGTCAAGAGAAGTTAGTTTTATTAACAGCAAAGACTGGGGGTGGGGATGAACAAAGGGCTCACAAAACAGACAACTAGAAAAGTGCTTCCCTGCCCTAACGCTGTCTGTGCTGGCCTCCTCCTCGGGAGGCAGGCCTTGAGGCTCAGTCACTGTCACTGTCAGCCTCACTGGAATCCGAAGCTGCAGCTTCACTGCCATCCTCCTGAGCTGAGTGCTCACTGCCACTGGGGAAAGGGCTAGCACTCCGGCTACGACTCCGGCTCCTGCTCCGGCTCTGGCTGCGGCTCCGCTGGCCACCCCCATCACTGCCACTGTCCGATTCATTGTCACTGTCCCTACGGGCCTGCCCTCTGTCCTCATCATCAGAGTCGGCATCATCTTCTGAATCAGCATCACTACCGAAAATTTCTTCTTTGTCCCGGGCAGCACGAGCTTCATCCTCACTGCTCTCCTCCTCGCCGCTGCCACTCTTGTCACTTGCCTCATCCCTGTCACCCTCCTCTCGGTCACTCTCGCTGCCAGAGCGCTCATCCTCACTGCCTTCCTTTTCACTGCTGCTGCCCTTCTCGGGCTCCTCATCTGCAAGGAAGCAGGGACAGGTGAGACCCCATTGCCCGCCCTCCCGGGGCTCCCAGGATGGGACCAGTCCCTTACCTGAGCCCCCAGCTTCTTTCTCTTCAGCCTCCATCTCCTCCTCCTCCTCCTCCTCCGGTTCGTGGTTTTCCAACTGGGCCTTTCGTGCCTCCTAGAACCAGTGAATCGGGAAAAAGATGGAAGGTGTTCTGTCAGACCTCTAACCCTGTCCTTACCCACCACTAGCCTCCCTGTGGGTGTCCTGGGCCAGCAGAGCTTGTTACCTGGGCTTCTAATTCCTTCTCATTCATGTCACGGTGTTTGACCACAAGCAGGGCATTGGTACCCGACTGAACCCCAGCCTTGGCCCGACGCTTACTAAGACGGACCCTGCAGTGGACAGTTGCAGAAGGTGGAAGAGTCAGTTACAAACTCCCCTGGGACCACTCTCACTGACACCTGGGTCCTTACCAGTGGTTGGCCCAGAGCACAACAGAGTACAGAGTATACATACAGTATACATTAGAACTATGGGGAGTTAATGTCTGTGGTTTGATTTACCCAACTTTTAAGTTGTGTGCTTTTAAGATATATTTTTTAAGTGAATGGGTGTTTTGCCCCAATGTATGTATGTGTACCATGTATGCAGTGCCCTCAGAAGCCAGAAGAGGGCATCAGATCCTCCTGGCAACTGGAGTTAGCAGGCAGTTGTTAATTGCTATGTGAGAACTAGGCTAGGGAACCAGGTCCTCTGGAAGAGCAGCAGCCAGTGTTCTTCACTGCTGAGCAATATCCTAAGGCCCCTTACCCAACTCTCAAAAACATGGAAATGGCAACTTTTGGGTTTCTGGCTTTTAAATAGGAAGAACATAGCAAGAGTAGACTGAAGCTGGATTGTAGTAATCACTTAAAATATTGTCACCCTGCCTGTTATCACTTCTTCAGCCAGACTACAGGATCAGAGCCTGTCACCTCTGTACTGAACAGAAACTCAAGCCACAGCCAACAGGACAAGTTAGCTTTCAGCCCTCAGAGAAGAGCTCCGAAGTGACACTTCTGAAGTTGTGTCACGCATTTTGTTTAAAACCTGTTCTGAAGGGCTGGAGGAGATGACTCAGTAAAGTGCCACGGTGGAAGGAGAGAATAACTCTCCCCCAGTTATCCTGGCTTTCATATGCATGCACACAAAGTAGAACAACAGGAAAACAACTGATAGCAACCCTCTGACCTCCTGAACAAACACATTACATACAGAAAAACTAATAAACTGTTAGACTAGGGATGTATCTTAATAGCAGGGCACTTGCCTAACATGTGCGAGAAAAATGACTTTATATCCTGCATTATGTGAAGATTCTCTTTCTGGTTTATGATATCGGACCCAGATCAAGGTCAAGCCACATTAATAAGCAGGCTCCTGCTGCTCTCACAAACACATATAGCAAATCCTTAGGTACATATGCCCTCAGAGGAGTTCTTGTGTAGCCTCAAGAAACATAGGGCCAACAGAATAGTGGTGGCGCACGCCTTTAGTCCCAGCACTCGGGAGGCAGAGGCAGGTGGATCTCTGAGTTCGAGGCCAGCCTGGGCTACAGAGCGAGTTCCAGGACAGCCAGAGCTACACAGAAACCCTGTCTTAAAAAAACTAAAAGTAAGGATAGAGCCAAACTAGTGAAACAGTACTGAGTACCTGGTCTCCAGCTCATTGTAGTAAACCCCATCGCCCTCTCGGAAGATGAAGAAATAGTTCTCCTCATAGCCCTTACTGGCTTTGTTCTTCACATTCCAGTTGTATTCCCGAGCAATCTTGTAGTCATACCTGAGGAGGAGATACAAGGTCAGTCCACTTGTTCTGAGGAGTAAAGGGGGCGTACTTCTGAATTCCCAAAATCTAACCCTTACACTTACACATCATCTGGTGCATAGTCCATCTCTTCCTCCTGGTCCCGTTTTCGTTTCTTTAGTGTCTCTTCCACGGGCAGGAAATAAGCCACAAACTGGTTCCCTTCCTCATCCATCATGCCCCTGATTGTGGGGAGAAGAGAGTAAAGGTGTGGTGACACATGCCTGTGAATTCAGCATTCCAGAGGTTGAGGCAAAAGGAATGCCAGGAGTTGGAGGTCAGCCTGGGCAACAAGATTATACCCTATCTCAAGAACACCCAAATGGGGGCCAGGCAACAAGCAGGCTAAGGTAGAAAGCAGAACCGCTGACCTGATCATGGCCTGAGACATCATCTCTAGTGCAGCTGCCCCACTCGTGTCCTTAGGGGCTGGGTCTGAGTCAAAAATGACCTGAGCACATGGGTTGATCCACATCTGGGAAATGGAAGACACGAAAGTCAGTCTGGACTGGACAGGCATAGCAGATTGCCCTGCCTCCCACCCCAAGCCTGACCTTGAAGTCTGGGAAGACAGGCATGACCTCCACTGGTGTCACTCGGGGCTTGCTGTAATGCTGGGAGATCTGGTAGAACAAAAAGGGTAAGAAAGAGGAAGAACCTAAACCACACTTTTGCTTTTATCCCATTTCCCCAATTACCGATTTCTGGGCATCTTCAAAAGTCTTCTCAATAGCTGTGATCTGGCTGTCCCTGTCTTTGTATATTTCTTCCTCTGTGAACTGCTGCTTCACAGAAACCCCAATCCTAGGAGTGAAGAAAAAGTCGTTAGGGACCTTTGGACATCTCTAAGGTCTTGCTCCCTTTCCTTCCTATCTGTTTGCACTTACTTGACCTCAGGCTTCTCATTGGAGATGCCGTATCTGTTGAACTCGGTGGAGATATACTCTGTCTTCCGCATCCATGGCACCACCTTCGCATGCTGCTGGGATCTGGAGTAGAAGACCAGGCACCTCAGGGTCCCATGCTTGGCAGAGCCCATCCAGTACCCATGTGGCACTACCTCACCTCTTAGAACTAGTGGGTGCCTGAATCTCCTCTTCCAAAAGCTTCTCATCAGCTGGATCCAGAAGAACTAGGGAGTGAGGGGTAGGACTGTGAGGGTTGCCCAGGCCTGGCCTTTGTTGACCTACAGCAGACCCTCCCTGTCTCCCCACACACCATTGGGATCAATGCGGTAGGTGTCAGGGTTGATGAGATCAATGGTGACCCCCAGGTCAGGCTCAGTCAGGAGGTCATGTTTGTGCTGTTTCTCCAAGGAAGTTGCTTTGTACTGAACAAACCTGGGTGGGAAAACGTGCATGTTGTAATTTCCTGAACCACCCTCAACCCCCACATCCTCCCTTCCTAGAAGTTAAGCCTCTATGGAGAGGAACTCAGAATGTGTTCCCAGCATTGGCAGCTAGCTTCTCAGAAGGGTATTGCATGCTGCTTTCTCTATTAGTATTTATTGAGCACCTCCTATGTGCTAGCACAAGGGAGAAAGATGCAATGAAATAAGCAGTCCTTACCTTCAGTGAACTATTTCTTAGGAGTTTTTCCATCCTTGAGCTCAATCTTACCTGTTCTGGTCGAAGGGGTAGGTGATGAACTTAGGGTCAAATGGGATGTCAGGAAGGCTATTGCAGTATTTGACTCGGCAGACCACTCCAGACCTAGAGAAACAGTGGCTCAGAATTAGGCACCACAAGCCTGCAGAGGTGATCAGCAGTTAAGAGGAAGTACTTATCCTGTAGAGGACCCAAGCTTGGTTCCCAGCACCCACCCACATCAGGCTGCTAACAACCACCTGTAACTCCAGATCCAGGGAGATCTGACACCTGTGGCCTCTGCAGGCAGTTGCACAAAACATGCACATACACATACACCTAATTAAAAAAATAATAGAAATAGCTGAAGTTGGTGGCACAGGCCTTTAACCCCTGCACTTAGGAGGCAGGCAGATCGCTGAGAAGTTTAGGCTACTGATGGTTTACATAGGGAGTTCCAGGCCAGTCAGGGACACAGAGCAAAACTGTCTCAAAAGAAATACTTGCTGGGCGATGTTGGCACTTGCCTTTAACCCCAGCATTCGGGAGGCAGAGGCTGGTGGGTCTCTGAGCTCCAGGCCAGCCTTATCTACAAAGTGAATTCCAGGATAGTCAGGATAAAGAAACCCTGTCTCGAGGAAAAAATTAAAAATAGGGATAATAACCATTTTTAAAACAAACAGCCTCAGGCTGACAAGATGGATCAGGAGGTAAAGGCATCTGCTGTCATGCCTGAGGGTCCGAGGACCTGAGTTTAATCACTCAGACCTATACCTATATGGTGGAAGGAAAGAAGTGACTATAACAAGTCTTTTCACTGCCACACACGGCTGAGATGTGTACACACAAGATTAAAACAAACCAAAAAAAACCCACCAACAACAAAAAAACGAGGCCTCTGCTGCTGGGCACAGCCACAGGCCTGCGATCCCAGCACCCAGAAGGCCCAGGGACGAAGACAGCGAGTTTGAGGTCATTCTGGGTCACTTGATGAGACGCTCAAAAGCACAAAAGGCCCCCACCGCCCTGCCACCGCGGCCAGCGTCCGTGTCCCACCCCTCCTGGAAAACGTAGTGGGGCTCACCTCTCAGGCAAGGTCCGGTGGGAATTGGGCCTGGGGGGGTGAGAAAGAGAGACTGATGTCAAGGGTTTGACAGGTGGTGGAAAGACGCTTCTCCCAATTTCCGAAGGAGTGATGCTCTGGTCCCCTTAGGACGGAGCCCCACATGCGTCCCTGAAGGGGACTGAGGGTTAGGTAGGTCCCTTCCCGAGAATCCCGAAGGTGGAATTCCAGAACTGAATGGCAGGGGACCAGGGAGTGACCAGAGGCCTAGAAGGGCCGTCCCGTCGCCAGGGGTGAGCACTGCACGACCTCGCAGGCCGATCACAGAGAACCAGTGACGTTGTAAGCGGCAGCCCTCGGCCTAGTCCCCGGCTTGCAGCTCACAGCACAAAAGGAAACAGCAGGTGGCAGGGGACCTACCTGTGGCCTTCTTCCCGCTGGGCCTGGGTCTGGATGGTGGGCGCCATCGCGACCAGGCGACGGCGGCGCGGGCTGTGTCCTCGCTGGCCGCGGGCCGACGCTGAGGGGCGTGCCGACTTGGAGAGACGCCGGAGCTGAGGACAGGCCCCGGTGGGCGCTGGGCTCCGCGGGGAAAGGCGGGATGAGGTGGGCCGGCGAGAAGGGCTCGGCTGAGACTCAGTAAAAGCGCGGGCAGCGCCGGACGCGGCCTCACGGCTCCCGCTGCCACAGCCACCTAGACGCTGACGACCGGACAGGTAGCCTCAGGCCGCAAGGCCTTCGGGGAAATAGAGTGCGGTCAGTCCCTCACGGCGATTGGCAAGCTGGGGCGAGGGGGCGGGGCCAACGGAGAACCGCTTTTATGATTGGTGGAACGATACCCAGTCACGGCCTCGGCTTTGAGACGGGAGAGGCGAACGCACATCCTCTCCTTTCATTGGCTAACCGGTCTGGGAGGCAGCGCTAACTAGCAAAAGAAGCCAGCGCTCGGAAGAGGCTGGAGAGAGAGCGGAGCGGACGCGCTTGTGACGCACATCCTGTGTTCTGCCTGAGGAAAATGGCAGCGCCCCAGCAGCAGGCTTCGGCCGTCTCCTCCGCCGCGGGTGTTTCAGGTCCGGGCTCTGCCGGTGGCCCGGGTCCCCAGCAACAGCCGCAACCGACGCAACTGGTGGGACCTGGCCAGAGTGGGCTCCTACAGCAGCAGCAGCAGGACTTCGATCCTGTGCAGCGCTATAAGATGCTCATCCCTCAGCTGAAGGAGAGTCTCCAGGTGATGGACCGCACGCTGCGGGGAGCGAGCCGGGCTGGCGGGCTGGCGGGCTGGCGGGCTGGCGGGCTGGCGGGCTGGCTCCGAGGAGGTGCGCCGAGGTGATGAAGGAGAGATCGTAGGCAGGGAAGAGAAGTTAGATTGGCTGTGTCTGTGTGTCTGTGTCTGACCGGCCGTAGTGGTGCACGCCTTTAATCCCAGCACTCGGGAAACAGAGGCAGGCGGATCTCTGTGAGTTCGAGGCCAGCCTGGGCTACAGAGCGACCTTCAGGCCAGCCAGGGCTACATAGTGAGAATCTGTGGAAAGAGAGAAAATGAGAATGAATGGGAAAGAAGAATTTTAGCCGGGCGGTGGTGGCGCACGCCTTTAATCCCAGCACTCGGAAGGCGGAGACAGGCGGATCTCTGTGAGTTCGAGGCCAGCCTGGTCTACAGAGTGAGTTCCAGGACAGCCAGAGCTACACAGAGAAACCCTGTCTTGAAAACCAAAGGAGGAGTGGGGAAGAGTGAGTGAGTGAGTGAGTTTATGGGGGAGAAACAGTTGTGGTCGTTAAGTCCTCTGCAGAAGACCGGCCTACGCGTCGTTCCTGGCTGTGCCGACTGGGTAAAGGGTATGCCTAGGAAGCTGCTGGTGAGAATTCCAAATGAGAGTACGCATCTAGGAAAATATCGGGAGAGAGTTCTATAGGGATGGCAATGAGCTGTAGTCTGTATTGTCAGGATGAAGGCGCCTGCTGAAAGAAGACTCAAGGGTCTCAAGAGCGTAGATCCGCCGGGCGGTGGTGGCGCACGCCTTTAATCCCAGCACTCGGGAGGCAGAGCCAGGCGGATCTCTGTGAGTTCGAGGCCAGCCTGGGCTACAAAGCGAGATCCAGGACAGGCTCCAAAGCTACACAGAGAAACCCTGTCTTGAAAAAAAAAAGTGTAGATCCTCTTTGACTTCATCTCCTGCATCTTACTTTTCTCTCTCATTCTTTTAAAACTAGACTTTGATGAAGGTTGCAGCCCAGAACCTGATTCAGAACACTAACATTGACAACGGACAGTGAGTAAAGGCTCTTTCCTTCCGCAGCGTTAGAAACTCCTCCCCACGCCCACCCTCTCCTTTTCAAGCCTTGCGGGACCCCCTAGGCCTGGGCTTGATTTGTTGGTGACCACTTGATTAGTTATAGACTGATGCTGGTGTCCCAGAGATTGGAAATCATTCCTCAAACAGCCTTTCCTCCTTGGCCGTAGAAAGAGCAGTGATGGACCCATACAGCGATTTGACAAATGTCTGGAGGAGTTTTACGCTCTCTGTGACCAGCTGGAACTCTGCTTGGTAAGGAACTTTCTAGATACTTTGTGACCAAGCTCTGCTTAATTCCCCACAAGAACATTTTGTTTGTTTGGTTGGTTGGTTTTCCGAGACAGGGTTTCTCTGTAACTGCTCTGGCTGTTCTGGAACTCACTCTGTAGCCCAGGCTGGCCTCGAACTCACAGCCTCCCCAGTGCTGGGATTAAAGGCGTGTGCCACCAATGCCCAACTAAGAACATTTTTTAAAGCTGTTTTGAGATGGTATCACTCAGTAGTACAGGCTATCCTGACACTAGTCTGTAGACCAGGCAGGCCTCAAACTTGCAAAGCTCCTCCTGCCTTCACATTTGAGTGTGCCGAGATGACAGGTGCACACCTCGCTTTGAACCCTCAGTCAGTCAGTCACTCCTCGGTCAATTCCTCTGAGATAGGCATGTGCTTCAGCTGGGGTGAGGGCTCTGTCTGTCCTGATTCTTACCCTCACAGGTCTCCTTGTTCAGTAGAGTGACAGATATAAGACCAAAGAGGGGCAGCTCCCAGGGGTGGAGGCTGTGGCGACAGGAGTCTGGACCAGAGTGGTCAGGTTGTCTGTGCAGGCTGAGGAAGCTCAGGGCATGTGGAAGCCTGGAGCAGGGAGAGAGTGATTCAGAAGGCTGCTGGTGGAACCTGGAATTCTACCTGACAGTCTGCCTGGAGGGGAGCAAGGACAAGGCCTGAAGGGAGGGCATGGGGACCTGTGATGTGAGCAGGAGCTTCAGGCTGTAACTGGCTGATTGGTTTAGGGCAAAGCCCAGGAGACTTGAATGGGCAGGCAGAGAAGCAGGCATGGAGCATAGGCCAGCTCCATGGGGGATATGGGGAGCAACATTGAGGAGGTACTGTAGTTGGAAAGTGTTTGCTATGCAAGCAATAAGGGCCTAAGTTTGATACCTAACACCCACATAAAAAGCTGGGCATGGCAGTATATGCCTATAATCCCAGTGCCGGGAGGTGGAGATAATTGGATCTTTGAGGCTTTTAGCTAGCCAGCCCAGCCTAATTGGCTAGCTCCAGGGCCCAGTTAATGATCCTGTCCCAAAAAAAAAAAAAAAAAAAAAACCAAGGAGGGGGCAGGTCTTGAGGAACAACATATGAGGTTGACCCTTGGCCATGCAGCCTCACCCACACACTCACACATATACACACAAAAATTCCCCTAAGGGACCAGGCCTGCTAGTATAGTCCTATTTTCCCAGCTGCTTAAGAGGCTGAAGCAGGAGGGTCAGAATTCAAGACCTGTCTGGGTGAGTAGGTGAGATCTTGCTTTAAAACATAAAAAGAAGAGCTGGGCATGGTGGCTCATGTCTGTAATCTTAACAGTTGAGAAGAGGCTGATGCAAGAGGACTACCATGAGGTCCAGGCTAGCCTGGGCTAGAGTAAAGCCTTTTTCAAAAAAAAAGAAAAGTAAGATTGGTGATTTAGCTGAGTGGTAGCGTTTCCGTAACACAAGTAAAGCTGTAGATTGACTCCCCAGCACCACACTCTCCAGTCAGCCGCTGGGGGCGTCAGGAGACTGGGCTGAGGTGTATAGACTGGGTCTCACTAACCTTTGGATATAACCAAGTGCACTGGAAAGTGAGGCAGGAGGATCTCTGAGTTCAAGGCCAGCCTGGTCTACAGAGTGAGATCCAGGACAGCCAGGGCTACACAGAGAAGCCCTGTCTCGGAAAAACCAAAAACTGGAGGGAGCCCAAGGAGGCAGTCACGGTTGAGCTGAGAGGCAGGAGTGGGGCAGATAGAAGCTTGGAGGCTTTGCCAGGCCATCAGACTGGTGGACTGTTGGGGGAGGGGGTCCAGGGTGAGGGCCAGGGCTGGGATTGGAATTAGGAAGTGTGTTAGATGATTTCTGGGGCTGTTCACCCCCTAAAGAGAGCCAGGTTCAAAAGCCCAGCACGGTGATGTGAGCTCACTGGTCACATGGTGGAGTGAGTACCATGACCCAGGTGCACCACTGCAAATTCTAACCCTTGCCACCCAGCTTTGTGTGTGTGTGTGTGTGTGTGTGTGTGTGTGTGTGTGTGTGTGTGTGTGTGTGACAGAGACAGAGAGAGGAAGAGAGAGACAGACAGAGGGAGAGAGGGAGAAAGAGGAGAGAGACAGACTGGTCTGACCCACCTCCCAGTTGCTGGGAGTATAGGCATGGAGCCCTATGCCTGGCTCCTATCAGGGTCTCTCCTGGCCTCAGCAAGCACTGTCTAGCCGTGGGAAGGACACTGCAGTCTGGCACACAGAACAGCTACATGGAGTTTGTTACAAGCTGGGATTACTTT
The DNA here is from genome assembly GCF_007827085.1 of Peromyscus californicus insignis. Taxonomy (NCBI): domain Eukaryota; kingdom Metazoa; phylum Chordata; class Mammalia; order Rodentia; family Cricetidae; genus Peromyscus; species Peromyscus californicus. The sequence goes on along the minus strand of NW_026294562.1, from coordinate 175,011,813 downwards.
CCCTGGATTAGGAGGACTACCCCTACTAAGGGAGTCAGCTCTGACAAGGGCTCACAGGGAGAAGCAGTGTGGGAGCAGAGGCGCAGGCCCCATCAGTGCAGAGGAGGGATCTGAGCAGTGGGGAGAGGGGCAGCCTTGGAAGGGGACCAGGGTGGAGTACTGCCCCCAGGAGAAGGGAGAGGACCAGGTGCAGGGGCCATCAAGGGGGTGGAGCCCAAGCCTGGGGTTTAGGGCAGGAGCATCAACAGCAGCTAAGGTTCATCAGTTAGTACTTAAAAGCAGTGTAGCGCCTATACTGTGTCACACCAGACTAGAGAGGTTGCTGTTTAAGGAACTAAGCATGGTGTTACACTGGGTAATTTTTTTAAATTATTGCATTTGATTGTGGGCAGGGCATGCTTGTGCACATTCAGAGGTCAGAGGATGTCTTGTGGTAGTTGATTTTTTTTTTTCCCTCCTGCTATGTGGGTCCTGGGAAAATAGAACCCAGTTCTTGTCAGGCTTGGCAGCAGTTGACTTTCCAACAGAGCCATCTGCCTGGCCAGTCTGGTTGTGTGCACTGTAATCCCAGCTCTCAGGAGGATAAAGTAGTAGGGTAAAAGCTTGAGGCCAGCCTTGTCTGCGTAGCCAGTCTGTGACTCAGCCAACACCAGAAAACACTTCATAACCCAGTCCCACTGAGAAGTAACCCCAAGTCCTAGATGATCCAGCAAGAGGCTGGCAAACCAGACACTGGCCTCGGAGACCCAGAGCCCACCAAGTCAGCCCAGATTGAGTGGTGGGGGGTGGCTGCAGGTGCCTGGAACTGATGCTGTTGCTGTTCTCTTGCCTGCCTTCTCACAGCGCCTGGCCCACGAGTGCCTGTCACAGAGCTGTGACAGCGCCAAGCACTCTCCAACGCTGGTACCCACGGCCACCAAGCCAGATGCCGTACAGCCGGACAGCTTGCCCTATCCTCAGTACCTGGCCGTCATCAAAGCCCAGATTACCTGTGCCAAAGACATTCACACTGCCCTGCTGGACTGTGCCAACAAGGTCACAGGCAAGACGACTGCAGCCTCAGCTGGCCCTGGGGGCAGCCTCTGAGGACTTGGTGAGGGCGGGGGCAGAGAGAATGAAGAAAGGCCTGAGGTAAAACAGGCGCCTCCTGGTTTATTTGTCATGCCAGAGCAATGTCGCTGAAACCAGCAGGGGGCAGCAGAGACTTGCAGCCAGCACGGGCCAGCTACTCTGCTCCCTGACCTAGGGTGGCCCTCCAGCTGAGCTGGGATGACCTGTTCCAGGGACTCTCCCTCCTCCCTTACTTCCCTCTCCCACCTGGCCCTGGATGCGGCACTGCCTGGGCCCTTTAGACCTTCCTCGTTCTGTCCCCTGTAGGCATTCTTTTCTTTCTTTCTTTCTTTCTTTTTCTTTTTTTTGTTTTTCGAGACAGGGTTTCTCTGTGTACCTTTACGCCTTTCCTGGATCTCGCTCTGTAGACCAGGCTGGCCTCGAACTCACAGAGATCCACCTGGCTCTGCCTCCTGAGTGCTGGGATTAAAGGCGTGCGCCACCACCGCCCGGCTAGGCATTCTTTTCTAGCCCGTCTTCTCCAGTCCTGCCTCCGTCTACTGTCCCCTGTTGTTGCCTTTTGTCCCCAACTCCTAAGTGGGAATATGAATATAAGGGGAACCAAAATGCTGGGTTACCTGGGGCTACAGGAAGGGACTTTCTGGCCCAGAAAAGGAGAAGTGCAGGAATGTAGGTCCTGACCTCAGCACACACGACCTAGGAGCTTTGGGTCCCGGCTCTGCCCTGCGTCAGCAGGGCTCTAGCGGGGAGCATTGTGCAATGTGTGGGAGGCCTGCTCCAAGGGACTCCTGGGTCCCTATATTTTTAGCCCCAAAGCAGAAGTGAAAAGGCCCCAGCAGGAATGAATCATGGGTTCTGGGGAAGAACCTAGCTTCTCCGGGAAGCAGGCCCTGGAGAGGGGGCTTCAGGGACGGAGGGAGGGAGAACCCCACAAGCACCCCACTTCCCAAAGATCTGAGGAGCTCAGCTAGAGCCTGCGGGCCTGGATAAGTGGTAGATGGAACTACCAACCCAGGCCCAGCAGTGAAAGGAACTGTCCCACCCAATACCTTCTGTGCCCTGGTTCCCGTGTCACCAAATGATCTGCAGGAGCTCAGGTTCCCACCCTGGGAAAGCTGGGAAGTCCTCGAAGTGCAAGTGCGTACACACCACCTGGGCATTCCTCTCCCTGCCTGCCTTCATTGCCCGGAAGCCTGAGTTCTACCCGTTTGTTTGGTTAAATCATCCCCTGCATTCCCCAGGTCCTTACCTAAAGTCATTGATCTTGAGCCTGGAGACAGGGTCTCACTCCATAGCCTAGACTAACCTCACAAACTAGTCCAGGCTGCCATCTAACTCAGCTGTCCACTGCCTCAACTTCCCAAGCGTTGTGATTATATCCTCTGTGCGTGTGTGTATGCATGGAAGATGCACCCATGTGTGGAGGGAGAGATGGCCTTGGGTGGAGCAGGTCTCCTTTCCTCTTGGTCTGAGGCAGGGATAGTCCTTTGTCATCCTGTTGTGTCTCCTGCACCACACTCCAGGCTAGCTGGCCTAGGAGCTCCCAGCTGATTGTCCTGTCTTCACCTCCCTCTTCTCCACAAAAGGGTTGGCGATGACAGATTCAATGCAGAGCACCATGTTCAACTTTTTGAGATAGAGTCTCATGTAGCCCAAGCTAGTCTTGAACTTGGGATCGATCCTCCTGCTTCAGGCTCGCAACTCCTAGGATTACAGGGCTGCACCACCATTTGCTTTAACTACACTTACAAAATGCCTTGATATCTTGATGTGGAGGCAAGAAAATTGCAAGTTCAAAGTCATCCTGGGCTACACAGTAAAACCTCCCCTCATCTCAACCAACAGAAAAAGCCAAGCCCTCAGCATACCTAGATAGTAATTGGAACTATCTCCCAAAGTGACACAGCAAGTGATGACCTGGGCATTATCCCTTGGGTACCCAACACACATCTCCTTGGCCATTCTTTGTTTCTAGAAAAATAATCTTTGGTTCAGGGATATAGTGATCTTGTATACAATTGAAAATACAAGGCAAAACACATCAGTTTCCAACCAGGGACTCACGCCATCTATTTGCTAGGATATGGCAATCTGGTACAAGGAGACAGGTGCCGCTGGCCCTCCAGGGTGATGTCAGCATGGCACATGCAGGTAGGCCTGGCATCCAGCACTCAGACGCAAGGCCCAACTGCTTAAAACCACACTCCGGGTGACAGGTGTGCATTCCAGACCCCCACCATGGAAGATGGGCACCAAGCTATATTCATTCAAAAAGCAGGGCAGCTTTTGTAGGGCCCTGGGCAATGTGAGTGGAGATTCCTATATTCCTAGAGATTAACAAAATGCAACATGGTGTACAAGCCTGTAATTCCAGCATGCAGGAGAACCAATACAAGTTTTAGGTCCAGACAGAGCTACATGGTGAGAGCCTGTCTCTAAAGAGAAGAGAGGGGTGTGGGGGGCCACTGAGGTAGCTCCATGGGTAACCACACTTGCTACCAAGCCAGGTGACCTAAGTTCAGTCCCTGAACTTGCTTGTTGGAAGGAGGGAACTGACTCACACAAGTTGTCTTCTGACCTCCACACACACTTGTTTAAAAAAGATGTGGGCTAGTGGCCTACACTCATGCTAGCATTTGAGAGCCTGAGGCAGGAGGACGGCTTGAGACCAGCCTGGGCAGAAATAAGCCAGTCTGTCAAAGAAACCCTTGCTAAGCAGGTGACAGCAGACTGGAAGGAAGAGGAAATGGGTCTTATGGGTACCCCCAGCAAAAGTGTCGGGAAGCACAGAGCACCGGCCAACCTCTGGCAGGAATGTGCTCTCAGAAGTGAAGAGGTTTGGGCTAGGTTCGGGGAACACAGGAGGAAGCTTGGATGGGTCATGAAGGGCCTTTTCCCAGTCTTACGGGCACAGACGGAGTCGTACAGTCCTGTGCAAAACCCCACGCCAGGGAGGGATGTGTATGAGATGAAAAACCACAGAGCCAGCCAAAGTGGCCCATGCTTGTAATCGCAGCACTTGAGAGGCAGAAGTAGGAGGCTTGTTTCTCCTATCTACAGGCTGACCCACCCCCAGCAGGGATTAGCACACTGGCCATCCTCCCACACACGTGGACCCTGCTCCATGAGCAAGTACTAAAGCAAGCATCTGACCACGTGACCACGGAACCCTGTAACCACCACTTAGCCCACTGTGATCTCTCACCCCATCAAGACTTTGCCCATCACAGCTGACTCAGCTCTGTGGCCGAGCAGCCTCATTCGCTGGGGACAGATAAGATTGGCTCAGACACTCAGCATCTAGGTGCGGGCGTGTGCACGTCTGTTCTGCCCACAGAGGCAGACACAGGAGCATAACACAACCAGCAACTCGCCCCCATCATGTGCCCGCTGCTACGTCAGGCACCAAAGTTCACTGGTTTCACTGCCTTGTGACTGGTCCACAGAGGAACTATGTCCAGACTCAGGTCTACCACGTAACATCCAAGACAACATCCAAGACAGCCACAAACAAGGGCACAGACCCACGAATACCATTCGAACACATGCTACAACAGTGCTGGGTGAGCCACAGAAAGCCCACACTCTACTTCAAGGTCCTGTGTGCACAATCCCATCACCCACGCACCTGTGAGGAATGACACACTAAGTCACCCCAGATCCCACAGCAGTTCGGTTACACACAGATGGGGGGATGGAAGTGACAGTTCCCATGAAGCCCCTCAAAGACAGCTGCAGTAGTTACAGTTGACAATCCTCCAGAGGCCATCTGCAGCACACATGATCTAGTCTGTGGTACAGACCGGTGGCTTCACATTTATTTACAGGGTCCTGTTCTATGGGGACCTTAACCACGGGCCACAGAATCGTCCTCACCTACGCCCCCAATTGCATACCTAGGACTCCCCACAACACACCCGCAAGCACACTGGCATATTGGCTGTTCCCCTGCAACACCCTGCCTGGACCACACTCGCAGGCAATCACGACAGGCACACACGTGCCGTGCCGCGAGTACACGGGCCCTCTAGCCCGCCCACCGGCTCTCACACCCCCAAGTTTCCCGTCGCCGCTTGTTTTTCTGGAAACTCAGCTCTGCGTTCTCCGCCCGCCTCCCCCCCCCCCCCCCGCCGGAAGTGCTTGCTATATTTTTAGCCTCTCTGGTTTCCGCCCCTTTCGCTCCCCCAGCCCCCACCCCAGCGCGCACAGGACGTGGCCGAGTGCCCCGCAGGACCTTGGCCATCCCCCTTCCCCACCGTCATTCCAGAGGGGATTCCCGGCCACTGCCAGGGCCGCGGATTTTCCCCGCTGGCTACGTGGGGAGCGGGGAGGAGTCAGGCCATGAACTTCCTGCTGGGATGCGGGCACCCAAGCGGGGGCTGGATAGGATCCTCCGACTCCTAGGTCTAGAGAATAGGGCCTGGGGCCTGGATCTCTGAGTGTGAGGGGGGAGTGGGACCTGGACACCTAGGTCTGAGGGAGGAGGGCCAGGGGTCTAAGGGAGAGTAAGTGAGGCCCGAACGCCTGGATCTGAAGAGGTCCAGCTCCCACTGCAGATCACGTCTCTGTCTGGATCCCCGGACAGGCTAAGGGGGCAGGAGATAGGGGCCAGGGCTCCCGTGTTGGGGCGGGGGGTAGGAAGAAGCTGAGCCCCTGACCCGGTGTTCTAGGATAAGGACGTATCACCTCGTGAGTCCTACAGCTTAAAGTCGTGATTTCCTGAGGATCGTCACACCTCTGCCCCCTTCCCCCCAGCACCCTTTGGAGAGTGGCTGAGACCCAGTTGGCCAGGCTTTAGTCCCAATGACTCAGCAGATAGAGGAGGGGTCCAGGCTGAGTCAGGGATGGCAAAAGCTCCCAGTCTCCAGGGAATCGAAACTGGAATTACTCCTCCATGATCCAGACCCAGCTGGCCTCCGAAAACCCCAGCATGCCCCACCCCAACCCCCCGTTTGGTCCTAAAATCGGCTGGCTCAGGGATTTGTAAACTGGGCGGGAGGCAAGTTTTTTGGGCCCCTCCTTCCCTTCTTTTCCCGTTGTCCTAGAGACTGTTTACAACAGACTGGATCCCTGGTTACAAGAGAGGAACCCAAGCGTCCCGGCTGAGCGTCCTCGTCACGGCTTCCAGGAAGCCCCCCCTCCCCCGCCCTAAGCGAGTGAGTCACAGGCGAGCGGGAGGCCGCAACCGTGCCACAGCAGCCTGCGGCCCGCCCAGCTCACGGGACCAGCCCGGGAAGGCCCCTTGGCCCCAGAAAGCGATATACCAGGGATTCCCCACCCCCCCCACCCCCGCACCCCGGGCTCCGGTGAGGCAAACCAGTGAGGAGCCTGGCAGAATCTCCCCACCTCAATACAAGTGCGCAACGCACCGTGCAAGAACTTCCCAGCATTGTAATTACACTCCTAAGCAATGATAACCCCCATACACAAACACACTTTTTCACTGAAGATATCCTTGAAGTAACACTTTTTTTTTCACTTGGGTGTGGCGGCGGGGCATGCCTGTAATCGTAACACTACTTGGGTGGTGGGGATTGGAGGATCCCAAGTTCCAAGCCAGCCAGGAGGTCCTGCTAAAAAACAAAAACTGAACAGATCCGGTGGAGAACTATCCTCCAGAGAATTTAAATTTTAGTTAAGGCCTGCTTACATTACAAGAGACCCATTCAACGTTGAAGGTTTTTGCAATAGAGACGAGCTTCCTCCCTAAAAGACTCAAGCTATTCCAACCTTGAGTTTTCGGAAGCGAAACCTCTTAATAATTTAAAGTGCAGCTGGGGAAAGGGGCCCTGTCCAGCCTCACTAGACTAGGGGGTTGGGCTCCCGTTGATCACTGACTGTCTTATAGGTTCTGTGCCTGGAGGTGTTAGTTTTTACTTCACTTTTGCTTCTTATGTTTCTGTAACCCACTTCGTCATCTACGTTTGTTTCCCGGCACCCTACTGCCTCTCTCCTCTATATACGTCTTTTTTTCCCCTTCTGTAGTAGGGATTGAAAGCTGAGGAGTGCCAAGTAACCACTCCAGCACTGAGCTGCCTTCCTACTCCCTCCCGCATCGTAGTGGCTTCTCTTTTTTAGAAATAGGACCTAGAATTTGCTCAATAGCTGAGACTGTCACTGAACGCCTCATCTTGCTTCCTCCACCTCCAAAGAACCATGATCACAGCCATATGCCACTGACTTTTTTTTTTTTTTTTTTTTTTTTTTGCGGGGAGAGGGGGCTTGTTTTGAAACAGGGTTTCTCTATGTAGCCCTGGCTGGCCTGGAATTCACTCACTCTGTAGACCAGGCTGTCCTTGAACTCAAGAGATCCACCTGCCTCAGCCATAGGGAGTGTTGGAATTAAACTGGTTTTAAAGGCCTGTGCCACCACCTCCTAGCCCTTTTTACTTTGTGTTTGTTTTTTTGAGACAGGGTTTCTCTGTGTAGCCCTGCCTGTCCTGGAACTCACTCTGTAGACCAGGCTAGCCTCCTGGAGCTCAGAGATCCTCCTGTCTCTGCCACCCAAGTGATAGGATTAAAGGCGTGCACCGCCACCGCCTGACTAACCCTTTTTATTTTAAGACAAGGGTCTCACTAAGTTGCCCAGGGTGACCTAGAACTCACTCTGTAGTCCAGCCAGGCCTTGAATTTTACCAGCCTCCGGCCTTAACCTCCCTGAGTGGCTGGAACTACAGTCCTAAAACAGCTGGCCTAATGTGTATGTCTCTCACTGAGTCTCTTTGTTTTTCTCTCGGCTTCTGGCCATCTCTGTCTCTTCCAGTTTGTGTCTCCCCGCCCCCGTCTGTCTCACACGCACACGCCCTCTCGGTCTCTGCCCTTGTCAAATTGTCCCTGGAGCCCTGCCCCCACTTCTGCCCCAGTTCCCTTCCCGACTGTCTTCAGCCTTTGAAAACTACTGTGACGGCCCCACTACCATCACCACCAGCCAGTCACGCAAGCACCCCACTACCTCCCGAGAGGGGCCGGCCGGGGTTGCCCTCGAGCCAAGTTCAGGCACATTCAGCAAACTAACCAGCAGATGGGCGGAAGGGGCCTAGCACCCCGCGGTCCCGGCTACGCCGCGGGGGCGCGTCCGGGAAGCTCCCTTGGCCACGCCCCGGCCACGCCCCCGGCGGAAAGAGCTTTAAAAGGCGAGCGCTTTCGCCGCGGGCCACAGCCAGACTTCTGCGACCCGACTGTCGGCCTCAGCTCCACGGCCATTCGCGCCACCATGGACCTCTCTGCCATCTATAAGGTGAGTACTGGCTAGACGGCACGCTCTGACGCCCCGGACTTAGGCCGTGGACGCCTGCCGCCCTTCTCAGGCCAGCCCTGACTGGCGGGAGGTGAGAAAGGGCCTTGGCCCGGGTACCGGCGGGCCCTTGGGGACAGAAAGCGGGCGCACCGCTGTCATTCGCGCGGGGCAGAAGCAGCCCCGACACCTGCCCGGTCCCCTTGGCTGCCTCTGGGGCGGTTTGGCGCCCTAGCGGGTACAGGGTTGAAGGGAGTTGACTCGGCCAGAGTTCTAGAGAGATCTGGCCTGGGTCGGCTTTGGCCGGTTCCTCCAAGTTGTGAAACTGCAGCAGCGCCCATGGGCGGTCATATCCGGGGAGGTCTAAAGGCCCAGAATTGGGGAACAGGGGTGTGCTCTGGTTTGGGGGTCCCGTCTCTTGTTCCGTCGGGGATACTGGGTTTCCTAAACGCTCCTGGGTTAGCTCCAGTCGTGTTGAAACACTCAAATCTCCATGATCAGGTTCTCCCTGTAGTTTGAGTGAGCCGGGTGGGGCTCAGGCCGAGAACCCACAAACCGGAATGGCAAGCTTGTGAAGTTCTTTACAACTGGGGCGGGGCGTCGTCACCTTACCCTTTCTGGTGGCCTAACCGAACCCTATCCCCCTCAGAGCCTCCTGTCGATAAACGCTGACCTGTCGTCCGACCACGGAGGAACCGAGTCGGGACTCTGGAACATAAACTCGTCTGACTCCATCCCATCTGGGGTCACTTCTCGCCTGACGGGCCGCTCCACCAGCCTGGTGGAGGGTCGAAGCTGTGGTTGGGTACCGCCACCCCCTGGTTTCGCACCCTTGGCCCCCCGCCCGGGGCCCGAGCTGTCACCCTCGCCTACATCGCCTACCGCAACTCCCACCACCTCCTCTCGGTACAAGACTGAGCTCTGTCGGACCTACTCAGAGAGCGGGCGCTGCCGATACGGGGCTAAGTGCCAGTTTGCCCACGGCCTGGGTGAACTGCGCCAGCCCAATCGCCATCCCAAGTACAAAACGGAACTCTGCCACAAGTTCTACACCCAGGGCCGCTGTCCCTATGGTTCTCGATGCCACTTCATCCACAATCCCAACGAGGACCTGGCCGCTCCAGGCCAGCCCCATTTGCTTCGACAGAGCATCAGCTTCTCAGGCTTGCCCTCGGGCCGCAGAACCTCACCACCACCACCAGGCTTTCCTGGCCCTTCCCTGTCCTCATGTTCCTTTTCGCCCTCCAGCTCCCCACCACCACCTGGGGACCTTCCACTTTCTCCCTCTGCCTTCTCTGCTGCCCCCGGGACCCCTGTGACTCGAAGAGACCCAATTCCAGCCTGTTGCCCCTCCTGCCGAAGGTCTACCACCACCACCATCTGGGGGCCCTTGGGTGGCCTGGCTCGGAGCCCATCTGCACACTCCCTGGGATCCGATCCTGATGATTATGCCAGCAGCGGTAGCAGCCTGGGTGGGTCAGACTCACCGGTCTTTGAGGCCGGAGTGTTTGGGCCTCCCGCGCCCCCTGCACCCCCAAGGCGTCTCCCCATCTTCAATCGCATCTCTGTCTCTGAGTGACAAATGCCCACCCAGTATGGATCAGCTAGATCTCGAGAGGGCGGGGCTTATTGCTGTGGGGACCTAAGGGAACTCTTAAGTTAGTGCCTTCTCCCTGACATTCCAAAATGCATTAACCCACTCCTGGTGCTGTGCTGGGGCAGGTCCCTAGTTGGAAATTCAGTGTTTAGGTGGATTGGTTCCTAGGGTACCTAAGATGTAGCATACTCTTGGGTTGTTTCTGAGATAGGGGCTCATTATGTAGCCCAGGCTGTCCTCAAACTTGAGATAATCCTTCCTTAGTTCCCCAAGTTTTGGGGTTGTATAGGTATGCACCAGCCCCTCCCCACCTCTGGTCTCCTGGAATCTTAAGTGCTGTGAAGAGCTGGCTCCCACAACCCTATCCCAGTTTTTACTAGACCCCGAGGTTCAGCGTTTGGTGGTTGAAGCCTCCCCTGAGGGAGAATCCTGGTGCTCAAATTTCCCTCCGAAAGCAAATCGCCAAAGCCATTGCCAAATCCCTTCTGCCCCAACCAGTGGGCCCTTTATTTATGACGACTTTATTTATTGTAATAAGATTTTATAGTATTTATATATATTGGGTCGTCTACTTTTCCTTTTTGTAATATTAAAGTGGATACTGTATTAAATATACTATAATATATTAAGTAATATATTGTTACCTTACAGGTCTATTTTTGTGGTTGTTTTGGAATTTTTAAATAAAGTCTTGAGTGTGAACTGAGATGAAATTTGGGTTTGTTTTTTTTTTTCTCGGTCCACAGCCACGGGATGGTGGGTAAACTGACCTCCAGACTTGCCAGGGAGCTGGGCTGCCTAGTGGCGCTTACCTGGCAGGAAGTGACGTTACCAGCCCGGTTGTTCACCTGAGGGGGCGTGGTGAGATGAGGTCACCCAGCAGGAACCAGGAGAGCCAGTTCTCCAGGCGCTGGGGGCGCTCCAGTCCTGTCCCTCCGGCTCTTGACCCAGCTCGGGCAGGGACGGGATGTTTCCGTCCCCACGGGGCCAAGGGTAGAGGGCGGGGCGGGGCGGGGAGGACGGAATGTGCCGGAACGCAAACCCGGGCGGCCGGGGGCAAGGGGTCACCTCGAAGCCGGGTCCTAGGGGACTCTGCACCCGGCAAAGAGAGCGGGGATGGACTTCAGACTCTTGACAGAGGACTTACTTTTAGTTTGCTTTTTTTTTTGAAACTGTAGCTCAAGCTGGAGTGGAACTCTCGTCAGCCTCCTGCCTCATCCTCTGAAATGCTGGGGGATCAAGCGCAAGCCACCATGGCCGGCTTCATTTTTTTTTAAACCCGTAGGGTGCTCGCGCGCGAACTAGTGTGGAGGTCAGAAGAAAGCCTGCGGGAATCCGGTCTCTTCCACCGAGCGGGTCCCGGGGATAGAAAAAGATCTTCCGGCTTGGCAGCAAGTGCTGCCTTTGCTTGCTGAGCCCTCTCACCCGCCTCTGTATGGAATTATTTATTTATTTATTTATTTATTTATTTATTTATTTATTTATTTATTTATTTGCCAGGAAAGAAGGGGACACTGGGTCTTCCCTCTGAACCCCGAGCGGCCTGTAACTCTTGGTAATCCTCCTGCCTCAATCTCATGAATGTTTAAGATAACAGCCATGCGCCCTACCGGGTTGGGATTTAAATAGGTGTGAGGATTCCTAGACTCTAGGAATCTCAGGTTCCTGACAACTCGTGGGTCCAAACACTAGAAGAGTCGCGGCCTTCTAGCATCTGCAGACCCTTGGGCCTTGGGCCAGGTCGCGATCGGGCATTTCCGGAGCTGCATCTGCTTGGGCTGGCAGGACGCTTGGGTAGGGCAGCCGCGTCCTCCGACCATACAAGGCAAGAGACCGCGGCGGCGGCCAGCCCCGCCGCGCCCGGAAGCTGCCCGCGTCAGGGCCCGCGCTCCGCCCCTCCTCTTTTTCCTCCGCTTCCTCCCCCCTCTCAGCCTCCACCCCCTCATTCCTCCTCTTTTCTTTCTTCTTCTCCCCAGCTCCTCCCTATCTGCCTCTTGGCCCCTAGGACTTTTTCTTGGATTTGTTTTTGAGACGGCCTCACGCTGTATCCCTCCTTGCCAGGCCCTCTGCTTCTTATTGGTCCTCTCTCCTTTCCTTTGCCCTTCCTCCCCTAAATGTACCTTAACCTCGCTCTTCTCCTCTCCCCAGCCCTGCCTGCCTTTCACTCCGTTCTACTGACCTTTGGTCTCCTCTTCCAGGGAACTGCCTCCCTTGTGGGAAGTCTCAGGCCCTGGTATGTGGAACAAGGTTGGGAGAGGGAAACAAACCCAGGGCTCTGCATCGGGAAGGTAGAGGGAATGAGAGCAAGCAGTGCCGGGCATTTGAGAGAGATGGAAGGGAAAACCACACAGCTACCACCCTTGGCGATGGTTCCCCCCAACCCCCAATTCTCTTGTTCTTTCCAAACACACACACACACACACACATCATGGGCTGAGGATGTAGCTAAGTGCAGAGTGCCTGCTTAGTGTCTGCAAAGCCCTGGTCTAAGAATATGACACTAAACCCCGAGAGATAGCTCAGAGATGAAGAGAATTTGCTTCTCCTGTAAAGGACTCACATCGCAGCCCACAGCTCCGGCTCCAGAGGATCCCGCGCCCTCTCCTGGCCTCCTTGGGCACTGGGCATGCTTGCGGTGCACTTACTTATGTGCAAGGGAAAGCACTCAGACGCAGAAAATAAAACCTTTTTTTTTTTTTTTTGAGACAGGGTTTCTCTGTAGCCCTGGCTATCCTGGAACTCTGTAGACCAGGCTCCAGGCTGGCCTCGAACTCAAAGATCCGCCTGCCTCTGCCTCATGAGTGCTGGGATTAAACGCACGGGCTCCCACCGCCTGGCAAAAACGAGTATTTTTAAAAAAGAATATGACACAAGCCCATTTATTAGATACTCAGACCTGTCTTGGACACACCCCCAAATCTGTAACTCACTCCAGCTCCCAGAGCCCCTCATCGGAGTTACCTTGCTCCTACGCAGATCTAGAAGTACCTGCTTGCTGGCACTCTCTCTCACCTCCACCCCGCCCCCCCCAAGCCCACCCCCCACCCCCGCACTCAGTCCCTTTCCCCAAGGAGACCAGGGAAGCTTGTTCGAACACCAGAGTCAGATCACAAAGAGTCAAGTCCTAAATCCTTACCAACACCCAGAGTCCCTGCACACACGCGCGCGCGCGCGCGCGCGCGCGCACACACACACACACACACACACACACACACCTCGCTGCTTGCTCTTTTCACTTGCTCCACTAACACACCGGTCTTCAGCCCTAGGGTGAACATCTCCCCTCCTCCAGGTGTTCTTTAAAGATCTTCCCTGGGGCCGGAGAGATGGATCAACAGTTAAGTATACTGACTGCTCCCACAGAGGACCTGGTTTGATTCCCTGCACCATACAGCTCACAACAATCTGTAACTCAAGTTCAGGGGATCCAACACCCGCCTCCAGTCTCCTTGGGCACCAAGCACATGCAGACAAAACACCCATACACATAAACTAGGAACTGGGCAGTGGTGGCGCACGCCTTTAATCTTAGCACTAGGAGGCAGAGGCAGGCGGATCTCTAAATTCAAGTTCCAGGACAGCCTGGGCTACACAAAGAAACCCTGTCTCAAAAAACAAAAACAAAAAAAGGATCCCTGACTACTCGGATAGTCCACATCCGGTCCTACTCTACTTGCTCCATATTTATCACTATAATGTAAAGATATACTTACACTCCCAGATGGTGATGGAGGCGGGAGTTTAAGCCCAGTTTGGGCAACACGGTGAAAGTCAAAATATGTACTTAATTCACAGATTTGTAGCAATCTCTTTGGCAGAAAGTCAAGTCCTCAGGGACAGGAAGAATGGTACCTAATGAGTGTTCAGTATGTGTTGGAAAACAAACAAAAAATCGATTCAGAAACCTGAAAATGAGGAATATACAAAAAGAGCCTGTTCTAACCGTTCATCGCTAGGATCTGAGACTTAGAGTCCATTCGATGCCCAGGCCCCCTAGTGAGGGACGATATTGCCCCCTGGCGTCCAGAATGGAAACTGCACCTTCGAGGCTGTTCCAACCGACCACTGAAAAAAATTCACAAGGAAATAATGTGCATTCTTCAAAACTGCTGTAGGTTCCGAGAGTGGCGGCGCACGCCTTTAATCCCAGCACTCGGGAGGCAGAAGCAGGCGGATCTCTTGTAAGTTCGAGGCCAGCCTGGTCTACAGAGTGAGTTCCAGGACAGCGAGAGTTACAGGGTGAGATCCTGTTTCAAACGAACCGTTCGGTTGATTTATAAAATGTAAAGACTTCTAAAACGGATGTGAGAACACACAACGCAACCTCCGGTTAAAAGGGGAGAAAAAGTAGTGCTCCAGGTGAGGATCGAACTCACAACCTCGGCATTGCTCCGCCTGCACTGTCATATAAGTACCGCGCGCTAACCGATTGCGCCACTGGAGCTCCGGCCGCACCCTCGCGCCACTAAGTCCTTCAGTCAGTCGCAGTCGCGCGACTTTGCCGGACAGCCCCGCCCAACATCGCCTATGCAAATGCCAAGCCCTCCGATCGGCCAGTAAGCACGAGCGCGTGAAACTATTCGGGATTCTCACGCCGCGCCGGCCCACGCTGCAAAAGGCAAAAGTCCTCCCGGCGCCCGGAATGTGGGCGGGGACCTGCCGCTGGGCCCGCCTGCTCGCGAATACTCGGAGTAGGGGGCGGGGGCTTTAACCCTTTGCGGGAGGGCGTGCCGGAAGGCGGCCCCTCCCCCCAGCGGGCGGGAACAGGATGTGAGCCCGAGCGGCGGCCAGGGGGAGGGGAAGCCTCGGGCGGCCGCCCCCCGCCCCACATCTGGGACCTGGTTCTCCCCGCCCCAGATGCGGCGCCGCCGCCGCCGCCGCCGCCCCCAGAGCCCCGGGGCACCCATCCCGGAGCCCGAGGCGTTCCGAGTGTCGGACCCGGGCGTCCGGGATCTCCGTCCCGCGTCTTAAGAGACCCGCAAGTCCAGGCTCCCGCGCCCGGCCGGGACCGCTGATGCCCAGCGCCCCCTCTTGGAGGAAGCCGCGGGCCCGGGACATCAGCTCCAAAGCTGGAGGCCCGTCCCTGCACCCGGCTTCGAAGACGGCAGGATCCGTGGCCGCGCACCCCACCCCCCACCCCCGGGGTTCTAACTCTTGGGTCCAAGACCCCCTCCTGGAGCCACTTGGGGACCGGACCTCGCTCCTCGACTTAGGGTTGCAGCATCCATCACTTCCAAGAGACCGAGGAGTTTGCGAGTCCTTGCGCTCCCTCCCGGAGGTGACTTCATCCCTGCCCCTAGGGTTCTGGAAACTCTGGAATCCCGGTCCCCCCGACCACACACAGCCCTACCTAGAAGACTCAGGAATTTGGGTCCCCAGCGCACCCGTCTGAGACTCGAGTGGAGGGTTGCAGCATCTTCCACTTAGAACACCGAGACTTCGGACTCTGGATCCCAACTCTCCCCGGATTCTGGAGTCTGAGAGCCCCAAGTTCACGACCCTGAGTCCGGGCTGTGAGCCTCCCCGGGGACCGCGCGTTACGGTCCAGACGCGCCGGACTCCCGACCCTGGGGCCCGCAGCTCCCCGGGAGGTGAGGGGAGGCGAGGGGCCCGGGGCTGGGGGAGGGGGGCGGCGCCGAGGCGGAACAATGAGGGGGCGTGCCGGCGGGGGGTAGCGGAGGCGCCGGCGGGAGTCGGGGGCTGGGACCGCACTGGGGACGCTCGGACGGTGGGGGACCGCGGTCGGGGTGCCGAGGGGCCGGCTGGAGCTGGGTGGAGGGCCCGGGGCCAGCGCCCAGCGCGCAGTCCTGGGCGGGGTAGGGAGCCGTCTGCAGGACCCTGGCATCCGGTCCCCCAGCCTCCGCCCTCCCCTGGGACCCCGCGGCCTCTCCCGCCCACGGTTTTTCCCAGCCCTGCCCCTCGCCCTCAGCTTCAGCCTGAGCCTGAGAGTTCCCAGGATCCCTGAGCCCGGGGGAGGGGGGCCGCCCAGACAGATGGGACTGCAGACTCGGGCACTTTTGCTGTCTTCGCTCTTTGTCTCAACCTTTCCGTCTTTAGCGTGTCTCCTCGGCTCCTTCTCTCTGTTACTTTGTATCTCTTCTAGTAGTCCCTCCGTGGGGCCCCTCCTTGAGTTTTGTATCGACTTTCAGCACCCTGTCTGTGAGTTGGAGCGGCAGTGAAGCCACTCAAGTCCAGTTCCCAAGAACTGGGTGTCTTTGCAGGTCCGAGTTGTGCCACTCAGCCATGCCCGAGGGAGCTCGGGGACTCAGCCTGTCCAAACCCAGCCTTAGGCTGGGGTGTGGCCACCAAGGTGAAGCTTGCGACTGCGCAGCTGGGAGTGATACTCCGACAGGTGAGAAGTCCAGACAGGTGGAACCTGTGGGCGTTTGTCCCTTCCTTCAGGACACTGAGCATCCCTTTGTGGCTGAACCAGTGCTGAGCAGCGCTGCCAACACCGTGGCCAAGACGGTGCAGCGCAGCCCTGTCGCCACGGAGGAGACCGACGATAAGCCGGGAATTCAGGAGAAAGGAGTTGGACACAAAAAAGTGTTCTTCTGCATGCAGGGAACAGTATGTGCAAAGGCCCACAGCTGCACCTTTAAGTAATTGGACAAAGTTGAGTGTGAAGTGGGGGGGGGGCAGTTAACTGTTGTGCCGAGGAAAGGGAACTGGGTGAAGGGACCCGCCATGGCTGCATTGGACCGGGCCCTATGGATCTGAGGAATTTGAACTTGAACTAAAAGGGCTATGCTTGTGGGAGTGACAAGGCCAGTTGGACAGACTCATAATGATAGCTGTGGTTCATGGAGAAGGTGAATTAAAGCAATGGAGGCCCAAGGCTCAGAGGGGAAGGACTCTAATAGGTACAGGACCGAACTGGACAGATTAGGGTAGTGGAGCAGAGACCTGCGGGAACTGCCAGCTGAGTGAGAGAGAGTATGGGGTCATAGGAACGTGTGTCTGGGAAGCCCTGACCACTTGCTCCCTACCTTAGCAGCCCCTCCAGCCCCCGCCATGGCTTCCCCGAGGGGTTCCGGCAGCTCCACCTCTCTGAGTACTGTGGGCTCTGAGGGGGACCCATCACCAGCCTGCTCAGCGTCCAGGCCAGAGCCCCTGCCAGAACCCCCCATACGGCTGCACCTGTCGCCTGTGGGAATCCAGGGTCCGGTGAAACCCTCAAGGCTGGAGCGAGTGGCCAAGGAGATCGTGGAGACGGAGCGGGCGTATGTCCGGGACCTGCGCAGTATTGTGGAGGTGAGGTGGACAGGCATCTGAAGACATTGGGGACCCAGGCCAGGCCCTTGGCCTGTGTAACCCCTCTCATCCCCACAGGACTACCTGGGTCCTCTGATGGACGGCAGGGCCCTGGGGCTGAGCCCGGAGCAGGTGGGCACGCTGTTTGCCAACATCGAGGACATCCATGAGTTTAGCAGGTCAGGGACAGGGGTGGGGACCCCAAGGGGACGGCTGCTGTGGCGGGGAGGGTCTGTGTCTGTCTACACTAACTAACCTGAGTGCCTCATGGTGGCCCTGTGTAGGTTGGCGTGTGAGGTGTGGGGACAGTGAGGACTCAAAGCGGGAAAGAACTGAATCTTAGACCTGAGTCAAGCCTGGGCTCAAAGAATCCTGTGGGGCCTGGGCGCCTAGAACTTCCCCAGATTTAGCACTGAGATGCCCTGGGCCTGGGACACCTTCAGCTCTGGCCAAACCCTGGCTCGCCCTGGTGAAGGTGGGGGGCACTGGGACCCAAGAGTGACATCTCAGAATCACAAGAGAAGCTTTTGTAGTTGGTTTTATTATTTGAGACAGACAGGGTCTCATGTAACTAGGCTGGCTTGGAACTTGCTGTGTACCTGAGGGCAACATTAACTCCTTTCCCTGCCCCTACCTCCCAAGTGCCGGAATCACAGGCATGCACCACCACACCCAGCTAGTCTTGGTTTTTTTGAAATAGGGTCTCCTGGTGTGGTTCGAGCTGGCCTCGAAATTGAGATCTTCCTGCCTCAGCCTCCTGAGGGGTGAGATTACAGGTGTGCACACCATGCCTGGCTTGTAACAGAGTCCTTTCTTAAATTTAAGACCATCTATTTGGGAATTCCCAGCACCCTCTTTCCCAGTGTGGGGTCACCCCCTAGGTCATGATGTGCCAGCTGTGACGGTTATCAGGCTGGAGAATATGAAGCCGTGCAGAGACAATGAGAGGAGTAGGCTCTCCCATGTAGCCATCTAGGCTTCTTCCCGTCTGTCTGTGGAACTCCTGAGTCTTGTCATGGGACAAGGGGGCAGGCGGTCCTTTACTCTCCCCTCCCCCACAGTGAGCTCCTGGAGGACTTGGAAGGCAGCAGCAGTGCAGGGGGCATCGCCGAGTGCTTTGTGCAGAGGGTGAGTATGAGGTGGGGTCTGAGCACAGCTCAAGGCTGGGGAACAAGCGGGCTGGCCTGGACCTAGCTTCCTGGGGGGGCCGTGGAAAGCTAGGCGGTGCTGACTCCCGTGTCCCCGCAGAGCGAGGATTTTGACATCTACACATTGTACTGCATGAACTACCCAAGGTGAGGCAGAGGGAGTCCCTGCTTGGCCCCAGGCCATGCCCATGAGCCGATGTGCCAGCCACCACCCTCTACCTTCTAACCCTCCCAGAGCCCAGGTGCAACCCTGCCATACCTTGGTAGTCACCTGACCCGACCTCCCTCACTGCCCTGACCTGATCACCCCTGCACCCTGGCCGCCAGCTAACCCCTCCCAGTCCAGCCTGCTGGAGCGCCAGCCACCACTGATCTGTGCTGTGCCTCCAGCTCCCTGGCCCTGCTCCGAGAGCTCTCGCTGTCCCCACCAGCCACTCTGTGGCTGCAGGAACGTCAGGCCCAGCTCCGGCACTCCCTGCCTCTGGAGAGCTTCTTGCTGAAGCCTGTTCAGCGCATCCTGAAGTACCATCTCCTGCTGCAGGTCAGCTGTGGCCCCTGGGCTGGCTCGTCGGGAGGGGCATGGTTGGGTCCCACGCCACCCCGAGTTCCCTGGACAGTGCGGTCTGCCCTGCCCCTTTCTTCCATGTTGCTCTGTCTCTTGTCACTCAGTTTTCCTTCTCTTTTTCTCCCTCACCCTGTGCACCCTGCTGGATGACGGTCAGGAACTGGGCAAACACTGGGCAGAGGGCCCAGACGCCGGAGGGCGAGAGGTGGTAGAGGAAGCTATTGTGTCCATGACTGCAGTGGCCTGGTACATCAATGACATGAAGCGCAAGCAAGAGCATGCCGCTCGCCTGCAGGTGGCCCCGGGGTGGGCTGGGCTGGCTAGATGGGGACTCGGGCCGGGGGGATAGGGCTCAGCAGCAGCGTCCTGTCACTAACGTCTCTGTTTTGGCCTGTGTGTGACACCAACCGGGCCTGTCTCTGCCTGGTGTGGTCCCTGGCAGGAAGTGCAGCGGCGGCTGGGTGGCTGGACTGGCCCAGAGCTCAGTGCCTTTGGAGAGCTGGTGCTGGAAGGCACCTTCCGTGGGGGCGGCGGGGGAGGCCCACGGCTGAGAGGGGGTGAGCGCCTGCTCTTCCTGTTCTCCCGGATGCTGCTTGTGGCCAAACGTCGGGGGCCTGAATACACCTACAAGGGCCACATCTTTGTAAGTATGGGGTAGGGTCTGGGCCGGATAGTTACAACTGAAAAACCTTCAATATAGCATCACCGGAATACCCAGAGGGTGCTCTAGGGGACAGGACAGCCTGGCTTCCAAGGACCGTATTTAGCTGGGCCCAGTGACGTTAGACCCGTGATTCCAGTTACTGAGAAGGCTGGGACAGGAAGATCAAAAGTTCAGGGCTAGCCTGGGCTGCAGAGAAGGCTCAAGGCCAATCTGGGCAACTTGATGACACTCTGAATCAGAAAGTAAAGCCTGGAAGCTGGGTGTGGTGGCTCACACCTGGAAACTGAGCACTCGGGACTGGAGCAAGGTCACAGCAAGTTTGAGGCCAGCCAGGCCTATTAAGTGGGCTCGAGGCCAGTGTAGGCTACATAGTGAGATCCTGTTTCAAAAACAGATCCCAGTGCAGGCACACCGATCTGTGTCTACTCGAGGCTAGCTAGGACTATGGAGTGAACAAGACCCTGTCCCAAAACAAAACACAACCCAAAAAGCAGCAGCGAACACGGGCAGGTAGCTACATGGCTCATGGCCCAGGGAATAAAGATACCATGGACCTCCAGTGTGGCACTTGGTGGTGTGTGCACTAAGCCCCCCCCCCCCCCATGCACACATACACCAGTAAATGTAAAATAAATGAAAATGGAAGGGTTGGAGATATAGCTCTTATAAAGGATCCAGACCTGATCCCAGCATTTACATTGGGCTACTCAAAACCACCAGAACTCCAGCTACAGAGGATCCAAAACCTCTGGCTTCCAGGGGCACGTGAACTCACATGCACATAGCACAGTCCTCAGACATATAATTTGTCTGTGTGTGAGACATGGTCTCACATCTCACTAAGTAGCTGTGGGTGGCCTCAAACTCACTGTGTGAACCAGGCTGGCCTTGAACTCACAGAAACTTGCCTGCCTCTGCCTCCCGAGTGCCGGGATTCACAGCGAAAGGATTTTTAGTTTGAAAGAAAGCAAAAGCAGGGAGTCCGGCCTCCAGAACGAAGAAGGGCAGGTTGAGCCATGTGGCTGGCAATGGCCCACATTTTATTGTGTGTGTGTGTGTGTGTGTGTGTGAGAGAGAGAGAGAGAGAGAGAGTCAGAGTCAGAGTCTAGAGGGCATGGAGGGTGTCTTACGGGTGTCAGGAAGATGAGGAAGAACGAGTACATGTTCAGGAAGGTAAGGAGGAGTCTGGTAAGGGAGTGGGCCGAGCCTGGCCTGGTGGGGTCAGGCAAAACAGCCCGTGAGGAGCTGCTTTCTAGGAGGTCAGAACCCCGTATTTTTTGAAGGACGTCTAGTGCCAGGAGGGTCTCGGCACCCACCTTCTCTGTTCTCCCCTCAGTGCTGTAACCTGAGTGTCAGCGAGACTCCTCGAGACCCCTTAGGGTTTAAGGTGTCGGATCTGACCATCCCCAAGCACAGACACCTGTTCCAGGTACGCAGAAGCTGGGTTGGGCGATCCCACCCCTGCCTTGCCGCAGCTCAGAACCCAGACCCCTGACCTCCACCAACCTTACCGCCAGGCCAAGAACCAGGAAGAGAAACGGCTCTGGATTCACTGTCTCCAGCGCCTTTTCTTTGAGAACCATCCAGCTTCCATCCCTGCCAAGGTATGGACCTGCCACAACAAGTGGCCTGGAACCATGGCAGTCTCCATGGCAGACCCGAGTAATGGGGGTGGGGCACTCTTGCTACTTTGATGGCTAGACCTGCAGAATAGGCTTCCTGGCTTTGGGATGCAGCACATCCTTGCGTTGTGATCTTGGGCAATAAGATCCCTGGCCTTGGATTTCCTCACCTGGAGGAATAGTGCCTACATTGTAGGTCAGTGGTGAGGATTACCTTATCAGCCTGGCATTAAAAGCAATCATTCATTCCTGGGAATGGTTGGTGCTCACAGTCTGCTGTCCGAACCCCATCCTTCCAACATCTGTCTTCCTATCTTTCAGGCAAAGCAAGTTCTTTTGGAAAACAGCCTGCACTGTGAGTCCAGGGGTCTGGGCTGTGGTCCTGTGCCGAAAGAGGCCATGTTTCCAAGAAAGTAGACAGTTAGTCCCTCAACTCTCCCTCACAGGTACTCCAAAAAGCAAAACATTCCCAGAGCCCCCCACATCCCCACTGGATTCTCCCCGCCCTCGAGACGCTCGAAGTTTCACCCCTGGAAGAAGAAACCCAGGTAACAGATAGAATATGGGTTCGAGGCCTTAGGCACTCCCCCAAGGCTGAAGGGCTGGGCTCACACATCTCTCCAACAGCTCCATCTCCAAGACTCTCTGGCAGTCGCCGTGGCCGCAGGCAGTCTGGTGAGTATTCACCACTTCAGGGGGACCCAAGGATCCAATGGCCTGGCCTCCTGATACCCTGTGTCCTTCCCACAGAGCCAGCAAAGGAATCTTACGTCATTTTTCCCCAGAACGGTTAGTGACTGGTCCTTGTCGTGTCAGTCCGTCCTTGTCTCTTTCCAGGGATGCCGGGAGGTGAGGGTGGGGACATGGAGAGGGAGAAGGGGCAGCTGGTTGGTTACAGGGAATAATTTCTCCTGTGTCTCACTCTTTTCTGTTCTCTTTCACTTTTCCATCCTCAGAGAAACCTCAAGTCAAGGTGAGAAATGAGAAATGCCCTGGGTCAGAGACTGGGGACCTGAATTCCCAGCTCAAGTGGAGAAGAAAATTTAAATTCCATAATCCTGGGTCAGAATAAGCACGTATTAAATGCCCGGGGATATAGCTAAATTGGTTCTGTGCTTACCCAGCATGCTCTAGGTTTGAGCCTTTCCGCAGCACATAAAACTTGATGTGATAGCACAAGCCTGAAATCTCAGCACAGGGGAGATGGAGGCAGGAGGGTCAGGAGTTCAAGGTCATCCTTCACTACCACCAAGTTCCAGTCTAGCCTGGACTATGTGAGAGAGTCGGGGCATTAGGCCAGGTGTCCTGGCAGATGGTTTCAGTTCAAACTGAA
The DNA here is from genome assembly GCF_007827085.1 of Peromyscus californicus insignis. NCBI lineage: Eukaryota > Metazoa > Chordata > Mammalia > Rodentia > Cricetidae > Peromyscus > Peromyscus californicus. The sequence continues at coordinate 174,989,325 of NW_026294562.1, read as the reverse complement.
GTAAGAGGATCAAAAGTTTGAAGGAGCACGACCGGTTATCTGTCCGCACGCCTTTAAACCCAGCTGGGAGGCAGAAGCAGGCAGATCTCTGAGTTCAAGGGCAGCCTGGTCTACATACTGAATCTTAGACCAGCTCAGGCTACATAGTGAGACCCTCTCTCTCGAAAAAGTGGGGGGTGGTTTGGGGAGAATAACACACAGTGGTTGAGTGTCCGGTATAATGAGTCCCTGGGTTCCAGCCTCTACACCTCATTTTAAAAATGGGGTGGTGGTGAAGCCAAGCTGCCTGTGGTAGGAAGGTCAGGAGGATTGGAAATTCAAGGCCAGCCTGGGCTATATAAGGCCCTTTCCAGAAAAAGAATAAGAAGGTGGGGGTGGGGGTCCTTGACTTCCCCTATGTGCAAGAGGAGGGACTGGGAATTGAGGGGACAGAGCCCTCCTGGCTCTGGCTTCCCACCCCTCCCCTCCTCACAGCATGCTGGCAGTGACGGGGAGCTCCATCCCCCATCTGAGTCACAGCCACCAGTCTCTGCTTCTGGCCCCCCGGAAGACCTGGAGGATGCTGGGCCTCCCACATTGGATCCATCAGGGACCTCCATCACTGAGGAAATTCTAGAACTGCTTCACCAGAGAGGCCTCAGGGATCCAGGGGTGAGCTACAACTGCCATCATAGCAGCCTTGGCGCACTGGCCTTGGGCAGGCAGAGAGCACAGTCCAGGTCAGCCCACCACCCCACCCCCCTGACATCTTCTTGCCTTTCTTTGTGTACCCACTACAGCCAGCCACCCACGACATTCCCAGGTTCCCCAGAGACTCCAGGGTGCCAGTTGAAAGCGAACCCCTCCCTTTCCAAGCCTTGCCCAGCCGAGAGTCTTCAGAAGAGGAGGAGGATGAACAGTTAGAGGCAGATGAACGGGAGCCTTCCCCACTCCACGTCTTAGAGGGGCTGGAAGGTTCCAGTCCAGCCGAAATTCCCTGCATGCCCAGCCTTACCAAGATTCCCAGCGACATGCCCAGCCTTCCAGAAATTCCCGAGGCTCCCTGCCTTCCGAGTCTCTCTGACATCCCTAGTGTTTTTGAGATGCCATGCCTTTCACCCATGTCCAGTGTGCCTGACATTCCCAGCTTGACCAGCACCCCTTCCTTCCCCTGTGGCTCCTGGCTCCCTGGACCCCTGCAGGAGCCCGCCCTGCCTCTAGCCACCAGGAGGGAACTGTTGACTGGAAGCAGTCCTGGAAGACTGGGCGAGCCACCCTCAGAAAGCGGAGTGGGGCAGGAGGAAGATGCAGAAGGTGTGTCCTTCCCAGCTGTGCAGACCCAGGATGGCACCCGAGTCCAAGGGTTCCCGGAGGAACTGGAATACCGCTCTTGTTCAGAAATCCGGAGCGCCTGGCAAGCGCTGGAGCAGGGGCAGCTCTCCCGGCCTGGCTTTCCTGAACCGCTGCTGATCCTGGAGGACTCTGATCTTAGTGGAGGCAGCACCAGCGGGAAGGCAGGAATGCCACGCTCCGAGCGGTCAGCGTCCCGGGTGCGAGAACTGGCTCGGCTCTACAGCGAGCGGATTCAGCAGATGCAGCGAGCTGAGACAAGGGCATCCACCAATGCACCCCGCCGCCGACCTCGAGTCCTGGCCCAACCCCAGCCGTCCCCCTGCCCACCACAGGAGGAGGCTGAGCCAGGTGACAAACTTTTTTTTTCTCCTGCAATGCTAGGGCCTGGGGCCTCTACCACTGAGCCACACCCCCAGCCCCTCACTGGGGGATTCTAGGCAGGGGCTCTACCACTGAGCCACACCCCAGCCCCTCACTGGGGGATTCTAGGCAGGGGCTCTACTGCTGAGCTACACCCCAGCCCCTCACTGGGGGATTCTAGGCAGACGCTCTACCACTGAGCCACACCCCCAGCCCCTCACTGGGGGATTCTAGGCAGGGGCTCTACTGCTGAGCTGCATCCTTAGCCCCTCACTGGGGGATTCTAGGCAGGAGCTCTACAACTGAGCCCAGCACCCAGCCCCTCACTGGGGGATTCTAGGCAGGGGCTCTACTGCTGAGCTGCATCCTTAGCCCCTGATCCTCTTTCCTTTGTATACAGGACCCCTGCCTGCTTTTGGACATGTGCTTGTATGTGAGCTGGCCTTCCCACTAAACTGTGCCCAGGAGTCTGTCCCTCTGGGCCCTGCTGCTCTGGTTCAAGCTGCCACACCTTTGTCTAAGCAAGGAGATCACCTGAATGGCCACAGTCTAAATGTTTCAGATTTGCCCAAGCAAGACCACCTAGGCAGCTGCATTCCGCCTATCCCTTTACCTGGACAGAGCGACTCTGAGATCATCCAAGGTCCATCCACATCACCTTTGCCCAAGCAAGAAGAACCTCCGGATGTCCAGGTACCAGCTGCCTCCACTCTGCCTGATCAAAGTCACATTCCAGCTACCACTCCTTCACCTGAGCATAGAAACTACATGGAAATCCAGGTGCCATCCACCACCACCTGCCTCCCGGGGCAAGAGCGTCACACAGACCTCCAAATGCAAAACACTGTGGCGTTGCCTAAACAGGGAGCAGGTGCTAGCGTCATGATCTTAGCCGGCCCTCTTTTGCCCAAACACGACGGTCACGAAGATTGCCAAAGCCCAGATAGTGCCCTCGGAAGTGAGCAGAGAGATGTCAGCATTGATCGGGGCCCAGCTGCTGTTGGTGGTCGAGCTGTCAGCCCTTCACCAATGTGCACAAGCAACCCTGACCATCCGATCCCAGCCACCACCTCACAGCCTTTGTCACCTGACCTCCAAGACCCCGAGGGTCCTGATGCTTTCCCTCTCCCTGCACGGGGAGGTCATCCGGACTGCTGCATCCCACGCAGCCCTCTACCATCTTTGTCCCAAGACACTCAGATGCCAACTGCCATACCCGTGTCCCAGCCACAAGTCCTTACAGACATCAGGGCTGAAGCTCCCCCATCGTTCCCCAAGCAGGAAGGAGCTCCAGAGTCTCTGGGTCCAGAGCCCAGCCTCACAGACATACCAGCTCCCAGACTCTTACCTTCACTGGGCCAGCAGAATCCCACAGATGGCCATGTGTCAGCGGCCACACCCTTCACTGAACAAGGATGCTCTCCGGACCTTCAAGGCCTCCTAACCACCCCGATTCAGACCACCATGGAGTTACCTAAACCAAGAGACCATCTGGTCTCTCCTGTTGCCAAGTCGGAGTCTTCAGACTCCACTCCACTCCAGAGCCCCTCGCTGTCCACTCGCCAGCTCCTGGGCCCCAGTGCAGCTGCCCTCTCAAGGTACCTGGCAGCTTCATACATCAGTCAGAGCCTGGCTCGGCGTCAGGGCCCCGGGGGAGATGGCCTGGGAGCCTTCCAGGGTCATTGGTCCTCCTCTGCCCCTACATCAAGGGCGCCTTCCCCACCGCCTCAGCCCCAGCCCCCAGGCCCTCCAGCCAGGAGGCTCAGCTATGCCACCACGGTTAGCATCCAGGTAGGAGGTGGTGGACGGCTACGGCCAGCCAAAGCCCAGGTCCGGCTAAACCACCCTGCTCTCTTGGCAGCCCCCCACCCGGGAGCCTGTGGGCCTTCCCAAGGCCCAGGGGGCTCCTGATGCCCCTCACCATATGTAAGCCTAGAAATTAGGCTTCCTAAGCTTCAAGAACTTTCACCAGGTGCCACCCACCCTCATGACATCCAGAGTCAGGACACAGGTTTATTAATGGCTGCAGCCCTGGGATCTGTGTTCACAGATGGCCCTTCTGAGGTCATGGTTATTTTGTTAATTAACTTTATGAAATGCTGTGTGTTTTGCCATTCTTGAGGTAGTGGGAGATGGTAAGACATGATGAATGAGAAGGGCTGATGTGGCCCAAGTGTGAAAACTTAAGAACATTTGGAGTATCTCAGGGTGTGCATGTAACTCAGTTGGTAGAGTGCTTGCTTAGAATGTGCAAAGCCCTAAGTTCAATTCCCAGCACTACATAGAACTGGGTGTGATAGTGCATACCTGTAATCTGTGGAGAATGAAGATCAGATAGTTGTGGCCATCCTTGGCTATATAGCAAGTTCAAAGCCAGCCTGAGCTACATTAGACCTTGTCTCAAAAAAAGTAAAAAAATGGGGAACATCAAGATCTTTGGGGACCATTAGAAACTGTTAGAACCTGGGTTGAAGTTTTGAGGCGTTTAAAACTATTGATAATCCGTTCAAGAAAGCCAGTCTTACTCAAGCTGGGCATGCATGATGGTGCATACCTCTGGTCCCAGCTGCTTGGGAGTCTAAAATGAGGACCCCATTAGCCCAGGAGTTTGGGGGGCAACCTGGGCTACAAGGGCAAAAGCCCTCCTCTGAGCAGAACCCTTGAAATCGATTCCTTCAGCAGCCATCGGTTGCTTGGCCGTCTCTGCTACCCCAGCTGTTTCTTCCCATCTGCCCCGTGACACGTCCATTTTCCCATCCTCCTGTGATACGTCCATTTTCCCATCTGCCCCTGTGATACGTCCATTTTCCCATCTCTGCCCCTGTGATATATCCATTTCCCATCCTACCCTGTGACACGTCCATTTTCCCATCTTACCTGTGATATGTCCATTTTCCCATCCTCCTGTGATACGTCCATTTTCCCATCCTACCTGTGATATGTCCATTTTCCCATCCTACCTCTGATACATCCATTTTGCCATCCTACCCTGTGATATATCCATTTTCCCATCTTACCTGTGATATGTCCATTTTCCCATTTTACCTGTGATACGTCCATTTTCCCATCCTACCCTGTGATATATCCATTTTCCCATCTTACCTGTGATATATCCATTTTCCCATCTACCCCAGCTGTTACTTCCAATCTCTGCCCCTGTGATATATCCATTTTGCCATCCTACCCTGTGATATGTCCATTTTCCCATCTTACCTGTGATATGTCCATTTCCCCATCCTACCCCGTGATACATCCATTTTCCCATCTTACCCTGTGATATATCCATTTTCCCATCTACCCCAGCTGTTACTTCCAATCTCTGCCCCTGTGATATATCCATTTTCCCAACCTACCCTGTGATATATCCGTTTTCCCATCTTACCTGTGATATATCTGTTTTCCCATCCTACCCTGATGATATATCCATTTTCCCATCTTACCCTGTGATATATCCATTTTTCCATCTACCCCAGCTGTTACTTCTATCTCTGCCCCTGTGATCTATCCATTTTTCCATCTTACCCATCAACTTTTATCCTGTTCTCCTTCCACCCACCCAGTTTCATTCACCATCCTACCTGTGATTCTATTCCACTCTTCCATCTGAATACATCCCATATCTACCTCTCCATCTCCATCCACCATTTGCCTACCCAGCCTCCCATCTGTCTCTCTACCCATTGTTTAATCATCTATACACCTTGCCATCACCAGCTTCTTCTCTATCCATCAACCCATCCTCCGCCGTCTCTCCTTAATGGGGTTCTTCCAGGTATCATAAACCCCAGGACCTTTCCATGCTAATGCCAGGGCAGATTAAGTTGGGGTTATGGGAATTGGGATCTTTTGGTTTCCCTGGAAACACCTAGGCCCCTTTCCCCATGAATATCCTGATTACTATGTCTAACCCCCCTCCCCCAAACACACACCACATCCCTCCTCATTTGGGACCTCTGCAGTTCCTCAGCCTGCTCTTGCCTCCCACAGAATAATTCAAGTTGTAGGACAAAAAGGTTTCTATGTTTGCATCCTGCCCCCTCCCGCAGTGGTTTGCCGGGTAGCATAATTTAAACAGTTTGATGACAGATTGCCAGCTCCTTCCTTCACTGTCTATAATCCTCCCTGGAATTCTGAGGCACCCCTGTGTCACAGGCAGTAGTAAATTCAAGTCCCCTTTATTTGGTGTGTGACATTCCTCTCAGAGCTGTGGCTTTCCTGTCTCCTTGGAGTGGTCTTAGCATCCAGTGAGTATCCTGTCACTTCTCAAGTGCGTCTTAACCTGTGACTCACCGGGGAGTCATTCCCATCACACACACCTACAGAGCTCAGGAATCTGGTTGTTAGCCATTGGCTAGCAGCCAGAGGCTGTGCTTTATTACAGACTAGTGCTGGCTTTAAGGTTGTCATTCTGTGTGAGCTCATTCTGTTTTGACCCTCGGCATCCCTAAGAGGCTAATGAGGGTTTGGTTTGGTTTGGTTTTGCAGTCTGAGCACCAGACTCTTGGGGGCCTGGTATTCCAGAGCTTGGCCACTAAGCTACATCCCCAACACCATGAGGATGACTTCTGTTCTGTTTGCAGCCCTGGGCATTGGATTCAGGGCTTGTTAGGCAAGTGCTCCACCACTGAGCTGCATCTATCCCCAGCCCTTGTTTGTTGGTGGGTTTGTTTGAATTCTGTGTATGTGCACGTGAGTACAGGTGTCTTTGGAGTCCAGAAGAGGGCGTCAGAGTCCTCTGGAACTGGAGTTATGGGCTGGTAGTTAAAAGCCAACCAGCATGGGTGCTAAGAATTGAACTTGGGCCCTCTCCAAGAGCAGTATGCACTTTTAACCAGAGACATTTCTCCAGCTCTTCCTCCCCCCCCCTTACAAACAGCTCCTCCTTTTTAATCACAGAGATGAGGATCAGCCTGAGCTACAAAGTGAGACCCTATCTCAATCCAAAAATAGGAAGAGGGAACTGAGGCACAGAGAAGTGCTTTGCCTAGTCTCACTGCAAGGAAAAAGGCTGACCAGGGACAAATCCTCACAGCCTGAGTTGCCCATCTAGTGCCAAGAGCCACCAGGGTTACAAGAGGTGATTGTGAGTCAACCAGTCCAAGACCAGACTCAATAAAAGGAGCTGTTTGCTTCCTGAATGCCACTGTGCCCACAGGGCCTGGACTATGTATTGGGGGCTCCCGAGGAGCACAGCCCTGTGTTCCCCCCACCCTCACACACATATTCACCGTGACTGAGGCTTCCCCCAAGGTCAGAACTGAGGCTGGCCTTCCCCGCCTCTGCAGGATTGCACATTCTCAGCCACCCCCAGCTGTAGGAAAGTTCCCAGCCTGGCCCAGGCTCCCAGCGGCGCCGGAATTCCCGGTATTCAAGGAGGTAGGGAGGGAGAAAGGGTTGTCTGCTCCAGAGCCTGGCTCAAGGAGAAGCAGTTCCCCTCTCCAGATGTGTTCCAGCTGTGCCTCTTGGGAAAGAGCCATGAGCCTCAATAAAGTGGTCTCTGGTCCCCCTGGGAAAGCCATAGGTCCCAAGCTAACCTCAGCCCCTCCTCCTCTTGATGAGTTCCTTCCCTACCCTACTCCTATCTGCTTCACTGCTCCAGATTACCAGGGCCTCAGGAGGGTTCTTGCTTACCAGTCAGCCTGCTTACAGCTACAGACAGGCTCAAAGGGGATAGGATAGGGGGACAGTGGTCATGTGGCCAGTACCTTGAGTCCCAGCCGCTCCAGAGGCTGAGGCAGGAGGATCCCTGTGGCCAACCTTGGCAACACATCAAAAGCCCTTTGTAAAAACAAAGTGAACAAAATCCAGAAACGAATAAATCAAATCAGGATATGGACTTTGAGCCGGGCAGTGGTAGCACGAGCCTTTAATCCCAGCACTCATGGGCAGAGGCGGGTGGATCTCTGAGTTTGTGGCCAGCCTAGTCTACAGAGTTCCAGGACAGCCAGAGCTATGAAGAGAGACCCTGCCTCCCCCCCCCCCCCCCACACACACACACATACACATACCCAAAAAAGTGTAGCCTGCTGCCTTCCTCCAGTTCTCATTCCGTACAGCTTCCTGGTGTAGAACATGGTTTGTCACTAGGGACATTTTCTTGGGGGCACCCTCATCACCATCATTAGCCACCATGAGCATGTCAGCTAATAGAGTGTGGCATTCCATCTTGGTATTCACTGAGCTTCACTCCCCTCTGTGCCTGTCAGTGCTGCCCCATGGTACCTATGGGAATGTCCTATCTGCTGAGTGGTGTGGTGCACACCTTTGATCCCAGCACTAGAGGCAGGCAGATCTCTGAGACTCTGAGGCTACACATCTCAACAAAAACCTCTATGTGAGCAGTTCTCCTCTGCTGTGTGACCTGCAGGCTGTGGGAGTTTCCATCAATTGACATGCAAGGCCAGCACTCATCACTGGCTGCTGGCCATTCAACTACTTCTATAAGCCAATTCTTCCAGTTAACTGCATTTTGTCAAGTGGATTCTTGTTACCAAGGTCCCTGGATCACATCTCAGAGGTGTGTGAACAAGACCCCACAATTCCACCAGCAGGTCCTGACTTGACCCCCAAGAAACCCATTGGGCCCTCTGGGTTGGCTCGGGCTCCCCCCACAAGCAGACTGCTCCGTCCACAGAGGGCACAGATCGGATGTAAGGTAAGTTGGAGCCCTGTAACATGCTCTGCAGGCCCTTGAGCGAGCATTCCTGGCATTCTTCCTATCTCCCGCTACAAATTGAAGAGAGCACACCGCAGGACTGACATCTAGAGGCTCCGAACTCCTGGCCCCAGTTCTTTATTTTTAAGGCGCTTTGATTGGTGTTTGGCCTGCATGTATGTCTGTGTGTCACATCCCTTGGAACTGGAGTTAATAATTGTGAACTGCCACATGGCTGCTGGGAATTGAAGCAGGATCCTCTGGAAGAGCAGCCAGTGCTCTTTCCTACTGTACCATCTCTCCAGCCCCTGTAGGTTCTTTTTCCCCCCCAAGACAGCGTTTCTGTGTAGCTTTTTGTGGAGCCTGTCCTGGATCTCGCTCTGTAGCCCAGGCTGGCCTTGAACACAGATCTACCTGCCTCTGCCTCTGCCTCCCAAGTACTGGGATTAAAGATGTGTGCCGCCACCACCCGGCCTCCTGTACTATTTTTAGTGTCTTGTGAGTTAGGCTGAATTTGAACTCACCACCACTGCCAAGGATAACCTTGAACTTCTGATTTTCCTCTGCAGGCGCTAGGAATACAGGCATGCAGCCCCAGCAGATAGGATGTTTCCATAGGAAGAGATGAGAGCACTTAGCCAGGCGGTGTGGGGGGGGGGGTGGGGGTGGGGCACGTGCCTTTAATCCCAGCACTAGGGAGGCAGAGACAGATCTCTGAGTTGAGACCATCCTGGTCTACAGGGCAAGTTCCAGGACAGGCTACAAAGCTACAAAGAAACTCAAAAAATGGGGGGAAAAAAAAAAAAGCACTTGAGCTCATTGGCTCCATGGGCTCTCCACACTGAACAATGGGAATCTGCCTCGGGCTCAACACCCCCAGCACCTAAACCCAAATTCTGCCATATACAAATCCAGAAGAGCAGATACATTGCTTGCCTGGCCTAGAGATGGGAGACTCCTTACACTTGTGTGATCCTTCCAGATTATCAATGATATTCATACTGTTGGCTGACATTTAAAACTTCCTCAGTCTGGCACGGCCTTGACTTCGCCCAGGCAGTCTGGATTTGCTTTCTTTGTATCACAGACTATAGGCCTCACACATTTCCTCCACTCTTCCTGGTATTTAAATAGTCGGGCTGGGTGTGGTGCTTCACAGCTGTAGCCCCAGCATTCAGGAGGCTAAGGCACAGGATCCTGGAGTCCACAATGATCAAAGGCTGTGGAGTGTGACAGCTCAGAGTGCAGAAGGGTAGGGACATCGCCCCTCGGTTTGCTGCCATCAAAACAAACGAGGCAGTGGAGAAGACAGTGCTGTGACACCTGTACACACCCACGTTCTAGCTCCTGGGGGGGACATGGCAGGACTGCTGGAGCCCAGTAACGATAGCTAGACTCCTAAAAACCAAAAGGGGCAGGGATAAAGCTGGACTGGCAAAATGCCTGCTTTGGAAGCATGAGGACCTGAGGTCAACCCCAAAACTGGGTTAAAAAAGCCGAGTTGAGGCCGGGCGGTGGTGGCGCACGCCTTTAATCCCAGCACTCGGGAGGCAGAGGCAGGCGGATCTCTGTAAGTTCGAGGCCAGCCTGGTCTCCAAAGCGAGTACCAGGAAAGGCGCAAAGCTACACAGAGAAACCCTGTCTCGAAAAACCAAAAAAAAAAAAAAGCCGAGTTGAGAGGGGCTTGTGGTGGCTGGAGTGGTTGAGTACTGCTCTGGAGGACCAGACTCAGTTCCTGTCACTGTGGAGCTAGTAACCAGATATAGCTGGTTTCAGAACTCACTGGAGCTGAGCCTGATGGCGCACACCTTCAATACTAGCACTTGGCAGAGGCCAGCCTGATCTACAGGGCAAGTTCTAGGACAGCCAGTTAAACAAAGCATCTCAAATAAAATAATGTCCGGCATGGTATAACACAATGTAATCCCTGTGTGGGGGAGGTGGAGACAGACCCCTGCAGTTCATTACGTGAATTTCAGTAAAAGACCTAAAATATTTATTTTCAGTCCATTTATATGGGCTAGATATTAGGCAGCTCACAAACTGCAGCTCCAGCAGCTCCAGGGGATCTGCCCTCTGGCCTCCCTCAAGTGCACGCGCACACACACTCAAGTAAATGCTGCTCTACAGGACGCAACATCCTCTTCTGGCCTCTGCGGGAACTGGGCATGTGCACATACGTTAAGTACAAAAACCTAAAAATAACTTAAAATTTTTAAGTACACATACATATCCATATACCCTGTGGCAGCCAAATCCATCATGCCCTGGGCTCTACCCACAATGCACTGCACTCTACCTGAGGGAAACAAACTAAACCAAGTCTCTCTTCTACCTGCCACCTCTACAAAAGACCAGAGAAGGTGCTTTAAAAATTAAGTGGCTAGATGTGGTGGCGCACGCTTTTAATCCTAGCACTTGGGAGGCAGAAGCTGGAACATCTTGAGTTTGAGGCCACGATGGTCTTGCACAGTGAGTTCCTGGACAGCCAGGCCTATAGAGAGACCCTGTCTCAAAGAGACCACAACATAAAAACAGGAACATTAACCCTGGGATGTTTATTACAAAGGTAAACCCTGATCCTCGAGATGGGCTTATCGGTAGGATTTCTGGTATCGAGCACGGGCACCAGGACCTCCAAACTTTTTGGATTCACAGCGACGTGGATCGGCTACAAGCAGGGTCCGGTCATACTGGATGAGGATATCTTTGATCTCCTTCTTAGAGGCCTCATCCACATCTGGAGATAAAGGGACAAGATTCAAATAACTACAAGTCTTCAACTTGGTCCCCACACCCCCCTCTCACTAGGAAGGGCCATCTCTCACTCACACTTTTGGTAATAAGCCACCAGGGCTTTGGAGATGGACTGCCGGATAGCTGTAAGACACAATGGAAAAGTTCTGTCAAGACCCAGAGTCTTGCTCCAGTAGCCATCAGACCCACAGGCCCAGATCCTGAGACTCACCATAAATTTGGGCCACATGACCACCACCCTTCACACGGACCCGGATATCCACACCAGCAAATCGTTCCTTGCCCAGCAGCAGAACGGGCTCCAATAACTAGAGAAATGGGAATGAGCAGGGCTAAGTCTTTTTTTTTTTGGTTTTTCTGTGTAGCTTTGCGCCTTTCCTGGAACTCGCTTTGGAGACCAGGCTGGCCTCGAACTCACAGAGATCCACCGGCCTCTGCCTCCCGAGTGCTGGGATTAAAGGCGTGTGCCACCACCGCCCGGTGCAGGGCTAAGTCTTAACCTGGACAGCTTAATCACCCCCGCCCCCCTCAGGAGGTTCCTCATCTCGTGCGGTTCCTGCTACCACCATCAGAAGCAAAGGAAAATTCAAAGCAGCTAAGTAAAATCGTTGCTTTAGTGGCAAAAACACAGGCAACCTATTCTGGAATCCCTGTGCCTGTGGAGAACGGGAGAGGGCCTCAGACACCCTGAAGCTCTAATTATGGAATGAGAGGTAGTTATGAGCTGCCCTGAAGGGAAGCAAAGTCAGGTTCTCTGTTTTCAGAATATTGTTATGGAATGACATCACCAAGACAATCTGTCCATAGTGGAAAGTTCCATCCCGAGCAGCCTGCCCTTCCATCCTCTCCTGAGCCTTCTTTAGCTCACACCCCAGTCCTGACTATTTTGGATAAAGTTACGTCCAACATTTAGGACTAGTCCATCCAGAATCTCCATGAGGTCCGAGCCTAGAGCCATCTGGATCAGTACTGTTTCCCCAATGCTAACATGGTATACAAACCCTTCAAACAAACTGACAATCAGCAACCATACCCATACCCAGTATCCAAAGGAAATTTGGTATTTTCTACTCTGCAAAGCATCATGTTCTTCCCTTTGAGAAGAGTGGAATTTGACAAATAGTATCTTCACGACCAGGCAGTGGTGGTGGTACAAACTTTAATCCCAACACTTGGGGAGAGAAGGTGGATCCGAGTTCCAGGATAGCTAGAACTGTTACACAGAGAAACACTGTCTTGAAAGGCTGGGACTAAAGGCGTGGATACTACACCAAGCCTATCTAAATCCCACACTTCTCTTTACTCAAAGTGGCTCAGATCACATTTACTCAACTACCACGGAAGGATACCGAGAGCCACTCCCATTTAAAGTTTCCTAGTGAGGTCCTAACCGTCCTTGATCTGAGATGGGACTGTCTTTGAGTAGAGAATGATGGGATTGATGGCGTGTAACACCAGGCGGCTTCCAGTGGTACTGCCACTAACGCCTGTGATGGATACTGTCGTAAGTGTGATATTCCTCCTCACCTGTATCAAAACTCACACAACAATGAGTTCTGCCTTGCAAAGGAGAATTTATTTTGGAACCTGTCTTTAAGTCTTTGTCCACCAGTTAAACAAAAACCCACAGAGGTGCTACCCATCTTAAATTTCAGAGGACTCTCGCTGGTTTTTCTTTCCACAGGGTTTCACACCGTAGCCCATGCTGACCTAAACCCCGCTTTATTAACATCGACTCTCTAACTCGTGGCACTGTTCCCCAGGTGCTAGGATTGTACACATGAGCCTGTAAACTTACATTTCTAACGAAAGAAATCGACAATCAGGTAGCATGTACTATGCTCTTCCCCTGGCCACCCGCTCCTCGCAGCTGGCTTCCAAACACTGCAGACTGCATTCTCCTTACTCTCCAAGGTCCTACATTTCATTGTCCCGGCTAGGAAATCCCGTTTCCCCAGCCGAAGCCCAGACCTACCGCTAGGTAAGCCCTTCTCCTTCCCACATCTCAGCTTCCAACAATCCCGGGGTCCGTCCCTCCGTCTCTCCTCCTCCCAGATGCCCGTGCCCGACCCCAGTACCTTGTACTGCAGCGTGCGCGGCTCGATCATCTCCAGGGGACGTCCGTTCACCTTGATGAGCCCGTTTCCCCGTTTGCAGTGCGCCACGGCTGTGGCCGTCTTCTGTGGAAGGCGAGCGAGACGGCGGGACCGCGTGAGGTCGGGGCCCTGGCTCTCAGGTGGGCCCCAGATCTCCAGTGTCTCCCAGCCCCGGCCTCCCCCGGATCCTTCCATCCCGCCCCTGCCACACCTTGCGTCCGAAGACCTGCACGGACTGCAGCGGACCCTTGGACGGCATAGCTGCGAGTATGAACACGAGCTCCTCACCGCGCGGTGCCGCCACCGGAAAAGGAAAGTTCGGGGCCGCTCCGGCCGATTTTCAGGGTCTGCGCAGGCGCTTTGAGCGCTTCTTCACGACAGAAGCTAGCTTTACGGCTTACGTTGAAACCTAGGCCGGGACGTCTGATTTGCGGAGGGAACGCCCTCCGGCGAGGGAGGGGCGGTCTTGGGAGACGGAAGGGACGGAGCGGGGAGGGGTTGGGCGGGGGACTTGGTTTGCATCTCTGCAGGCGCGGAGCTGTCATTCCTTTTCCATTGTTTTTTGTTTTTCTTTTTTTTTTTTTCGAGACAGGGTTTCTCTGTGTAGCTTTGCGCCTTTTCCTGGAACTCACTTGGTAGCCCAGGCTGACCTCGAACTCACAGAGATCCGCCTGGCTCTGCCTCCCAAGTGCTGGGATTAAAGGTGTGCGCCACCACCGCCCGGCTCCATTGTTTTTTCGCGGGCTTGGTCGACTTTCGTCCAGTTCTCACAGCAATCCTTCTCCTTGATGTTCTCCTTCGACCCTCCTCCGGACTGATTCTCACCCTCCTCCCACCCTGACCCTTTCCCGGGATCCCCATCGGGTCTTCCTGAATCCAGTGCGCTAAGTCAAGCTACGTTCCCAGCCTCCTACCTCCCGGGAACCCTCTTCCCTAGAATCCTTGTCCCCTCAGACCCTGCGCTGCGAATCTACCTGTCGTTAGAATTGCCCTCCTATCCGAGTCTCCCCTTCCGAGTAAACCTGACCCCCTTTCTCAGAGGCACACCCTTAAAAGCCCCTTTCAAAGCTCTCCTAAACTCTCTTTCCTCCTACAACCGGTCTTAGGCACGATTCTTCCTCAGAGTCCCCGTCCTACACCCACCTTCGCCGGAATTACTACCTCTTTGGTGGTTCCTCTCCCCAGCAATTGCTCCCGGGAAATTATTCTTCCCAGGATGGCCCTCATCTAGAGAAGCTATCCTCAAGACCGGACTTCAGAGCAGTTATGCTAAAAGATCATTATCCAAAATCCCCCAAATCGTCTTGTTTTAAAAATTAATACTTTTATGAGTGCAGGTTTCCGAGGGAGGCCTCCGATCTCCCTGGAAATGTAGGTACAGAGTGTCTGTGAGCCACCAGACTTGGTACGGGAAACCAAACTCAGGTCCTCTGTAAAAGCAGTAGATGCGCCGGGCGGTGGTGGCGCAGGCCTTTAATCCCAGCACTCGGAGGGCAGAGCCAGGCGGATCTCTGTGAGTTCGAGGCCAGCCTGGTCTACAGAGCGAGTTCCAGGAAAGGCACAAAGCTACACAGAGAAACCCTGTCTCGAAAAACCAAAAAAAAAAAAAAAAAAGCAATAGGTGCTTTTACCTACTGACCATCTTTCGGGCCTCCAAATTATCATAATGCTCCCCTAAACCCTCTCCTCTAAGTCTCTACCCCCACAGAATTCTAAGTCAAGGGAATTCTCTCACAGGGCTACAGTTTTCTCACAGTTACTGCCTCAGTTTCTCTAGCAGCACAAGGGACTCCCCTTGTCAGGGACTTAGAAACAGTTGGAGGGCAGGGTTGTATGGTCATGTATAGCTAGCTGGAATATCAGCACTTGAAAGGTGGAGGAGGAAGGATCAGGTGGAGTACAGATCCATCCTCTCCTCCAACCCTCCAATACATTGAGTTTCTGACCAGCGTGGGCTACATGTGACCCTGCCTCAGAAAGAAACAAGTTGGTGAAATGCCCAAGCCTGAGGACCCAAGTTTGATTCCCGGGACCTGCATGTAAAAAGAGAAAACTAGTACGAAAGTTCTTCTGAGCTCCACACAAACTGCGGTACATATACACACACACATAGACTCACACTTAAATGTTTTTTTTTTTTTTTTTTTTTTTTTTTTGTTTTTGTTTTTGTTTTTTTTGGTTTTTTGAGACAGGGTTTCTCTGTGTAGCTTTGCGCCTTTCCTGGTACTCGCTTTGGAGACCAGGCTGGCCTCGAACTCACAGAGATCCGCCTGCCTCTGCCTCCCGAGTGCTGGGATTAAAGGCGTGCGCCACCACCGCCCGGCACTTAAATGTAATAAAACTAAAACAAAAGCAAAGCAAACAAAAAAAAACCACACACACTAAAGCAATGCGTCTCTGAGAATTAGATGTGAGTCTGGTTTACAGAGAGAGCTCTAGGTCAGCCAGGGCTATTTAGTGAGACACTGTCTAAACAAAGCAAAACATGGCCCTTTGGTAGTGGTACCTCCTTCCTGAAACTGGAAAATTAGGGAGAAACCACTGGGCTCAGCATGTATGCGCTTATGCATGCCTGAACATGTTCACAAGAAAACAGTGGGGCTGATGTTCTGGCTGTCATGTTTCTGACCCACTACCCCAAACTTTGGAAGATAAATATATATCAGACACATAAATGGTAATTATAACGATTACATTCACATTTAAATAGTGCTTCCTCTGTGCCAGGTGCTGATCTAATCTAAATGTATTGAGTATGTTGGGTAATATACTCTCCAAGATAATTCCGTGAGGTGGGCAGGGCCACCATGTGGAAGTATGACATCTATAAAGGACAGTGTTTGTCCTGGACAGTGTAGATTCAGATTTGTAAACTTCCAGCAGATGGCAGTAAAATGCCTTCTCCTAATCCATTGGTGCTCCATCTGCCCAGCCCTTACCACCCCACATCCGCCTGTCCCATGTCCTTGAGTTTCTTTTGAAGTCCAGGTTGACTGGCTGGAATTTATTTACAATGTAACTAAGGAGCAGATGGCTTTGAACCCTCCATCTTCTTGCTTCCACCTCCCCAGTTCTGGGACTACAGATGTGCATGACTACAATTCTCCCTTTGCAGGAGGTTGCCGGGGTGGATAGCCTTTCCACATCCCACACCATCCCCAGTCCTCAGGAAAGATAGAACAAACTAACCGATCCTTTAAAAACACCCTTATCAAACTATTACGGGAACTTCACCTTGTTTAGGTAAAGCTCCTGCCTCTGCATCTCCCCGCAATAAACCTCCCACATGAGTTCTGTTGCATGGTGTTACTTCATGGTGCCCCTTGGCTCCAACCTGCCAAGCTCGCCTTCTGCAGCTAAACCGTTACAACATCCAGTTTTAGACTTGTCCTAGGTCTGGCAGTGGTGTGCACACCTTTAATCCCAGCACTCGGGAGGCAGAGGCAGGTGGAGCTCTGAGTTTGACACCAGCCTGGTCTACAGAGAGTTCCAGGACAGCCAGGGCTACACAGAGAAACCCTGTCTCGAAAAACAAACAAAGCAAAACAAAAACAAAAACCTAAAAAGTGCCAAGGAAATCGTGTCTTTTTTTGTGTTTGTGTTTTAAGATTTATTTTGTTTATTTTGCTTTTTTTTTTGGTTTTTTGAGACAGGGTTTCTCTGTGTAGCTTTGCGCCTTTCCTGGAACTCACTTTGTAGACCAGGCTGGCCTCGAACTCACAGAGATCCGCCTGCCTCTGCCTCCCGAGTGCTGGGACTAAAGGCGTGTGCCACCACCGCCCGGCTTATTTTGCTTTTTTGGTGCATCTTAAACCACGGAGCCATTTCTCGAAGCCCTGACCTAGTACTTTTTATCCTCCCACACCCCAGAGATCTCCAAAGTACTGTGCTTGAAGGTGTTTACCACCCAGCCACAGTCTTCCACTATTTTATAAATAATTTATTTATCTTTTATGTTATGTACATTGGTGTTTTGCCTGCATGTATGTCTGTGTGAGGGTGTCAGATCTTGGAGTTATAGACAGTTGTTAGCGGCTATATGGATGCTGGGAACTGAACCCTAGTCCTCTGGAAGAGCAGCCAGTGCTCTGAACCACTAAGTCATCTCTCCAGCCCCGCCCCCCATTATTTTTAAAAATCTGCTGTTGGTATTGCCCAACTTGTCACATATATGTAACATATTTTATTTATTTATTTATTTATTTATTTATTTATTTATTTATTTATTTATTTATTTTTGGTTTTTCGAGACAGGGTTTCTCTGTGTAGCTTTGCACCTTTCCTGGAACTCACTTGGTAGCCCAGGCTGGCCTCGAACTCACAGAGATCCACCTGCCTCTGCCTCCCAAGTGCTGGGATTAAAGGCGTGGGCCACCGCCACCCAGCTTATCTTTGTTTTTAGACTAAAATGACATAGCTATGAAAACTGGGGCTGTAGCTTAATGGTAGTTGCACTTGACTAATCCACATGTAAAGTTCTAGGTTCAATCCCTACTCTGGTTAAAAAAGTAAATACATTCCAAAGCAGCTGCCTACAGAAATCCCCTCATGCAGCACTATTAAGCCTGCCCGGTTTTTGGTTTTTTTTTTCTTTCAGTATTTTATATGTATACATGTCTTGCCTGCATGGATGTCTATGTATCCCATGTATGCGGTGCCTGCAGGGGCCAGATGAAGGGGATGAATTCTCTAGAATAAATACACAAACAATTGTGAGCTGCCAGTGGGTGCTGAGAAAGAAACCAGAGTCTTCTGTAAGAGCAGCCAATGCTCTTAGCCCATCTCTCCAGTCCTGGTCTACTTTCTTAAGCTGTAACTCAAACACTTTTCTATTTCCCTCTTCCTCTCTCCCACTCCCACTTCTTTTTTCTCCCAGATACTGGCCAAAAGCCTACTCATGGTTTCACAGACACTCTGGGCTTTCTCATGCTTTCTGAAGTCCCTTCCACCACGCAGCTGCTTGCCAACTTCCATTACTGAACATGCTAGCTTTCTTGGACCCTAACTCAAAAAGGCATGGGTTGCTTCCTCTTCTACATCTCTCTGCTCCTGGTAGCAACTGCTAAGGTTTACAGCTTGTCAGCCCTGTTGTTTTTCTCTCGAAACGTGGGCTGGAGAGACGGCTCAGCACTTAAGAGTACTCAGTGCTCTTCCAGAGGACCCTAGTTTGAGTCCCAGCACCTTCATGGTGTTTCAGTTTCACAACCATCTGTAACTCCACTCCCGGGGCATCATCCAACACCCTATTCTGGCCTCCAAGGGCATGAGGAACACACATTGTGCACACACATACCTGCAGGCAAAACATCCACACACATAAAAATAAACAAAAATTTGAAAATCTAATAAACTCGTCCTTGAGCTCCAAAAAAAAAAAAAATTTATACTTGTAATCCTAGCACTTGGGAGGCAGAGGCTGTGAGATTCATTAAGTTCAAAGATAGCCTGGTCTATATAATGCGTTCAAGGCCAGCCAGAACCATATAGTGAGACCCTGTCTTCATAAAACAGAAAAAACCAGACATTTTTTTAAAAAAATTTATTTATATTTTCTGTATGAGTGCTTTGCATGTATACCTGCAGGCCAGAAGAGGGCATCAAATCCTATTATTGTTTTGAGCCACCAAGTGGGTGCTGGGAATTCAACTCAGAACCTCTGGAAGGGCATCCAGTGCTCTTAACCCCTGAGCCATCTCTCCAGCCCTAGACATTTTTTAAAAGGGAAAGAAAACCAAAGCTAAACTTTATGAAGGCCCAGTTTACACATAGTGAAAGGCACCATGTAATGTGCATATTCTGATACAGGCAGACACTGCCACGTTTCCACTCCCAGCCAGTCTGTCTCCAAGCTCAGCCTCAGGCACCCACTAATCTGCTTTCCCTATGAATAGCTTGGTTTTTTGCTTGCTCTGGAGTTTTGTGTGAATGGGATCATGCGCCCTGCTAGATGCCGCTGTCCGGCTTCTTTCACTGTCCATACATGGTTTTGGAAATTTGTGTTTTTCAGTATTGGGTGTCATTTTCTGTTCCCTCTTCCCTCCTCCATTTTGTCGTTTTGAGAAAGGGTCCTATTTTGTACTCCAGGTCACTTGGACTTCAGATTCTCCCACCTCAGTCTGCCAAGTGCTAGGATTAGAAGGTGGGCACCGCCACTTCTAGCTGAAGTGTGTGACTTCAGTGTGTGTATACACACACACACACACACACACACACACACACACGGGGGGGGGGGGTGTGCCTGTGTGCTATAGAGGTCAGAAGATATTTTTTGGCATTTGGGATCAAACTCGGGTTGTCAGGCTTGGCAGCAAGATCCTTTAATCTGATGAGCCATCTAGATGGACCAAATATGTTATTTTATTTACTTTTCTTTTTTTTCTTTATTTTTTTTTGGTTTTTTCGAGACAGGGTTTCTCTGTGTAGTTTTGCGCCTTTCCTGGAACTCGCTTTGGAGACCAGGCTGGCCTCGCACTCACAGAGATCCGCCTGGCTCTGCCTCCCGAGTGCTGGGCTTAAAGGCGTGCGCCACCACCGCCCGGCTTTTTTCTTTATTTTTATTTTTTTGTGCGTGTGAGGATATTCAGTCTGCATGAATGCCGTGGACGACATGAATGCAGTGCCTGCAGAGGCCAGAAGAGGGCCAGGGTTAGATTTCCTTCTTTCTTTTCTTTTTTTTTTTTTTGGTGTTAGAGTTCTTGAGACTGGAATTACAGAGGGTTGTGAGCTGCCTTGTAAGTGCTAGGATTTGAACCCAGGTCCTCTCCAAGAGCAGCCAGAGTTCTTAACAATTGAGTCGTCATCTTTACATTTTCAGGGTTTTTGTTTTTGTTTACGAAGTCTCACTGTGTAACCGCGGCTGTCCTAGAACTATGCTGACTTGCTCGTTTCGTGCGGTCCACTCCAGGCACTCCTTTCTCTCCGCCCTCAGTCTTTTTTTTTTTTTTTTCCGAGACAGGGTTTCTCTGTGTAGTCCAGGATGGCCTCGCACTCACAGAGATCCGCCTGCCTCTGCCTCCCGAGTGCTGGGATTAAAGGCGTGCGCCACCACCACCCGGCTCCACCCTCAATCTTACGTCCTTATTAAAGTGTGTTTAATAGCCAGGCCTGGTGACGCACACCTGTAGTTCCAGCACCACGGAAGCGGAAGCGGAAGCGGGCGATCTCTGTGAGTTCCAGATCAGCCAGGATACATAGTGAGGCGCTCTCTCTCTCTCTCTCTCAAGATTTATTTATTAGGTATACAGTGTTGCGCCTGCAGGTCAGAAGAGGGCACCAGATCTCATTACAGATGGTTGTGAGCCACCCTGTGGGTGCTGGGAATTGAACCCAGGACCTCTGGAAGAGCAGCCAGTGCTCTTAACCTCTGAGCCATCTCTCCAGCCCGAGGCCCTGTCTCAAAAGAAAAAAAAAAGTCATTAATGAAGCCTGCTGCACTAAACTGGCAAGTTTTAAGATTGTTTTCAGGAACTAGGACTTGACCTGGGTCTAGGTCCTTAGGATCTCGAGTGCCGAGGGTGGCGGTGTGAAGCGAGTCTCTTGTTTCCTCACTTAGGACACCTCTGAGGAAGGCTTAGGGGTTTACGAAGAAACAGTCTTTTTTTTTTTTTACCTTCTTAAGATGGCGGCTCTACAATCCGCTTAAGCTACTTTAGCCACTTCCAAGATGGCGGCCCCCACATGCCGACCTCAGGGCAGGCCCCGAAAAATCTCGCGTTAGGCGAGGCTCACGCGGCAGTTCTCGCGCGAGAGCACGTCAGGCCAGCTAGGCGTTGTGTGATCCGCAGCTGGCGCGGAAGCTTCAGGTGTGAAGTACTCGGTAAGAGGGTCTGCTGAGGCGGTAGGCCCGGAGGCTGACAGGGGCTCGGGAAGCGTCCGGGGCCGGAGCCGGAGACTCGGCATGGGTTAGCTGGCATCGGCGGAACTCGCGTTGGCGATTGCCGGAGCGAGGCTGCAGCAGGAAGTGCGCCTAGGGATTTTCATCCCCAGTGGAACTTGCAGGGAAACTGAGGCTCGGGGTGGAGCTCCGGGTTCTGGGGTGCGCTGAGGCCGCTGTTTCCCTCTGCAGTTGCGGAAGATGTCGGACAGCGAGGACAGCAACTTCTCCGAGGAGGAGGACAGCGAGCGCAGCAGCGAGGCGGAGGAGGCCGAGGTCAGCGATGGGGATTCTAGGGGCAGACGTTGCGCCTGGGGACAGGGACCGGGCAGAGAGGCCCCTGCGGAGCCCGGGACTCGGGACGGCTGGGGTTTTCCAGACTGTCCGGACAGATGGGCGAGTAGGCAAGTCAGCGGGGAGCAGAGGGACAGGATCTGGAAGGTGGGGTGCGCCAGATACACTGAGGCATTAGGTGATGTCTTCAGACGTCATTGGCTTTTAAATTCATGTATCCGATTTGCTTCACTTTGTTTCTTATTACTGTTTGCGGTGCTAGGATTGAATCCAGGGCTTTAGTCGTGCTAGATCGATACACTGTCGTCGAGTTACAGCTTCAGCTGTTAGTCTATCTTTTGTGTTTTTGTTTTTAGGTATGCCCAGTTCTCCCGGAAGTGTGTTTGTATTGCCTACTGTGTGCCAGGCACAATTCTTTGTCCTGGGGCTCCTGCTAACAGATTTTAAAATGTAAATAAACAACTGATAAGCGAACACGTATTTGCTAATGTGAATAAATGTAGCCAATACATAGAAGATACACAGGTTCAGCATTCCTAATCTGAAAACCAAAGATCTGGAATGTTCTAAAATCCGAAACTTTTTGAGCCCCTATATTGATGCCACAAATGGAAATTTCCACACCCGACCTAATGTAACAGGTCAAAGTCAAAAACACTGGTGCACTAAAAATACTGTATTAAATTTCTGTGCAAGGCACATAGGAAACGTGTGAATTTAAGCCATAATGTTGCTGGGGGTAGAATGCAGGGCTTTGTACACACTAAGTAGGAGTTCTACCACTGAGTTGCGATTCCCTTAAATTTAGAATTGCGTGTGCGTGTGTAGGGAGTTCTTGGGCTGGGCCTTAAATTAATTTCTTTAGTGAGTTGTCAGTGGTTTCAAACATTTCACCATCTACAATGTAAAACCTATGTGAGGAAGGAACTAGGGACCCTGGTGTCATCATCAGGCTTCAGCTGCCAGACAGTAACCTGAAGCTGCAGGTCCCTGTCCCCTTCAGTGGGAAGTAGAAGGGACTGACAGCACAGAAGTGGCCATCTCCTCCTGTTACAGGACTGGGGATTGACCCCTGGCCTCAGGCATGCTAGGCAAGTGCTCTCCTACTAAGCAGTACTTCCATACCGCCTGCTCTGTGCACACTAGGGCTTTCTCCAGTCCTGGCTTATATCAGTTGCCATTTATCATTGTGCTTACCTCATGGCAGAGTTTAGCAAAGGAAAGGTGTCATGGATCCGTGTCCTGGAGGGCTTCAGGTGTAGGATTATAGGTTTCCGTTGATGTACCCACTTACTTACATGGTCTGCTTGTCTTCTGTAGGTAGTTAGTTGCCAGTCTGTGTGCCTTTGGGACTGGTCCTCTCTTCCCAGGCAGGCATGGGGTGCCATGGTAATATAGGGCGGCAGGTGTGTGTGGGGCGTGACAGGACTAGCCTTTGTTCCAAGCTCTTAGTGACTCATGGCTTCAGGTCACTGCTGGCACTTGTAGCCTGGTGGTAATGAGACCAGGGTCCCTGGTTCCTTCTTTGCAGAGGTTTTTCACTGGGTACCTCGTCAGACTCATGAGTCACCTCCTGACTGACTGTTGACACCAAGGAGGTATGAGGCCTGCCCCAGCTGTTGAAGACTGGGGCCAGATGTTGTCCTGTGTTCTGTAGATAGTTAGGTTGTCAAGCAAACAGTATGCTGCTTGCTGTGAAGGAGATCAGCTGGCTTCCCATTCTCATCCCCTTCCTTCATTCAGCAGGGGCTCCAAGTGTGGCACTGGGGCTCACAGCCTCCCTTCCTGAGCTAACTAAGTCGTAGGCAGAGATTGTTTTATAGATACACAGTCCTGCAGGGGTGTTGACGGCAGTGTGAGAGTGTGGTAGAGTAAGAACTGCAGCAGTGTAGTGCTGCCTACCAGGCTCCTGAGTTCTTTGGTGTCTTCTCTGGGTCTTTCACTGTATGGATTGGCCCTTCCAGTTCATGCTTACAATCTCAGATTGTTTCCCCAAAAAAACAACACACACCCAAGACTGTGGTCCAGCCCCCAGGGAATACAGCTGTGTGCAGGAGCCCTTGCTTCAGGGAAGAAGGCTTTTCTGGAACCCAGCCAGGGACATAGTGGCAAGATGGCTTGAAGCAGGCCTAGAAAGCTTAGCTTTTTAAAATGTAAGATGTAAGTCAGGCAGTGATGGCACATGCCTCTAATCCCAGCACTCTCGGGGCAGAAGCAGATAATTTCTGTGAGTTTGAGGCCAGCCTGGTCCACAAAGCGAGTTCCATGATAGCCAGAGCTGTTACACAGAGAAACCCTGTCTTGAAAAACAAAACAAAAAAACCCAAATAAACTGTGAGACCTTGGACTGGTGACATGGCTTTTGCTGCCAAGTCCAAGGACCTGTGTTTGAGTCCTAGGATCCACATGGTGAAACAGAGAACTGACTCCTGAAGGTTGCCCCACACATGAGCCCACACACAGAATATATGTGTAAAAACAATTGCAGCGTGAGCTATTGTCACCTAGTCAGGAAATCCATTTTTTTTTCTTCTCAGTGTTTTTATTTTTAAGACAGGGTCTTACCTGTATCTCTGCCTGGCCTGGAACGGGCTATGTAGGCCAGGCTGGACTGGCTGTGAACTCAGAGGCCCATCTGCCTCCTGAGTGCTGAGACTACAGGTGGCCACCACCACACCGGGGGCGGTGATTTTTTTTTTAGATTTACTTATTTTTATTTTTTATGTATGAATGTTTTTGCCTGCTTGTATTTTTGCGCACTACCCATGTGCCGATAGATTCAAAGAAGGCATTGGATCCCCCAGAACTGGAGTTATAGATGTCTACGGGGATAGGACAGCACCAACAGGGACAAGCCCTTCTTGGGAACATGCATGCCACTCATGATGGTGGAGATCTGGGAGGGAGGAAGCAGCAGAGAAAGCCTAGCCACATCCCTTAAGCAGATATTCTTTTTTTTTTTTTTTTTGGTTTTTTTTTTTTTTTTTTTTTTTTGGTTTTTTGTTTTTCGAGACAAGGTTTCTCTATGTAGCCTTGGCTGTCCTGGAACTCACTCTGTAGCCCAGGCTGGCCTCGAACTCACAGAGATCCGCCTGCCTCTGCCTCCCGAGTGCTGGGATTAAAGGCGTGCGCCACCACTGCCGGCTTAAGCAGATATTCTTAAGGCATCTGTTGCTTGCTCTGGGTTGGGCAGTGCTGGGGACCCAATGCTGCCTGAGCCTTTAGTGGCTCTGTTCATAGCTGTGGTGGAGGAGCCTGCTTCACCTAGGGGAAAGGGAGCAGGCTGCCTGCAACAGGAATGGTTTTTGTTTCTGTTTTTTCTTCGTTGGTTCTGGTAACCTAACCCAGACCTGTGAATCCTAAGCAAGGACTCTACTACTGAGCTACATCCCCAGCCCAAGAATAACCTTTTTTCTTGCAGTGTTGGCAGTAGACCAGGCGGGCCTCAAACTTAAGAGATCGGCCTGCCTCTGCCTCTCAAGTACTGGAATAAAAGGCATGTGCCACCATGCCTGGCTAGAACAGTTTTTTTTTTTTCTTCAAGACAAGGTTTCTCTGTGTAGCTTTGCGCCTTTCCTGGAACTCACTCTGTAGACCAGCCTGGCCTCGAACTCACAGAGATCCGCCTGCCTCTGCCTCCCGAGTGCTGGGATTAAAGGCGTGCGCCATTACCGCCCGGCCTAGAATAGGTTTTTTTTTTTTGGTTTTTTGAGACAGGGTTTCTCTGTGTAGCTTTGCGCCTTTCCTGGAACTCACTTGGTAGCCCAGGCTGGCCTCGAACTCACAGCGATCCGCCTGGCTCTGCCTCCCGAGTGCTGGGATTAAAGGCGTGCGCCACCACAATACAATATTTTATTAATTGTTGGAGAACTTTATGCACTGTATTTTGGTGTTTACCCCTCCATTCCTTGCTCCTTCCAGTCTCTCCTCCACCTTCTCATCACCTCCCACTTCCTGTCTTTTTTCTTTTTTTTTTTTTGATTACCTGCCTAGTCCAGGTTTGTGCTGGCTATATACACCTTGGGTATGACCCATCTACCAAGACCACACCCTAGAACAGCTCTTTATAAAGAGGACTGGTATGGTGGATGTCATTGCTGAGAGGGCAGAGTGTGTTTTAGAGGCTGGGGTTGCTCTCAATGATAGAGCATGTGCTAAGCATTGTCACAGCCCTGGGTTCCAGCCAGTCAACCCCAAATCCAAACAGAAACCTCCAAAATACCCACATCATACAAAGTGGTGCAGAACAGAAGAAGCTAGAGGAATTGTTTGAGAGGAAGGCCCTGGAAAGAGAGCTTGGCATTGGGCAGGGTGTGTGCTTCCTTCCAATCCTGCCAAGGAGTCATGGCAGGGGAACGAATTATCAGACTCAGGCAAATGTGTATGTTTTTTAAGTCTTTGGTCACATTTATTAGTGGGCAAAATAATAACAACAACTAAATAAAATGTATAAAATTTATAATTCAGCATGCAATTAAAATAGAATGGGACAATATTGATTTTTTTTTTTTTAATGGATTTTTTTTCCCCTTGGAACCCATTCTGTAGACCACGCTGGCCTTGAACTCAGAGATCCACTTGCCTCAGCCTCCCAAGTGCTGGGATTAAAGGCATGTGCCACCACACCCAGCTTGAGGTTTTTAAAAATTTATTTATATATTGAGATAGAATCTCACTATGTAGTTATGGCTCTCCTGGAACTCACTATGTTGGTCAGGATGGCCTCATTCACAGAGATCTGCCTGCCTCTCTGACTCTCAAGTGCTGAGATTAAAGTGCCACCACACCCAGCTTAAATAAAGATTTTTTTCTTAGTGTGTATGTGTGTTTGTGTGAATGTATGCTGCTATGTGTTGGGAGTGTGCCCTCAAGAACAAAAGAGGGCTCTGATCCCCTAGCAATAGAGTTACAGGCAGTTGTGAGCTGCCCAGTATGAGTGTTGGGAATTGATCCTTGGAACTTTGGAAGAGCAACATATGCCTGTAACTGCTGAGCCGTGGCTTCAGCCCCAAGCAAGGTCAAATGTACATATTGATTCAGATATGATACATATTAGTTACTTTTCCATTTAACAATGTTTATTTTTGTCAGTTTTACATGTATATACATTGTATCTTTTTAACCCCTTTTCTTGAGACAGGGTTGCATTTTGTAGCCCTGACTGGCCTAGCTTCAGGTTCAGGGTCAGTTGCTGGTTTCCCAACACTTAAGATGGTTCAGGACCAGGTGACTGGAGGTGCTCTCAGGTAGATTGGTAAGATCTAGGCTGTACTTACTGATGCTGTAGGGTATGTGTTACTTCCCTTGCAATTTTGCAGCTCTGCGTTGGATTGGAGCCTGGAGTGTCCTTCTGGTGCTTTGGTGTCCTGACCATCTTTTTTTTGAGATTGTGGAGCCTGGGTGTTGCAGGGGAAGGCTCGGCCCATAGACTGCAGCAGTATCTTGCTGAGTCACACTATATAGCCTTGGCTGGCCTGGAATTTACTATGTAGACCAGGCTAGCCTTGAACACACAGAGATCCACTTGCCTCTGCTTCCTAAGAGAAAGGATTAAATGCATGCACCACCATGCCCAGAGTTGATGTGTGTGTGTGTGTGTGTGTGTGTGTGTGTGTGTGTGTGTGTGTATGCATGTATATATTTTTAATTTACTTGTTGTCTCTTAAGCTATTTAGAAATAATTAAGTGAATTTAAAGAAAAAACTGAACTGGAGAGATGGCTCAGTGTTTAAGAGCACTTGTTCACCCAGAGGACCTGGGTTTGGTTCTCAGCATCCAGGCCAGGTGACTCATAGCTGCTTGTAACTGTAGCTCCAGTGGATCTTACACCTTCTGAGGGCACCTGCATATATCTGGCATTTACCCACATAGGCATGAACGCGCGCACACACACACACACACACACACACACACACTAATAAGCAGATTTAAAATAAAAACAGAAATATAAAAAAAATTGGATAAATAGGTTGTAACAATGTGGAAATGGAGGAAGCCTTGAGGTGGTGAGTTAAAGGTTAATGCTTGGGCAGCAGAATTTGTGTGGATCTGTTTGTGACTGGTACAGAACAGTGTTGTGGGATATTTGTACACTGTGAAGATGTATTTGCTGATTGGTGTAATAAAAAGCTGAATGGCCAATAACTAGTCAGGAGGTATAGGTGGGATTCCCAGGGAGAGAAAGGAAGAGGAGATGAATCTAGATGCAAGAGAGACGCAGAACGAGTTGGACATAGAGGATGAGAAAGAAAGGTTAATATAAATGGGTTCATTGAATTTATAAGAGCTAGTGGGACAACTTTAAGCTAAGGCCGAGCTTTCATAATTAATAAGTCCCTGTGTAGTTATTTGTGAGCTGGTGGCTCAAAGAAAAATCCGTCTACAGAACAGGGATTAGAAACCCGGGGGTCTCCTGAGGAGGCCAAGGCAAGGATCCAGTGCTGGAAGGCAGCATGGTGGCCTAGACTTGGGATGTATCGATAGGGAGGGATCAGAGCAGTGACATTCACAGGCAGAAAGCGTGAGGATCTGGTGCCTTCAGGGAGCTGGACAGCATAGCTAGGGGGACAGCATTGTGGACACATTGGGACACAGAGACTGTTGTGTTGGCCTGGCATACTCAGAGGATATCTAGGGAGACAACTCAGAGGCTGCTGCATGTGGGTGGTGGGCTCTGTTTCTGGGAAAAGTGGAGAAGTAGAGGCATGTGGGGGCATCAGCAGCAGATGGGGGAGCTGATGTAATGAAAGGTAAATGGCCTAGTGAGAGAGGTGTGGGATGAGGGGGAATGATGGTCCTAGACAGAGCTTTAGGTCCATTTAAAGCTGCTTTGAAGAGGTGAGTGGAAGCCAGCTGTGGGGGTTTACACCTATAATCCACTACTTGGGAAACAGAGACAGAAGGACTGCCACAAGTTCAAGACCAGCCTAGGCTACACAGTGAGTTCCAAGGCAGTCTGCATTACTAAATGACTCTCTCTCTCTCTCTCTCTCTCTCTCTCTCTCTCTCTCTCTCTCTCTCTCTCACACACACACACACACACACACACACACACACACACACACACACACACACGTGAAGTGATTGGAGCCTCAGGATAAATAGCATGTTGAGGGATTGCAAGGGAAGCACCGGAGACATCCATTGGTGGGTGTTAAGCACCTGAAATAGATCCAGGAGTCAGGAGCAGACTCTTAAAGAAACACAGAGATGAGGGCTGAGGACTGGCACAAGGAACTGCCGTTTAATGGCCCTCAGAGTGAGGGATCTAGTGAAGGGATTGGTTTCCAGGGGTTGGTTGGGTGGCCGGGTCATGGCTGGACTGTCACTTGAGTTAGGACAGTAACCAGAGACCTGGTAAAGATTGGGACTGTGAGGGCAGTTTGGATGTGTATGTGTGACATCAGGGTTTCTGGATTGGGGGATAGTAGAACTCTGGCGCCCCAACTCTGCTTGAACCCTACAGGCCGAGGATGAACGACGGAGTGTAGCAGGCAGTGAAAAGGAAGAGGAGCCTGAGGAAGAGGAGGAGGAGGAAGAAGAAGAATACGATGAGGAGGAAGAGGAAGAAGATGATGACCGGCCCCCAAAGAAACCACGCCATGGGGGATTCATTTTGGATGAGGCTGGTATGTCATAGGGCCTGGAAGCATTGGGCAAGCTTAAAGAGGAGACGGACGAGACATGAGGCATCTGTGCCTCCAGTTTTGTGTGTGTGCATGCATATGAGGTGGTGGGGATCGACTATTCCAAAGGAATGGCCCTCTCTGAGCCCTATCCCCAGAGCCTCACTGGTGGACTCTAGGCATACTCCCAACCCTCTTTTTTACTTTTCATTCTGAGACAGGGTCTTGCTAAGTTGCTCAGGCTTGCCTTGAACTGACAGTGTAGCCTAAGTTGGCCTTGAACTTGCAGTTTTCTGCTTAACTTCTCATGTAGTTGGGATGAATGGCCTCACCATGGGGCCTGACTCAGAATGCTTGGGGTTACAGGTGTGTGCCACCATGCTAGTTCTGGTTGTAATTTTTTTAGAAGGGATATGTCTGGTTAAGGTAGGGTGGGGGAACTGGCCCTTAGAAACAGGTGTATCCACGTGACACCTCCTTTGTGGTACGACCTTGGGTAAAGAATGCCGTACCTTTCTGAGCCTCTGTCCAGGTCTGGATTTCTGGGGCTTGTCTTTCAGAGGGGATGTTTCATTCTCTTGGAGCTGTTGTCCTGAGGTCACCTTTCATCCCTGCTGACTGCCTGGCTTTCCCGTTTCAGATGTAGATGATGAATATGAGGATGAGGACCAGTGGGAAGATGGAGCTGAAGATATCCTGGAGAAAGGTGTGTGTGGGACCTGCCTGCAGGACCGTGTTGGACGTGGGTTGTGCCTGGGAGGGTGTCTTCTGAGCCCTTCCCCACACCCCATCCTGCAGCCACCCCAACCCTCACTTCACCCTGCTTCTTTCTGTCCTTGCCAGAGAGACGGCTCCCCCAACCCTTTTCCTTTGAGGCCCATGAGTGGGGGCGGGTGGTGTTGTGGGGAGAGTATTCTGGGTATCCCTTTGTGGGGTGTAGGGTGGGTGGGCTCTGCCCCACAATACCCCCCACTTGCTGGGCCAGTGCCCCCTTCCCTGTTATTTTCGTTCTGTGCACCTCATACATTTCGGCTTCTCCCCACCCACCTGGTGCCTGGCCTTTACTTTTGGTTTTTGACCTTCCTGTGTCCCTCCCTCCGCCCCACCCCATTGGTTGATTTCGCTGCTATAATTTGGCTCATACTTTGTCTACCCTGCACCACACCACCACCACCACCACCACCACCACCACCACCACCACCACCACCACCACCACCACCACCTTCTCCTCTTCCTCCAAGTAGAAGAGATTGAAGGTAAGAACTGGGCAAGGGTGGTCTGTGGCTCTCCTCCCATAACCTATGTGGCCCTGGGGCTGTGACTTACATGGGGTACAGGGATAGGCAGTCTTGGGGGTCTGACCTAGGAAGCTTATGCATTTCTGTGTCCATGTACTAGATGTAGTACAGGCAGGGGGAGCTCAGGGCGTGCTTAGATGGTGACTGTGAGGTGGAGAACTGATGGATGCCCCCCAACAACTGGACCTGTCCCTGAGCACGTGATGAGAAGCAGGGAGTTGAGTAGGACAGAGGATGGGGGGAGACGGGGGGGGGGACACCCTCAGCCAGGTGTCTTCCTGCCCCAGGGCCAGGTCTGGCCCTGAGCTCCCCAAGCCCTTTTCCAGCCTGACTCTCCCGTGCCTCTTGTTTCCAGCCTCCAATATTGATAACGTTGTCCTGGATGAAGACCGCTCTGGGGCTCGCCGTCTGCAGAATCTCTGGAGGTAAGTAAATGAAGAGAGCTGGGTGGGACCCAGCTTCCTGGGACAGATGTGGGGTAGGTCAGCCTGCCCTCCAGTCCTCCACTTTCCTTCATGACTGCTTTCCCTCGTACCCCAGGGACCAGAGGGAAGAAGAACTGGGCGAGTATTATATGAAGAAATACGCTAAGTCATCCGTGGGAGAGACGTAAGTGCCTGGTGGGCGCAGGTGGTCCTAGGTGGAAAGCAAGTATGGTCTGGTGGGGCTCCCCTCCTTCCCACTGCTGTTCTCTCTCTAGGGTGTATGGAGGGTCTGATGAGCTCTCGGATGACATTACCCAGCAGCAGCTGCTCCCGGGAGTCAAGTAAGAGAGTGGGAGAAGGGTGGACGGCCAAAGGTGGGAATCCCATATGGGCTGTAGACATACAGAAGGGCGGGGGAAATGAGAACTCTGTGTGCAGTCGTTAAGAGCTGGGCCCTGGGCTGGAGGGCAGATGGTGTGGATCGTGTCTTACTGAGGAGACAGTTTTGGTAACCTTGTCTTCCTTATCCTGTGCTATATAGGGACCCCAACCTGTGGACTGTCAAGTGTAAGGTGCGTGTTCTGGCCTTGGGCTGCTGTAGGGAGGATCATACATCTTCTCTGGATCTTTTTGCACAGCTAGTCTCCTGGTCCTGTAGCTGCCTGTTTGTGCTCCTTTTCCTGGCTCTCTCTGTCCCACTTTTTGCCCCCTTCCCCCTCTTCTGCTCTCATCTCCCTCACGTCTTTTTCTTGCAGTCCATCTCTCCTACTTCACCTTCCTGCCCTCCACCTGCCCCTGCCTCTCCTTTTTCCTGTCAGTTTTCCTGTGTCCTGCTCTCTTGCTCTTCAGGTCTCCAAATCCACCTCTCTTTCCAGATTGGGGAGGAACGAGCCACAGCGATTTCCTTGATGCGCAAATTCATCGCTTACCAGTTCACAGACACGGTCAGTCGGGGAGTGGGCAGATTGTGGTTGAGCCCAGGTGCAAAGACATTTATAGGCACTAGGTGCCCTTGGGCAAGCAGAGCTGTGCAGTGAGTGAGTGAACAGTTGAACTAGAACAAGAGAATAAGACCACTGCCTGGATTTAGGGGTGCTCTGCCTTCCTGGGACTTTGTTTTTGTTGGTGGTGTTTGTTTTTAGCTGGAGAAACAGCTGTGTGTAATAGAAACTGAACTCTTGCCCTTTTGGTTGTGAACATTAGCTTTTAATGGCTCAGCCGTCTCTCCAGCCCTTGTTTTGTTTTGGGGTGTATGCATATGCATGTGCAGTATTGTGTGATGTCTGTAGGTACGTCCACCTGTGCATTCATGAAGAAGCCAGAGAGAATATCACATACTTTCCTATTGGTCACTGCCTTATCTTATTCTCTTGAGATAGGGTCTCCCTGAACCTGGATTTTTTTTTTTTTTTTTTTTTTTGCTAGGTTGGCTGACTGGCAAACCCCGGAGATTTTTCCGTCTCATTCCATATCTCCCTACCCCTGGCTTTTTACATGTATGCTAGGGATCCAAATTCAGGCCCTCATGCTTGTGAAGCAAATGCTCTTAATGAGTGAACCATCTCTCTAGTGCTCTGTGCGTGCGTGTGTGTGTGTCTGTGTGTGTCTGTGTGTGTCTGTGTGTGTGTGTGTGTGTGTCTGTGTGTCTGTGTGTCTGTGTGTGTCTGTGTGTCTATGTGTAAATTAAAACTTTTTTGCCAGGGCTAGAGAGATGGCTCAGTGGTTAGTGATGCATATTGTTTGTGCTGAGGACTGGAGTTTGATAGTCCCCACATCAGGCACTCACAATTATACAACTGCCTGTAACTCAGCTCCAGGAGATCTGACACTTCTCAGACCTCCTTAGACACAACTACAGAAACATGTATACATAAATACTCGTAATTTTTGTTTTGTTTTTAGTTCAGTGTTTTTGGTTTTTTTTTCATATATTTTATGTATATAGATGCTTTGTCTACATGTACAAATGCACACCAGAAAGAAGGCATTGGATCTCTTGAGACTACAGTTATAGATGGTGGTGAGCCACCATGTGGATGCTGGGAATTGAACTCAGGACCTCTGGAAGCAGCCAGTACTTTTTTTTTAATTAAATATTTTTATTTTATAATTAATTTAATTTTACATATCAGCCATGGATTCCCCTGTCCTCCCTCTTCCCAACCGAGCAGCCAATACTCTTGACCTCTGAGCCATCTCCCCAGCCAGGTTTTGGTTTTTTGAGACAGGGTTTCTCTGTGTAGTCCTGGCTGTCCTAGAACTCACTCTATAGATCAGGCTGGCCTTGAACTCATGGAGATCCACCTGCCTTTGCCTCCCAAGTGCTAGGACTACAAGGCTTGCACCACCACCACCACTACCTGGCCGAAATTTTTATTTATTTATGTATTTTTTTTTTAGGTATGAGTGCTCTGTATGTTTGCCTGCATGCCAGAAGAGGGCATCAAATCCCATTATAGATGGTTGAGAGCCACCATGTGGTTGCTGGGAATTGAATTTAGGACCTTTGGAAGAGCAGCCAGTGCTCTTAGCCTCTGAGCCATCTCTCTGCCCAGTTGTTGTTTTTTCGAGACAAGGTTTCTCTGTGTAGCGCTGGCTGTCCTGGAACTCACTCTGTAGACCAGGCTGGCCTCGAGCTCAGAGATCGGCTTGCCTCTGGGAGCCCCTCCCCTCCCCACCCCAGCTCTGAGATTAAATATATGCACCACCACATCTAACTAGATTTTTTTTTTTAATTGAAATATAGTCTGAGCAACAAGAATGTAGCCGAGAGGAGGAGGGGCTGGCCTGCTGAGGCAGGAGCCTCTCTAATGTCACAGGATTAAATATCCTGCCGGGCAGTGGTGACCCACGCCTTTAATCCCAGCACTTGGGAGGGAGGCAGAGCCAGGTGGATCTCTGTGAGTTCGAGGCCAGCCTGGTTTACAAAGCGAGTTCCAGGAAAGGCGCAAAGCTACACAGAGAAACCCTGTCTCAAAAAACAAAACAAAACAAACAAACAAATAAAAAAAGAATACAAATATCCCGATGTCTGTGTACCCCACGCCCTACCTGTCATGGATTGCAGGACAGCAGCAGAAGGAGGACCCACCCACAACCCCCAAAGAGGGTCTGGCCCTCGGCACCTGCCTGCCTTGGCCATACTTCATACTCTGTGGGTGGGAGGGTACTGACATTTCTCCCACCCACAGAGACATGATCAGCCAGTGTGACAGGTGGGGTCCTCAGGATGTCTCTGGGGAAAAGAATCCGAGAAGACAGGAAGGAAAGGGTGATCAAGGAACCTCACCAAGCCAGGCTGGGCAGAGTTCCAGAGGAATGGCCAGCCCCCTTCATTCTCCTCCTTGGGTTTTAAACACACACACACACACACACACACACACACGCACACACAAACCTTTTAGCCAGATGTGGTAGCCCATACCTGAATTATTAGCACTTGGGAGACTACAGCAGGAGGATTAGGAGTTCAAGGCCAACCTGAGCTACATGAGAAACTGTCTCAAAAAATGAAAGTACTGGAGATGTGACTTGGTTGGTGAGTACTTGCCTAGCATGCCTGAAGATCTGGATTTGGTCCTCAGCACTGCATAAAACCAGACATGGTGATGCACATCTGCAGTCCCAGCATTTGGGAGGTGGAGGCAGGAGGAACAAGGATTTGAGGCCAGCTTCCATTGTCGTTCCTGTGACCATCCCAGTACCTGTGCCACTTGGTGATATGCTCCCGCAGACTCAGCTCTGGAGGAGCCCGAGAGTAGCAGTCCTGACTGTTGGCTAGCTGTGTTCCTCATTCCCCCTCTCCCACCTCTGTCTCCAGCCCCTGCAGATTAAGTCAGTGGTTGCCCCAGAGCACGTGAAGGGCTACATCTATGTGGAGGCCTACAAGCAAACCCATGTGAAGCAGGCCATTGAGGGTGTGGGCAACTTGCGACTTGGCTACTGGAACCAGCAGATGGTGCCTATCAAGGAGATGACTGATGTACTGAAGGTGGTGAAGGAGGTGGCCAACCTGAAGCCAAAGTCCTGGGTCCGCCTCAAGCGTGGCATCTACAAAGACGACATTGCTCAGGTGGGAGCCAATGGAGCAGCTGAGTGGGCCAGGCTGCTGTACACTGCCTCTTTTCTTCCTTTTCCCTTTCCAAGAGCCAAGAACAGAGCTTCCCTCAGGGTGGGGAGGCAAGGTGAGGCTTTAGCTCTGAGCACACAGGAGGTGATGGCTGTCGCTAGGACATTCAAAGGCAAGTTGAGTAAAGACTGAGGAAAGGGAGTGGTGATGAGCCACATGGGCTGTGTGAGGAAGAAGGTAGGCATGTGAAGTAGATGCCTGGGACAAGGCTGGAGCGATAGCTCAGTGGTTTGTGCTTCTTGTGGGTCTGGGTTTGATTCCCAGTACCACGTGGTGGTTCACAACCTTCTGTAACTCCAATCCTCAGGGATCTGATGCTCACTGGCCTCTGAGGGAACCAGATACAACATGATACAGGTAGACATGCAGACTCCCCTCCACACATACAGGATAAATAAAATCAAGATGTCTAGATCGGGTAGTGAGAGACACAGCTGAGTTTGGAGGTGATAGGCCTCATGGTTCATTGTAGGTCCTTTTGTTTTGTTACATAGGATCTTAATATATAGTCCTGACTGGCCTGGAACTTATATATAGACCAGGCTGGCCTCAAACTCAGAGAGATCTGCCTGCCTCTGCCTCTGGAGTGCTGAGATTAAAGGCTTGTAAGTCTGTGGTGTCACTGTGGAGAGATGGGAAGGTTCTATGAAATGTAGTCCAATTTGTAAATTTTCTTATATGATGGCAAGTGAACCTAGGGCCTCACACATTCTTGACAAATGTTCAGCTGAGCCACACCCCAAGCCCCACTGGTAGGTTCTAGGTAAATGCTCTACTGCTTCCCCCAGCTGGGAAGATTGGGATCTTAACATTCATAGCTGCTGGGACCTGTGAGTGCATAAGAATGAAGGAATTGAGAAGGACTGCCAGGGCTTCTGAACTCATAGTTGCCTGCTTTGCTTGCATGAGGCTGTGGGTTTGATCCCCTGCATTTGGATGGGTGGGTGGAATGGGAAAGAAAGGGCTGGGAATGGAGCTCAGTTGGTGGAGTGCTTGCCTAGCATGTAGGAGGCTCTGGCTTCAGTCTTCAGCCCTGTATAAAACCAGGCTTGGTGGTTCATGCCTATAATCCCAGGATTCAGGTGGTAGAGGAGGAGAGTCAAAAGTCCAGCGTCATCCTTGAAAAATTACTTTAGGCTGTGGCCTAAGCAGAATAGAGTGGGAGGTTATGGGAAAGGGGGCAGTTTGGAGAAAACAGCCATTATTAGGCTGTGGTCTTATGTTTGTGGGACCTTTGAGACATCCAAGTGGGGAAGGCAGGTAGGTGGTATATGTTCATTTTCAGTGCTAAGAAGTGTTGGTCAGGGCAGAGAGGTTTCTGGGAGCTGTGAGCAAGCAGATCTCTACCATGCCCTTCTCTGGCCACTCTAGTACCTTCCCTTCAGGTTGCTAGGGTCACTGAAGTCCAGATGAGCCCTGCTGACCTGCTGTTTTCCGCCAGGTGGACTACGTTGAACCCAGCCAGAACACAATCTCCCTCAAGATGATCCCACGCATCGACTATGACCGCATCAAAGCCCGCATGAGCTTGGTACTGCAAGCTGTGGTGCCTGCTGGGGACACTGTATCCTTGCTGGTAGCCAGCCCTCCTCCCTCACCTCTCCCACATGTGGCCCTTGTTCTCCACAGAAAGACTGGTTTGCCAAAAGGACCAAGTTCAAGCGGCCTCCACAGAGGCTCTTTGATGCTGAGAAGATCAGGTGAGCTTGCCTAGGGACCAGGCTTGGCTGTTGGTTGTGTGGCACAGTGTGCTTTGGTGTCCTCTTTAGGGACATCCCCGCAGGTGTGTGAGCGCGTAGCTGGGCAGTCTAGCCTCAGGTGGGCACTTTCTTTCTTCGGACCTCAGTTTCCTCTGCTGCAGATTTTCCCCCCCTTTTCTTTTTTTTCCCTTTTCTTCCTTTGGTCCTGAGGACTGAGTGGTGGGTTCCATGCATGCTAAGTAAGCACTCAGCCACCAAGCCACATCTCAGTCTGTTGCGTGTTGCTAATAGTGATGCACTACCCCAGTCTCCCAGAGTTATAGTCATTGACTTTGTGTGTGTGTTTAAGACTGGCTGGGGTTCCTGGTGATGGGCAAAAGAGAGAGGGGACACGGGTTTTTCTGGACCCCGCTCGCTGTGTGTAAGGGCCCTTAGGCAGATTTTTGGTTTGGTGCTAGGGTGGAACTTAGGGCATTGGGCACATTGTCCACATGCTCCACCACTAGGCCATGCTTCAGCAGAGGGCAGAGGGGACCCCCTCAGTGCCCATCAGAGCACACTGCTCCCCTTGCCAGACTCACCATGTGGCAAACATCTTCCTATAGTGGCCCCCATCTTTCTGTCCTGGGGGCCTAAGCTAAGTTGCTTGAACCCTGTGTGCAGGGTGGAGGGCCCTGACAAGTCTAGGTTGGGGTTAAGGTACAGAATTGACTCCTGTCTGCCTGAGTCCACCTTCCCTCTGCTAGAGAATGAGGCCCTGCTTCTGGTGTCCCCGGGTTTGGGGGTGTCTGCACAGCTGAGGACATGCAGGGACTCTTGCTCCCGCCCTTCAAGACCAATGTCTATTCACGGTTGTTTCTGAGGGCCTGCTATGTGCCCGGCACTCACTGTCCAGTGAGAATAGGGACAGCAGCCGGTGATCACCAAGGCAGGGAGTCCCTTCATTTAGCTGGCCTTTGGGGTGTGAAAAGTCATTTAAGCTACCAAAGTCGTGTGTTGGAGGGTCTTGAGCCCCTTTTCCATTCAGGAAAAGGATCACACACCCCCTTACCATCTCTGTCCTCCCCCAAATCTCAGGTCCTTAGGGGGCGATGTTGCCTCCGATGGTGACTTCCTCATTTTCGAGGGGAACCGCTACAGCCGAAAGGGCTTCCTATTCAAGAGCTTCGCCATGTCTGCTGTGGTAAGGCCCAGTGGGCAGTGCTCATGGGGTGGTGTGCCTTTTTTCCCCCTGGAGCCATGGTCTCCAGTGGTTTGTCCTGGGCAGTGATTCTCGCTGGCGGTAACACTGACCCCTGTCCCTCTCCTCCCTTCACCCTGGGTCTCAGATTACAGAGGGTGTGAAGCCCACCCTGTCAGAGCTGGAAAAGTTTGAAGATCAGCCTGAGGGCATTGACCTGGAGGTGGTGACTGAAGGCACAGGTAAGTGGCCTCACACCTGGCTGTGGAGGAGGGTGGCCCTGGAGACTGCTGTCCAGTCAGCCCTGCACTGTTCCCTCAGGGAAGGAGCGGGAACACAATTTCCAGCCTGGGGACAATGTGGAGGTGTGCGAGGGTGAGCTCATCAACTTGCAGGGCAAGGTTCTCAGCGTGGACGGCAACAAGATCACCATCATGCCCAAGCACGAGGACCTCAAGGTGACACCACAGGGCTGGCTTGTCTGTTCATGGCAGGTTGTGTGTAGGTCCAGGCAGTGGTTCCTGCCCTTGAGGAGGACATGTCTGGACCTTTTTGTGTCTCCTTGTGCTGATGGTCTGCTGAGAGTATTCAGGCCTATTTTCTGTGACTGGGGAATTCTGCAGGTGTCGGTGGTTTCTCAGGCCTAATTCTGCCTGTCTGTGGGGGACTTTGTGGGTACATACTGTGGCCTGGGCTGACCTGCTTATGAGGAAGGACAACCTGATAGTGATGTGTACCTCTGTGTGTGGCTTTTTAGAGGAGAGGAAGAATGCACCCAAGGGATGCCCCCCCCCTTTCTTTTTTGGTGCCTGTGTGTGATACTCAGAACCTAGGGTTTTGCACATTGCTAGATAAATGCCCTATCTCTTAGCCTCACCCCCCAGCCCCTCACTGGTGGCTTCTACCACTGAGCTATATTCTTTTTTTTTTTTTTGGTTTTTCGAGACAGGGTTTCTCTGTGTAGCTTTGCGCCTTTCCTGGGACTCACTTGGTAGCCCAGGCTGGCCTCGAACTCACAGAGATCTGCCTGGCTCTGCCTCCCGAGTGCGAGCTATATTCTTTTTGTGTACCCCCTCCATTATTTATTTATTTATTTTGGTTTTTCAAGACGGTTTCACTGAGTAAAGCCCTGGCTATTCTGGAACTCACTCTGTAGACCAGGCTGGCCTTGAAATTCAGAGATCCTCCTGCCTCTGCCTGGGATTACAGTTGTGCACCACTACTGCCTGGTGCTCTTTTGTTTTTGTTTACATTTATTTATTTTGTGTGTGCATATACTACAGCACATACATGGAAGTCAAAGTCTGTTCCCTTGGCTTAAGCTCCCTTATCTCTGAATCATCTTGCTGATCTCCTTTGCCCTCTCTCTCTCTCTCTCTCTCTCTTTTTGTTTGTTTGTTTGTTTGTTTTTGGAAAAGGACTCATTATGTAGCGCTGGCTGGACTGGAGCTTACTCTATACACCAGGATGGCCTTTAATTCACAGAAATCTACCTGCTTTCTGCTTCCCAAGTGCTGGGATTAAAGGCATTTGCCACCATGCCCAGCCTCTTTTTACTTAAAAAATTGTATTTAATGACTGTGTTTGTATACGGGGAAGAAGGGCAGGGACAGCGCTCCGGCTGTCAGTCTTGGCAAAAAGCTCCCTTACCCAAGCTGAGCCATCTCACTGGTTCTGTTTTTACTTTTTGAGTCCGAAACTTGCTAACTTATCCAAGCCAGCCTTGAACTTGTGGTCCTCCTGCCTCGTCCTCTCTAGTAGCTGACTGGCTTGCAGTCACTAGGTCCCCTTCATGGGCTGTTTCCCGATGTGTTGTTGAAGGACTGACTTCCAGTCTGTCATGGCATAATGACATAGTCTGTCTGCCTTTGTTGTTTCTGAGGAGTGGCATGTCTGGGTCTCATTGGGTTTAGGGTTTGACTGTGGAGTAACCTGAGGTCAGTGCCTGCTTTCAGTCACAGAGGTGTTTGCGTGTGTGCGTGCACATGTATGACGAGTTGTTGGTGTCAGCATACAGTGTTTTGGGCTTAGGGAATGGCATCAAAATACTAGTCCAAGAGAGTTCCACGTATCTGAGGACAAGCTGCCTGTGGGTTCAGGCATGTACATGTGGTACCGGGGCTGGCCCTCTCCGTGGTAGAGGGTTGTCCAGCTCAAAGCCCTGCCTGAGGCAGCTGTCTCCGCAGGAGCCATGCAAGTGTCTCAGGTGGCCTCCGGTGGTGGGTGGGTGATAGGGAGCTGCAGTAGGTCTGCAGGTCTTGGCTGAGATTGAGGTGATGCTAAAGGTGAGTAGGACAGGTGATGATGGTTTCTTTTACGTACTTATTGTCCCTGTGGCCACATCTCCTAGGACATGCTTGAGTTCCCAGCCCAGGAACTTCGGAAGTACTTCAAGATGGGGGACCATGTAAAAGTGATTGCTGGCCGATTCGAGGGTGACACAGGTCTCATTGTGCGGGTGGAGGAGAACTTTGTCATCCTTTTCTCGGACCTCACCATGCATGAGGTAAGTGCCTGGAAGAGGGGACCCTAGTAGGTAATTCCCTGGGGCCTGCCTCACCGCTTCCACTGTCTCCACAGTTGAAGGTGCTTCCCCGGGACCTGCAGCTCTGCTCAGAGACAGCCTCAGGTGTAGATGTCGGGGGCCAGCATGAGTGGGGTGAGCTGGTGCAGCTGGATCCCCGCACTGTGGGTGTCATCGTGCGGTTAGAGCGAGAGACCTTCCAGGTGTGTCTTTACGCTCACTCCTGTCCCGAGAGCCCCCCATCCTAGGAGGTGGTAGAGCGTGGTGACCAGGCTTACAGATTGTGCTGGTTTATAGACTTGGTAAGGCTCCTGAAGCCTGTCTGTGTAATGCTGGCAAGTGGCCTGTCATTTTTTTCCTGTCTACCTCAAGTCTCACACCTAGTTAGGTGGAGATCTACCTCATTGGCTGAGAATTTAATATGTCTCAGTATTTGGTGCTTTTTCAAAGATGTCATGCTATAGTTGCCACAGCTCTCCCCTCCTCTCCCCTCCCCCACCCCCATGTCTGCATTAGCCTAGCACCTAGGACCCCGAGTCTGTGTCAGCTCTGCCCTCCCCTCCCCTCCCCCATGTCTGCATTAGCCTAGCACCTAGGACCCTGAGTCTGTCAGCTCTATTGCTTCTGTCCCACGTGACCCTGGCCTCATGACTTACCCTCTTGGGGCCACTGTAAAGTAGGAATTGTGATTTTATTCCTCTCAGAGGAAGTGTGTGAAGAGTTTAGCAGGGGTGGATCATCAGTGGACTCCTCCTCCCATGCCCCTGATGCTCAGTCAGGAAGGTAGTCTCCTCCCAAAGTGCCTTTTGTTTCTCCCATGTGGCTGCCTCCACGTGGAGTGCTGAGATTACAGACGTTTGCTACTATGTCCAGTTTACGTGGTGCAGGGGATCACAGAGCTCCGTGCATGCTAAGCCAGCACTCTGAACTGAGCTACACCACAACCTTCCAAAGGATCTTTTGGAATGATCTAGAATGTTTGTGATTGACCTAGGGCCTGGTGGTTGGTGCTCTGACTTTGCTCCACATTCATGCAATCAGGATGCCATGTAGGGCTCGGGATCTCAGGATTATCTCCCCTGAGGAAGGGACAGCTCATCTCACATCACCTCATCCCCTTTCATCCTCTGCGTCCTTTTCCCCCCGCAAAGGTTCTGAACATGCACGGGAAGGTGGTGACTGTCAGGCACCAGGCCGTGACTCAGAAAAAGGACAACCGCTTTGCTGTGGCCCTGGACTCAGATCAGAACAACATCCATGTGAAGGACATTGTCAAGGT
Organism: Peromyscus californicus insignis; assembly: GCF_007827085.1. NCBI lineage: Eukaryota > Metazoa > Chordata > Mammalia > Rodentia > Cricetidae > Peromyscus > Peromyscus californicus. Next base: position 174,947,798 of record NW_026294562.1, on the reverse strand, counting down.
CATCGATGGCCCTCACTCAGTAAGTGTCAGCACTGCTCTCTTGGTGAGTCTAAAAGAGTTGTGGTGGGGTCTTCCCTGCCCAGCATGTGACCCCCCTTCTGCCCAGGGCCGAGAGGGCGAGATCCGCCATCTGTATCGCAGCTTTGCCTTCCTGCATTGCAAGAAGCTGGTGGAGAATGGCGGAATGTTTGTCTGCAAGGCACGACACCTGGTGTTGGCTGGGGGCTCAAAGGTGAGAACGTCAGGGCCCCAGGAGAGGCAAGACCAGGCTGGTGGGACTGAGTAAGAGTAGGTCTCACTGCCAAGTCCTTGGGGAAGGTGAGAAAGGTTTCTTTGGGATTTTGAGCTGCTCTCCTGTCATTTGTCACTTTTGTGGGTTGCATGTTGAGTACTAGACACCCTGGGGTATCTGCAAAGGAGATAAAGTCTCCACCCTCCTGCAGCTGATTCATCAGGATATGGAGGAAAGTGAAGTGGCGGCAGGTTTCACTGTCGGGGCTTCCTTTCCTGTGTGCTCCTCTTCCCAGAAGTGATGGTACAATGCAAAGACCGGGTCAGGGGACCACTGGTTGAGATAGAGGACGTGTGTGTTACAGCAGAGATCAGGGTGAAGGAATCCAGAACCACCGTGTAACTCAGGAGCTGCCATTGCCTGGGCTCTGAGACAGGACTGGCAGGGAAGTTGTGCAGGGCCAGATACGGACAAGGAAATCTGGAGCAAGCTGTGGTAGCACACACCTGCAGTACCAGCACTTGGGAAGTGAGGCAAAGGCAGCTCTGCTTAAGATCATTCTTGGCTACACAGCAAGTGCAAGGCCAGCGTGAGCTACGCAAGACCTTGTCTCAAAAATAAGGAAATGGGGCCAACAGGGGACCCCAGTGCCTGCAGATAGGGTGTTTTTACCCCTGACTCGTATTTGTATGTCACTAGGGACTTAAATTTCTGACTCATTTTGGTTAAAGTGCTTATCTTGGTGAGGGGAGACCCAGGCCTCTTGATGGAGAGGCCTACAGAGGCAGAGAGGTGGCACTTCCTCACCTAGGAGATGGGGCTTTGTCCCTGGAAAAAGGATGGATGGTTGCTGCAAGCAGAATCTAGGCCAGACATTGTGGGGAGTGGACTGGAGGCCTTTCACCTCTATCTCCTGCCTGGCTGTTCACTCTTTATCCCTCTCCCAGCCCCGGGATGTGACCAATTTAACTGTTGGTGGCTTCACTCCTATGAGTCCCCGGATCAGCAGCCCCATGCACCCCAGTGCTGAAGGTGAGATGGGGTCAGAGTTCAAAGGTCAGAATGGGGGAGCCTTGAGTGGTCAGCTTGAGAGCCTTGTGACCCAGAGTGGAGTCAAGGAAGGCCTCAGGGTTAGGGAGTGGGTGGAGGGGGCCCCTAACCCTCTAGAGCAGCTGAAGCTGGTAGAGAGAGGTTTGAGGGTGTCCTGGCTGTGGGCACAGTGTAAGAGAGAGGCATAATTCCTGTGGCCCCACAACATCCTTCCACCTACAGGCCAGCATGGTGGCTTTGGTAGCTCAGGTGGTGGCATGAGCAGGGGTCGAGGGCGAAGAGATAACGAGCTCATAGGCCAGACTGTGCGTATCTCCCAGGGACCCTACAAAGGTGAGCCATGGGGTGTGGGGAGGCAGGGGCTGTGATGGAGAGTCCCCCCACCTGACTGCCTAACTCCTTATAGGCTACATTGGTGTGGTGAAGGATGCCACGGAATCCACGGCCCGAGTAGAACTGCACTCTACCTGCCAGACCATCTCTGTAGACCGCCAGCGGCTCACCACGGTGTACGTTTGGGCTTAGGAAAGACCAGTGTGGGGTTGATGGCTGGGCCTAGGGAGGACCAGCATGGGCATACTAGGAATCCCACCCACCCCACTGTTGTATGTCCACAGTGACTCCCAGCGTCCAGGTGGCATGACCTCCACCTATGGACGGACACCCATGTATGGCTCTCAGACACCCATGTACGGCTCTGGCTCCCGAACACCCATGTATGGCTCCCAGACACCTTTGCAGGATGGTAAGTATGTCCACAATACTAGGGATGAGGCAGAGCGCCCAGCAGATAGGATAGAATGAAGAGCATGCTTCTTTACTTTATCCAGGTAGCCGCACTCCACATTATGGCTCGCAGACGCCTCTGCATGATGGGAGCCGCACTCCTGCTCAGAGTGGGGCCTGGGACCCCAACAACCCAAACACACCTTCCAGGTGAGGGCCGTTTTTAGGATGGGCTGTGTTGGCCAGGGTGTGAGTGGTTGTGTTTGAATATTGTGGTGCCCGCTCCAGGCTGGGAATACAGTGTCCTGTCCGCATCGCATGCAGCTAACATACGTTACTCTGTGCTTGGAGACATTGCCAGGTGTGTGGTCTTGAGCAGGCGGCCTTGTCCCTCTGCACCATCGACTCAGCTGTGGCATTGCCTTAGTGTCAAGAAGCCTTTGTCTGGGGCTTCTGTCAGACCACAGTTGCCTCAGTTGAGGATCCAGTGTCTAGTGCTGTTCTACAAGCATTGTCAAATTTGTTACCGCCCGTCATTCTCAACAGACTTCTGTCCCACCAGGGCTGAGGAGGAATACGAGTATGCCTTTGACGACGAGCCCACCCCATCCCCACAGGCATATGGGGGAACCCCGAATCCCCAAACACCCGGCTACCCAGACCCATCATCCCCCCAGGTCAATCCACAGTACAACCCGCAGACACCAGGGACGCCAGCCATGTGAGTCCACCAGGGCCGAGCCCGAAAAGCCCTGCACACAGCTGCCTACCGCCCTACCTTCTGACCCTTTCTGTTGGTACTAACACCTCTTTCTTCTGTCTACAGGTACAACACGGACCAGTTCTCCCCCTACGCTGCCCCCTCTCCACAGGGGTCCTATCAGCCCAGTCCCAGCCCCCAGAGCTACCACCAAGTGGCACCAAGCCCAGCAGGCTATCAAAACACCCATTCCCCGGCCAGCTACCACCCCACACCTTCACCCATGGCCTATCAGGTATGCCATGCCACAGAAGTCTGTGGAAGAGGTGGGCCTCGGTTGGGATGGCCAGGCCTGTGATTGTTCCAGACACTCATTCCTCTTCCTTCAGGCCAGTCCCAGCCCCAGCCCTGTTGGCTACAGTCCGATGACCCCTGGAGCTCCTTCTCCTGGAGGCTACAACCCACATACACCAGGCTCAGGCATTGAACAGAACTCCAGTGACTGGGTAACCACTGATATCCAGGTGAAGGTGCGAGATACCTATCTGGACACACAAGTAGTGGGGCAGACAGGCGTCATCCGCAGTGTCACAGTAAGTAGTGTCCCGGGGGTGGGCAGGGCCCCTAACTCTGTAGTTACCTATTTTTGTCTGTGGTGCTATGGACGGAACCCTAGGCCTCATCCATGCTAGGCTAGTGCTCTACCACTGAGCTATATCCCTAACTTACTTACTTATAGTTTTAGTTATAACTTTCCAACTATAGTGTCTGGTATGCTGTGGTGGACAGATATTGAAGGCTGGAGTGAGTGTCTGTGACTCCAGGGGATGGGTCCTTCTGCCTCATGTGCTCATAGCTCAGGCCTGGGCACCTGGCACACTCGAGCGTGGTGACTTTGGAAAGATGAACTCAGTAGTGTGCCAAGTGGCCCCCTGGGCCAGGCATTGACACCCCCAGGCTCAAGCTCCCAGAGGCCCACTGAGTTCTCACCCTTTGCACATGCCACCCCTGTCTTCCATCCGGTCTTGTCTGGCTAGTCCTTCAGCCTTCAGAAAACATCTGTTGTCTCAGGCTGAGTCTTAGGAGTCTGAGGAGCTCTTCATGTTACCCACCTGTTGCCTAAAGTTGAGTGTCAACCTTAGCTTGGTCTGCATTTGGGGCTGAGGGTGCTCAGTGTATCTGTGTAACTTTCTGGAGGAGAGCACCTTTATACTTTTCTTCAGGAGCCAAACTTGGTATAGGAAGGCTTTGCACCTTGTTAACCCTCCAGTAGATGTTCTGATAGGACTGATTAAACACCAGGGACCAATCAGCCCCAGAGCCTGTCCTCACAAACCTCACCTTGAGTTGGGGTAGAGAGATATGTCCCCAGAGTGGGCAGAACTGGCTTGAGAAGCCTAGAAGGCTTGGGGAGCAGGGTGAACTGAGGCGGCACTGTACTCAACTTCGGTGAATCAGGGAGGACTTTCTGGAGGAGACATTGAAGCTGAGACCTGAAGCTGGGCTTGGTGGCACACATCCTTTAATCCCAGCATTTGGGAGGCAGAGGCAGGCGGATCTCTGAGTTTGAGGCCAGCCTGGCTACAAACAAAACAAACAAAGATATATAGACCAGTTTAGCCTGGAATCCAGAGAGATCCTCATCTCTGAGTACTGGGATTAAAGTATGTGCCACAATGCCTGGCTGATTTAGCTGCATTTTAGTGTGTCCTTTAGTTGCCTTAACTGCTCATCCTGATAGCCTGTGGTGCTTGGAGGGTGGGCTCCAGATTGCACTGGGAACAGGACAGGCTGAGCAGGCTATCCCTCCCTCTGCAGGGAGGCATGTGCTCTGTGTACCTGAAAGACAGTGAGAAGGTGGTCAGCATCTCCAGTGAGCACCTGGAGCCCATCACCCCCACCAAGAACAACAAGGTAGGATGGGGCCTGTAGGACGGCCCAGGGGGGCATGGCTGCTGTTGGTGGGCCTGACACTTACTGTTGCCTCCAGGTGAAAGTGATTCTGGGTGAGGACCGAGAGGCCACTGGGGTCCTACTGAGTATTGATGGTGAGGATGGCATCATCCGAATGGACCTAGAAGACCAGCAGATTAAGATCCTGAACCTCCGCTTCCTAGGGAAGCTCCTGGAGGCCTGAAGCCCAAGTGTGCCGTGCAAACACGGAGCAAGCGGCCCTGCTTGGCCCAGCATGGAACCCTGAGTCTGGAGGATTTCCTTTCCTGATACTCTAGATGTCAGAGCAGACTCAGAAAAGTTTCCACTTTCTTTCTGCTGCCCCAGCTTGCCTTTGTCTTCAGGTCTTTCAATAAAGAGAAGCTGATTGAAAAGTATGTGTGTGTGTGTGTGTGTGTTGGTGGGAAGGGTTGTCTTGTTTAAGTGTTGTTATTAAATTGGGGCAAATAACTGGATTCTAAGTCTGTTTCCCCAGCGAGAAAATAATGGCTCTAGGATTCCAAAGGGCTCTTGAGAGGATGTAGAGGACAGGAGAAAGAGGATTAGAGCTGGGCCTTGTGGTTCAGGCCTATCATCCAAGCTACTCGAAGACTGGGGGAGGCGGGTCACAGAGTCATGGCCTATTTGGGCAAAGGTCCCATTGAGGACAGCGGGTCCCCTTTGTGTAGCTGTTCTCAACCTGTGGTCCTGACCCTTTTGGGAAGGGAGTGGAACAACCCATTCACAGGGGTCACCTACCAGATAGCCTGCATATCGGATATTTACATTATGATTCATAACTAACAAAATTACAGTTATGAAGTAACAATGAAAATAACTTTATGGTTGGGGGTCACCACAACATGAACTGTATTGAAGTATCACAGCATTAGGAAGGTTGAGAACTACTGCCTTTGTAGGGCCCTGTCTCAAAAATGGCGTGCACATCTTTGATCCCAGCACTCGGGAGGCAAATCTGTGATTTCGAGGCCATCCTGCTCTACATAGTTTGGGTTCCAGGACAGCCAGAGAGCTATGTAGTAAGACCCTGGTGGGGCGGGAGGAGACGACAACGCTGGACTGGAAGATAACTCAGCTCGGACGTGTTCACTCAGTGAGGAGTGCTCACACAGCAGGTGTGACGCCATGGTTTAACACCAGTATGGAAAAATAATCTCATTAAGAATGGTGTTTGGGGGTTGGAGAGATGGCTCAGGGGTTAAGAGCACTGGCTGCTCTTCCAGAGGTCCCGAGTTCAATTCCCAGCAACCACATGGTGGCTCACAACCATCTGTAATGAGATCTGGTGCCCTGTCTGACTACAGGCAGAACACTGTATACCTAATAAATAAATAAATCTTTCAAAAAAAAAAAATGGAGTTTGGATCTCAGTTCGAGGCCAGCCTGGGCTACAGAGTGAGTTCCAGGACAGGCTCCAAAGCTACACAGAGAAACCCTGTCTCAAAAAACCAAAAAGAAAAAAAAAAAAGAATGGAGTTTGGACTGCTCAGAACTTATCTGACCTATGGTGGAGCCCTGTGAATTTCGAGGGGACAAGTCAAGATCTAGATCTAGAGAAGAATCTTTCTGGCTGTTGGAGCCTGTGTTTGCTGAGACTCTAGTAATAGGTTGCCTCAACCAGAACAGCCACCAATTGAGAGTTAAGATAGTATAACCAGAGCCAGCCAGATGGCTCAGATGGTAAAAGTACTTTGCTACCAAGCATGGTGGCCTGAGTCAATCTTGAGAAGCCACGTGATGAAAGGAGAGGCCTGACACCTGCATGACTCCTCTGACCTCCACATGCATGCTGGGACATCCTCTAAGTAAATAAAAACTCAAAACTGGTCAGGAGACAGGGTATGTCAGACCTGAGGTTGATCCCCCAGGAAGTCCAACTGGGTGGAGTCCGGAGATGGAATGTGGTCTTAATATTAAGGGAATTTGTATCCCTCAAGTGCCAGAGGCAATTGAAGGACAGCCAGAAGTTTAATGGAAGAGCTGAAACAATATTAACTTATATTGGATATGTAATTTAAATGAGTTTTGTGATTTCTTTAGAACACCTTGCCATATGGCTGACAAATTACATCTTGGGGCTAAGTGAAGGTCAAGCAGTGTTCCTGGAACTCCATTCTTCCTGTGCTGCAGTCATGTTCCCAGCCTCCTAGAGGACTCTAAGTCAGCACTCTGCCACTGAGCTGTCTCCAGCCCCACAGTCTTATCTTGAATGCTGAGAGCAGTGAACCAGGATTGCTTCAGCAAGCCTGATAACTCAGGCAGGAATGAGCGTCCTAAGAGAATCAGGCTGTGTACCTTGTTCTTTTCCATATGTGATAGGCCCAAGTCTTCACAAAATATTTCAGGTATTAAAGACATGCCATTGGGCAGGGTATATGGTAGCACATGCCTTCTAATCCCAGCACTTTGGAGAAGGAAACAGGAGGATCAGTTTAAGGTCTTTCTCAGCTGTATAGGTCAGCCTGAGCTACAGGAAGTCCAAGTGAAGACACTTGGACTCCTATAATGGAAAGAGACTCCAGCGAGTTGTCTGAGCACCCCAACCAGACAGGTGGCCCACACACCTTTAATCCCAGCACTAGGGCAGTTAGAGGCAGGTGGATCTCTGTAAGTTCTAGCCAGCCTGGTCTACATGGTTCCAGGCTAGGCAGGAATTACATAGATCCTGTCTCAAAATTAAACTAATTTTAAAAATTCAGATACATCATGGAGACCTATGTCCCTTCCACCCAGTGACAGTATGTTAAGTACAGTATGAAGACAGTGTCGTAACTACTGACTTCAGATGAGGGAGACAGCCTAGGTTCAAATGACCTAAGTTTGATTCCCGGACCCTCATGGTGGAAGGAGAAAACTGACTTTTTTTTTAATTAAAAAAATTTTTTTAAAGATTTATTTATTATGTATACAATGTTCTTTCTGCCTGTATCCCTGCCTGCCAGAATAGGGCACCAGATCCTATTATAGATGGTTGTGAGCCACCATGTGGTTGTCAGGATCTGAACTCAGGACCTCTGGAAGAGTAGCCAGTACTGCTGCTTAACTTAAGTTACTTAAGATAAGTACTTAAGTACTTAAGATAAGTACTCTTATCTTCTGAGCCATCTTTCCGGCCGACTCTTGAAAGTGTCTTCCATTCTCTATGCCCTGTGGCACAAGGGTGCACACACTAAAAACACGCGTGTAATTTAGCAGAACCCCAATCCATTTCTTTCCACCCAAGAAATAACCATTTCATTCTGTGTATCTTTCCTTTGCCCGACTTCGTATTTTTACTATTATATATTTTAGTTAGTACGTTGTTTTTTTTTACAGTTTAAATATAAAAATCTGACTTTTACCCATTAAAAACAACTTGGGGAACATTCATGGTGGCTTCCTGTACCTGATTTCTTAGTCACTCTCAAGCCTCGACCAGTCAGCACGCACTGTTCCTTTAGGTAAATGAAGCCAAACGAGTGGCAGGATCTCCAGTCCTTTCTAGAAACTCATGGTGGAAGGGGTAAAAAGGGATCTGAAGACCCCAGAGAGGACCGGTTCAGCCTCCCGATCCACGTGAGAAAAAAAAGTGAGGGCTGCCAGTTCAGCTCGCTTTTTGGGCCTCTGTCCATCTCTGAGAGGTGAACGCTTATTTCCGAAGGACTGGATGGTGGCCATCCTTAGGGCACCAGGGGGCGTGGTGGCAGGTGACTGGATTCAGTGCGCTCCGGGGGACTGTCTGAAGAACAGTCAACTGAGAGCACAGCCAAGGAACGCCGCCCACACCTTTTTGTCCCTCTCGGGTTCCCGTCTCCACGCCCTACTTCAGCGGTCCCATTGGTCGCAGTCCCTGCCTGGGGCGGGAGAGAGCGAGCGAGTGGGCGGGGCCGCGCGGCGTCAGCGCAAGATGGCGGCCTCGGCGGCGCTGTGCTCGCGCTTGCGGAGCGGGTTCCGGGTCGGCGCGCGGGGACTGTGCACGCGGATAGCGCCGCCGCCTCCCCGCACCTCAGAGCAGGTGAGCGGCACCGGGATCGGCGCCCCGTTTCGGGGCTCCTCCCTAAGGTTTGGCCGTGTGGTCGCAGCTCGGCGAGTCTGGAACACAGCGCCTCAGGGTGCTGAATGGGACGGAGCCCGCGTTTGGGGATGCTCCCGAGCCTCCCGTGTGGACCACAGTTGCTCCCCCGGGGCTGCTGTATGGTGGTCCCGAGTGCATCCTCTGGAGCCCGTGCCTCAGCCACGCGGGTGCCGGGAGAGGTCACCTGCTCCCGGTGTCAGTGAGCGCTCAGGTGATACTCGACCGGGGAGGGGTCCCGGACGCCAGGGTCCCAGGCTGGCCTTTGGGACATTTCATTCGCATCGGTGGTGGTGAGCGAGGGAGACTGGAGGGAGCCAGCGTGCCTTCTCTTTCGACCACGCCACTCTGACCTCCAGATCCACCACTTTACGTTCCCTAAGTCCCAGACAAGACATTGCATCGCCTCGCCCCTCCCTTCTTCCCTTTCATGCCCCTCCATCTTGGGCCCTGGGTGTCCGATGCCTTAACTGTTCCTTCTGTCCCTTGTATGCCCTCTGCCCCTTTAGTTTTGCCCCCCTTCATCCCTTATTCTCCCTGCCCTACTCTTCCTGGCTCCAGACTCGGCATTCCTGTTGCGTCCAGGATCTTGGGCAATCCGGCCTGTCAGCTCTTGAACCTCTGTGATCCTCTAGACAGTTTAGTTCTGACCCTCTGAGGGGACCAATCTGTCAACTTATCTCTCCAAGGACACAATTTTTCTGGGGCTCTGTGTATGTCCGCTTCCTGGCCCTTGATCTTGAGTCTACTTAGACCAAATTAGAGGTCAGAGTATCCTGCTGTTTTTCTCTTAGCTGACTTCATCTCCTTCCCCTCCACTCAGGTTGCTGAGATCGCCAGCCGTGGGGCCCCGAAGGCCCATGGGCCACAGCATCAGCCAGGCTCAGAAGGTCCCAGCTATGCCAAAAAAGTTGCACTCTGGCTTGCTGGCTTGCTTGGGGCCGGTGGGACTGTCAGCATCGTCTATATTTTTGGTGAGAGACATACCCCTGGCTTGCTGGCCCCCAGATTTCTACTGTGAAACCTCCCCTTCTTTCCTCAAACCATGTTCATTCCCTGGCTCCTCCCTCAATAGGGCCATCAACTAGGATACTCATCTAGGAACTCAAGAAGTTCCCTTCTACCCTTTGTACTTAAAGTTCTGTCCTCTAGTTGGTTCCTGTACCTGAATTCAGGAACTAAGGGGACAATGGGAAGAATGGGGCTGGCCCAGGGCCCGAAGCTATGTCTAATGTCTCTCCTTAGCAGCAAAAGCTTATTCTTCCCCTTCACAGCCTCAGACCACTTTCTCTCTTTCTTTTCTTTCTTTTTTTTTTTTCTTTTTTTGATTTTTTTTTTTTTTTTTTTTTTTTTAGACAGGGTTTCTCTGTGTAACAGCCCTGGCAGTCCTGGAACTCACTTTGTAGACCAGGCCACAAAGATCACCTGCCTCTGCCTCCCGAGTGCTGGGATCAAAGGCATGCACCACCATGCCCGGCTAACCCACTTTCTCTTAAATATCTTAGAATCCTGGCCCCTAGCCTGTTCCTCCCTTAATCCAGGAACTGTGCCTCTAGCAATACTCCCTCTGAGTGGGGGTCCAAACCCCTCATTCTCCTACACCTTCCAGAGCCAGCAGACTAGACTCCAGTTTCTTTCATTTGTCTCTGTCTCCCTTGCAGGAAACAACCCTGTGGATGAGAATGGTACCAAGGTAAGGGCCATAAGACCCAGAGGTGCTAGGAGTCTGCTCTGTAAGGGTGCGGGTGGGTTGCTTTTGGTTGGTTCAGGCTCCTTTCCCTCCCTCCCTGGGACCTTTGCCTACTCAGCTTGGAGCTCCTTGGGTGGATGCACTGGGCTCCTCCCTGTGCCATTCCAAACCTTTCCTTTTCTCTTCCAGATCCCTGATGAATTTGACAATGGTGAGTGACTAAACACAGGGCTGAGGTTCCTGGCGTTCCCATCTCTGCTCTTTTGTTCTGTCTGTTTAGAGTGCTGCTCCTCTGTCCTCTACCCCAACGCCTCCTTCTTCCACGGAGGTGCAACAACTGGATGGCTTGGGAGAAGGACATAACAAAAGCCCCTCAGCCCTGGAGCAGATGGTCAGGAACAGATGGGGGCAGGGAGCCCCAGCGATCCCTCCCAGACACAAGGCTTCCTGGGCCTTAGATCTGAGCCTCTGTGGCCCCTGACCTCTTATGGCAGCCTCGTTTTTGTTTTTGTTTTAAAATCCCCACCCCTACCCCAACTCATGCCTCATTTCTAAAACAATGGCTCTCAGTGTCCCGTTCCCTCTCCCCACCCCCCACCCCCCACCCCACCCCCAATCTCCAAATACACTCCAGGTTCACCAGAGTTTGGTGAGGAACTTCTGATAGATGAGATAGTAGAGCAGTTGTGAATTTTAGCTAACCCTTCCTGAGAGAAAGTGAAGTTGGTGGGTCCAGAGAGCCTCCTGTGTCGGGGGAGGTGTGCAGACCGTGGGTACGAGCAGTGGTTGTTCTACTGGTTTACACCAGCCAGGTGAGGGAGTCTGTTCTTTTAACTGGACAGATGTCAAGTCCTCTGGGTTTTTTGTTTTGTTTTCTAATTTATTTGTTTTTGAGACAGGGTTTCTCTATGTACCTCTGCTTGTCCTGGAACTCACTATGTAGACCAGGCTGGCCTCAAACTCGCTCAGATCCACTTGTCTCTGTCTGCCAAGTGCTGGGATTGAGTTCCCATCCCCTGCTCCCCACTGGTTTAAACAAATTACTTAAATTGCACAGGTAGTCATGGTTTACTGTAAAGTGTGTTTACTGGTTTAAACTGGCTTCAACATTGAGACTTTAAGAGGCAGGCTAATCTAAGACAAAGTTAGATTAGAAATGCCACATTAAGAGCCGGGCGCACGCCTTTAATCCCAGCACTGGGGAGGCAGAGCCAGGCAGGTCTCTGAGTTCGAGGCCAGCCTGGTCTACAGAGCGAGATCCAGGACAGGCACCAAAAGCTACACAGAGAAACCTTGTCTTTTTTTTGGGGGGGGAAGGTTTGAAGACAGGGTTTCTCTGTAGCTTTGTTCCTTTCCTGGAACTCGCTTTGTAGACCAGACTATCCTCGAACTCACAGAGATCCACCTGCCTCTGCCTTCCGAGTGCTGGGATTAAAGGCGTGCGCCACCACCGCCCAGCCGAGAAACCCTGTCTTGAAAAACCAAAAAAAAAAAAAAAAAAAAAAAAAAATGCCACATTAAGGTATTTCCATTTTTCCATTGAAGTCACATGTTCACTTAGCCGAGAGTGTTTTTCCTTGTCTCTTTTGATGCTGATGGTTGATACCTGTTAGGATGATAGGTGCTGGGGTTGGTGGACTGGTGCTAGGCAAGGGCTCTCCCACCCATCTGCATCCCCAGCACAGTTTTATTTTTAAATTATGTGTATGTATATGTGTCTGTGCGGGGTGTGTACATGAGTGCGAGTGTCCTCAAATGCTAAATAAGCTTTGGAGCCCTTGTAGCTGGAGTAACAGGTGTTTATCGTCCTCTTGTGGTGGTGCCAGGGTCCCAACTCAGGTGTACCACAAGAGCAGTGCAGACTCCTAACTGCTGGGCCATCTCTCCAACCCACTCTACTCCCCCGCCCCTTAATGTTTTTTTTTGTTTTTGTTTCTGTTTTTTGTTTTAGGACAGGGTCTTACAAAATTGTCTGTTCTGACTTTGAGCTCCCTATATAGTCCTGGTGCCCCTGAACTTGTAAATTCTCCTGCCTTAACCTTCCAAGTAGCTGGGATAACAGGCCTGTGCTACTGCAAACCAGCCTTGTTCCCACTTGGGACCAGGTAGTTCTTGGTTGCAGGGAGTCTGTCCTGTGCGTTGTGGGATGCTTTAACAGTGTTCTGGGCATCTGTTCATAGATGCTAGATTAAGAGCATTAAAAATATCTCTTGGGGTTGGGGATTTAGCTCAGTGGTAGAACGTTTGCCTAGCAAGCGCAAGGCCCTGGGTTTGGTCCTCAGCCCTGAAAAATAACAAAAAAACAAAAAACAAAAATATCTCATGGCCAGCAGTGGTGGCGTACACCTTTAACCCTAGCACTCAGGAGGTAGAGGCAGGTGGATCTCTTGAGCTCAAGGACAGCCTGGTCTAGAGTAGAGTTCCAGGACAGCCAGGGCTACACAGAGAAACCCTGTCTCGAAAAACAAAACCAAACAAAATAAAACAAAAAATATCTCCATGAAGCTAGGCACAGCTTTAATCCTAGCACTTGGGAGATGGAGGTAGGATGATCTCTATAAGTTGAAGACCAGCCTGGTTTACATAGTGAGTTCCAGGCCAGCCAGGGCTACAAATTGAGACCATGTGCACATGCAAATCGATGTTAAAATTTTTTTGTCAGCGTCCTCCAAAACAAGAGCAACACACATGCCTGCACAGGGGGCTTTGTGGCTTTTAAGTGGATTGATGTCTAAACATTCTGTTTTGTACGTGCCGTGGTGTGGAGATAGAAGTGTTCACAGTACACTGGGCAGGGGCAAGCATGTCTTTGTGTTCGCTGTTGATATTTGCTGCTTCTACACTAGACACAGCAGGTGTGTGTGCAGATTTGGCAGGGGCATCAGGAGTCCAAGACAAACCTTGGCCACAAGAAGCCTTATCTAAAAAAAAAAGAAACCAGTAAAATAGGTATTCTTCCGCTAAAAACTGTCCCACTCTTGTGAGTTCTTTCCTGCTTTTCCTTAAGAAATCTGTTTGTTCTGCAAGTAAAGAAATAATAAAAATAAACTGATCTTTTCGGGAGGTGGAGCAGTGACTTACTTTGGAATCCCTTTGTGCCTGGTGTTCTAGATCCAATTCTGGTTCAGCAGTTGCGCCGGACATACAAATATTTCAAAGATTACAGACAGGTGAGTAGGTGGGTGCTGGGCTCAGTCCTCATCCCCCCGCCCAGCTCTGTTCCTGAGTGTGAGCCGTCTGTCCTGTTCTGCAGATGATCATCGAGCCCACCAGCCCCTGCCTTCTCCCAGACCCTCTGCGGGAACCCTACTACCAGCCACCCTATACACTGGTCCTGGAGCTCACCGGGGTCCTCCTGCACCCGGAGTGGTCGGTGTGTCCTGCGGAAGGCAGTGGGTTGGGGTCTACTTGGGAGGATGGGTCAGGAGTGGTGGGGTTCGCCTCACTTTGCTGTATGTCCCCTGCTGCCTTTCCGTCCTTCGGTACCTATGGGAGGTTGTCAGACACCAGTCGACCTTGGCTCAGAGTAGATGTGCCACATGATTGAGGCCCAGCCACATGCTCCCAAACCCCCAGGAGCAAACAGAAGCCTGATCAGGGACCCTCAGGCTGGGTCTTGACCCTTCAGGCTTTCTGGTCTCAATGCTCCCCTGTCCTCACTGTCTGCAGCTGGCCACCGGCTGGAGGTTTAAGAAGCGTCCAGGCATCGAGACCTTGTTCCAACAGCTTGCCCCTCTGTATGAAATCGTCATCTTCACGTCAGAGACTGGCATGGTGAGGCTCTGAGCCAGAAGTGACAGGTGGGTGAGATGCGGGAGGCTGGGATCCAGCCTCACCTACCCTCCATCCTTGCAGACTGCATTTCCACTCATTGATAGTGTGGACCCCCACGGCTTCATCTCTTACCGTCTGTTCCGGGACGCCACCAGATACATGGAGGGACACCATGTGAAGGTGCCATGTGGGGGTCACGGTGGGCCTCTGGGGTAGATTTGAGGGTGCCCTGCTCCTTCTGTTGTCAGTGCTTACCCCTAGCTTGGGTGAGGGCTTAGGGGCATAGACTTTGTTTTTGGAGCTATAAATGACTTCTGAGAGGCTGTGCTTGGGACTGTCATAGAATATGTTCCTTTGGCCGGCCATGCATCTAGACATGTTGACCGGGCCCCTGTTAACTGTGTTGTTAGGTTCTCCCCTGTATCTTGGTGACTCAAGAGTTTATGTCATTGCACGGAAAACTCAGGCTTTGACAAGGGCCCCTCTGTAATTCCTGGGTTTGTAGCCTGTCACAGACTTGGGGTAGACATTGAACCCACCAGAGGCCAACTTCTCTCAGAGACCCCTGGCTTAGGTGTTCATGTGACCAGCTCCCCAGTTTCCCGGAAGCCTGAGGTCACCCTCCATGTCCTGTATTCAGGAGACTCTGCAAGCCAGGACCACCCCAAGTGTATGATGCTGTGTCTGTCCCCGCTGCAATCAGCAGGGAGGGACACTGATGATTCCTGATCCGTAACACCTACTTCCAGGACATTTCATGTCTGAATCGGGACCCAGCCCGAGTAGTAGTCGTGGATTGCAAGAAAGAAGCTTTCCGGCTACAGCCCTACAACGGTGTCGCCCTGCGGCCCTGGGACGGCAACTCTGATGACCGGGCCTTGCTGGACCTGTCTGCCTTCCTCAAGAGTGAGACTGACCCCTGGTGTCTGGTCCAGAGCCCTTGACCCTGAAGACAATGGCAGACACTTGATTCTGCCTTGTCATTAGTGTCAAACTGAGCGATCAGGGTGCAGGGGACCTCTCAGTATCCTGGAGTCTTCTGGACCTTTCTGGAATGCCCAGACATTCCTCTTAGGGGCTATTTGGGCGTGTTTGGAGCAGCCCTCTCAGAGCGTGGGACCACACTGACAGCGTTCCAGGGCATGCTGACCCTTCTCTGGGTCATGCTGAGACCTGACTAACCAGCGCCTCTTCCTCTGGTGCCTACAGCCATCGCACTGAACCAGGTGGAGGACGTGCGGACTGTGCTGGAGCACTACGCCCTAGAAGATGACCCGCTGGAGGCGTTCAAACAACGGCAGAGCCGGCTTGAGCAGGTTAGGCTCCAGTCCCCACTGGTCACTTTTGAGTCTCCCAGAAGAGGTGGGTGTCCTGGACAGCTGCCTCTGTCTGCTGGATGTCTGCGTGAGCTTGAGCGCTGCCTTCCTTGGCCTCAGCCTCTGTCCGGGGCGCTCACACAGCCTGCCTCGCAGGGCTGTGCTAATGATTTGAACAGCCTGGGCTAGAAGCAGGAGACAGGAAATAGTCAGCGTGTGAGGTAAGTCCTCCATGGCCTTGGGTGCTTCTGGGGCCTTTCTTGGGGGGCTATAGGTTTAGAACTAGTCTGCAGAGCTATGTGGATGCTTGGCTTCAGAGTCTGGGGGAAGAATGTTTTATTGGTTTTGTTTCTGAGACAATAGCTCATATATAGTTCAGGCTGGCCTTAAATTCTCAATCCTCCTGACTCAGTCTTCTGAATGCTGGGTTTACAGGTGTTGTTTTCACTGTACCAGACAGTATTGACTTTTAATTGTTTTTCACTGTGCTAGGGAGAGAAGAGTGCCTCTTGCATGCTAGTCCTTCACCCCTGGGGCTCGGAGGTGCTTTTGCCAGGGTCTGGGTCCTCCCGTGTGGACTAGTGTTCTCTACTGGGCCCACATCTAAGGAAGGCAGGCTTCTATGTCATGCTGATGCCTGTCTTTTTCTGTCCCCCGACCCCCAGGAGGAGCAGCAGCGCCTGGCCGAGCTCTCCAAGTCCAGCAAGCAGAGCCTCTTCTTTGGCTCACTCACCAGTCGCCTGTGGCCTCGCTCCAAGCAGCCCTGACTGCTAGGCCTCCTCAGACTTGGTGTCTGGGCCCCAGGCCCCAATCCTCACAGAGCAAGGCTTGGACGGCCACATGTCCAATAAAGCGCATCCCAGATGCCACAATGCCTGTGTCCAGAGAGTCCGTTGGGGTGAGGTCCGGGACTCGGTCATCATCCGCAGTGACTGAGCACCACCAGGCACAGTGAGTGCCTTGTTGGATCAGGGCTCCTGCCAGCCTGAGAAGCTGAAAGCCTGGCTGGGTTTCCGCTGCGCCATGTCTTCCCACTTACTGTATGAGCTGCAAAGAAAAGCATCTCTCTCTTTGGCTCCGGATTCCTTATGTGCTATGGAAATAAAGAGAAGTGTGGCCTCTGGAGAGCCAAAACCAGCTCAAGCGCTGCTCGGCTTAGCTGCTGCATGTGGCTCCTGGGAGGGTGGTCCTGGAGCTGTTTGATCATCCACATCTCATAGAAGCCAGAAACCAGGGTTACTTTTTTGTTTTTTAAGACAAGGTCTCACTGTGTAGACCTGGCTGTCGTTGATCTCAGAGATCGGCCGGCCTCTGCTTCCAAGTGCTGGGATTAAAGGTGTGCGCCACTGTGCCCCCTTTTTTCTTCTTTTGGGTCCTGGTTGTTATTACACAGCTCAGGCTTAAGTAGTCGTCCTGAATAGCTGGGACTGGAGGCATGTGCCACACTGTTCCTGCTCGAAATCAGGATTTTAAAAAACAAAACAAAAAACCCATTGGATTTCTCTAGTTTCATTATTATCTCAGTGGTACTAGGGGTGGAACGTAAAGCCTGAGATGTGCCAAGCAGACATTCTACCAGTGAGCCCTGTCCCAGTCCAGGTCGTGTGTGTGTGTGTGTGTGTGTGTGTGTGTGTGTGTAGGCAGAAGACAACTTGGGAATCTGTTCTACCGTGTGGGTCTTGAAGGTGGAACTCCATCATTACTGAGTGGCAAGTTGTACCCTACCTAGCTGTTCTGGTTTTTGTTTTCTTTTGTGGGATTTTGGTGGGTTGAAGCAGAGTCATATGTAGTTTTGGAGTGACTATGTAGCAAAGGATGACCTTGAACTGCTGATCTCCCCTCCACCTCCTGAGTGCCAAGATGTATACCACCATACCCAGTTGATGTGTTTCTGGGGCCCAGTCCACTCCATGCTGAGTGAGCACTCTACCCACTGAATCGCATCCCCAGCCTCTTCATTTCAACAACCATGTGTGTCCACTAGCTTCTGCTTTGAGCTAGCTATGTGGTGTTTAAGCATGTGAGTTCCAGTTCTGGGTTCAAATCCAAGGTCTTTCATTTCTTGGCTGGCTGTGGTTCTAGACAAGTTACTTAGCCTCTCTGGAGGTCAGTTTCTGCATCTACAAATGAATAGTTCTTTTTAAGATTTATTTTTGAGCCGGGCGGTGGTGGCGCACGCCTTTAATCCCAGCACTCGGGAGGCAGAGCCAGGCGGATCTCTGTGAGTTCGAGGCCAGCCTGGACTACCAAGTGAGTTCCAGGAAAGGCGCAAAGCTACACAGAGAAACCCTGTCTCGAAAAACCAAAAAAAAAAAAAAAAAAAAGATTTATTTTTGAGCTGGACCATGGTGGTGTACACCTTTAATCCCAGCTCTTGGGAAGCAGAGGCAGGCAAATCTCTGAGTTCCAGGTCAGGGATACACAGAGAAACCATCCTGGGGGGGGGGCGGGGAGCGTCATTTTTTATTGTGTTTGTGTGTGAGTGCACACATGAGTACAGGTGTCCGTGGAGACCAGAAGTGTGCATCCAGTCCCTTGGAGCTGGACTTCACAAGCAGTTGTGAGCTGCCCACCATGGTGCTGGGAACTGAATTTGAGGTCACCTGGAAGAGCAGTGTGTGCTCTTGACTGCTGATTGATCTGTCTAGCCCCAATGGTCGTTCCTTTTATATTACATATATGAGTGCTTTGTCAACACACCATGTACTTAAGAGTGCTCATGGAGGCCAGAGGGGCCCTGGATTCCCTGCGGTGGTGAGCTGCCTTGTGAGTGCTGACCCTTTGGTGAGCAGCCAGTGTTCTTACTGCTTAGCCTCTCCAGCCCACCAATAATAGTTCTTACCAAATTGATAGGCCCTCATGTAGTGGCCACGCAACCCTTAGGCAAGGCACCTCTGTCTTAGCTTCTTGTCTAAAGTAGGGTAAAGTGTCCATTTTGTTATCCAAGCTCTCTGTTCCAGCCAGCATCTAATATTGGCCCAACTTAAATAATAATGATGCTTTCATGAATTTGAAGCCCTGGGCCAGGTTAGATTCTGCACTCTAGACTGTTTAAATGTCCTTGGTGGTAGCACAGAGGGAAGGGTTGGTGTAGTGCCCTAGGGCTGTAATTTCAGCACTTAAGACTCAGACATGGGAGAATTGACAAGTCTGAAGCAAGCCTGGTCATGTAGCAAGACTCAGAGAATTATAATTAACACCAACATTCCCAGCCTGGGGAACTGGGCGGTACAGAGGAGTGCCCCGTCATGTCCTGAAGATTCCCCTCCCTCTTTTTTCTAAGACAGGGTTTCACTGTGTAACTTGCTGGCCTGGAGCTTGGTATGTAGACCAAGCTGGATACCACCTCACAGAGAACAGTTTGCCTTTGCCACCAGGGTTCCGTGATTAAAAGTGTGTGCTGCCACATCTGGCTAAGATTCCCTATTTTCAGGAATGCTTGTTTTTGCATCTGGGGGCCCTGAGTTGGAGGCTGTGTCTAAAAAGGAGCAGTGGTGGGACAAAGCTTGGTGTGAGAAATAGGGTCCTGGGTGGAATGGGTTGTGGATGGAGGGAACTGGCCAGTGTATTTACCTGATGGAGTGGATTCGGGGGTGTGGGGGGGAAACACTTTGTCCACAGGACCCTCTGAGGAGGACATTGTGTTTGAGGCAGTCTTGCTATGTAGCTCAAACTGGTTTTGACCTTGAGTGATCTTCCTGCCTCAGCCATGTGCCATACACCCTTTTAGAATGGACTTGAAACATGACTTGAGTCTGTTCCCTTCAACATAAGGAAGAAGTGTGTTTGCACTGTTGCCCTGGAGACCAGGGCTCTGGTACCTTGGGTGCCACCTGCTTCAGCATCCAGCGGGTCCATCAGATCTCTTGGTGCTAACTGGACCCTGTTTCCTGTCCACTCACACTGGAGGAGAGAATTGGGCATAGTTGCAGAAGTCCTCAGACAATGCCCATATCATGGGGTCTGGGAATTTAACCCCAAGTGCCCTGTGCTCAAGGACTGCTTTGTTGTGGGAATCATTTGTGTCTAAGCAGGCCCCTTCCCCACACACTGTGGGTCTGAATTCCCAGGTCCCACCACTCAAAAGCCCTTGGTCAAAGCCTGAGCATCTTGATCCTGGGAAGTCAGTTCAGCTTCCATTGCACTTGTTTGCTTAAGTACTTGCTGGCACCAGCTGGTGGAGACACTGGAAGACAGCAGTGAACAAGGGTGATGGGAAGCACAGTCCCACTGTGCTGCTGTTCCCCTGGGGAAGATGCAGTGCAGGCAATTCTCAGGGGTCTAAAGCTAAAGATGAAAGCGGGGCAGGGTGTGGAAGCTGGAGAGACGGCTCAGTGGTTAAGAGCACTGGCTGCTACTCTTTCAGCGGTCCTGAGTTCAATTCCCAGCACCCACATGGTGGCTCTCAACCATCTGTAATGAGATCTGGAGCCCTCTTCTGGCATGTAGAGCACTTCTACATAAAATATAAATAGTGTTTTTTTGTTTTTTTTTTTTTTTTTTTTAAGGCAGGGTAAACACACAAGCCTGTAATTCTAGCTACTCAGGAAACAGGAAGGAGGATGGGAAGTTTCAGGCCAGCCTAGGTAACTTAGTGAGAGAGACCCTGTCTCAAAATACGGAAGGGTTGGGAGCATAGCTCGATCACAGAGTGCTTGCCTAACAGGCATGAGGAATGTTGAGTCTTTAGCACAGAAGGAGAGAGAGAGAGAGAGACGGAACAGGTGAGAAGCAGTGTTTTGGGGCCTCGGAGATACATTCATTAAGTTATATTCATTATTTAATATAAATAATTTATATATCATTTAAATATATAAATTATGTATTTAAAAGTAAATATATTTAAATATATAAATTTAATAATGTATATACTAGTAAGTAAATAATAACATTATTTTACATATTTTTATTTGTATGAGGGTAGGGTGGGTATGCACACGCCACACCACCTATGTGGTCAGAGGACAGCATTCGGGGTCAGTTCTTCCATCATGTGGATCAGAGGGATAAAACACAGGTCAAAGGCTTGGAGGCAAGCATCTCAGCAAGCTACCCAACCAACCAGAAGATGCTGTTTTAGATTAGATGGACTAATCTGGAAGGCCTCTTGGGAAAGTGTGAGAGCTGAGCGTGGAATGAAGTGAGAGAGAAAGCTGCAGGGATGGCCGAGTGTGCACGGTCACCCCAGGTCACCCCTTTGCACTTGCTCACCATGAGTTCTTCACCAGGGTCCTTCTCGTGCTTCAGACCTTAGTGCAGACTTCGTCACCTCAGCATGGCCTCTGTTTCTGTGTATAAGGGAAAGTCCTAAACAGCCAAGAAGCCTTTCAGAAATCCCTTAAAGTCTGCTTCCTGTGTGGCAGAGTTCTGGACACACTATCTTGCCTTGTGGTTGAGTTTACGATGGATGCTGGGGACTGACTGAACGACTGCCTGTGAGCGAGGCAAAGCCAGATGTGGGTTTCTGAGAAAGGCTTGATGTAGCCCAGGCTGGACTCTTTCTTCTGATTGTCCTGCCTCTGCTTCTGCAGTCAGTGCTGGGATTAGAGGCCTGCCCACTACATCTACTGAATAATTACTGAGTAGGACTATAGCTGCCCCTGAAATTATTAGCTCTGAGTATTATTATTTACCGTGTGTGTGTGTGTGTGTGTGTGTGTGTGTGTGTGTGTGTGTGTGTGTGTGTGATGGGCTTCCTCCATTTAAGCAGCTTTACTCAGTGCTTGACTCCAAGACACTATGACCAGAGACTGAGCATCTGCACCTAAGTAATTTTCTTTGCCTGGATCCTGGAACACTAAGGGGCCCCTGTCTCCCCCACCCCCCGGGAGGTGGCTATATTCATCTGGGGTGGATAGCGGGCCCCTGGTGCCTGGAGACTCATTTCCTGCGCGTTTGCCCCTCACACCTTCCTGAGCCCAAACGGGAGGCCCAGCTGCGGCCCGGGGGGAGGGGCGCGGCCGCCCGGCAGATGGCGACATTTACATACAGCTGGGAGGCCCCTCCGAGGCGAGGCTCCTGGCTTGGCGTCTGGTGAGTCTGGTGGCGCTGGATTTGGGGAAGAGAGGCTTTGTTTTGAGGAGGTGAAAGACGCATGTATGCATACATGGGGCCTTCCACAAAGAATCCAGGATCTTCATTGTATTTACTCACAGCTACATCCAAAGCACACGCTTAGAGCCTCCCCCACAGCCAGCTGGAGACGCGTACACACACACAGCACTCACAGGTTCATAAGGCCCGCCACTCACAGGACATAGGGTCGGGACAGGACCTCACATCATTATAATTACCTACACGATAGAGAGGAATCACACAACCACATAGTAAAGTCACCTGTACTTCAATTCCCCCACTCGGGAACACAGAGAATCTTAGAATTCTTTACAACCTTGTATCCGTGTTAACTGTCCACACCCGCTGAGCTACATAGCCCCCTCCCCACCCCCCAAGTCGGTTCATCTTCCAGTAGGCCTTCCCTGTAACACTCAGGCACACAGAGGCTCGACTCCTGTCACTTTCAGGTTGGCGCCCTCAATCACAATCAGGATGAACCCCATCAAGTCGCCCGCATAGAGTTACTGTGTCCTTTCCCCTCCGACCCTCTCCCCCTCGATCCCCAGGAGCCAGGAGGCTGGCTGAGGGGGCGGGGCGTCCCCTCAGATATAAGGCTCCAGGATCCAGCAGCTGCGACTCCCGAGGCTACCCCCCATTCTGTCCCCAAAAGCAATGGTCTCCCTGCAGGTGTCTCTGCTTCCTCAGACACTGATCCTGGCTCTTCTCCTTCCCCAGGTCAGACTCGGCGGGATACAGAAAGGAAAGGGGTAGATGGGGTCGGGCTGAGACCTAGAGGTCCTAGGGAGGTTTCGTGGGGCAGATAGATGCCTAGGTCCCCGAGGTCCCCTAACCCTGTGGCCCTCTCCGTCCCAGGCACTGCCGGCCGGTGTCTTCGAGCTGCAGATTCTTTCTTTCCGACCGGGACCAAGCCCCGGGGCCCCGCGGTCCCCCTGCAACGCCCGAGGCCCTTGCCGCCTCTTCTTCAGGGTCTGCCTGAAGCCAGGAGTCTCCCAGGAGGCCGCGGAGTCCCTGTGCGCCCTGGGCGCAGCGCTGAGCACGCGAGGCCCCGTCTACACGGAGCAGCCCGGGGCGCCTGCTGCTGCCCTGCCGCTGCCCGACGGCCTCGTACGTGTGCCCTTCCGAGATGCCTGGCCGGTGAGCCCAACCCCGACACCCAGATCTCCAACCTCCTTCTGTCCCCCAACTCCCGACACCCTCCGGTGCCCCACACCTTAACTACCCCGGAACCCACAATCCCAGATCCCTCAGCACCCCTCTTTGAGGATGTCTAAAAATTCTCATCGTTTTGTGGTTGTTTGGTTGGTTATGTATGTATGTTTTTAGTTGGGGGAGGGGAGACACGCCTGTGCTACAGTGACATGTGGATGTCAGAGGACACTTTGTGGGAGTCATGTCAGTTCTGTGGGACCCAGGGATTGAACTCAGGTTTTCAGGCTTTCTGGCACATGCTTTCACCCAGTGAATTATCTCCCCCACCCTGTGTTTTATTTTTAGAGATAGGCCTGGCTGTCCTTAAGTTCACTCCCTGTGTTTCTGAGTCTGATCTTGAAATGCTGATCCTCCTGCCTCCACCCGCACACCGCACCTCCTAAATTCTGGATTTATAGGCATGCAATCAGCAAGCTGGGCTTGGGGGGGGGGTCTTTGTCTTTATTCTAGATCTCCTTGAACCCAGGGATCCTCCCAAGTGCTTTCTTGGGGTCCCCCAATCTCACTGGTTAGTACCCGCCTCTTCAGATCACCCTTAGAATCCTAGTGCCCATCCCTGCACCCTGCAGAGCTCAGAAAGGAGCAGGTCCATATTTGGAATTTAGATAAGTTTGGGGACTTGACTTTTTCCGTATTTAATTTCCTCACCTGTGAGGTGGGAACATCCTGCTACTTTCCTTTTGGATAGGGTCTTGCTAGGCACCCCAAATTGACCTCAAAATTGAAACCCTCCTCCCTCAGCCTTCTGAGTGCTGGGACTACAGGCTTAGGCAAACATATCTGGCACGATGATTTCGTTTGAGGGACTCAATAGGTATCTGGAATGAGGCCAAAATGTTGCTGGCCCCCTGGGCTGCTCCTCTGGGAATGTTCCCTTACTCAGGCCCAGAACTGCCTTCCAGACCCCGTGCTGCTTTCCGGCCTTCACTGAGAGGTGTCTCTGATCACTCCCCCTTCTCCATCCAACCAGGGCACCTTCTCCCTCATCATTGAAACTTGGAGAGAGCAGCCGGGAGAGCGGGATGGAGGTGAGTGCCTTCAGTCTTGGAACTTTGGTAGGCAAGGGCAATGTGGGGTGCAGGACAGACATGGGGCTGCCTCTAAGGTGGAGCATTCATGGGACTGGGGGGGGGTTATGATGTCATCATAGCTCCTGTGATGTGGTGCGGGGTTAGCAGCTCGAAATCTGCGGGCAGTTTGGGTCTAGAAGAGTCAGTTGTGGGAGTGCGTGTTGCTCTTGTGGAGGACTGGGTTCAGTGCCCTGCATCCATGTGGTGGCTCACGTCCATGACCCTAGTCCTGGAGGATCCTATGCTCTCTACCTGTGCTTTTCACTCCGATGCCACCTACATGCATCCAGGTAAAACACTCATACACTTACAAAAGTAAAAAGAAATGTATTTTAAAAGTCCTAATGGTAGCAATGGAGAGACCTTGTTCTGGTTCAGGTTGAGCATCTCTGATCCAAAAATGAGACACCCAAAGTGCTCAAAAATCCATTTATTTTATCTTTTGTAACGGAGCAGAACTCCCCATATGCTAGGCATGGACTCTACCATTGAGCCTTGCCCGCAGCCCCTCACTGGTAAATTCTAGGCACAGTACCGCTGAGCTATCTCCTGGGCCCTGGTTTTGTATTTGAAACAATGTTTCCTGTAGCCCAGGCTGCCCTGGAAATAGTCATTTAACTAAAGTGGTCTTGAATTTCTGGCCCTCCCCATCTGCCTCCCAAGCACTAAGATTACAGGGATTGCCCCCACTGTGCTGGGCTTAGATTTTAAGTCTTTTTCTTGAAACAGGGTCTCGAATAATGTAGACAGGCTTTTTTTTTAACTTGCGGTGTAGCCCAGGCTGTCCTAGAATTCACAATTCTCCTGCCTCAGTCTCCAGAGTGCTGATGTTATGAACATGAGCCGACACTTTGGGCTTCTCCTCAGATATCTAGATAAGGTTCCTCTATTGATAACAGGCATTGGAACATCCATCTGCCCGACCTTTTGCTCTTTTTGAGGCTTCTGCTGGGACGACAGGCGTGAGAGGGGCCGCTACACAAAGGAAGACCTTGCAGGGCGCTATGGCCTCACTACCTTGACCATAGATATTGATGTTACAAGATGTTAAAACGTTTCCTATTTTAATATTAAAGCATTCTGGGGCAAATACGGCCATTGTTGGGTTTCTAAGAAACCTGTTATCGTGACATTAGATGAAGTGTGACATGCAGGCCCCTGGGTGCACTAGGAGAGGGGGCAGGCAGGCTTACTAAGGAGGGCTTTTATCCTTCTCTCGATGACAAGGAACTCCCAGGGCTAGGTAAGGAGGGGTGGGGATGCCCTGGATCCCAGCACCCCCCATTCTCTCCGCAGGGCCCGCCTGGAACCTGCTAGCTCGTGTGGCCGGCCGCAGACGCCTGGCGGCTGGGGGCCCGTGGGCCCGCGATGTGCAGCGCGCAGGCGCATGGGAGCTACACTTCTCCTACCGCGCGCGCTGCGAGCCGCCCGCTGTAGGGGCCGCCTGCGCGCGCCTGTGCCGCCCGCGCAGCGCCCCCTCGCGGTGCGGCCCGGGACTGCTCCCCTGTGCACCGTTCCCCGAAGAGTGTGAAGCCCCGCGTGAGTCCCTCTGCGTGGCCCGCTCTCCCCGGCTCTTCTTGCTTAAGCGCGGATCCCAGTTCCCTCCCACACCCCGTCGATCTCCTTCGGGGAACTGCGGGCCCTGGATCTCAGCCTGCTCTAGCATTCACATCATGGTCTCTCTGCCTTTCCTCTGCCTCCTGCAGCCATGTGTCGAGAGGGCTGCAGCCCTGAGCACGGCTACTGTGAAGACCCTGATGAATGCCATTGCCTAGAGGGCTGGACTGGACCCCTCTGCACTGTCCCTGTCTCCGCCAGCAGCTGTCTGAACTCCAGGGTCCCAGGTCCTGGCAACACTGGATGCCTTTTACCTGGGCCTGGGCCCTGTGATGGGAACCCATGTGCCAACGGGGGCAGTTGTAGTGTCAGTATCGCTTTCCGACAACATCTTGATTACAACTGTGCTTGTGAGTGTGTGAGTGTGTGTGTGTGTGTGTGTGTGTGTGTGTGTGTGTGTGTGTGTGTGTGTGTGTGTGTAGACCAGACAGTGTCTTTATCACTGTCTACTTAAGTTTTTGAGACAGGGACTCCCACTCGGCATAGAGCGGCCCGGCCGGCTGGACTGTGGAACCAATCTCTCTCTCTCTACTCCTTCAGCACTCCTGGGATTACAGATGTGCACCTCCAAGCCCGTTCTTTTCTTTCTTTCTTTTTTTTTTAAAGATTTATTTATTATCTATACAGTGTTCCACCTGCATGTACACATGCAGGCCAGAAGAGGGCACCAGATCTCATTACAGATGGTTGTGAGCCACCATGTGGTCGTTGGGAGTTGAACTCGGGACCTCTGGAAGAGCAGTCAGTGCTCTTAACCTCTGAGCCATCTCTCCAGCCCCAAGCCCGCTTTTCATGTGGGTGCTGGGGATCTGACCTCATTTTTTCACAGAAATTATTTACCTCCTAATCATCTCCCCAGCGCCCTCTCCCAAGACAGGGTCTCACACTGTGTAGCGTTTCTGACCTGGAGCTCACTTTGTAGACCTGGCTGGCCTTGAACTCACAGAGATCTATTTAGGCCTCATGAGCACTGGGATTAAAGGAGTGTGCTACCGCATCTGGCAAACCCACCCCACACAGATTTCTTTGAGATAGGTTCTAGCTATGTAACTCAGGCTGGCTCAGAACTCCTAATTCTCCTGCCTCAGCCAGGATTAGGAGTTTTTTTTTTTTTTTTTTTGGTTTTTCGAGACAGGGTTTCTCTGTGTAGCTTTGCGCCTGTCCTGGAACTCACTTGGTAGCCCAGACTGGCCTCGAACTCACAGAGATCCGCCTGGCTCTGCCTCCCGAGTGCTGGGATTAAAGGCGTGTGCCGCCACCGCCCGGCTCAAGCACTTTCTTAACATTTGAGAGGCCCGGGGTTTCATTCCCTAACATACAAGAAACTCTGTGGGGCAGCTAGGACTGTAGCTCGGTGGGTGGTTGACCACTTGCCTCGAACATGAAAGGTGCTGAGTTTGGTCTTCAAGTGAGGGGCAGGAAAGAAGCCTTCTTGGAGGTAGTGTGGTGGCTCTCTCTTGTAATCCCAGCACTCGGGACACTGAGGATCCTGAGCTCCAGGCCAGCCTGGGCTCCAAGGGGAGACCCTGTCTTTTAAAATTGTTTTCATGAGAAAAGTGGGCATAGAGTTGATGTGTGTGTGTGTGTGTGTGTGTGTGTGTGTGTGTGTGTGTGTGTGTGTATGTGTGTGTGTATGTGTGTGTGGATGGGTTGACAGGCCAGGTAGGTGTCATGTGGTAGGCACAGGTGTGGTAGGAACAGCTTTCTGGGTTTCAGAGCCTCACCCAGTCTGGGATTCTGTGTGCAGAAAAATCAGCGTGGAGTGGATTGAAGGTCATGTGAGCGGCACTCCTGGGGAAGCCCTGTACCCTGGGACTTGGGGCTGGACAAAGAGCCATAGTGGTAAAGGAGCAGGAAGGGATTTGGCTCCGAGGAGCCTCCTGCCCAAAGCCAGTTTGTCTCTGTTCAGGAAACCTCCGGCTCCTTTGAATGTACCTGTCCCCGGGGATTCTATGGGCTTCGATGTGAGGTGAGCGGGGTGACATGCGCAGACGGACCCTGCTTCAATGGCGGCCTGTGTGTTGGTGGTGAAGAACCCGACTCTGCCTATGTCTGTCATTGCCCACCTGGTTTCCAAGGCTCCAACTGTGAGAAGAGGGTGGACCGGTGTAGCCCGCAGCCATGTCAGAATGGTGAGGAGGGGAAGCCAGAGTGGCCAGGGGTGGGGATATAAAGTTGGGGGGGGAGTGGGAGTAGGGTCTCTGCATGGCTCAGATGGCCCTGGGTGGGAATCCTGCCTCTCTGTCCTGTGTGGCCCTAAGTCCTAGGGACATGACCCTCCTCCCTCTGCCTACTCCATTCTATGAAACAGGCAGGAGTCATCTCATAGGTATTTGTTGAGAATTTACTGCCTGTCAGGCCTTGATTTCGGCATCGAGGATATAGCAGAGAGGGAGACCCAAATCCCTGCCGATTTGGAGCTGATGTGATATAGGGGTGTGCTCAGCCAGCGTGCTGTGGATCAGGAGGGGCGCCAGGGTGTCAGAGCGGACTGAGCCAGAGTGGAGAGAGGTGAGGTCACGCATTGGACAGGAGCAGACCCTGGGGACCTGCTGGGAAAGATGTTCTTTTGCTTTTTCCCTTGAGTGAGATGGAGCCACAGAAAGTTCTAAGAGGGAGAACCCTGATTTGACATATGTATTAAATGATTAGATGAGGCCACGCTGGGCAGAGTGGGCCATGCCTAGAAATCCAGCACTCTAGAAGAAGGCAGAAGCAGGAACATCAGGAGTTCAAGGTCATCCTGGGCTATATGAGTTCCAGGCCAGCCTGGGCTGCATGGCCATCTCAAAAAACCCAAAACCAAACAAAAGGTTAAATAAGATCATGGATGTAAGGAGTCTGGTAGACACAGTGATGCCTATATACTGTTACAGTTGAGTATGGCTGGTTGCATAGTTAATTCTAGCACTCTGGAGGCTGAGGCCAGACGATTATAAGCTAGCCTGAGCGAATATTGAGCTCCTGCCTCAAACAAGAAACCAAACCAGACCATTGTTTCCTTTGGAATGACTGACAGGAGGGACAGTACTAGACCCTGCTCTTTTTCAAGTGTACCAGCAGTTGCCTTCTCCCAGGGGCTCCTCTTTTGCCCACTCAGAACTCAGAGGCATCGGGGCTGTGGTGTGGGCACAGGGCATAGGGGCTCTGGGCTGAACCGGAGGAAAGGTGAGAAAGCTTTCCTGGAGGAAATTCGGGCATATGAACAGAGAGAGGCCTGGGGGAAAAGATGGCGGTAGAGGGGAGAAAGAGAGGAGAAAGAGAGGTAGGAGTAGTCAGGGGCAACCTTGCTTGCGGGCCTGCAGCTGTAGCCCCAGCATTTGGGAGGAGAACGCAGGAGGACTCAATGTTTGAGTTCAGAATGTAAAAAGCATGGGCGAGGGCCAGCTGACTTAACGACGTGGCTCTTGAGACGGGGGAACTTGGAAAGTCTGGTCCAAGAGAGGCGGAAGAGCCCCAGGGGCCGGGAGGGGGCCGGGAGGGGGCCGGGGGAAGCTGACCGGGTTTCCCCGCAGGCGGCCTCTGCCTGGACCTGGGCCACGCCCTGCGCTGCCGCTGTCGCGCCGGCTTCGCGGGGCCGCGCTGCGAGCATCACCTGGACGACTGCGCAGGGCGCGCCTGTGCCAACGGCGGCACGTGCGTGGAGGGCGGCGGCGCGCGGCGCTGCTCGTGCGCGCTGGGTTTCGGCGGCCGCGACTGTCGGGAGCGCGCCGACCCCTGCGCCTCTCGCCCCTGCGCGCACGGAGGCCGTTGCTACGCCCACTTCTCCGGCCTTGTCTGCGCCTGCGCGCCCGGCTACATGGGCGTGAGATGCGAGTTCGCCGTGCGCCCCGAGGGCGCGGACGCGGTGCCCGCGGCCCCGCGGGGCCTGAGGCAGGCAGACCCACAGCGCCTCCTTCTGCCTCCCGCCTTGGGGCTGCTGGTGGCTGCGGGCTTGGCCGGCGCCGCACTCTTGCTTATCCACGTGCGCCGCCGCGGCCCTGGCCGGGATACTGGGACTCGTTTGCTGTCTGGGACCCGGGAGCCTTCGGTCCACACGCTGCCGGACGCACTCAACAATCTGAGGATACCAGACGGTGCTGGGGATGGCCCCAGGTGAGGGGGGCACACCTTGTCACTATGGCCAATTTGATTGGCCTGATTCCTTGATGCATCTTCCCGACTGGACCCTCTTACCCCGGTGTTCTAGCCTTCTGATGGGGTCATTGCAGAATTCCCCCTGGCCAACCTGTGGTTCCCCTCTTTGATGGGTGCGGGAGAACAACTCATGGGTCTGAATTGTCCCCGTTTTCTCTCCTCCCACAGTTCGGCTGACTGGAATCACCCTGAAGATGGAGACTCTCGGTCCATTTATGTCATACCGGCCCCTTCCATTTATGCTCGAGAGGTAGTTGAGTCCCAGGTTCTCATGCTCCAGGCCCCCGGCCCCATGCCTTTTCTAATGCTTCTTTCTCATTTCTTCTTTTTTTCCAGGCATAATCCTGCCCCTTCTCTGACATCGCCTGGAGATGGAGCCCGAATGTTGTTTGCTTTGTGGTGCCCAATCTCTGCCACCCCCACCACACTGACTGGAGACTGGGAAGTGTGTTTGGGAGGACTTTGATGTTGGAAGTTGTACATAATGCTTATTTATAACCTAACTTTTCTCATCTCCCGAGACATCTATAAAGGCTTTTATTTTGATCAACTACATCAGGCGGAGAACTTTGTTTTTGATGTTGGAATTAAGGAAGAGAGATGTCCCGTAAGGAGAATAATAGAATTTGTTTGTTTTTGTTTCTTGTTTTGGTTTTCTGCAGACAGAGTTTCTCTGTGTAGCCCTGGCTGTTCTGGAACTCGCTCTGTAGACCAGGCTGGCCTCGAACTCAGAGATCCACCTGCCTCCGCCTCCTGAGTGCTGGGATTAAAGGCGTGTGACACCATGCTGGGTGATTTTTTTGTTTTGTTTTTAAATTGAGGCAAGATACTATGGCTTGGAACTCATTATGTAAACCAGTAGTTCTCAACATATGGGTCGAGACCCCCCCTTAGGGGTCAAACTGCCCATTCAGGGTCACACATCAGATATCCTGCATATCAGATATTTACATTACCGTTCATAACAGTAGCAAAATTACAATTACAAATTAGCAACGAAGTAATTCTAATGTGGTTGGGAATCACCACAACATGAGGAACTGTACTAAAGGGTCACAGCATTAAGGAGGTTAAGAACCACTGAATTGTAAACCAAGCTAGCATCACATCTGCAGCACCTTCCTGGCTTCTGCTTCTCGCATACTGGGAATCCCAGACACCACTCTGGGCGAGGCTTGGTCCTTTGATAGAAAGGTTCATGGTTATGCTGTCGCACAGGGGAAGGATATAGATTAAAATCAGCCAAGGAAGTCTGGTGTGGTGTCATAGGCTCTAATCCCAACACTTGGAAAGCAGAGGCAAGTAGATCTCTTTGTTTTCAAGGTCTCCCTGGTCATAGCAATTTCCAGGCCAACCAGAGTTATATAATGAGACCCTGTCTCAGGAAAAAGGAAAAAAAAAAGTGGATAGGAGGATTGTAAGCCCAGCCTAGGCTATATAGCAAGACTATTTCCCAAAGACAACAGAAAGAAAACCAAAACAAAAAATAAATTTAGGGCTGGAGGGATGGCTCAGAGGTTAAGAGCACTGGCTGTTCTTCCAGAGGTCCTGAGTTCAACTCCCAGCAACCACGTGGTGGCTCACAACCATCTACAATGAGATCTGGCGCCCTCTTCTGGCCTGCAGGCATACATGCAGGCAGAACACTGTACACATAATAAATATTTTAAAAAAAAATAAAAATAAAATAAAATAAAAATTTAAAACTCAGCCAATTAGAAGACAGGTGTGGACCAGGGTCCAGTTAAGTTCCTAGCACAAACATCTGGGTGTTCTTGCTGGTGGAGCCACGGACTGCAGTGACTTCTGGCAGCATGGTATGATAATGGACATGGAATACTGCAGACCAGGAAGCATGCCTGCACCCAGAGCCCAGAGTTTCCATGGGATCTTGGTCAGGCAGACATAGTTAATCACCCTTCCAAGACTGAGCTAACAGAGTGTGGTCCAAGCTCTCATCATCATCCAGATTATTATCATAGACTCTCTGGTACACCCCCCCCCAACCCCCACTTACCAGAAACTATGTTCCCTGGCTTAGAAATACTCCCCAAAAGCCAAGGATGAAGACTGACATCTCTTAGGGTATCAACAGGGTTCTATGTATCCTGAGTTTTTTTTATATGTACCCGAAAGTGACCTTGAACTTTTGATCCATCTCCTGAGTGCTGAGACTACACAGCACTAGAGCTTGAACTCCAGGGCATTGTGAATGCTATGAAAACTCTACCAACTGGCCATATCCCCTATTAAAACGTCCTTCTGGATTCCCATGACGTCAGAGTGAAGTCTGTCTGGCTTACATGGTCACTGTCCCTGGCTCCAATCTTTGTTGGCTTTGGTTTTTGCCTACACTCCAGCTCCCAAACCTGTCCCCTTTCCTGGTGTAAGCTGTTGTGGAATATTTAGTAGAAGATGTGTTACATTCCTTTATGCTGTGGAATATTTGTTTAACATGCAAAGATGTGTTGCATTCTTTTTTTTTTTTTTTTTCTTGAGACAGGGTTTCTCTGTGCAGTTTTGGTGCCTGTCCTGGAGCTCACTCTGAAGACCAGGCTGGCCTCGAACTCACAGAGATCCGCCTGCCTCTGCCTCCCAAGTGCTGGGATTAAAGGCGTGGGCCACCACCGCCTGGCAGTGTTGCATTCTTTTATGTTGCATTTGTTTAACTCTGAAACTGTTACTATGTCTGTCTAAAACACCGGATTCCTCTAATAAAGAGCTGAACAGCCAATAGCAGGAGAGGGATAGACAGGGCTTCCAGGCACAGAGAATAAATAGGAGGAAAACTCTAGAGAAGAGGGAGGAGTGAGAAAAGGGGCGAGGAGGACACCAGGGGCCAGCCCCCCAGTCATACAGCCAGCCAAGGAGTAAGAAGGAAAAAAAGATACACAAACAGAGGTAAAAAGCCCAGAGGCAAAACGGAATAATTTAAGTTAGAAAAGCTGGCTAGAAACAAGCCAAGCTAAGGCTGGGCCTTCATAGGAATAAGTCTCTGTGTATTTATCTGGGAGCTCGGTGGCAGGCCCCCAAAGAGTAAAAAAAGCCTTCCCTTTTTATCTTACCAACTCAGGTTCCACAAGCACTTATTGATCCAGGTCTTGTTCTAGGAGCTGGGGATACAGCGTGAGGATACAGGTTCTCCCTTTGACAGCTTTCAGGGACCCTTTTCAGAGTGGTGAAACCACAGGACCCGGGCACCCACGATTTGGTCTGGTGTGAGAGCCGTGGCAGCTCCTGGTTCTGTGTAAATTGCACTGTTTGTGTGGGTTGTCGTTATTTTTCTCCGGATCTGGTAGCTGTACCCTATTCTCAGAGGTCCTCTCTCATCCTGCAGACCCGTGCCTCCCCTCTGGGATCATAAGGGTCCTGGTGTCCTTCTTGCCTGCTCTGGCGGCTTTAGGCTGTCAGTCTCTGATCCTGGGTGTGGCCTCCTCCCAATGGCAGGAAGCAGGGCAGGCTGAGATGCCGCGTGCCGGGAATCCCCAGCGCAAAGGGGACACTTAACTATCGCAGCCGGCTAAAGCGGGAGTGTCAGCGGTGGAGGTGGGAAGCTCTCAGCAGGCTCTGCTTCCCGTGTTGGGGATGGGGAGGGGGATGGGGCAGGGGCGGGGTCTATTCGGAGAGATCTGGAGGCAGCACCGCCTCCTAGGCCTAGAGCCATCCTGTAATCGCCTGACTGGGACCCAGCGTGTAACAGTGCCTGTTTGTGGTTGCTTCCGTTTTAGAACCCTGGGGTGCGAATTCTATCCCTGCCCAAGGAGCAGGGCAAGACAGGGCGCTCAGTCTGGGGTACCGGGGTCTCACTTGGTCACCATGAGTAATCAGGCGCGGACGCCCGCTCCCTCCCCGGCCCAGCCGAACACTCCATCCCCGACACCGACTCCCATCCGAACCGCGACCTCGGTCAGAACCCCAGTCCCGGCTCACAACCCGACTCCGGTCCGAACTTCCACCCGGGGCCGGGTCTCGACCCCGGCCCACAACCAGACTCCGGTCCAAACCTCCACCCCGGTCCGGGCTCCTGCCCAGGTCCCGACCTCTCCTCCAGTCCGGTTCCCAACCCCAGCCCCAGCCCCAGCTCCAGCCCCACCCCCAACCCCAGCCCCACCCCCACCCCCAGCACCGGTCCGGACCCCAGCACCGGTCCGGACCCCAGCACCGGTCCGGACCCCAGCACCAGTGCGGACCCCAGCACCGGTCCGGATCCCAGCACCAGTGCGGACCCCAGCACCGGTCCGGACCCCAGCACCAGTCCGGCCCCCGAAAGTAGCCCGAGTCTTTCCCACGATCCCTCCGGCGGAGTCCTTGCCGAGCTCGGCCTCACCCGTGGCTCAGCCCTCTTCTTCCAGGCGTGCTAGCTCTGTCTCAAAGGATCCCATGCTCGCTCAAAAGCAGGAACCTTCGACCCACAGACTAGCGGAGGCCATCCAGGGTCCCCTTCCGGTGCTCACTGCTGCGGCCTCAAAGACACTGGCCTCCGCTCGGGACTCCACCCCTCAGTTAGACTCCTTGGCTTCCAATGCCATGGCCTCCAGTACATTGGGCCCCCCTCCGGACGCCATCCCTGTACTAGAGTTCTTCGCCACCCAGCTAAAGGAGGCCCCTGCTCTGGGTCGGCTCCCCCCACTTTCCCCATCACCCAGCTTCGTCTGCACCAAGGAGGTCGCCTCGACCAGCGAGAACATCCCACCGGCCAACAGAATTTTGATTCGTGTGATATACTGGTGAGGGGCTCCCCCTACCCGTGAAAGCTGAACCTGGCAGGCGCTGGGGCTCTGGGCATGTGTCAACAGGCCCAGGTGTGCCCTAGATAGGGAGGCAGATCCATTTGAGGTTAGAAAGCTTTGTTGAGTTCCCCACCCTGGCTCTCAGCTTCTTTCAATCACTCCCACATAACTCCCGTGATTTCTGACTTTGATCTTCTCTCACTCATTCATTCACTCTCTTTTGCATGTTTACTGGCTTTGTGCTTCATCCATTCACTCCTATTCAAACATTTGTATGAGTGACTCTGAGCTGCATTCACTCTTAGGACCATTCATTGATGGACATTTCCCACCTGGCAGTCAGAATAATTCATTGATCTGCATGAGTCCTGCCTCTTGACTTCATGCATGCATTTACACTTACTCGTTCATTCATTCATTCCTATGATTGGTAGTGGCGGTGAGCTTCATTCATCCCCTTCATTCGTTCAACATTTGCATGATTGCTGGCTCTAAACTGCATTCTCATTGATCCATTCATCCATCCATTCATTCATTGATCCATCCATTCATTCTCATTCATACGATTCATCTGTTGATTCCTAGGACTGGGAATCCACTCCCATTCCTCCCTGCACTCCACCCCGAGGGTCTTGACTGGTCCACTGGTGTTGGAGATGGTCTGCTGAGCCGTCTCACTTACTTTGGCTCCTGAGCAGGCCAGGCAATAGTGGGGCAGCTGGGAAACAGCTGGGGGGCTGGATGCAGCCCTCAGGTGCTGCCTCTGGCTTAAGCAGTGACCTGGGACTGGGCTGAATAGGACCGGGTCAGGGCTGTCTTCCCCATGCCTGCTCTGGAGGACTTGTGTCCATGTCTCACGCTGGCTCTTCCTTCTCTGGCTATGCCAGGCCACTCTTCCCACCCCATGGTGTCTCTTTCTCCTCTTTCCAAGTTTAGTTCTCTCCCGCTCTCTCCCTTCTCTTCCCATTTCTTCTTTCTCCCTCCTCCTCCTCCTCCTCCTCCTCCTCCTCCTCCTCCTCCTCCTCCTCTTCTTCTCAGACAAGGTCTCTCTATGTAACCCAGGCTGGCTTTGAATCCAGAGATACTTCCACCTCTGCCTCTCAAGTGCTCGGATTAAAGTATGCACTACCACACCTGACTCGACAGCTTTTTTTTTTTTTTTTTTTTTTTTTTTTGGTTTTTTGAGACAGGGTTTCTCTGTGTAGCTTTGCGCCTTTTCCTGGAACTCACTTGGTAGCCCAGGCTGGCCTCGAACTCACAGAGATCCGCCTGGCTCTGCCTCCCGAGTGCTGGGATTAAAGGCGTGCGTCACCACCGCCCGGCTATTTTTTTAAAAAAAACTCATCAGGTGACACCAGGCACAGAGCAATGAAGATGGAGACCCCTGCCCTTGTGATTCTGACATGCTAGTGTGGAGGGCAGGCAATAAGCCACCGCAAGGATGCACAGGAAGGCATCTGGGAGGGTCATGGTTTCTACCAGGAGGGTCAAGAAGGCCTCATGAGAAAGTGACTTGAAGGAAGGCAAGGGAGCCATGCACATCCTGGGGGAAGAGTATTCTGCAGCTTCCTACTAGTGCAGAGGCCCTGAGGAACTGCCCACCTCAGCGTGTGCTATTGAACGACCAATGAGAAGGGTTCTGTAGCTGGACAAGGTGGGGATAAGGGATGAAGGATGGGGACAGTTTTGTAGCCACTCAGGGACTATGAGGAGGATGGTGGTTTCCTCGAGGTGGTACCATGGGTGAGGGGTGCTCCAAGCAGGGCAGGGATGGTGTCTGACTCAGGCTCACTGCCGCTATGATGTCTCTCTTATCTCTCTCCACCTCCCCCTCCTTCCCTCTGCTTCCAGTGGCCTCTGAAGCTATGGCCTTCGGGTGAGTCGTTTCTTCTTCAGAATATAAGGGAGCATATGATGCGAAGACTGGAAGGGGGTCCCTGTTTCCTCTCCTGTGACCCCATGACTCCATCTCTTCCCTCTCAGTACATCCTTCTGAGAAAAACCCTGGAGCATCAATTTCCAAACCTTCTGGAGTTTGTAAGTGTGCTGGTACCCTGGGGAAGAGTGGTCAGGGTTCCCAGACCCCTGAGGGTTTGGAGGAGTGCTCTCAGCCTCCTCCACCCACACCATTCCCTTGCCAGGAGGAGGAAAAGGCTTCCCAGGCAACGGGAGAGTTTGAAGTGTTTGTGAACGGGAAGCTGGTTCATTCCAAGAAGGTGATTCTGGGCAAGAGGGTTGAACAGGATCAGAGGGAAGGGTTGGGGTACCGGGAGGTTGGAATCATGTCTGGACTCTTTCTTCTCTGTACCCAGAAAGGTGATGGGTTTGTGGATGAGTCCAGTCTGAAGAAACTTATGGGTATTATCGATGAGGAGACCAAGAAAAGGTAGCAGCAATAGTGGAGCTGGAGCTGAGTGAGGAGGAGTGCAAGGCCAGGAGCCGGTGTGAAAGTAAGTGAGCCGCGGCCGCGGCGGCAGGGCCACCTTCGCCAGCTCAGCCGACCCTCATCCTTAACACCACGGCACATCACATCTTTTATTTCCATTTTACATTGAGGGGATGGCACACATGAATGTCAAGGCATGTATGTGGGAGTCATCACAGTGTAGCAGCTGGGGATTGAACTCATGTCACCAAACTTGGCAACAAGCACCTATACTCACTGAGCACTATTGCCCCCCCACTCCCCTTTTGAGACAGTCTT
Source organism: Peromyscus californicus insignis (assembly GCF_007827085.1). Classification (NCBI taxonomy): domain Eukaryota; kingdom Metazoa; phylum Chordata; class Mammalia; order Rodentia; family Cricetidae; genus Peromyscus; species Peromyscus californicus. The sequence continues at coordinate 174,910,761 of NW_026294562.1, read as the reverse complement.
ACTGTATAGCCCAGGCTGTCCTAGAGGCCATTGTGTAGTCCAGGCTGCCTTCGAACTCCCAGCCGTCCTCTTGCCTCAGCCTCTTAAGTGTTGGTCTTACAGGTCTGAGCTCCCCCCTCCAGCCCTTCAACTCTTCACACACACACTCTTTTTTTTGTTTTTTTTTTTTTTGAGACAGGTTATCACCTAGCTCAGGATGGCCTCAAATGTTACGAAGCTACTGATCCACATGCCTCTACCTCCCAGTTGCTGGGGATTACAGGTGTGCCCACCATTCCCAGTTTATTAGGTTGGGGAGTGAAGCCAGAGCCTGTGCATGCTAGGCAAGCATTCTGCCAACTGAACCACATGCCCCCTCCCCCTTGGCCTCATTCCTCCTGTCTCCCTGCAGTGCTGAGGTCTGACCTGGGCCTCATACCTGTGAGGCGAGGACTGCACCACGGAGCTGCAGCCAAAGCCTTTTTTCTTTCTTATTTTGAGATAGGTTCCTCCTAAAATGACCCAGGCTAACCTTGGGTTTGCAATCCTCCAGCCTCGGCTTTCCATTAGTTTGGATGACAGGCCAGCAACACTGAGCCTGGCTTGTCAATGGGATCATTGAGAGAGTTCCAGGCGAGGACTCCCAGAGTGATGGGTAAGACATGGCTGTCACTAGGGCCCTGTGGTTATCAGAAGAGCATAAGAATGTTGTCTTATCTTCTGGTTGTAGAGTGGTGCACTCGCTTTTAAAATTTATGATGGGTGTGATAGCCACAGCACTCAGGAGGCTGAGGCAGGAGGATTGAGACCATCGTGGACTGCACAGACAGAGAGGCCCTGTTTCAAACAACAAGATGTAACCAAAGCTAAAGCATTAAAAATCCAGTTTTTAGTTAGCCAGCCACATGTCAACTGCTCAACAGCAGCATGGGGCTAGCGTATTGGGCTAGGGTTAGGTTAATCTGTATTGGATTGTAGATACAGAGCACAAAATCAATCCAGAGAGCTTCTAATTCTATTAGTAGCATTATTCTAAGATATTAAAAGATGTCTGCAATCATTTACATACCCTTTATGCTTAGGTTTTCTTCTTGGATTTGCAAGGGATGGACTCCAGGAATTTGGCTTCATAAGCAGTTGCTCTGCCACTGAGCCACGCCCCAGCACCTCACTGGGGGATTCTAGGCAGGTGCTGTATTACTGAGCCACACCCCCAGCCCCTTACTGGGGGATTCTAGGCAGGGGCTCTACCACTGAGGCACACCCCCAGTCCCTCACTGGGGGATTCTAGGCAGGGGCTCTACCACTGAGCCACACCCCAGCCCCTCACTGGGGGATTCTAGGCAGGGGCTGTACCACTGAGCCACACCCCCAGCTCTTCTCTGGTGCATCCTAAGAAAGCACTCTACTTCTGAGCCTGATATTGAAAGTTTTTGTCTCTAAACTCTGGGAGCTAATAAGTACTTCAGGTTGGCCTAAAACTCAAGAGTATCTTGCCCTAGCCTCCTACGTGCTGGGATTGCAGGTGTAGGCTGCCACTTGGTTCTAAGGGACAAGTTTTAAAAATGGGAATATGAGGCCGTTATGACACCTGAAAAAAGACTGAATGTCTTCATTGTACCAGGCTTTTTCTTTTGGGCCACCAACCGGCTCCCAAATCATGACAGAGACTTATTATTAGTTTTGAATGCTCGGCCTCACTTAGGCTAGCTCTTTTAACTTAACTTAAGTTTTTCTTTATCTATCTTTTGCCTCGGGGGTTATTACATTTCTCACTTCTGTATATCTTCCTTTCACTGCTTCTGGTGTCTAGCTGGCTGGCGGCTGCCTGGCCTCTGGCCCTAGGCATCTCTCTCGTTCTTTCCTCTTCCTTCTCTTGTTCCTCTCCTGAGACTATTTATTCTCTCTGCCCCCCAGCCCTGCCCATCCTTTCTCTGCCTGGCTATTGGCTGTTCAGCTTTTTATCAGACCAATCAGGTGCCTTAGGCAGGCAAGGTGAAACAAATGCAACTCATCTTTACATAGTTAAACATATACTACAAATAAACAAGCACAGAAGTAACACACCTTCACACAGTAAAAGTAATAATGTTAAAACAACATTCTACAGCACTTCCTACCATCTAATATCCAGTCAAGGGTCTCAATGTTTTTTTTTAACAGCTGGGCATGGTGGCTCAAGTTTGTAATCCCAGCAGTGGGTAAACTGAGGCAGAAGGAAGGTCACTAGGAGTTTGAGGCCAACATGGGCTCCAAGAGAGTTCCATAGAGCATTTCTCAAGAAACCATAAAGGGGGAAGGACTATGGAGTTGGCTTAGTGAGTAAGAGCACTGCCTGGGAAAGCAAGGGGTCTGAGTTCAACTCTCCAGCACTCAGGTATCAAGCTGGCCATGGCCACGTGTTCCTGTGTTTGGGGCAGAGACATTGTGAATCCCAGGATCTCACTCCTAAGCCATTCAAGCTGAAACCTGAGTTTGGGATGCTGTGTCAAAATTCGGGGGAGGGGCTGGGAGATGTCTCAGGGGCTAAGAGCACTGTGTTGCCCTTGCAAAGGATCCAATTTGTTCCCCACATGATGACTCACAACATCTGTAACTCCAGTTCCAGGGGACCTGACACGCACAGGGTACACAGACACACGTGCCAGCAAACACTCATATGTATAAAACAAAAAGAAGTAAATCTAAAAAAAATAAGGTGAAGCGAGATAAAAGATATTTGACATTTGCCTCTGGTCTTTACATGTATGTGCACAGGCACACAACACATGCCTCCATCCATACAACTACATATGTACCACACACGCCAACCACAAAAGGGCTTAGGATATAGCACACCAGTAGACTGCTTGCCTAGTGCGCCATGGATTTGACCCCCAGCACTATATAAGATGGTGCACACTTGTGATTCCAGTGCTTGGGAGGTGGAGGCAGGAGGTTCAGGGACTTGAGTTCATCCTTGACTATATACATATATATGCTATGTATGGAATATATATGAAAAATATGGAATGTATAGAATATGTATACACACACACACACACACATATATGGACTCAGTAATATGATCCACGGACTGCCTTAGAACACTAAGCTCTGCAGAAACACTAATGTCTGTATGGGGAACTGTTGATGTTTTGTTTCTCTCCCTGCCTCAGGAACCTCAGCGGAATGACGAGAAGGGCTGAAATGCTGCCAAACCAGGTCCTTTTCTGATGGTGGCTGGGGCTCCGGTGGGGTTGGGAAAGTAAAGAAAATATAATCTGTTTCCCTGTGTTGGCCTCTGACAGTGTCCGCTGTCACCACACTCACACCTGGGGTCTGCGGCAGTCACCCACCGCCGTGCTCTCAGCATCTGGTCACAACAGAGTGTGGGAGGAAGGATGGGGAAGGGCCACACGCTATCCTTAAGGACTCACATGCTGAAGGCTTGGTCCCCAGGCTGGGCTGCTTTTGGGAGGTGGTGGAGACATTGGGAGGCGAGGCCTAGTGGGAGGAAGTTAGGTCATTGGATGGGTGTTCCAGAAGGGGCTATTGGGGGGATCAGGACCCCGACCTTTCCTTTCTCTCCTTGCTTTATTGCCACCATGAGGTGAGCTGCGATGCACCATGTCACCACAGGGCCAAGGCAAAGGGCCATGCTATGGACTGAGGCCTTTGAAACTGTGACCAGAATTAACCTTTCCCCCTTGTGAGCTGACTGTCTTAAGCATTTCATGACAGTGATGGGAATCTGACTAATCTGCAGTATCCTTGGTGTGTAAGGCTAGACCAGTTGTTCCTGGCGGTCCAGCCTTAACTCCTCATACTGGCAAAGCCAGTTGGTTACTTTTGTCATGGCTTCATTTCCAACAGCCTAATTTAAGACATGTTTGGAAAACTTTCCATCGCATAGTTAAGCGTTGAAGTGTGCCGGGCAGTGGTGGCGCACGCCTTTAATCCCAGCACTCGGGAGGCAGAGGCACGTGGATCTCTGTGAGTCCCAGGCCAGCTTGGTGTACAGAGCAAGATCCAGGACAGCCAGGGCTGTTACACAGAGAGACCCTGTCTTGGAAACCAAAGAGAAAAGGAAGAGACAGGGGAAGGGTACTCCGAGAGTCAGAGATGTCCCAGGTGATAGGAGAGCGATGCCAGCACTCCAGCCAGTCTGCGTTCATCATTCACAGTGGTGTTTGTTTGTTTTGGTTTTTTGACAGTCTCACAATGTGGTGCCAGGGTAGCCTTAAACTCAGCCATCCTGTCCCAGCTTTGAGTGCTGGGATCACAGGTGCCAACTATACTTGGCCACATATGGCAATGCAATTATGGGTCAGTCTGGAAACCATAAAGGAAGAAAGGTTGAGCATGTGCAGCCATAAACACTTGGCTGCCGGGCAGAAGGATCAATGTAGTCGACAATGAGAAAGCATCCATCTTGTGCTGAAAGAGGTAACTTGTAAAGATTTGTGTGGGAATGGCCCATGTGGAGGTCAGAAGACACCTTTGGAGAGGTCTGTCCTTTCAGCTTCATATGGTTCCAGGGATCACCAGGCTTCCTGGCAAGCCCTTTACCCACTGAGCAATCCTGCCAGACAAATTGCCCAGGCTGGTCTCAGCTTAGACCTTTTTATTGTTTGAGGGTCTCACTATGTAGCCCTGGCTGTCCTGGAACTTATGTAGATCAGGCTGGCCTCAAACTCACAGGGATCTGCTTGCTGCTGTGTCCTGAATGTGTGTGCCACCACAGCTGGACCTTGGCATCTCAACCTGCCAAGCCATCACACCCATCTAGGACTAACTCTTTGGTGACTTTTATGTAGATTTGGTGAATAAAGGCTATGGACTGGTGGTTCATCGAAAACTGAAACCAAATGGCTCTCCCATATTGAAAACAGCCCTCCCCCACCTGCAGTTAGTGGAGAGATGCAAACATTAACTGGCAGGGCCAAGTGCATTTTCGATGTTAGTTTTTCCTAACGCAGAGTCTGAAGGACGGGGCTGGGTATAGAGAAAGGTATAGAGAAAGAGTTCCTGGGTGGATGAGGTACACAGAGGCCCAGAGAGGCTGGGATCACCTATGAAAACACCACCACTTTGCCCTTTAACTGCTTCCATTCATTCATAAGTTTTCTCTATGAAAAGAGCAAGCACACACATGCACAGAACATTACAGACACAATGTATGCCAGGCGGCGGTGGCGCACACCTTTAATCCCAGCACTCGGGACACAGAGCCAGGCGGATCTCTGTGAGTTCAAGGCCAGCCTGGTCTACAGAGCGAGATCCAGGACAGGCACCAAAACTACACAGAGAAACCCTGTCTCAAAAAACCAAACCAACCAACCAAACAAACAAAAAACAAAAAACTGCTAGGCACAGTGGCACACACCCTTAGTCCCAGAACCTGGGAGATGGATCAGGAGTTCATGATCAGCCTCAGTTCTGTGAAACCCCTTCTCAAAAAAACCAAAACAAAAACCATACACACACAAAAGCGAGGCATGAGGCAGAGGCAGGAGGATTTTTGTGAGTTCAAGGCCAACCTGCTTTACCACATAGAAGTTCTAGGCCAGCCAGAACTACATAGAGAGACCCTGTTTCCAACAAACAAAAAATGGAGACTGGAGAGATGGCTCTGTGGAGTGGGTTGAGTTCCCAGCACCCACATGGGGGCTCCCAGTTGCCTGTAAATCTAGTTCTGGGGATCCCATGCCTTCTTTGGGCCCCCTCAGTCTCTTGCACCCACACAGTACACAGGTACTCATGCAGGCTCTCTCACACATCTTTAAAACAACAAAAAGAAAAAAAAACATTTTCAAACAATTCAGATGTCCAGAAGACAACTAGTTCATTAAATATGTTGATACAGCCTTAAATAGTAGTCATAAAAAAACCAATATAGAATTACTTCCAATATTATTGAAAATATAAAAACCCAAGATGTCGATACAGGTACCTACTATCACGATTTTTTTTAAACATTGCATGTGTGTGCACATGAATGGTAATCAGAAGAAATAGGAGTGGGTTCACCTTCCACCACGTGGGTCCCGGGATCAAATTCAGTAATAAGGCTCAGCAGCAAACACCTCTAACCACTGAGCCATGTTGCCAGCCCTATCTTGATTCAAAAGGACTGGGAATGTCGCTGTAGAGCAGGGGTAGCATGTGTAAGGCTCTGGGTTCCATTGTTAGCACCCAGGATTGGGGGAGAACTGGACTGGTCTCAACTCACATGCATTAGAAAACGGTTTTGGGGTTGGGGATTTAGCTCAGTGGTAGAGCGCTTACCTAGCAAGCACAAGGCCCTGGGTTTGATCCTCAGCTCCAAAAAAACAAAAAAAACAAAAAAAAAAACAAAAACAAAAACAAAAAACCGTTTTGAAAACCCTACAGAAAACAATCAACCTCCCCACCCCAACCCCAAATCACTATGGATGCTTGCTCAGACAGTTTTCAGTTTGGCAGAGAGAAAAGTTTAACTTCCCATAGCATCTTTTGCTGCTTTTGAGTCTTGTGACTGTACACCTATCATTTAAATATTAAATCTATTACCATATAGATACAATTACACATGGTCTTGGGAAATAGTCATCTCACAAACACATAATTTTCCCTATCTGAATATTTACAACTTGTCTACAGAACATCCAACACAAGAATTAACGGCACATTGAGATTGTCAGCTGACAATGAGATAGCCCCTCGGTTCTGAAATGTCCAAGTTGTCTCAACAGCCTTCTGATGCCAGGAAAACTCAGGAGCAACTGTATCTAAGAACCAATCTCCCTGGTTTCTCCCTGTATCTCGGTCGATTTCTATTTTTTCCCCCATTGGTAATTCTTAGACTTCATCTTTGCAAAACCATCGTCCTTTACAGTGGTGAAGCAACCTTGAATTTCCACAAATGCAGGAAGGGAAAAAAGATCAGAAGGGTCCTCTTTGCCAGCCAGCTTCAAGCCTCGAGTGTCCACCTCTTTCTGGTCCTGCTTCATTCCACCCTGCCCATGGCTGTACTCTGCTTGGATTTCCCACCTCATGACATCTGCCCAGACTTCTGCCTTTGATCCTAAGAGTCACCTGACTTCCTGGCCACCAATCTTTATTTTTATTTTTTAAAGACAGAGTCTCCTGTAGCCCTGGCTGGCCTCCAACTCGCTACACAGCCGAGGATGACCTTGAATTCCCGATCCTCCAGCCTCCTCCCTCCTGAGGGCTGGGGTTATAGGCGACGGCCACCACTCAGTCGGCGGTGGGGCCGCGGGCGTCGGAGGCGGTGAGCGCCAGCGTGAAGGCGCGGGCGTCCGAGTCCATCTGCGGGGGGTTGGCGTCGAAGGCCGCCTCCCTGGCCTTGCAGCCCTCCACGAACAGCCGGCGGCGCTCCTCGATGTCACGGAGCAGCCTGGTGGGGATCAGGGGGTTGGTGTGCAGGTAGTGTTGGAACATCCGCTGCTCGTGCAGCTCTAGAAGGCGGAGCGGCGGGTGGACGTGCGGCATGGCCATCAGGCCCGCCATGCCGGGGAGTCGCCTGGGAAACGGGCCTGGGGCTCGCACCATGGGCCGGGCGGCTCCGGCCAGCGGGCCTTCCTGGGCCTCGGGGATCCAACTGCCTCCGCCCACTCCCCCCTGCAGGACGTCGCCGATGCCATTCATGGGGCTCAGGTTGGGGACCCTGCTCTCTCCCGGCAGCTCGGACATCGCCGACTGTTGAGTCCCTTAGGTCACCAGAGAGCGCTGAGCTGAGGAGCGCTGGGCACCGGCTCCATCGGCAGGGAAGCTGTGCGCATGCGCGGGCCTCGGCGCGCTGGAAAACGGAGTGCATGCGCAAGCACCGTGCGCGGACGTCTATTGCCCTCTAGCGGTGCCGTGTGCCATTACCACCGTGGCCGCCTCCAGCTCTGAACTAAGGGGTTCCGTCACATACTTATTATTACTACTACTACTACTACTATTATTATTTATTATTATTATTATATTGTTTTGTTTGAGATAGCGTCTCACTATGTAGCCTTGGCTGGCCTGGGACTCATATACATGCTCAGAGATCTGCCTCCTTCTGTCTCCAGAGAGCTAGAATTAAAGGCGTGTGCCACCACGCCTGGCTAATTTCTCATTTTTAAAAAGATGTGTATGGGTATTTTGTCACATATCTGTATATGCACACCATATGTTTGCCTGGGTTCCGCGGAGGTCAGAAGAGGGCATCTGATCCCCTGGAACTGGAGTTACAAGGTAGTTATGACTCACCACACAGGTGCTGGGAATTGAACCAGGTCCTCTGCAAGAAATAGTGCAGACTTCCTACAGCCTGTTCTATTCATATGTGTAAGATGGAACTGGGTGTCTGTGGAGGTCAAGGTCAACTTTCCATCCTCATGTGGGTTCCGGGTACTGAACTCAGGTTGCTAGTCTTGCTTGGTAAGTCCTTTACCGACTGTGCCATTTCTGTGGCCTGCACCACATTGGTTTTAATTTTGTGTGTGCACACATGTGCAAGCTATGGCATGTATATATGGAGATCAGAACATGACTTTCAGGAGTCAGTTCTGTCCTACCATGTGGAATTGCACTCAGGTTGTCAGGTTTGGTAGCAAGCACCTCTACCCTGGGATCCATCTTGCTGGCATATTTTCTCGGGAAAGGCCTTTATTTTCCGCTCCCCTCACGGGTCTTGTAGCCATTTCCCTTGGAACTTCCATGTGGCCTCTACACCATTCAGCGGTACTTCAGTTAACTGAGTGAAATACACTGTTGTCTTGGAGCTCTCCCTTGGTTGCAACTGCCAATCAGTCATCTAAAAGACACACAAGAGAGCTGTCTCGGGTGGAGCAGACCTGCAATCCCTGGATTTGGGAGGTGGAGGCAGGAAGTTGAGAGCAAAGCCATCCTTGGCTACATGGCAAGTTTTAGGCCAGCCCCAGCTGTGTGAAAACCTGTCTGAAGTATGCGAGGGCCATTTGCACGACATCACCTTTGGCCCAGTTCTGTCTGCAATGCAGCTGTACCGTGGTCATTAATAAACGCTGTACCTGCCTTCTTGTGCCTTTGATGAATCCAGAGTCCACGTGTCACCAACCTGTCAACACGGTAGCAGCTGAGCCTGTTGGCTCAAGCTTGTAACTGTAGCCATTTCGGTGCCTGGGGCAGGAAGACAAAGTTCAAGGCCAGCTTGGGCTGCCGAGTTGAGTTCAAGGCCAGTCTGGGCGACTTAGTAAGACCCTGTCTCAAATAAAAGTAGGTCGGGGGCCGGGGACACCTCAGTAGGCAAGGGCGATGATGTTTGGGTTATGACCCTGGGACCCACATGGCAGAAGGAAAGTCAACTCCTGCAAGTTGTCCTCTGACCCTCTCTGCATCCTGTGGCATGTGCACACACACTGCAAGCATAGCTCAGTGGTGATGCTCTGGGTTCAGTCAGCACTCAGGAGGCTGAGGCAGGAGGAACTCTGAGTTCCAGGCCAGCCATGGCTACACAGTGAGACCCCATCTCTCTCTCTCTCTCTCTCTCTCTCTCTCTCTCTCTCTCTCTCTCTCTCTCTCTCTCACACACACACACACACACACACACACACACACACACTTGTTAGTAAATTTGAAAAATACAAAGCTCATGCAGTATTACTTCTTGACATGATTTCACAATTCATCATGGTGGATCTGCTTTGCTTTTGTTCTGAGACAGGGTTTCTCTGTGTAGTCCTCACTGTTCTGGAACTCCCTTTGTAGACCAGGCTGGCCTCGAACTCATGAACTCACAGAGATCTGCCTGCCTCTGCCTCCTGAATGCTGGGAATAAAGGCGTGCATCACCAACACCCTGCAGATTCTGGGTTTTGTGACAGGGTCTTGCTACATAGCACAAGTTGGCCTCCAATTTAGCATCTTCCTGCCTCTGTCTCCCCTGTGCTGGGATTACAGGTGTATGCTAAGTTCAGCCTGAAGAAGAGGCCCTTGACAAAGTCCAACCACCTTTCTTTTAAAAAACGGATGTTATCTTTGATTTAGATGTGTGTGCTTTTGTGTTTCTGTGTGAATGTGTATGTACTGAGAGTGTGACCTTGGAGGCCAGAAGAGGACTGGATCCCTTGGAGCTGGAATTAGAGGTGGTCATGAGCTGAACCACACGGGTGCTGGGACCCAACTCTTCTGGTCATGCCTGGGCAGCAAGTGCTCCTACCAGCCGAGTCATCTCCCCAGCCCGGCAGTCATTCTTTTCTTTTTCGGGTTATGTGTGCGAGTGTTTTGCCTGCATGCATGTATGTGCACTACATGCGTGCCTGATGCCTGTGCAGGACAGAATAGGATGTCAGATCCCCTGAACCCGGAGCTACTGACGTTTGTGATTGTGGGCTGCCACGTAGGTGCTAGGAACTAAACCTGTGTCCTCTGCAAGAGAAACCAATGCTCTTAATCATTGAGCCATCTCTCCAATTCCCTCCAACATCCACTCTTTTTTTTTTTTTTGACAGGGTTTCTCTGTGTAGCTTTGGAGCCTGTCCTGGAACTCACTCTGCAGCCCAGGATGGCCTCTAACTCACAGAGATCCGCCTGGCTCTGCCTCCCGACAGGGATTAAAGGTGCTGGGATTAAAGGCGTGCGCCACCACTGCCCGGCCCAACATCCATTCTCTCTCTCTCTCTCTCTCTCACACACACACACACACACACACACACACACACACACACACACACACACGAGGAGGGGGGGATGAATAGATGGCTATGGAAAGAGTTTTCACAAATCATGATCACCCACATTACACAGAATGCAGTGGCCAAGGAGCCAATAAAGGGATGTCAGAGGGCCAGAGACACGGCTCAGGGGTGAGAGCACTTACTGTGTTTTAGTTGATGTGATAAAACACTGACCAAAACAAACTTGGGAAGAAAGGGTTTATTTCAGTTTATAACTCTGAGGTCACAGTCCATCACTGGGGGAAGTCAGGGAGGGACTCAAGGCAGGACTCTGGAGGCAGGAACTGAAGCAGAGGCCATGGAGGAATACTGCTCACTGCCTTTGTCTTCTGGCTTGTTCACCTACTTTTCCTAGAGATGACAGTGCTCACGGTGGGCTGGGCGAAGAAAATGACTCATAGACTTACCGATAGGCCAATATGCTAGAGGTAATTCCTCAGCTGAGGCCCCTCTCTCCAGGTAATTCAAGTTGACAATCAAGATTGGCCATCACACTGTGCAACCCTGAGGGCATCCATGTAAAAAGCTGAGCATGGTCACGTGTCTATAACTTTACCACTGTGGGAGGTAGAGAGGGGAGGAGGCCACCGGCCTGGCTCCAGGTTCAGTGAGACTATCTCAGGGCAAGTGACAGAGGACACCTGACATCCTGCTCTGGCCTCTGCATGTGTGCAGTGGACATGTGCGTGTACACCACACACCAAGACACATACACTCAAAACCATGAGAATCATTTGAACAAGTACACACAGTAACATAATTGAGTACATTGACAGGCTATCTGAGAAATGAGCAGAAACTAATCATTTTCAAGAGCTACAGAGGCTTTCAGAATACTTAACAGGAATAACCTCAGTGGTTAAGAGCACTGGCTGCTCTTCCACAGGACCCAGGTTCGATTCCCAGTACCCACCATAGCTCACAGCCATCTGTAACTCCAGCTCCAGGGGATTGGATGTCCTCTTCTGGCCTCCTTCAGCACCAGGGATTCAAGTATACAGACATACATGCAGACAAAAGATAAAATGTCTAAGAATAAATGTCTAGACCCGTGAAAGACTAATTTTAGGTAAATTCATTTAACAATATTAGTGCTCTCCAAATAAACATTTATACTCAACTTCAGGTACAGAGAAGTTTGTAAAAATGTGTGTGTGCACGCGGAGGCGAGACCAACCTCCACTGTTCTTTGTGACAGAATTCTACCTTGTTTTCTGAGACAGGCCTCTCACTGGGACCCAGGGCTGCAGGCTCATCAGCAAACCTCAGGAACCCTCTCTCCATCACCAGTGCTGGGACTACAAGCATGCGTCACCTCATGTGGGTGTTGGGGACAAACCTGGGTCATCGTTTTCACGAAACAAGCATCTTACAGGCCGTGCTGACTGACTCCCAGCCCTAATTTTTTTGAGCCAGGATATTCACCTAAGCTGCCTTCAAACCTCTTGGGATTCTTCGGACTCACCCTCCCAGGTTCTGGGATTAGGGGTATGAGCCACCACCACTTGGTTTAGGAAGTCTTTAAAAACTATGAAAACAGCTGGGTGTGGTAGCGCACGCCTTTAATCCCGGCACTCCAGAGGCAGAGACAGAATCTCTGAGTTGGAGGCCAGCCTGGTCTACTTAGTGAGTTCAGGGACAGCCAGGGGCTACACTGTCTCAAAAAAACAAAAAAGAAATTAAAAAGAAAAAAAAAGTGTGAAAACAGCTTATTTGGATAGGAAGAGTTCAGTATCTTTTTATTTATTTATTTATTTATTTTATTATTATTTTTTTTAAGACAAGATTTTTCTGTGTAGCCCTGGCTGTCCTGAACTCACTCTAGACCAGACTCAGAGATCCACCTGCCTCTGCTGGGATTAAAGGACTGTGTCACCACCACCTGGCTACAAGATTCCTACCTTACTAGGTGAGGTTGTTCATACCTGTAACCCCAGCATTTGGAAGACTTAGACATGTAAGTCTTTACATTTCAGGCCAGCATGAGTTAAAAGTGAGACTGTCTTAAACCAAACATGACAAAACACATCTCAAAAGAAAGATTCAGTGGCTGGAGAGATGGCTCAGAGGTTGAGAGCACTTGCTGCTCTTGCAGAGGACCTGGGTTTGGTTTCTAACACCCACATGGTGGCTGATAACCCTCTATAATTCTACTTCCAAAGAATCCAGTGTCCTCTTCTGGCCTTCTGAGGCACTGCACACACCCGGTGCACACACATAAATGCAGGCAACAGTTCATACATTAAAGATAAATAAAAATTTTAAAGTAAAAGACTCAGCATCTTAAAGATAGCAATTATCTCTGGGTTATATGTAATATGATACTAATATATTTGAAATAATAGTAATATATAATAGTAATACAGTAGTAATAATAGTAATGTATAATAGTAATAATGCTGGATGTGATGGGGCACACCTTTAATCTCAGCACTTGGGAGGCAGAGGCAGGAGGATCTCTGAATTTGAGGCCAGCCTGGGCTACAGAGTGAATTCCAGGACAGCCAGAGAAACCCTGTTTCAATGCTCCTCCTCAAAGTAAACATGTGCAAAAATAACCAGAAACTCTACGAGAAAGCATGAGTGGGTTCAACATCAGAAAATGTAGAGCTCCCTAGAAAAGCTTGTTTGCTACGTGAAAAGTGGATCCTTACCTCCTACTATTATTACTCCTCTGAATAAATCCCAAATGGTCCAAGATAAAAAAATGAAATCTCTCACATGCACCAAAGAAACTCTGGGATTCAAAATCTTGCACAATTTAGGGAAAACAGGATAAACAATCCAGGCAGGTGTGTTGACCCTGTGGGTACCACACAAGCTTGGTGACCTGAGTTTGATCCCCTAAACCCACACCAAGGATAAAAATAAAATCTTTCAGAAAAGTCAGCCAAATAATTGGAAAAATATATTTGTAATTGTCAGAAACTGTCATACCTAATGCCAGTAATACGTAGTCAGCAACTACAGTCATTCAAGAAGTTATTGAGGGGAGAAATGGGTATAGAAAGTGGACAGTCAGTGGGGTGGTGGTGGTGCACACCTTTAATCCCAGCACTCATGAGGCAGAGGCAGGCAGATCTCAGAGTTCGAGGCCAGCCCCATCTACAGTGAGTACCAGGACAGTTAGTGCTACACAGAGAAACCCTGTCTGGAAAAACAACAAAACAAAAACAAAAGAGAATGTAGATGGTCATGAGAGAGGAAAATAAGTTAGATTTTTGTGGTGCTAGGGACCAGACCCAGAGACTTACTTATGTGTGCCAGGTAGTTGCTCTACCACTGAGCCACACCCCCAACCCCTCACTGGGGGATTCTAGGCAGGGGCTCTACCACTGAGTCACACCCCCAACCCCTCACTGGGGGATTCTAGGCAGGGGCTCTACCACTGAGCCACACCCCCAACCCCTCACTGGGGGATTCTAGGCAGGGGCTCTACCACTGAGCCACACCCCCAACCCCTCACTGGGGGATTCTAGGCAGGGGCTCTACCACTGAGCCACACCCCCAACCCCTCACTGGGGGATTCTAGGCAGGGGCTCTACCACTGAGCCACACCCCAGCCCCTCACTGGGGGATTCTAGGCAGGGGCTCTACCACTGAGTCACACCCCAGTCTCTCACTGGAGGAGTCTAGGGAAGTGCTCTACCACTGAGCCACACCCACAACCCTTCATTGGGGCTAGTGTGCTCTCACTAGGCTAGTCTAGGCAAGTGTGCTATTACTGAAAAATTTTCAAGTCCCTTTTCATTCTTAAATGAAAAGATAACTTATATTAAAAACCTTAAAACTGATATACCTTTTTTCTGCCACCAGGCTGGTGAGCACTATACATCTGACGGTTGAGCATATTGGCTACGAAATTGGAAAATACCCATTTACCAGTCACTGGTGGGAGTGTAAAGAGGCCAATCAGCCATATCTGTAAAGTTACCAAGGCAAACTTTTGGCCCAAGAATGTCACTTCTAGAAATCAGACTACAGATACTACCAAGGACAAAAAGCCTAAGGAGCTAATCAGATGCATCATCAATTTTATGGAAACTTGAAAAAAAAAGTGGTATATAACACCATCAAGTGTAAGATGCATTCCAACTTGAGATAGTAAACATGAAGAATGTGTTCAGAACCAAAGCACAGCCAGGTGATATGCACAGGAGACAATCTCCTAGAGGAGGCTTTTATACTGCCAGGAGAAAGCGATGGGATAGCTGAACCGTCCATCAGAATATTTCTGGTTCATTACAGCATAACCACAGAATGCAAAAAGTATAGCTCTAAGGAATAAATATACTGGTCGGGAAGGTTCTTCAAGATATTTTCTTAATGAAATCACAATATGTAAACCAAAGAATGTCCACTTTGTGAATAAATAAACAAATAAATAAAGTGTATACGTAATGAAATTAGGAAGGAGACTGACTTCAGAGGCTGCGCTAGGTACAGGGACAAGGAGAGAAGGACAGAGAGGTCAGTCCTTCATATTCTCGGGGCTTATGAATAGATGGCTTACTAAAAAAGAGAAACAAAAAAGAAAAACCTTTGGAATATGAAAAACAAAATCGCAGAAATTTGGTATGTTTGGAAACACCATTTATCACATACTATATACAATATTTATGTTGCTTGCCATTCTCAACGTCTCAGAAACACAAAGTCAGTCTTACACGCTACACTCTCGTTGACTCTGACACGAAGAGAAGGCGTGTTCTGCAAAAAGTCAAGTGCTTGACACAAACTTCGTCCTAAATCCAGTTTTAACTCTCCACGCTGATCCTTCTTCATCGTGGGCTCTACTACTGGCAATTTTAAGTCTCAAAATTTTACAAAACCATCCTTTGCGCATTAACGAAGCCACGTGGACACAAGAAATCCCAATCAATCATAAACTCAAGAAACGTTACAGGAGTCTAACGATGTTTTGGACATTCCCCCCCCCCCCAAATTTTCTGACGTTTTTCCTCTTCCAACGATGCACTGCCTTATTCTCAAGATCCTTTTGACTTTCGAAAACCAAGTTGCAGGATGGGGTTTGACTTGAATGCCGAGGTCTCGGTGCCGTGTCCACCCTCGCCTGACTCCTTACTCTCTGTGGATGAACTTATCGCAGCCCAGTTCTTCTATGAGAGGATTGATCACTTCCGACGCAGTCAGGGCTATGGTAAACGTTAAAATGTCAAAATCCACCCTCTGGGGGTTGCGTAGGTACTCTATGTCGAAGGCTGCCTCCCTGGCTCTGCAGGCCTCCACGAAGCGCCTCCGGCGCTCCTCCAGCTCCTGGATCCTGCCCGGGGCGATCGGATAGTTCTCCAGGTAGTGGCGCAGGAACTGCTGGTAATTGATGCCCAAGACGCTGAGCGGGTGGCGGAGGCGCAGGTACGGCATCGCCGCCAGGCCGCCCGCCCTGGACCGGGGCCTGCCCTCGGGCGCCTCCTCCTCCAGCGGCTCGCCCAGCAGCCGGGCCACCTCCGCCATCCGGGCTTCCCTGGACGCCGCCGCCATCGGGCCTTCGCGGGCCGCCGCGCCACCACGGGCCGCCGCCGCGGGGCCTCCCCGGGCCTCCGCCACCCGGCCTTCTCGGGCTGCAGCCACCCGGCCTCCCCTGGCCGCCGCCCCCGGGGCTGCGGGGCCTTCCCGGGCCGCCGCCATCGGGCCTCCCCGGATCTCCTCAGGTCGCGCCGGGCCCGGGAGCGCACGCCGCCCGCCGCCTACCTCGGCCTGCGGGAGCCCGCGGTCGCCGCTCGCCGCGCCCGTCTGCGGGACGCTGCTGACTGCGGGCAGCTGGGACATGTCGGACCGCAGGGTCGGCACGGCTGCTCGCGGAGACCCGGGAATAACGGGACGGCGAGGCGCGGGGCGTGCACGCGAGGGCGCGTACCCGAGCGCAGTGCGCACGGGCAAACGGCGCGCGCACCGCCACCTGCGCAGGCGTAGCTCCAACGGCGAAGCCGAGGAGCAGTGCGCATGCGTCTCCTCCGGGCGCTTTGGGGAGAGCCTTGCGATTGCCACCTAGCGTTCAGAAGAGCCGTTGCACCCTTTCGGTTGGAGGGTGGGGCTCTGTTTTACGTTCCTACCAACCAGTTTCTAATTTCAATTTCAGGTTTTAAATTAGTCTTTAAAAATTTGTTTATTTGTATTTATTTTATGTGTATGAGTGTTTTGCCTGAATGTTTGTAAGTGCATCGTATGCATATAATGCCGAAAGAAGCCAGAAGAGGGCGCTGGATCCTCTGGAATTGGAGTTCTGGGAACCATGTGCTGGGGAACTGAACTTTTACCAGAGTAGCCAAAGCTCTTAACTTTGGAGCCACGTCTCTAGTCCCTTGGTTGTATTTTTGAAACAGTTTATCATGAAGCCCAGAAAGTCATGGACGACCTTGAAGGAGAAAACCGACTTCCAAAAAGTTTTTCTTTGAACTTTTCCCATACGCAAACACAAATAAAACAAATGTTAAGAAAATAACTGAGCCAGGCAGTGGTGGCCCAGGCTTTAATCCCAGCACTTGGGAGGCAGAAACAGGTGGATTTCTGTGAGTTCGAGGCCATTCTCGTCTACAAAGCAAGTTCTAGGACATCCAGGGCTACAAAGAGAAAACCTGTTTAGAAAAACCAAAAAAAGGAAACAAACAATAAGAGAGAGCCATGTCTCCTGAGGGTCCGCTGCTCACATGTCACTCTAGAACTCGGGTGAAGCTGTGCAAACAGATGACATGTCCTGGCAGCCAAGACTGAAGCTTCCCTTTGCTGGCATCGCTGGTTTCTCTTAGTCAACTGTCTGTTTTTCTTTGTGGACTCTTTTAAATATCATTCTTTCCCAGAGTCAGATCCCAAGTTGAGAAAACACTTTTGGAAACTGCAGGTTTTTTCCCACCCCAGACAGACTGGTGCTTGCAGGGTGGTACTGTTGGTTAAATGGCATGCTCGTGGCTCGGCGCCTGTGGCGGCCATGCAGGTGGAGGAGAGTGCTGGAGGAGAGTCACGAGCCATGGTTACCTTTTTAGAGCTTTATTGGTGGGGGGGAGAGAGAAAGGGAGAGAGAGGGAGAGCGAGAGAGGAGAGAGAGAGAGGGAGAGAGAGAGAGAGAGAGAGAGAGAGAGAGAAAGAGAGAGAGAGAGAGAGAGAGAGAGAGAGAGAGAGAGAGAGAGAGAGAGAGGAGAGAGAGAGAGAGAGAGAGAGAAGGAGAGGGAGGGAGAGGGAGAGGGAGAGGGAGGGGGGGCAGACGGAAGGAAGGAGCGGAAAGATAGGGACGCACAGAGGGCCCACCCGCATTTTAGGCTGGGACGCCGTCACAGGATGGTGACATAATTAAGGACAGAATCCTTACAGGCACTTTATTGGCTCTGTCTAGCTGAGATTGCATAAGTCAAGATATAATAAAGATGAGAAAGAAAGAGAATTAGCAGGGCATGTGGGTTGGCACACTGCTTCCGTTTCTCCCACACCATAGGAAGGCTGTTAGGACGGAAGAGGGGTGTTACCTTTCGGGGGCTTTGGTAGTTCTGTGTGCCCAGCTCCCCACCCCCCACAGGGGCTCCTTCTCACCCTGATTAGACACAGGCCACACCCAAACACCTGTTTTCACAGAGAGATCCTTTACCAAGCAGGAAGAAAAGTTAAAGTGGCTGCTTTCTGACTCAGGCAGAAAACAGCAGCAGATGACCTTGCAGATAAAATTTTTAAGAGAAAGAAAAGGGGAGACCCGTGTTAGAATGGGTTAGCACTTGGCGGTATATTTTGATTGGGCATGTTAAATAGATGAACCAAAGGGGGCTTTTGATTTCTGAACTTCAATACTTTGATAGCTGGACCTTGGTAGTCAGCCTTGGGAGGAGGAAGTGGTCAAATAAGAGTAGACCTTGGTGGCTAGATTTAGGAATGTGATCTAATGGTTTTTAGCAAGGCAGAGGGAGTGGGAGAAGGGCAAGGCCTGCCGGAGCCACGTGCTTGAGTGGGCAGTGCCCCTTCAGTACATACCTGTCAGTATGGATATCACCTGCCTTAGCTAGGGTTTCTATTGCTGTGAAGAGACACCATGACCATGGAAACTCTTATGAGGGAAACATTTAATGGAGGTGGCAGCTTACAGTTTCAGAGGTTTAGTCCATTATCATCATGGCGGGGAGCGTGGTGGCTGGGAGTATGGCGGCGTGCAGGCAGACATGGTGCTGGAGAATTGTGGTAGTTTGAATGTAACTGGCCCCCATAAGCTCACAGGGAGTGGCACTATTAGGAGGTGTGGATTTGTTGAGTGGGTGTGGCCTGGTTGGAGGAAGTATGTCACTGTGCCGGCGGGCTTTGAGGTTTCCTATGCTTGGAATACTGCCCAGTGTCTCAGTTGACTTCCCATTGCCTGCAAGACGTAGGACTCTCGGCTCTTTCTCCAGCACCATGTCTGCCTTCCTGCCACCATGCTCCTTGCTATGATGATAATGGACTGGACCTCTGAAACTGCAAGCTAGCTGAAGGGACCAGGGCCAGTTGTTTTTTCCAGGGGCCAGTTTGCTAAGACCTTGAGAGGTATAAGCAAACGCCATAACAGGCTGCTCAGTCTTCTCTCAGAGATTAGGCCTCAATTTCAGTTTCCTGAGACTGAGCAAGCAGCTTCTGGGAGGGTCATGAACAAAAGACAATCACTGATGCCCCTGTTAGCAGGGACAGGGAGATAGAACACACCAAGCCTGGGCTACTAAGCCAGCCCCCACAGTCAGTATGTGCTAGGCCTGCCAGCCTCCACAGCAGGGACTTGTCCAGGCCTGTCCAAAAAAAGATAACTGTAACCCCCCAACTAACCCTAGCCAATGAAAAATTACTAATATGATTGCTACTCACATAAACCAATCCTGAGTCTGTTCCTATGTAGTCTGTAGACCCCAAGACCCCCCTTGCTTTACCCCCTATAAAAACCCTGCTCCATTGCTACTTGGGGGTATCTCCTGCTCTGCTGCTGTGGCAGACAGACAGATGGAGAGTCACGAGTTAATAATAAATTAATCACAATAAAAAGACTCTAGTGCTGTGGGATGTTCTGTATGGCAAATGTGTTGCTAATTAGTCAATAAATAAAACACTGATTGGCCATTGGCTAGGCAGGAAGTATAGGCGGGACAAGGAGGAGAATAAAGCTGGGAATTGGAAGGCTGAGTCAGAGAGACACTGCCAGCCGCCACGATGAGAAACAGCATGTGAAGATGCCGGTAAGCCACGAGCCACGTGGCAAGGTATAGATTAATAGAAATGGGTTAATTTAAGCTGTAAGAACAGTTAGCAAGAAGCCTGCCACGGCCATACAGTTTGTAAGCAAAATAAGTCTCTGTGTTTATTTGGTCGGGTTTGAACGGCTGTGGGACTGGCAGGTGAGAGAGATTTGTCCTGACTGTGGGCCAGGCAGGAAAACTCTACCTACAAATGGCATCCAACGTGGTGGCAAGAGTTTCCACCTAAAAACTGAGAAAAAAAGATTCTAAAACGGAGCTAAAAACAGCTTCCTAATTGTCTCTCTCAAATGAGCGGCAGCTGCCTGTTTGAGCTACTGGTGGGTTCCTAGCATGTGCGCTGACCTGCAGTTTGGCGGGAATGAGGCCTCTGCAAGTGGCACATTAAGCTGCGTGGTGGATTTAGCCTTTGATAGTACAAAACAAAAAAAGAGGTTTCTGGGCTACATGCTGCTTGGATAAAAGCATAGACCCACGATAGCTCCCAGAGCTGGTGGTAAATGTAGCCATGTTGGGAAGCTGAGGTGGGTGGAGCCAGCCGCCACAGCTGCTGCAGTTTAAGGCAATAGATTCACAATAAGACAGATTCAGATGTAATAGTTTACAATGTGTGTAAAAGATACGTAGGCTTGAAAGAGACAAAAAAGATGATATATAGAGTTATAGAAACAAATACATAGTTTTAAAAAATAAAGTCTTTAAAGAGACAGTAAAGTTAATACAAAAAATAAGCCACGTGAAGATGAATATTACACAGAGAATCTGGATTGTGTTGTCTTTGGGATTTTTAACTGCAGAAAAGCATTTGATTGTAAAAGCTGTTGAGTTATGCCAAAATGTATATTTTAAAGGTACCTTGACTTCAAAATTTGGATGTAAGGATATGTTACTTTGGAAAGGAGACTCTGCTTTTGTTTCCACAGAAAGCCAGAGGCTATGGATTTGTTCCAGATTAAGATACATCAGGTTTGACCAGCCAAGACCCCCTGAAAGGTCTCCAATGACACCATGGCCCAGATGATCCAACATCCAGAATGGTTTGAAGGCATCTGGCTCAGACGATACAGCCTCATGGACTATTCCATAATCCTAAAATTTTGTTTCCCCATAAGATACAGCGCCCCCCTCCAGCAGGAAGTAGTAAGAGAAGCTATGCCCAAATTCCCAAATTATATGTAATTTAACTTTGTTAAGGTTAAAACCTTCCTTTTTGAAAAAAAAAGGGGGAAGTGCTGTGGGATGTTCTGTATGGCAAATGTGTTGCTAATTAGTCAATAAATAAAACACTGATTGGCCATTGGCTAGGCAGGAAGTGTAGGCGGGACAAGGAGGAGAATAAAGCTGGGAAGTGGAAGGCTGAGTCAGAGAGACACTGCCAGCTGCCATGATGAGAAACAGCATGTGAAGATGCCGGTAAGCCACGAGCCACGTGGCAAGGTATAGATTAATAGAAATGGGTTAATTTAAGCTGTAAGAACAGTTAGCAAGAAGCCTGCCACGGCCATACAGTTTGTAAGCAAAATAAGTCTCTGTGTTTACTTGGTCGGGTTTGAACGGCTGTGGGACTGGCAGGTGAGAGAGATTTGTCCTGACTGTGGGCCAGGCAGGAAAACTCTACCTACACTCTTTGCTTTTGCATCAGATTTGGTGTCTTGGTGGTCTTTGGGGGTCCAGACTCTGGGCACAACAACCTCTGCCCCATATTACCTCACCATCCTATGTTGACTCATGTCTGGCTTCAATGAGACCCTCAGGAAGTATGTCCAGTCTGGTAGCCAGTCAGGGTCCTACCTGGCCACAAGCAGGAACTGTTCTTGCTATTTTCAGTCAGACAGACTCCTGACACAGCAGACAGACTGCTCACATTGCAACCACAGTTGCTGACGAGATGTCATGAGTCAATCATAAAATGATTGCTGTATCAATAAGGGTTTCTACCAAATCACTTCAAAGTACACTTAACCACAGCTGGAATTCCCCTAAGCAGGCTTAAAAGGGGTTACTTTACCCTTTCCTAGGGTCGAAGCCATTTTTTGGGGGCCCAGCATGCTGGTTTTTCTTGAGAATAAATTTGCTTTCTGCAATTGCATATTGGATGTCTTCTGGTCATTTGGAGCGATCTACGGACCCTACACTAGCCCCAATCAAATGTTTTCTTTATAAGAGTTGATGTGCTCATCATGTATCTTCACAGCAATAGAAACCTTAATGAAGACAAGAATTCCACATCTTGATCCAAAGGCAACATAAAGTGAACTGAGATACTAGGGTGTGGCTTGAGCATATATGAGTCCTCAAAGCCTGCCTCCACAGTGACACACTTCCTCCAACAAGGCCACACCTACTCCAATAAAGCCATACCTCCTAATAGTGCCACTCTCTTTGGGTGCCATTTCCTTTCAAACCACCACACCATCAAAGTCCAGTTTACTAAACCAAGGAGTTTTATTGGGATTACTTACAGGAAAAAAATGACTCACAGACAGCTGCATCACCAAAGCCCACCCCAGCACCAATGACATCTCACAGAAGCTGGGAACCTGGAGCCCACTGCAGGGTCTGCAGGCAGCTCAACAGGTTGGAGAGTGTTCTTTCCAAGTGACTCAGTTGGGCAGCCCAGATGGATTCTGCTTCTTCTGGGCAGCTGGTCTTGTCTAAGAGTCTTCTTTGCATCTTGGCTTGTCTGAGAATGTCTCTTAACAGCTTAGCTTGTTTATGTAGCTAGAGTTTTCCTGCCTGGCCCATGGTCAGGGCAAATCTCTCTCACCTGCCAGTCCCACAGCCGCTCAGACCTAACCAAATAAACACAGAGACTTATATTGGTTATAAACTGTATGGCCGTGGCAGGCTTCTTGCTAACTGTTCTTACAGCTTAAATTAATCCATTTCTATAAATCTATACCTTGCCACGTGGCTCATGGCTTACTGGCATCTTCACATGCTGTTTGTCATCGTGGCGGCTGGCAGTGTCTCTCTGACTCAGCCTTCCACTTCCCAGCTTTATTCTCCTCCTTGTCCCGCCTACACTTCCTCCTGCCTGACTACTGACCAATCAGTGTTTTATTTACCAACTAATCAGAGCACCACATTTGCCATACAGAGCATCCCACAGCACTTCCATCCCCTTTTTTTTTCCCAAAAAGGAAGGTTTTAACCTTAACAAAGTTAAATTACATATAATTTGGGAATTTGGGCATAGCTTCTCTTACTACTTCCTGCTGGAGGGGGGCGCTGTATCTTATGGGGACACAAAGAAAATTTTAGGATTATGGAATAGTCCATGAGGCTGTATTGTCTGAGCCAGTTGCCTTGAATCCGATCTGGACGTTGGATTATCTGGGCCATGGTGTCATTGGAGACCTTTCAGGGGGTCTTGGCTGGTCAAACCTGATGTATCTTAATCTGGAACAAATCCATAGCCTTTGGCTTTCTGTGGGAACAAAAGCAGAGTCTCCTTTCCAAAGCAACACATCCTTACATCCAAATTTTGAAGTCAAGGTATCTTTAAAATATACATATTGGTTTAACTCAACATCTTTTATGATCAAATGTTTTTCTGCAGTTAAAAATCCCAAAGATAACACAATCCAGATTCTCTGTGTAATATTCATCTTTACAAGGCTTATTTTTTATATTAATTTTACTGTCTCTTTAAAGACTTTATTTTTTAAAATTATGTATTTGTTTATATAACTGTATATATCACCTTTTTTTGTCCCTTTCAAGCCTACCTATATTTTACACACATTGTAAACTATTACTTCTGAATCTGTCTTATTGTGAATCTATTGCTTTAAACTGCAGCAGCCTCAGCTTCCCAATATGGCGGTGGTAGTTTTCCTGCAACTCTGGGAGCTATTGTGGGTCTATGCTTTTATCCAAGCAGTGTGTAGCCCAGAAACCTCTTTTTTTGTTTTGTATTAGCAAAGGCTAAATCCACCATGCAGCTTAATGTGCCACTTGCAGAGGCCTCATTCCCGCCATACTGCAGATGGAACACACACGCTAGGAACCCACCAGTTGCTCAAACTGGCAGCTGCTGCTCATTTGAGAGAGACAATTAGGAAGCTGTTTTTAGCTCCGCTTTAGAATCTTTTCTCAGGTTTTAGGTGGAAACTCTTGCCAACACGTTGGGCGCCATTGGTAGCTAGAGTTTTCCTGCCTGGCCCATGGTCAGGGCAAATCTCTCTCACCTGCCAGTCCCACAGCTGCTCAGACCCAACCAAATAAACACAGAGACTTATATTGGTTATAAACTGTATGGCCGTGGCAGGCTTCTTGCTAACTGTTCTTACAGCTTAAATTAATCCATTTCTATAAATCTATACCTTGCCACGTGGCTCATGGCTTACCGGCATCTTCACATGATGTTTGTCATCGTGGTGGCTAGCAGTGTCTCTCTGACTCAGCCTTCCACTTCCCAGCTTTATTTTCCTCCTTGTCCCGCCTATACTTCCTCCTGCCTGACTACTGGCCAATCAGTGTTTTATTTACCAACCAATCAGAGCACCACATTTGCCATACAGAACATCCCACAGCATGTTTACTTTGGGAGGGAGGGACCTAGGGAATCTGGTCAGTTTCAGGGAATTCCTGAAACCATTTTGAGTTGTTTACCTTCCTGCTTAAGGAGCTTCCCTACAGACTGGGATGTTTCTCTCAGCCTCTCTAACACTCCTTAACAACCAGTCACTGCCTTCTTTCCTGGACATTCTGAAGTGTCCTTAGATCCATGAAGGGCTACTCTGACGTCTCCAGAAACCCCTCCCCACTTACTCCACCACTGGTTCCAGCTGTGCCTCTCCAAAAGGCCCTCCCTCATTCCTTATTCCAGAAAAAAAACCCCTCCTTTCAGCCCAATGCCTCTCCCCACCTTCCTAGAGCCAAATTCTCCACTGTTAACAACCAAGTAAACTACAGTACAATTTAGGGCCTTGTGATAACACCTCCCTCCACCAACTGCCTTCAGTTTAAACCTAATCACACAAGAACTGCAACATTCTGCAATGACAAAATTTTACTACATTTATGGTCTATGATTTATTTTCATGCTAAAAGATCTCCAATTAAATCTTCAACTAACACTTCAAGACTCAGACTTAACAGAGATAAACCTACCAGTCCTAATCTTATAAAAGCTGCATTAACTTATTATAAATTGTTAAAGATAATTAAAATACAAAAGTTAGTTATCAGTTACCTCATAAATAATTATATTCTCTAATATGTTCATAACTATAATTATTGTCATGATAAATGATAGGAAAGAGCTTTATTTGACCTCCTATATATATATGTTTTCAAAATTAAGCCTTTTAAAACAAGCAACAAAAAACAAGCAAAATTTGTCTACTTTAATTATACTTAATTGATAATGGTTCTCAAAATCCTCAGAGATATGATAAATATAGCATTTAAAATATTTAATAAAAACCCACAGCTGGGTGGTGGTGCATGCCTTTAATCCCAGCACTTAGGAAACACAGGCAGATAGACCTCTAGTTTGAGGCCATCCTGGTCTACAAAGCAAGTTTCAGTACAACTGGGGCTACACACAGAGAAACCTTGTCTCAAAAACCAAACCAAACCAAAGCAAACCAAAAACAAAAACTTCCCACAATAAGCAGAACACCCTCCTAATAAGAAACTTTAAGATCTCCAAAGATGGAACCCAGTTCAGACAACTCCCCCTGGACTGTGGTAATGCTAACCACTGGGAAAAACTGCCCCATGCCTTACTGGCTCAAACTGTGGACATTTTAGATTAACTGCTGTACGTTACCTCCTCAAAGTAAGGTCAATTTTCCCAAGTTCTTCTTCTAAGGAAAAATTCAGACCTGAGGCTGACCAGCCTAAGGCGTGCAGCTCTTGGGAAAACTAAAGACTGACTACTGCTTCTGTAAAGAACCATGTAAGCCTCAAATGACTGTCTAAGTAAGTTGATGTCATTTTAATTGATATAACAATTAAATTATACTTCCTACTCAAATTTATCCTTCTCAGATCTCTGAGGCCATTGACAACTAACTGTAGCTTTAACAACAAACACCCAGCTGCCTAGTCAGCCTGATTCATATGTACAGTTTTCCTTGCTGACAGGCTTCACACTAACCAAAGATTTGAGTTTCTGAAGGTTATGACAGACAGACAAGAACATTATATAGGTCAAGGGAAGTAAATGGTACACATTATGACAGTTCAAAAAATGGGTTAAGGTCTAAAGATATAAAAGTTTAAGTAAGTCATGAAGGTTTGAGAAAGTCATTTATGGGTCTGAGAAAGCAATTTAAGGTATATAACATTTTTACAGATTTCTTTCCTTCTCTCTATGCTACTGTTGGGGTCCCACTCACCCTCACCCATAGTCAGAAAACATAAACAGCCCTCCAGACCCTTCCAGACTCCTCCTTTGCTCCCTTGTTCTCTCAGACTTCTCCCTTTTCCCTTACTAGGAAAGGATGCCCTCTCCAGAGCTGACATGATTTCCAGAGGCTTGAAGAAAAATAAAAACATCAGGTGTTTTAATTGTGGCAAACAAGGTCACCTAAAAAAGGATTGAAAGGGTTTGGGGATTTACCTCAGTGGTAATTCCCAAGAGGTGAGGTGGGTGGCTTTTGGTCATTCAGTGGGTTATGGATATTTGTCATCATTTAGGGTGGTTGATTACAAGTTGTTATTGGTAATGGTCAGGAAAAAGATGAAGAAAGGAGATTAGATTCAGGGATCTTGTTCTAAAAAGACAAAGGGGGATATAGACATAGCAAGCATAAGGCCCTGGGTTCGATCCTCAGCTCCAAAAAAAAGGGGGGGGGATTGCAAATAGGGCATTCCAAGAAATAATGTTCTTTTCCTAGGAATAATCCAAACAAAAGGCCCTTCTGGAGTATCAAAAGGTGTGGCAAAGGCAGACACTAGACCAATGAATGCAGATCAAGAAGGGACAGACAGGGTAACCCTTTGTGGTAAGGAAATGCCTTGGGGGGGTTCTCTTACAGACCCCCATGTCAAACATGGTTCAATCATTCCCTGTCACCATGGGGAAATTCCTCCCCAGAGTAACTAAAAGATTAGATTTGAACAAGAGAGACCTCTTGATTAGAAGAGGTGGTAGTCTATCAGCCAGCATGACCATTCAATCTACACTAATTTATAAGACTAACAAATGCTTTTCACTTGATCAGATATACCTGCCAAAAAGGAAACCCCCCAAAGTTAGGGTTGGGGCAGGGCTTTGTTTTTGTCTTTCCAGGAAAATAAAAACAACCATCTTGAGGAATTTAAAGACCTTTGGACAAATAAGCATCCAAAGAAGAAGGGGAACTATCCAGAAAAAACTTACCAAGAAAAGGAATAATTTGACCTAATGAGATCTCTGAAGTCTCCAAAAAGATGATGGGATCCCACTATCATGATTCCACCTGGACTATGGTAACACCACTAAGCTGACAAACACCACCTAAGGATTGGCTTTGGACTACAAACTGCTCAGGACAATTTCAAGGTGGCTGGTTGAGATGATCCAGCCTCACAAACTACTCCAGCCAGGACTTGAGACAAGCCTTACACTTTCTCATTACACAGAGACTGGACAACAATGATACAGCTAGCTCTCCCAGGGTTTGACAATTAACTCATTTTTTTCAGGGTCCCCTAAAGATGCCATTGCCCCCAGACTGCAGGGAGTAATTTTTTTTTTCATTTTTCGAGACAGGGTTTCTCTGTGTAGCTTTGAAGCCTGTCCTGGAACTCACTCTGTAGCCCAGGCTGGCCTGGAACTCACTCTGTAGCCCAGGCTGGCCTGGAACTCAGAGAGATCCATCTACCTCTGCCTTCTGAATACTGTGATTAAAGGCATGTGCCACTACCACCCGGCTTAGCTGGGAGTAATTTTAAGAACATGACACCTGCATTCCCAAAAGGTGAGGTGGGTGGCTTTTGGTCATTCAGTGGGTTATGGATATTTGTCATCATTTAGTGTTGTTGATTACAAGTTGTTATTGGTCACTGTCAGGAAAAAGATGAAGAAAGGAGATTAGATTCAGGGATCTTGTTCTAAAAAGACAAAGGGGGATATAGACATAGTATAAAAATGCAGATTACTGAATCTACATTTAAAAAGCAACTGTTAGTTTAAAATATTTTACATTGACTTGGATTTTTGTATATTGGTACAAACTTGAGATTATTTTGTTATACTGCATATATGTTATAGAAATGATAGGATAAAAGGGTAGATTATTGAATCTACTTTTAAAGCAAAAAAACCCAATTACTAGTTTTAAATATTTTACATTGGTATGGATTTTTGTACAATGATACAAATCTAAGTTTATTTTTGTTAGAACATACTATATATACATTTCTACTCTTGTTCAAGGTATTGTACCTCTACAGCTCATTCAACAATGTAATGTAAAATTCTAGTCCTTGAAAGTTATTATTACAAACTAGGATAATAAAGAATTACAGGTTAGTAGTCATCTATTACAATCAAACTTGTAGCCGGTTAGGTATGAAACCTTTGTTTCAGGGTCAAACAAAGATATATTTTAGATAGACAGGTGGTCTTCAACACTTCAGAGGTCTACAGAATATGGCATTTAAGGTGTTTTAATAACATAAGGTTCTTTTTATGACAATGAGACATGTCTGCTCCTGGCAGCATTAATCCACTTCACAGAAGATGATGGACATTGAAGAAAGTCTATATGGACTTTACTTTCTGTGACAAATGTTAGTCACTGGGCAAGAAACGGTCCTTGCCTCAACTACTGTCCAAATTGGACAAGCAGGACAGAAAAGAAAGTGACTGCAGAATCTTGCCAAGACAAGGTGGCACAGTCCTTCAAAATTCCTGCTGCACAGAAAAGTCTATCAGATATTCTAGGCCTTAGGCCAAAGATGGATGCCCCGACATTGCAGTGGAACCTTGGATGACTGTCCAGGCAGCCAGCAGTTTCTGTCATTTCTTACTTTTGAAAGTTGTTTGCTCTACACTTCCTGTTTACTCAGGTAATATTATATCCTTCTCAGGTCTCTGATGGAGTTGAAGACATTATAGTTACAGTTTTCCTTTTTAACAAATTCAGAAAAGACACTCACAAAAGAGGTGTAAATTGTATAAGGTTGAGAGACATCAAAAGACAGTTTTGGGTTTGTAATGTAAGTTAGGATAGAAAGTGAATTAGGTACAACACTTTGGACTCACCACGATAGAATAGCTAGTGGAGTATTTTCTCTGAATTTGTCAAATGATAATGGACGAGACATTGTTAGTGTGATTATTGCCCATATATATTTGTATATAGTTTTTGTACTTACTGTATATAGTTGTTCTATGTTAATTAACAACTTGGCTTTTTGTTTAGACAAAAAGGGGGAAATGTGTGATATTTTGTTTGTGTTCTGACAAATAAAGGTTGCCTGGAGATCAGAGAGCAGTGCTAGCCACTAGTTAACCAAAAGGTCAGGCAGTGGTGGCACACACCTTTAATCTCAGCACTTGGGAGGAGGAAGCAGGAAGATCAGGAGTTCAAAACCACCCTGGTCTACACGAGATTGAATCAGTCTAAAAGAGAAACGGAGCCAGGAGGTGGTGGCTCACACCTTTAATCCCAGCACTGGGGAAGTGGAACCAGGAATATAAGGCAGGTAGAGATAGGATCTGCCTTATTCCATCTGAGGATTTGTAGAGACAGGATGCCCCCTTTGGTCTGAGATTTCATAGAAGTAAGAACTCCTTAGTGGCTGGCTGCTCTGCTTCTCTGATCTTTCAGCTTTCAACCTCAATATCTGACTCTAGGTTTTTATTTTAAAGGCTAATTAGGATCATGTTCCATATGCTGGGAACTGAACCTGGGTCCTCTGCCAGAGTATGTCTTCTGTATCTCTTTCCCTCCCTCTCCACTCTGTCTCTGTCTCTCTGTCTCTCTGTCTCTCTGTCTCTCTCTCTCTCTCTCTCTCTCTCTCTCTCTCTCTCTCTCTTTGTTTTTCAAGACAGGGTTTTTCTGTGTATCCTTGGCTGTCCTGGAACTTGCTCTGTAGACCAGCCTGGCCTGGAACTCAGAGAGATCTACCTGCCTCTGCCTCCCGAGTACTGGGATTAATGGATTCCGGCATCTCTTAACTGCAGAACCATTGCTCCAGCCCTTGCCTGTTACTTGGAAGCAGAGAACCAGATGCATGCCAGTCGGCACCACGGACAGCACCACAGAGCATGCTCGGTTTGGGAGAGTGGGGCGGCAAGCTCAGCATATTGTCACAGAGCAGAGCTCACTTCAGGTTGTCCCTCTGACCTTCATGTGTGTACACGCTCACACACACTCGTGAACACTGGGTGCTGGAGTCAGTAGCTCAGACTTCTTTGTTGTTTTTGAGACAGGACTTGTCTATATAGTCCTGATTTTCCTGGAACATTCTGTGTTAACTATGTTAACTCACACAGATATGACAGCCTCTGCCTCTCAAGTGCTGGGATTAAAAGCGTGCATCACTACATCTGGCTTCTCAGACCTTTTTATCTGAGATATAACTTTTGAACATCACCAACAGAAAACAGTTGAGAGAAAGATTCATATAAGGGATAGATCTGGGTGTGACATTGTGTGACTGTAATCCCAGTATCCAGGTCAGACTTGGCAGCAAGGGCCTTACTCACTGAGCTACCTCACTCCCTCCCCCCAACAACCCCCCCTTTTTACGTTTTACAAAATCTCATTTATTTATTTATTTTATTTTTTATTTTTTGGTTTTTTCGAGACAGGGTTTCTCTGTGTAGATTTGCGCCTTTTCCTGGAACTCACTTGGTAGTCCAGGCTGGCCTCGAACTCACAGAGATCCGCCTGGCTCTGTCTCCCGAGTGCTGGGATTAAAGGCGTGCGCCACCACTGCCCGGCTACAAAATCTTTATTGACAAATAATTCAAATACAATTTGCCTAATTTTCTTTTTTTTAAGATTTATTTATTTATTATGTACACAGAAGAGAGCACCAGATCTCATTACAGATGGCTGTGAGCCACCATGTGGGTGCCGGGAATTGATCTCAGGACCTCTGGAAGAGCAGTTGGTGCTCTTAACCTTGAGCCATCTCTCCAGTCCCTGTTTCCATAATTTCATAGACTTTAATCCAGCATCCTCATAGGCCCGAGACACCATCACCACTTTCTATTTTAGAACATTGTTATCTTCAGTTTCATACACACATATAATGTATGGTGATTACATTCCACATTTTTTTTGTTTGGTTTTTCGAGACAAGGTTTGTCTGTGTAATTTTGGCACCTGTCCTGGATCTCACTCTGTAGACCAGGATGACCTCGAACTCACAGAGAAAGGCCTGGCTCTGCCTCCCGAGTGCTGGGATTACAGGTATGCGCCACCACCACCCAGCCTACCTTATTTTTTTAAATTAACTTCATATTTGCAATTGTAACTGGTTTTAAGATCACAATTCAGTGGCATGAATTGCATTCAAGATATTAATTACACTCATGATATTCATTAATTACACTCATGATGTTAATTACATTTGTGGTATTCATTGATTACATTCCCAGTATTCATTCAATAACTATATTTATAATATTCATTGATTACATTAATGGTATTGCTTTATTACATTCTTGATACTATGTCCTGATACAAAGTCTGTTTGTGGGGATTTTCCATCACACAAAACAGAAACTCTGTACTCTCTATATTCCTTTCTTCTCCATCTTGAGGTAACGTCTAATCTTTCTGTCTCTATGAATTTGTATATTCTATATATTTCCTTTTTTCCAAGACAGGATTTCTTCATGTAGTTTTTGTGCCTGTCCTGGTTCTCACTGGACCAGGCTGGCTTCAAACTCACAGAGATCTACCTGCCTCTGCCTCCCAAGTCTGCCTCCCCCCTTTTAAAATCTGCTTTTATTTCCAATATATGTATCATATGTGTGTGTCTGTGTTGCTATGTGCTTGTGGCTGTGAATGTCCATGGACTCCAGAAGAAGGTGTTGTACAGTGCTCTTACTCACTGAGCCTTCTCTCCAGCTCCTTGTCAATTGACTTTGAAATGGTACCATGACCCTCAGTGGGTAAAGGGATGGTTTGATAAATAAATGGTTCTTCAACTGGATATCCACATGAGGTATAGAAGTCAGTCTTCCAAGCGTCTTCACAGACCAGTCCTGCCAGCTTGCAGGAGACCACCATGGCTAGAGCCCATCAGAGTGGACCTGTTGACAATGCTAACTAAGGCTTCCTCAGAGAATGAGGTGTTAGGAAAAGTCATTGGACACACCCCTGAGATGGCACCTGATCCTCCCAGACAGTTGCCTGCCATTCTTCCCTAATAGTGGGTCCTCTGGGTCTCAGCAGGTCTAGGGTACACAGTGTGGAGTCAGTGGAAGTGAACTCCATCCATGGGGATCGGGGAAGCCATCATCCAGCTTGGCGAGACTTGGCCACTCTGCACCTTCTGAAAGTAGCCCCTCACCCATCCTCTGTAAACACGCCTAATACACT
Organism: Peromyscus californicus insignis; assembly: GCF_007827085.1. Classification (NCBI taxonomy): domain Eukaryota; kingdom Metazoa; phylum Chordata; class Mammalia; order Rodentia; family Cricetidae; genus Peromyscus; species Peromyscus californicus. The sequence goes on along the minus strand of NW_026294562.1, from coordinate 174,878,392 downwards.
CACAGGTTCCCCAGGTTGAATTTTGTTGGAATTATAATTGGTTCATTGCTGGGATCTTGCAGGTGGAATACCATAATGAGAAGCAACTAGACCTCATGGCCTGAAGAAATCAGGCCACGCCCTTTGTCACTGTCTCCCTGGGACAGAATTCAGAATCAACCTGCTGGGTGGTGGGTGCGCATGACTTAATCCCAACACTTGGAAGGCAGAGGCAAGCAGATCTCTGGTTTCCAGACGGTGGTCTACATAGTGAGTTCCAGGTCACAGAGAAACCCTGACTCAAAAAAGAAACAAACAAAAAAAGTAACCTTCTGTGGCTAACAGTTCTTAATTTGTGATACCTAGCTCCTCCACGCTTTTTGTTGTGTATACTATGTTGAATTAAATCATATGTGAAAAACCTCCCACCAGGCTCCCCAAAACTTAAAAATGCCAGGTTATTTCCTTTGGGGGAATCTCTCTGATGGCACTTTCCCCATTCCTCTCATCTTGGCACACATGCTTTCTTTCTTTTTTTTTTCTTGGTTTTTCGAGACAGGGTTTCTATGTAGCATTGCGCCTTTCCTAGATCTCGCTCCTTAGACCATGCTGGCCTCGAACTCACAAAGATCCGCCTGCCTCTGCCTCCTGAGTGCTGGGATTAAAGACGTGCACAACCACCACCCGGCTTCTTACTTTCACTTTTAAAATATTATTATTATTATTATTTTTGTTTTGTTTTCAAGGCCAGGTACTCTGTATAGACTTGGCTGTCCTGAAACTCCGTCTGTAGACTAGGCTTATAGCACGAATCTCTAAATGGTCTTATTAAATAAAAAACAAACTCGGAGCCAGGTATTGGGTTGAATGCTGAAAGATCAGAGAGACAGAACATTACACAGGTAAACTTCAGCTTGCCAACTCCTCAGCCAATCTTGTTTTTTCAAACTGGAAGCCTCTGTGTCCTCATCCAAATGGATCTCAGCTGAACTGCTGCTAAAAGCTTAGCAAGCCTAGTTCTGGTCCTCACGTGTTATATACCTTTCTGCTTTCTGCCATCCCTTCCTGGCAGTGTGCCACCATTTTCTGGCCTCTATGTCTGTCTAGTGGCTGTTCTGTACTCTAACCCCAGGTAAGTTTATTAGGATGCACAGTATATTGGAGGACACACTATCACCACACAGGCTGGCCTCGAAGATCTCGAAGACAGAGATCTGTCTGTCTCTGTCTCCCAAGTGCTGGGTTTAAAGTCGGGCACCACCATTGCCCAGCACTATACAGTTCTCTTAAGCACAGTAATTTAAACTTTTCAACATAAAGATAGCCATCAACATAATGTTAGCAGTCCCTCTGGCTTTTTGGGGCCTGGATTTGTAACACTGGGTGTGGTTGCTTAGCTACATCACTAAGCTCTGAGGGTGGGGTGAGCTGGGGTGGGACAGTGGTGACTCAAGCCTTTAATCCCAGCGCTCTGGAGGCAGAGGCAGGCGGAGCTCCGTGAGTTCAAGGCCAGCCTGATCCTCAGATCAAGTGCCAGGACAGCCAGGGCTACACAAAGAAGCCCTGTCTCCAAAACAAAACAGAAAGCAAAATGAAAAGATAACTCACCAAGCACACTGGAAACAAGAGAAAACATACAAAAACCAGACAAACTGAGCCTCGAAGAAAATTTTAAAAAATGTGCATCATTCCAGACATTGTTGCACAAGCCTTTAATCCCTTTAACCCCAGCACTATAGAGGCAGAGCCAGGCGGATCTCTGAATCTGAGATCAACTTGGGCTACAAGGAGAGTTCCAGGTCAGATAGGCTGCAAAGTGTGTCCCGGTCACCAGTGAAGTTTTTTTTCCTTTTTTTTTGAATATTTATTTATATTTTTACATTTTCTGCACTTAATCAGTGTTTTTTTTGGAAAGGATTTCTCCATGTAACTCTGCTGGATCAAGCAGAGATCCATTCGCCTCTGCCTCCTGGATGTTGGGATGACAGGTGTGTGTCGCCCCGCCTACCTCTTACTTTGAGCCATCCTCACAGTATAAGAGCCCAGGCTACCTCACTCTGTAGGTCAGTCCCTTCTTGACCTCCCGTTTCTTGCCTCGGCGTCCCCAGTACGGCGATCACAGGCTACCACGCAAGGTTGTAGCTTGCTTTTGTGACTCCCATTCTGGTTCTTCCACAGTTTGAATTAATTTAGAGTTTACGTTCGTTTGACCGGCGTCCTACTGAATAACCCAAGCAAAAGGAGTTCTGCAGAGCTTGCGCCTGAAGGGATTATCCCTCCCGGGTTAGACAGAGTTTTGGAAGATGAGTTTCTTTACATTTCAAACCACTCCATCGCTGCTGGCACAGTCTGGGACGAAATCTGCTGCTCTGAGGAATTCGATGTCAGGTGAGCCAAGTGCGGGAGCCTGGATTGGGACCAGGGTGCTGACGGCTATGGATGTCCAAACCGGAGGTGTCCAACTTGGGATCCACAGCTAGATCCCATCAGGGCCACGGATTCCTGTTTCTCCACGCCTTTCATAACCTCTGGTACCGTGTTGCCTCCTTTTATTTCTCTTGCCTTCTGAGGCACCCATGGCGCTGCCTGTGCAAAGCAAGGGCTCCACTCTGGAGCCATACCCCAGCCGTCTGCTCCAACATTTTAATTAATTACAAGTTTGTGTCTGTGTGTGGGTGGTTTCAAGTGTTCCTGGAGGCCAGAAGAGGGTGAGGGAATCCCTTGTGAGCCAGAGGTCGTCAAACTGGACTCATTTGCAAGAGTAAAATGTGATCTATGCCGGTACCCTTAAAGTTAAAGGTAGTTGTAAACTGGCTGATGTGGTCGCTGGGAACAGAACTTGGGTCCTCTGTAAGAGCAGCAAGTGCTCTTAACCAAAGAGTCATCTTTACAGCCCCATAAAATATTTTAAAAACACATTTATTTAAAAATATATATTTATTTTTCCATTTCCTGCACTACAATCTTAAAAACAATAGTAATATCCATTAGTATTGTACAAAATAACTAGTCTCATATTTTATACACATTGGATCACATTTACTCCCCTACTATGGTCTCCAAGACACCTTCCACCTCTTTCCTGTGGTGTCCCTTTCCCTTCTTTCTTTCTTTTCTTTTTCTTTTTTTCTTTTTTTTTTTTTTTGGTTATTCGAATCAGGGTTTCTCTGTGTATCTTTGTGCCTTTCCTGGAACTCACTCTGCAGTCCAGGCTGGCCTGGAACTCACAGAGATCCGCCTGCCTCTGCGTCCCGAGTGCTGGGTTTAAAGGCATGCGCCACAACCGCCGCCTCTTCTTTCTTCATTTTTCCAGCTTTTTTGTTTTGTTTTGGTTTCGGTTTTTTGTTTTTCCAGACAGGGTTTCTCTGTGTAGCTTTGCGCCTTTCCTGGATCTCGCTCTGTAGACCAGGCTGGCCTGGAACTCACAGAGATCCGCCTGCCTCTGCCTCCGGAGTGCTGGGATTAAAGGCGTGCACCACCACCGCCTGGTTTTTCTGGTGTTTTGAGACAGGGTTTCTCTGAGTAGTCAGGCTGGCCTCAAACTCCTAGAGACCCGCGTCTGCCTCCGCTTCTCAAATTCGGGGTTCAAAGGCGTGTGCCATCACAGCCAAGCCCCATTTTCTCTCTCTCTCTCTCTCTCTCTCTCTCATTTTTTCTTTTTCTTTTCCTTTTCTTTTCTTTTTTTTCTTTGACTTTTTTTGAGAGATGGTCTTTATGTAACAGTGGCTGTTCTGAAACTTGCTATGTACATCAGGCAGGCCTCAAACTCACAGAGATCTGCCTACTTCTGTTTCCCGAGTGCTGGGATTAAAGGTGTGTGCCACCACTGCCCACTTATTGATCATTACTTTTAGTTTAGTTATTATCTTTACTTTCTCTAAGGCATTTTTATTTGTAGTTTCTCTCTTCTGAGAGAAATGGTGTTTATGTGAGTCTGGCTTATTTAGCTTAACCAAATCTTCTCTAGTTCCACTCAGTTGCCTGCACATGACACAGTTCCCTCTCCCTTGTCCCCAAATAAAACTTCCCAGTTTTTATTCAGTATGATCAAGTTGAAAACCCAGCCTCATTTTCTTCATGCACCGACTTACTGATAGATCCGAGCTGATTCCATGTCTTGACTCAGTCAACAGGATGTTCAGGTAACTCTCTGGCATTCTGATGTAGATCCCTTTGGTGTATGCTGAGGAACGGTATTGCTGGATCATGTGGAAAGTCTATTATTGGGTCTATGGTGGCCACACTAATTTACATTTCCATTGATAGTGACCCTTCTCAGAGTCCTCACCACGATTTGTTCTCTCTCTGTCTCTCTGTCTCCGTCTCTCTGTCTCTGTCTCTCCCTCTTTAATTATTAGCTGATCCTGGTGACACACACCTTTAATTCCAATGTTTGGGAGGCAGAGGCAGGCAGATCTCTATGAATTCCAGGTCCTCCTGGTCTACAGTGGACCTGCCTCAAAAAACAAAAAAGATTCAGAGTCTCAATATGTAACTTTCCTGACCAGGAACTCGCTCTGTGTTGACCAGGCTGGCCTCAAACTCAGAGATCTGCCTGCCTCTGCCTCCTGAGTGCTGGGATTAACAGCGTGTGCCATCACATGCCTGGCCAGATGGGTTTTCTAACCTCAAATGAATTGGATCTAGAGTGGGTCTTGTATCTCTAATAATCTAATTTAAAACAAAAAATCCCTTACAGATGTGCCCATCTGCTTGAATTTTAGTTAATTCCAGATGTAATCCAGTTGAAAACCAGGATGACCAGTCACCTTTCTGTACAGAGTATTTGCCTGTACCTGTGTTTGTGAAGTGCTCAGGGGATCAGGGCACTGTAACTGTAATGGTCTTATTAAATAAGAAACACAGAGCCAAATGCAGAGTTAAAAGCACAAGAGGTCAGAGCAGTAGCTAAGAGCTGAGACTAAAACCCTTTCTTACCCTTCACTGCCGCTGCTGTCCTTCCCCTGAGAAAGACACCTACTTCCTGTGTATCTGTCTTTTTATTGACTTTCTGCTCTGTCTTCTCATTGGTTGTAAAGCCAACCACATGACCTAATCGTCACTGCCTGTCTATACAGACCTCCAGGTCTTCTATGGTTGGTATTGAGATTAAAGGTGTGTTTCTCCATGCTGGCTGTATCCTTGAACACACAGAGATCTGCCTGTCATGTGATTGGGATTAAGGGCGTGTGCTACCACTGCCAGAGTTCTGCTCTGGCTTGCTATTAGCTCTGACCCCCAGGTAACTTTATTTATTAACACACAAATAAAATCACATTTCACCACAAATAAAATGTACCATAGGGTGCATCAGATCCTCTGCACCCAGAGTCATGGATAATTGGGAGCCACCATATCAGTACAAGAATCCAAACTGGAGTCCTATGCAAGAGCAGCAAATAGCTCAGTTGGTACAGTGTTTACCTCTCTCCAGCTCAGCTTCTTGATTTTTTTAACTATGTTAATATGAATGTCTGTGCATAAGTGTGTTTGTGCAGGTGATCTCGAGGCTGGAAAAAGGCAGGCAGGAGGAGTTACCCAGTCAGGGCTGGGAACTGAACTCCGGTCCTCCACAAGGACAAGCAGGTATTGGTAACCACTGAGCCGTCTCTCCATCCCATTGTTGTAGTTTTTATTTGTGTTTTTCTGATTGCTAGAGATGTTGAATACTTTTTTATTGGATTATTGGTCATATATATCCTTTGATATGCGTGCCTCGGCCTCCCAAGTGCTGAGGTTATTGGCATGTATCACTATGCTCTGCCGAGATAGCTTGTGAGTAAATGGGCTGCCACCAAGACTGGTGACCCAAGTTCAGTCCTTGGGACTCACATGGTAGAAAGAGAACCAACTCGTGCGTATTGTCTCCTGACCTCTATATGTGTGCCGTGGTAGGTGTATGCACGCACTTAGGACAAATAAATAAGTATAATTTAAGAATTTTTACAATGTGCTTGGTGGTGGTGATGCTTGCCTTTGATCCCAGCACTTGGGAGGAGGAGTCAGAGGCAGGGGGGTCTCTGTAAGTTTGAGTCCAGCCTGGTCTACAGATCAAGTTCTAGGACAGCCAGGGTTACACAGATAAACCATGTCTGGAAAACAAAACAGACAAACAAAAACCAACCAAAGGAAAACTTTTAAAACCAAAGTGTTCTCGTCTCTTCCCCATGCAGGACAGCCCCAGCACAATCACCAGTATTGCACCGTTTTTAGTCTGGAACAACTCAGGGTGTTGCAAGAGGCCTTCCACAGCAACATGTTCCCATCGAATGAGGAGACCCAGGAACTGGCTTCAAGGCTCCAGCTTAAGGAAGTAGTGGTGAAGGTTTGTGTGTCAAGTGTGGCTCAGCGTACTCATGTAGGAAGGGCTGCGGGAGGGCATCGTTGTCATCACACTTAAGTTTAAAAATTATTTTATTTATGTGTATGCATGCTTGTCTGTATGTGCGCCAAGTGTATGCCTGGTGCCTGAGGAGGCCACTTCAAAGAAGTTGCCATATCCCGTGGAGCCAGAGTTACAGGTGGTGAGTGCTGGGACCTGACCCTGAGTCCTCCGCAAGAGCAGCAAGTGCTGCCGTCTCTCCCGTCCCATCCCTCTCTTTCCAGTTTGTTTGTCTGTTTGTTTGTTTGGTTAGTTTTGGTTTTTCAAGATTGTGTTTCTCTGTGTAGTCCTGGCTATCCTGAAACTCTCTCTGTAGATCAGGCTAGTTTCGAACAGAGATCTACCTGCCTCTGCCTCTCCAGTGCTGGGATTAATGGAATGTGCTATCACCACCTGGTGATGACCTTACCGTTTGGTGAAAGAACATCTCTCATATCTAAGGCTGGTCTCGATCTCCCGATCGTCCTGCCTCCACCTCCCAAAGTGCTGGTTTATGGGCATATGCCCCCCATGCCTGGTTTTCAAGCATACATTGGTATTACTTTATTCTTGAGACAGGGTCTCACTGGCTGGCCTGGAACTTGCTATTTAGGTCAGGCTGGTCCCAAATTGACAGAGTTTCCTTTGCCTCCCAAATCCTGGGATTAAAGGTGAGAGCCTCCATGCCTCATCTTCAATATATATATGATTTCTCTGTGTAACAGTCCTAGCTATCCTGGAATTCACTTTGTAGAACAGGCTGGCCTCGAACTCACAGAGATCCACCTGCCTCTGCCTCCAAAGTACTGGGATTAGAGGCATGTGCCACCACTGCCCCTCTTACCTTTAATGTTTCTAGTAGTTCCTGTTTATTGACAGTGGTATTATCCAGACATGGATGCTAGACACTGGGTGGTTTAATTTTCATGACTACTCACTTTATTTAGGTACACTAAGGCTCCCCCACAAGAATGTAAATATAATATCTGCAGTTTGAACCCAAGTCTTTCTGACTCCAGACCACAGGGCTAAATAAGTCAGAGGCAGGTGGATCTCCGAATTCCATGATAGCCTGATCTACACAGTTCCAGGACAGCACAGAGAAATCCTGTCTCAAAAACAATAAAATAAAATAAAACCCTATATATATTATGATGTACAGTAAATATATATATATATATGTATATATATATGTATATAATACCTTTTAAAAAGATGAATTGTTTTTAAAAAGATCCCAAACCATCCTTTCTTCTTCTCAGATGTGGTTTAAAAGTGAGCAAGACAAACTTCAGACACAGCAGGAAAACCATCAGTGGAGTTCATCTCTGGCAGCATCCAGTCAGATCCAGCCAGTGAGAAGCACATCATCCAGTCAGCCAATGAGAGAGATGGATGCACCATCTAACCAGGCAATGAGAGAGATGGGTGCATCTTCTAACCAGGCAATGAGACAGATGGGTGCATCATCTAACCAGGTAATGATAAAGTTGCCTTCATTATCCAGTCAGGCACAGATAGAGATGGCTGCATCATCCAACCGGAGAACTATAGAGATGGGGGTATCATCCAACCAGGTGAACACAGTGAGAAGAGCAGCATCCAGCCAGGTCAAGAGAGTGAGAAGAGCAGCATCCAAGCAGGCCAAGAGAGCGAGAGGAGAATCATCCAAACAAGCAGCTATACAGATGGGTGCATCATCCAACCAGGGAGCTATAGAGGCATTGAGAGAGATGATGATTGCATTATTCAACCAGTTAATGATAGAGTTGGCTTCATCATCCAGTCAGGTACCAATAGAAATGGGTGCATCATCCAACCAGAGAGCTATAGCGACACTGAGAAAGATGATTGCAGTATCCAACCAGTTAATGATAGAGTTGTCTTCATCATCAAGAAAGGCACCAATAGAGACGGGTACATCATCCAACCAGAGAACTATAGAGATGGGTGGATCATCCAACCAAGTAACTATGGAGATGGATGCATTATCCAACCAGGGAACTATAGAGGTGGATGCATTATCCAACCAGAGAACTATGGAGATGGATGAATTATCCAACCAGAGAACTATGGAGATGGGTGCATCATCCAACCAGGGAACTATGGAGATGGTTACATCATCCAACTGGGGAATTATAGAGAGGGCTGCATCATCCAACCAGGCCAAGGGAGTGAGAGGAGCATCATCCAACCAGGCTAAGAGAGTGAGAGGAGCAACATTCCAACAAAGAGCCATAGAGATGGGTGTTTCATCCAACCAGGCAATAATAGAGTGGGCTGCATCATCCAATGAGGCAGCATTAGAGATGGGTGCATCATCCAACCAGGCCAAGAGAGTGAGAGGAGCATTATCTAACCAAGCCAAGAGTATGAGAGGAGCATTATCCAGCCAGAGAACTATAGAGATGGCTGCATCATCCAAACAGAGAACTATAGAAATGGGTGTATCATCAAACCAGGGATCTACAGACATGGGTGCATCATCCAACCAGGGAACTATGAAGATGGAGGCATCATCCAACCAGGGAACTATGGAGATGGCTGCATCATCCAACCATGGATCTACGAAGATGGGTGCATCATCCAACCAGGGAACATTAAAGATGGGTGCATCATCCAACCAGGGAAGTATAGAGATGTTTGCATCATCCAACCTGGGAACTATGGAGATGACTGCATCATCCAACCGGGGAACTATGGAGATGGCTGCATCATCCTACCAGGGAACTGTAGATATGTGTGCATCATCCAACCAGGGAACTATAGAGATGGGTGCATCATCCAACCAGAGAACTGCAGAGATAGCTGCATCATCCAACCAGGCCAAGAGAGTGAGAGGAGCATCACCCAACCAGGCTAAGAGAGTGAGAGGAGCATCATCCCACCAGAGAGCTATAGAGATGAATGCATTATTCAACCAGGCAATAATAGATTTGGCCTCATCATCCAATCAGGCAGCATTAGAAATGGGTGCATCTTCCAACCAGGCCAAGAAAGTGAGAAGAGCATCATCCAACCAGGCCAAGGGAGTGAGAGGAGCATCATCCAACCAGGCTAAGAGAGTGAGAGGAGCAACATCCCAACAGAGAGCCATAGAGATGGGTGTATCATCCAACCAGGCAATAATAGAGTGGGCTGCATCATCCAATGAGGCAGCATTAGAGATGGGTGCATCATCCAAACAGGCCAAGAGAGTGAGAGGAGCATTATCTAACCAAGCCAAGAGTATGAGTGGAGCATTATCCAGCCAGAGAACTATAGAGATGGCTGCATCATCCAAACAGAGAACTATAGAAATGGGTGTATCATCAAACCAGGCATCTACGGACATGGGTGCATCATCCAACCAGGGAACTATAGAGATGGATGCATCATCCAAACAGGGAACTATGAAGATGGTGGCATCATCCAACAAGGGAATGATGGAGATGGCTGCTTCATCCAACCATGGATCTACGAAGATGGGTGCATCATCCAACCAGGGAAGTATAGAGATGTTTTCATCATCCAACCTGGGAACTATGGAGATGGCTGCATCATCCAACTGCGGAGCTAATGAGATGGCTGCATCATCCTACCAGGGAACTGTAGATATGGGTGCATCATCCAACCAGGTAACTATAGAGATGGGTGCATCATCCAACCAGAGAACTGCAGAGATGGCTCCATCATCCAACCAGGCTAAGAGAGTGAGAGGAGCATCACCTAACTCGGCTAAGAGAGTGAGAGCAGTATCATCCCACCAGAGAGCTATAGAGATGAATGTATTATCCAACCAGGCAATAATAGAGTCAGGTGCATCATCCAATCAGGCAGCAATAGAGATGGGTGCATCATCCAACCAGGCCAAGAAAGTGAGGAAAGCCTCATCCAAGCAGGCCAAAAAAGTGAGAGGAGCATTAGCTCACCAGGCAAAGAGAATGAGAGGAGATTTATCCAGCCAGGGATCTATAGAGATGGCTGCATCATCCAACCAGGGAACTATGGAGATGGCTGCATCATCCAACCATGGAACTATGGAGATGGCTGCATCATCCAACCAGGGAAATGCAGAGATGAGTCTATCATCCAAGCATGCAACGAGAGATACAGGTGCATCATCCAACCAGGCAGAGCCAGTAAGAGGAGTACCATGCAAGCAGGTGAAATCCCTGAAAGATGGTGAGATTTTGGCACCCAAGACTGACTATGCTCAGCTACTGAGTACCAGAGGCTCAGAAAACAGTAGCCAGGAATCACAGAAGAATTTTGGGCCAAAGCAACCAGAAGAGGCTGATATCTCTGCAGTGAATTCCCAGGAGCATTCTGAGCTTTTAGAGATCTACCAAACATGCCTGGGGCTGGTCCAGCCTCCTTGGGCATCCATAGACTTTGACACAGACACATTAGTGAAAATGTATGCATTGCCTGGGGATGATGACCCCCAAAGCTTTGATAAGTATCTCTACCCAGGATTCCCCGACTGAGGCAGAGGGTTTGCGATGACCTACAAACCCATGCATAGCTGTGAAGAAAGATCTGAGATACATACATACATACATATATACATATATATATATACACACACATTTTAAACTTTGTTAAGACATTAATGGTCATATAGAGTAGTAACTAATTCTAGAAAAAAAGGCTTCAATTAGCTGCCTATATATGTCTTTGTGTTCGAGTCTTTTATCAGTTTTCTGCAGGAAATCACGACCAGGCCTAACATCAACTGAAGTCTCCAGGAAGAAGATGGGGCCCCACAACAACAACAATTCCACGTGGACAATAATAATAATACCACTAAGCTGACAAACATCATCTACAGATCAGCTTTGGACTACAAAGTGCTCAGAGCAATTTTGAGAGGGATAGCTGAAAGGATCCAGTTTCAAAGACTACTTGAATAAGAACTTGAGATAAACTCTGAAATTTGGCATTATGCTCAAACTACCTTTCCTTGAATTTGACAATTAACACAAAATTTTTCTTTTCAGAATAAACATACCTTCGCCCATACCCAACAGGAAGTACTTTTAAGAAAGTGACGCCCACATTCCCAAAAGGTGGGATGGGAGGTTTTTGGTGGTTTAATGAGGTTTGAATATTGTCATTATTTACAATGATTGGTTACAAGTTGTTAATTGTTATTGGTCAGGAAAAAAGCTGAACAAGGAGACTAGATTCGGAGGTTACCTTTTAAAATAAAAGGAAAAAGAAAAAGGAAAGTATAGATATGAGGTAGATCACTGAATCTATTCTAAAAAAAGAAGGGGGAAGATATAAAAATGACAAAAGGTAGATTATTGAATCTATTATGAAAAAAAGAATATAGATATGATAAAATAAAAAGGAAGATTATGGAATCTACTTTTAAAAAGAAATTACATGTTTTTTGTTTTTTTTTTTTTTGGTTTTTCGAGACAGGGTTTCCCTGTGTAGCTTTGCGCCTGTCCTGGAACTCACTTGGTAGCCCAGGCTGGCCTCGAACTCACAGAGATCCGCCTGGCTCTGCCTCCCGAGTGCTGGGATTAAAGGTGTGCGCCACCACCGCCCGGCGAAATTACATGTTTTAAATAGGATAAGTAATGAAAAATTTTTTGTCTGAGTTTATCAAATGTTACTGGACTGGATATTGTTAATATATTAATGGAGTTTTTTGTCTGAATCTAGACATCATTAATGTAATCTTGACTGTGTATATTGTATATACTTACTGGATATAGTTTTCTTGTATTAGCTATAAGCTTTTTTCAATTTTAGACAACAAAAGGGGAAATGTGGTGGTATTGTGTTCCCTGAAATATTGTGCACGCTAATAAACTTATCTGGCGTCAGAAAATGGAACAGCCAGAATATTAAACAGAGAAAGATAAGCAGTGGTAGCACACGCTTTTAATCCTAGCATTCCGGAGGCAGAAATCCCTCTGGATCTCTGAGTTCAAGGCCACATTGGAAACAGCCAGGCATGGTGACTCAGGCCTTTAATCCCAAGAAGTGAGCCTTTCATCCCAGGGAGTGATGGCAAAACCAGAAAGGTATATAAGGCGTGAAGACCAGGAACTAGAAGCATTTGGCTAGTTAAGCATTCAGGCTTTCGAGCAGCCGTTCAGCTGAGAGCCATTGGGATGAGGACACAGAAGCTTCCAGTCTGAGGAAACAGGATCATCTGAGGAACTGGTGAGGTGAGGTATCTGTGGCTTGTTCTGCTTCTCTGATCACCCAGCTCTCAGGAGGTAGAAGCAGGCAGATCTCTGTGATCCGAGGCCAGCCAGGGCTACAGAGTGAGTTCCAGGAAAGGCACAAAGCTACACAGAGAAACCCTGTCTTGAAAAAAAAAATGTTATTCCTGCCAGGCAGCGGTGGCGTATGCCTTTAGTGACAGAAGGCACCTGTGAGAATGACCAGATGTTACATGGAATGCTCAAAGCCATTAGACACCTGTTCAAATGGGTCAGGCTTGTCAATCGTAACTATAAACTCAACACTCAGGAGGAATTACCAAGAGTCTGAGGCCATCCTGGCCTAAACAGTGAATCCCTGTCTCAAATGAAGCAAAAGATAAATATGTACAAATAGTCAGATGCAGAAGTACACACCTGTAATCCCAGCACTCAGAAGGCTAGAGAAGGGTGGAAAAGTAAAGGCCAGCCTGGGCTCCATGGTGAGACCATGTCTCTCTCTCTGACACACACACAATTAGAAATAAATCAAATCTAAAAATATAATAAACTTTAAAAATAGAACAAATTTGCAAATGTGGAGCTGAAAAGATAAAACTGAATCAAATGTTCTGGGGTTTGTGAATCCCTTGGAAAAGACCAAAGATTCAACCCAATTATAAGTAAAGATTAATTGAATAGCTGCTAGCAGGATGAACCATCTCTGAGCCAAATTTGAGACTGCCATGAAGGAGGGGTATGGGGAAGGACTTTGAAAAGGGGAAACCACACAAAGATCTTCAATATCTGCAAGCAAGAAAAACTGTTCCATTCAGCCAAGTGAAGTGGTTAAGGCAACTCAAAACAACCTTTGGGTATCTGCATAATCAAGTTACAGAAGGAAAAAAAGCAGTTAGTCGTACTATAACAAGTAGATAGTCATGGATGTATATTTTTGGGTGGGGGCATTGGAGTCCGGGTTACCAGGAACTTACCTTCCAGGGACTGGAGTCAGAGACATATGGCTGGTGGGTACCACCATAGATGCTTAGCATAAAATGGAGCTTCTTTAGCCATAACTCAAGTTCTCTAGAGGAGCCAATAGTAGAAATAACAATAAAATATCATTCAAACTTCAAGATAGCAATTACATAGACTAAAAAAACCAAAGAGAAAAGAATGAGAAAAAACGAGCAAAGCCCCAAACCTCCCCCGAAAAGTGTGGATAACATTATGGAGAGCGTATTTCATCATGGAGAGAAGAGGGAGAAATGAGCAATCCTAGCAATTTCAGAGACTGAAGCAGGAGGATTGCCCTGAGTTCAAGATCAGTGTGGACTACATAGCAAGACCCCATCTCCCAGCCGGGCGGTGCCTTTAATCACAGCACTCGGAAGGCAGAGGCAGGCAGATCTCTGTGAGTTCGAGGCCAGCCTGGGCTACAGCTGGCCTACTGAGTGAGTTCCAGGAAAGGCACAAAGCTACACAGAGAAACCCTGTCTTGAAAAACCAAAACCAAAACCAAAACAAACAAACAAACAAAAAGAGAGACCCCATCTCCCAAAACATGATTTTAGAAGTATAGTTGAAAATGCCCCAGATGGATGGAAGAACTAATGGTTATAGCTACCTGCGAAGATCAGAGAGCTCCCCGGAGGAACGCAATGGAGGAGAGCAGGGAGCAGAGAATGGCGCAGGGGATAAAGGCACTCGCTACTCTGGCAGAAGAACTGGGTTCAACTTCCTGTACTCTCCTGGTGGCTCAAAACTGTCTATAACTCCACTTCTAGGGCATCTGGTACCCTCTTCTGGCCTCTGCAGCTACTCTGGAAGAGCAGCCTGTGCTCTTAGTCACTGAGCCATCTCTCCAGGCCCAGAATTGTGCAGATTTATCACGTGTAATTGATAAACTGCTCGTATCTGAAGTAAACATTGTAGCAGCAAACTGAGACATAATTCATCTGCTGTGACCTTCACTTTCGTAAGTCAGGCATAGTGGCCTGTGTCTGTACTCCCAGCACTTGGGAAGCCGATACAGGATGATTGTCATGAGTTCCAGATCAGCGGGATACAGAATGAAACCCCGTCTCAAACACACACACACACACACACACACACACACACACACACACACACACACACAGAGAGAGAGAGAGAGAGAGAGAGAGAGAGAGAGAGAGAGAGAGAGAGAGAGAGAGAGCGAGAGAGTAAATTCCAGATGTCCCAGAGTCTTGCAGCTGTCAGCAGTAATTCCAGATGTTGTCATCCTCCCCCACCCCCCCCACAAACCCAAAACAAACCCTAGACTCACTGAAGCAGTGACTCCCAATCCCCCAGCCTCAAAGCCACACATCCCTGTCTGAGTGGCTCTCCCCTGCCCTGCACATTTCCCCTCAGTGAAACCACACAGTCTAGAGCTAGAGCATAAAATCCGATGATATTATATGTGACACTTGCCAAGCCATAACCACCATGAACATCGTGACTTCTGTGGACATCTGAGAACTTTCTGGAACCTAAAGGTTTTTATGTAGGTAATTCACCCAAGAAGGAACCTCCAACCTCTGACATGGTGTCTGTTTTTAGCATTTTGTGAGACCTGTCACCAGCACTGGTGGAGCAGAGCTACAGCATAGGTCTTCTCTAACACTGTCTATGCCAGAGAAAAGATATGAAGAACCAAGTTCTAGTTCAAGTTCAAAAGCTATGAGCTAACACTTTTGTTCTCAAAAAGCTCCTGGAATCTTCTAGATCTCCAGTTTCATTGTGGAGAAACTATAAGAGATCAAACTTCAGGTCGTAATGTTTTTTCTTTTCTCCCCACCCAACACCACCCCGTGGTTCTAAGGATGGAACCTACATTCTTTGTGCATGTAGGCAGGGGCTCTACCACTGAGCAACACCCCAGGCCCTCACTGGGGGATTCTAGGCAGGGGCTCTCCCACTGACCCACACCCCTGGCCCCTCATTGGGGTATCCTAGGCAGAGGCTCTACCAGGAGGTAGAAGGATCATGAGTTGGAGGCGATATTAGACTTACACAGTATGACATTGTCCCAAGAATGGCGGGATGGGGCTGAACATTCTCTGCAAACGTCTCAGCCGGCCCCCAGGCCAGGAAGCAATGTCAGCCAGCTGGGTGGTGTGGAAAACTGAAGATTAATTAATTGCCCTGTTTTTCAAAATGCCTTTAGGAATCCTTCAGCATTTTTCTTTCCAATAACCAGGGCTGCCTAGAACCTTGTCTATGGTTTATTTTCATGAAAAAGATCTCCAATTAAATCTTCAACTTACACTTCAAGACTCAAACTTAACAGAGATAAAGCTACCAATCCTAATCTTATAAAAGCTGCATTAACTTATTATAAATTGTTAAAGATAATTAAAATACAAAAGTCAGTTATCAGTTAACTCATAAATAATTATATTCTCTAATATGTTCATAACTATACTTATAGTCATGATAAATGATAGGAAAGAGCTTTATTTGACCTCCTATATATATATATATTATATATATATAATATATATATATATTTTCAAAATTAAGCCTTTTAATACAAGCAACTAAAAACAAGCCAAATTTGTCTACTTTAGATTACACTTAATCGATAATCGTTCTCAAAATCCTCAGAGATCTGATAAATATGGCATTTAAAATATTCAATAAAAACCCACAGCTGGGGCTGGAGAGATGGCTCAGAGGTTAAGAGCACTGACTGTTCTTCCAGAGGTCCTGAGTTCAATTCCCAGCAACCACATGGTGGCTCACAACCATCTGTAATGGAATCTAGTGCCCTCTTCTGTCCTGTAGTCATACATGCTGTATACATAATAAATAAATAAATCTTTAAAAAAAAAACCCACAGCCGGGCGGTGGTGGCGCACGCCTTTAATCCCAGCACTCGGGAGGCAGAGACAGGCAGATCTCTGTGAGTTCAAGGCCAGCCTGGGCTACCAAGTGAGTTCCAGGAAAAGGCACAAAGCTACACAGAGAAACCCTGTCTCGAAAA
This sequence comes from Peromyscus californicus insignis, assembly GCF_007827085.1. Classification (NCBI taxonomy): domain Eukaryota; kingdom Metazoa; phylum Chordata; class Mammalia; order Rodentia; family Cricetidae; genus Peromyscus; species Peromyscus californicus. The sequence goes on along the minus strand of NW_026294562.1, from coordinate 174,861,894 downwards.
ACAAAAACAAAACCAAAAACAAAACAAAAAAACCCCCACAGCTGGGTGGTGGTGCATGCCTTTAATCCCAGCACTTGGGAGACACAGGCAGATAGACCTGTAGTTTGAGGCCATCCTGGTCTACAGAGCCAGTTTCCGTACAGCTGGGGCTACACACAGAGAAACCTTGTCTCATAAACCAAACCAAACCAAAGCAAACCAAAAACAAAAACTTCCCACAATAAGCAGAGCCCCCTCCTAATAAGAAACTTTAAGATCTCCAAAGATGGAACCCAGTTCAGATAACTCCCCCTGGACTGTGGTAATGCTAACCACTGGGAAATACTGCCCCATGCCTTACCGGCTCAAACTGTGGACATTTTAGATTAACTGCTGTACGTTACCTCCTCAAAGTAAGGTCAATTTTCCCAAGTTCTTCCTCTAAGGAAAAATTCAGACCTGAGGCTGACTAGCCTAAGGCGTGCAGCTCTTGGAAAAACTAAAGACTGACTACTGCTTCTGTAAAGAACCACGTAAGCCCCAAATGACTGTCTAAGTAAGTTGATGTCATTTTAATTGATATAACAATTAAATTATACTTCCTACTCAAATTTATCCTTCTCAGATCTCTGAGGCCATTGATGACTAACTGTTGCTTTAACAGCAACGACCCAACTGCCTTGTCAGTCTGATTCATATGTACAGATTTTCTTGCTGACAGGCTTCACACTAACCAAAGATTTGAGTTTCTGAAGGTTATGACAGACAGACAAGTACATTATATAGGTCAAGGGAAGTAAATGGTACATGTTATGACAGTTCAAAAAAATGGGTTAAGGTCTAAAGATATAAAAGTTTATGTAAGTCATGAAGGTTTGAGAAAGTCATTTATGGGTCTGAGAAAGCAATTTAAGGTATATAGCATTTTTACAGATTTCTTTCCTTCTCTCTATGTTACTGTTGGGGTCCCACTCACCCTCACCCATAGTCAGAAAACCTAAACAGTCCTCCAGACCCTTCCAGACTCCTCTTTTGCTCCCTTGTTCTCTCAGACTTCTCCCTTTTCCCTTACTAGGAAAGGATGCCCTCTCCAGAGCTGACATGATTTCCAGAGGCTTGAAGAAAAATAAAAACATCAGGTGTTTTAATTGTGGCAAACAAGGTCACCTAAAAAAGGATTGAAAGGGTTTGGGGATTTACCTCAGTGGTAATTCCCAAGAGGTGAGGTGGGTGGCTTTTGGTCATTCAGTGGGTTATGGATATTTGTCATCATTTAGGGTGGTTGATTACAAGTTGTTATTGGTAATGGTCAGGAAAAAGATGAAGAAAGGAGATTAGATTCAGGGATCTTGTTCTAAAAAGACAAAGGGGGATATAGACATAGCAAGCATAAGGCCCTGGGTTCGATCCTCAGCTCCAAAAAAAAGGGGGGGGGATTGCAAATAGGGCATTCCAAGAAATAATGTTCTTTTCCTAGGAATAATCCAAACAAAAGGCCCCTCCCTTCTGGAGTATCAAAAGGTGTGGCAAAGGCAGACACTAGACCAATGAATGCAGATCAAGAAGGGACAGACAGGGTAACCCTTTGTGGTAAGGAAATGCCTTGGGGGGGTTCTCTTACAGACCCCCATGTCAAACATGGTTCAATCATTCCCTGTCACCATGGGGAAATTCCTCCCCAGAGTAACTAAAAGATTAGATTTGAACAAGAGAGACCTCTTGATTAGAAGAGGTGGTAGTCTATCAGCCAGCATGACCATTCAATCTACACTAATTTATAAGACTAACAAATGCTTTTCACTTGATCAGATATACCTGCCAAAAAGGAAACCCCCCAAAGTTAGGGTTGGGGCAGGGCTTTGTTTTTGTCTTTCCAGGAAAATAAAAAACAACCATCTTGAGGAATTTAAAGACCTTTGGACAAATAAGCATCCAAAGAAGAAGGGGAACTATCCAGAAAAAACTTACCAAGAAAAGGAATAATTTGACCTAATGAGATCTCTGAAGTCTCCAAAAAGATGATGGGATCCCACTATCATGATTCCACCTGGACTATGGTAACACCACTAAGCTGACAAACACCACCTAAGGATTGGCTTTGGACTACAAACTGCTCAGGGACAATTTCAAGGTGGCTGGTTGAGATGATCCAGCCTCACAAACTACTCCAGCCAGGACTTGAGACAAGCCTTACACTTTCTCATTACACAGAGACTGGACAACAATGATACAGCTAGCTCTCCCAGGGTTTGACAATTAACTCATTTTTTTTCAGGGTCCCCTAAAGATGCCATTGCCCCCAGACTGCAGGGAGTAATTTTTTTTTTCATTTTTCGAGACAGGGTTTCTCTGTGTAGCTTTGAAGCCTGTCCTGGAACTCACTCTGTAGCCCAGGCTGGCCTGGAACTCACTCTGTAGCCCAGGCTGGCCTGGAACTCAGAGAGATCCATCTACCTCTGCCTTCTGAATACTGTGATTAAAGGCATGTGCCACTACCACCCGGCTTAGCTGGGAGTAATTTTAAGAACATGACACCTGCATTCCCAAAAGGTGAGGTGGGTGGCTTTTGGTCATTCAGTGGGTTATGGATATTTGTCATCATTTAGTGTTGTTGATTACAAGTTGTTATTGGTCACTGTCAGGAAAAAGATGAAGAAAGGAGATTAGATTCAGGGATCTTGTTCTAAAAAGACAAAGGGGGATATAGACATAGTATAAAAATGCAGATTACTGAATCTACATTTAAAAAAGCAACTGTTAGTTTAAAATATTTTACATTGACTTGGATTTTTGTATATTGGTACAAACTTGAGATTATTTTGTTATACTGCATATATGTTATAGAAATGATAGGATAAAAGGGTAGATTATTGAATCTACTTTTAAAGCAAAAAAACCCAATTACTAGTTTTAAATATTTTACATTGGTATGGATTTTTGTACAATGATACAAATCTAAGTTTATTTTTGTTAGAACATACTATATATACATTTCTACTCTTGTTCAAGGTATTGTACCTCTACAGCTCATTCAACAATGTAATGTAAAATTCTAGTCCTTGAAAGTTATTATTACAAACTAGGATAATAAAGAATTACAGGTTAGTAGTCATCTATTACAATCAAACTTGTAGCCGGTTAGGTATGAAACCTTTGTTTCAGGGTCAAACAAAGATATATTTTAGATAGACAGGTGGTCTTCAACATTTCAGAGGTCTACAGAATATGACATTTAAGGTGTTTTAATAACATACGGTTCTTTTTATGACAATGAGACATGTCTGCTCCTGGCAGCATTAATCCACTTCACAGAAGATGATGGACATTGAAGAAAGTCTATATGGACTTTACTTTCTGTGACAAATGTTAGTCACTGGGCAAGAAACGGTCCTTGCCTCAACTACTGTCCAAATTGGACAAGCAGGACAGAAAAGAAAGTGACTGCAGAATCTTGCCAAGACAAGGTGGCACAGTCCTTCAAAATTCCTGCTTCACAGAAAAGTCTATCAGATATTCTAGGCCTTAGGCCAAAGATGGATGCCCCGACATTGCAGTGGGACCTTGGATGACTGTCCAGGCAGCCAGCAGTTTCTGTCATTTCTTACTTTTGAAAGTTGTTTGCTCTACACTTTCTGTTTACTCAGGTAATATTATATCCTTCTCAGGTCTCTGATGGAGTTGAAGACATTATAGTTACAGTTTTCCTTTTTAACAAATTCAGAAAAGACACTCACAAAAGAGGTGTAAATTGTATAAGGTTGAGAGACATCAAAAGACAGTTTTGGGTTTGTAATGTAAGTTAGGATAGAAAGTGAATTAGGTACAACACTTTGGACTCACCACGATAGAATAGCTAGTGGAGTATTTTCTCTGAATTTGTCAAATGCTAATGGACGAGACATTGTTAGTGTGATTATTGCCCATATATATTTGTATATAGTTTTTGTACTTACTGTACATAGTAATTCTATGTTAATTAACAACTTGGCTTTTTGTTTAGACAAAAAGGGGGAAATGTGTGATATTTTGTTTGTGTTCTGACAAATAAAGGTTGCCTGGAGATCAGAGAGCAGTGCTAGCCACTAGTTAACCAAAAGGTCAGGCAGTGGTGGCACACACCTTTAATCTCAGCATGTGGGAGGAGGAAGCAGGAAGATCAGGAGTTCAAAACCACCCTGGTCTACACGAGATTGAATCAGTCTAAAAGAGAAACAGAGCCAGGAGGTGGTGGCTCACACCTTTAATCCCAGCACTGGGGAAGTGGAACCAGGAATATAAGGCAGGTAGAGATAGGATCTGCCTTATTCCGTCTGAGGATTTGTAGAGACAGGATGCCCCCTTTGGTCTGAGATTTCATAGAAGTAAGAACTCCTTAGTGGCTGGCTGCTCTGCTTCTCTGATCTTTCAGCTTTCACCATCAATATCTGACTCTAGGTTTTTATTTTAAAGGCTGATTAGGATCTTGTTCCATATGCTGGGAACTGAACCTGGGTCCTCTGCCAGAGTATGTCTTCTGTATCTCTTTCCCTCCCTCTCCACTCTGTCTCTCTCTCTCTCTCTCTCTCTCTCTCTCTCTCTCTCTCTCTCTCTCTCTCTCTTTCTGTTGTTTTTCTGTGTATCCTTGGCTGTCCTGGAACTTGCTCTGTAGACCAGGCTGGCCTGGAACTCAGAGAGATCTACCTGCCTCTGCCTCCCGAGTACTGGGATTAATGGATTCCGGCATCTCTTAACTGCAGAACCATTGCTCCAGCCCTTGCCTGTTACTTGGAAGCAGAGAACCAGATGCATGCCAGTCGGCACCACGGACAGCACCACAGAGCATGCTCGGTTTGGGAGAGTGGGGAGGGCAAGTTCAGCATATTGTCACAGAGCAGAGCTCACTTCAGGTTGTCCCTCTGACCTTCATGTGTGTACACGCTCACACACACTTGTGAACACTGGGTGCTGGAGTCAGTAGCTCAGACTTCTTTGTTATTTTTGAGACAGGACTTGTCTATATAGTCCTGATTTTCCTGGAACATTCTGTGTTAACTATGTTAACTCACACAGATATGACAGCCTCTGCCTCTCAAGTGCTGGGATTAAAAGCGTGCATCACTACATCTGGCTTCTCAGACCTTTTTATCTGAGATATAACTTTTGAACATCACCAGCAGAAAACAGTTGAGAGAAAGATTCATATAAGGGATAGATCTGGGTGTGACATTGTGTGACTGTAATCCCAGTATCCAGGTCAGACTTGGCAGCAAGGGCCTTTACTCACTGAGCCACCTCACTCCCTCCCCCCAACAACACCCCGTTTTTTACGTTTTACAAAATCTCATTTATTTATTTATTTTATTTTTTATTTTTTGGTTTTTTCGAGACAGGGTTTCTCTGTGTAGATTTGCGCCTTTTCCTGGAACTCGCTTGGTCGTCCAGGCTGGCCTCGAACTCACAGAGATCCGCCTGGCTCTGTCTCCCGAGTGCTGGGATTAAAGGCGTGCGCCACCACCGCCCGGCTACAAAATCTTTATTGACAAATAATTCAAATACAATTTGCCTAATTTTCTCTTTTTTAAGATTTATTTATTTATTATGTACACAGAAGAGAGCACCATCTCATTACAGATGGCTGTGAGCCACCATGTGGGTGCCGGGAATTGATCTCAGGACCTCTGGAAGAGCAGTTGGTGCTCTTAACCTTGAGCCATCTCTCCAGTCCCTGTTTCCATAATTTCATAGACTTTAATCCAGCATCCTCATAGGCCCGAGACACCATCACCACTTTCTATTTTAGAACATTGTTATCTTCAGTTTCATACACACATATAATGTATGGTGATTACATTCCACATTTTTTTTGTGTGGTTTTTCGAGACAAGGTTTGTCTGTGTAATTTTGGCACCTGTCCTGGATCTCACTCTGTAGACCAGGATGACCGCAAACTCACAGAGAAAGGCCTGGCTCTGCCTCCCGAGTGCTGTGATTACAGGTATGCGCCACCACCACCCAGCCCACCTTATTTTTTTAAATTAACTTCATATTTGCAATTGTAACTGGTTTTAAGATCACAATTCAGTGGCATGAATTGCATTCAAGATATTAATTACACTCATGATATTCATTAATTACACTCATGATATTAATTACATTTGTGGTATTCATTGATTACATTCGCAGTATTCATTCAATAACTATATTTATAATATTCATTGATTACATTAATTGTATTGCTTTATTACATTCATGATACTATGTCCTGATACAAAGTCTGTTTGTGGGGATTTTCCATCACACAAAACAGAAACTCTGTACTCTCTATATTCCTTTCTTCTCCATCTTGAGGTAACGTCTAATCTTTCTGTCTCTATGAATTTGTATATTCTATATATTTCCTTTTTTCCAAGACAGGATTTCTTCATGTAGTTTTGGTGCCTGTCCTGGTTCTCACTGGACCAGGCTGGCTTCAAACTCACAGAATTCTACCTACCTCTGCCTCCCAAGTCTGCCTCCCCCCTTTTAAAATCTGCTTTTATTTCCAATATACGTATCATATGTGTGTGTCTGTGTTGCTATGTGCTTGTGGCTGTGAATGTCCATGGACTCCAGAAGAAGGTGTTGGACAGTGCTCTTACTCACTGAGCCTTCTCTCCAGCTCCTTGTCAATTGACTTTGAAATGGTACCATGACCCTCAGTGGGTAAAGGGATGGTTTGATAAACAAATGGTTCTTCAACTGGATATCCACATGAGGTATAGAAGTCAGTCTTCCAAGCGTCTTCACAGACCAGTCCTGCCAGCTTGCAGGAGACCACCATGGCTAGAGCCCATCAGAGTGGACCTGTTGACAATGCTAACTAAGGCTTCCTCAGAGAATGAGGTGTTAGGAAAAGTCATTGGACACACCCCTGAGATGGCACCTGATCCTCCCAGACAGTTGCCTGCCATTCTTCCCTAATAGTGGGTCCTCTGGGTCTCAGCAGGTCTAGGGTATACAGTGTGGAGTCAGTGGAAGTGAACTCCATCCATGGGGATCGGGGAAGCCATCATCCAGCTTGGCGAGACTTGGCCACTCTGCACCTTCTGAAAGTAGCCCCTCACCCATCCTCTGTAAACACGCCTAATACACTCACAGGTTCCCCAGGTTGAATTTTGTTGGAATTGTAATTGGTTCATTGCTGGGACCTTGCAGGTGGAATACCATAATGAGAAGCAACTAGACCTCATGGCCTGAAGAAATCAGGCCACGCCCTTTGACACTCTCTCCCTGGGACAGAATTCAGAATCAACCTGCTGGGTGGTGGGTGCGCATGACTTAATCCCAACACTTGGAAGGCAGAGGCAAGCAGATCTCTGGTTTCCAGACGGTGGTCTACATAGTGAGTTCCAGGTCACAGAGAAACCCTGACTCAAAAAAGAAACAAACAAAAAAAGTAACCTTCTGTGGCTAACAGTTCTTAATTTGTGATACCTAGCTCCTCTACGCTTTTTGTTGTGTATACTATGTTGAATTAAATCATATGTGAAAAACCTCCCACCAGGCTCCCCAAAACTTAAAAAGGCCAGGTGTTTCCTTTGGGGAAATCTCTCTGATGGCACTTTCCCCATTCCTCTCATCTTGGCACACATGCTTTCTTCTTTTTTTTTTCTTGGTTTTTCGAGACAGGGTTTCTATGTAGCATTGCGCCTTTCCTAGATCTCGCTCCTTAGACCATGCTGGCCTCGAACTCACAAAGATCCGCCTGCCTCTGCCTCCTGAGTGCTGGGATTAAAGACGTGCACAACCACCACCCGGCTTCTTACTTTCACTTTTTTTTTTTTTTTTGGTTTTTCGAGACAGGGTTTCTCTGTGTAGCTTTGCGCCTTTCCTGGAACTCACTTGGTAGCCCAGGCTGGCCTCGAACTCACAGAGATCCGCCTGGCTCTGCCTAGCAAGTGCTGGGATTAAAGGCGTGCGCCACCACCGCCTGGCTTACTTTCACTTTTAAAGTATTATTATTATTATTTTTGTTTTGTTTTCAAGACCAGGTACTCTGTATAGACTTGGCTGTCCTGGAACTCCGTCTGTAGACTAGGCTTGTAGCTCGAATCTCTAAATGGTCTTATTAAATAAAAAACAAACTCGGAGCCAGGTATTGGGTTGAATGCTGAAAGATCAGAGAGACAGAACATGACACAGGTAAACTTCAGCTTGCCAACTCCTCAGCCAATCTTGTTTTTTCAAACTGGAAGCCTCTGTGTCCTCATCCAAATGGATCTCAGCTGAACTGCTGCTAAAAGCTTAGCAAGCCTAGTTCCTGGTCCTCAGGCGTTATATACCTTTCTGCTTTCTGCCATCGCTTCCTGGAATTAAAGGTGTATGTCACCATGCCTGGCAATGTGCCACCATTTTCTGGCCTCTATGTCTGTCTAGTGGCTGTTCTGTACTCTAACCCCAGATAAGTTTATTAGGAGGCACAGTATATTGGAGGACACACTATCACCACACAGGCTGGCCTCGAAGATCTCAAAGACAGAGATCTGCCTGTCTCTGTCTCCCAAGTGCTGGGTTTAAAGCGGGCACCACCATTGCCCAGCACTTTATAGTTCTCTTAAGCACAGTAATTTAAACTTTTCAACATAAAGATAGCCATCAACATAATGTTAGCAGTCGCTGTGGCTTTTTGGGGCCTGGATTTGTAACACTGGGTGTGGTTGCTTAGCTACATCACTAAGCTCTGAGGGTGGGGTGAGCTGGGGTGGGACAGTGGTGACTCAAGCCTTTAATCCCAGCGCTCCGGAGGCAGAGGCAGGCGGAGCTCTGTGAGTTCAAGGCCAGCCTGATCCTCAGAACAAGTGCCAGGACAGCCAGGGCTACACAAAGAAGCCCTGTCTCCAAAACAAAACAGAAAGCAAAATGAAAAGATACGGCACTAAGCACACTGGAAACAAGAGAAAACATACAAAAACCAGACAAACTGAGCCTCGAAGAAAATTTTAAAAAATGTGCATCATACCAGACATTGTTGCACACGCCTTTAATCCCTTTAACCCCAGCACTCTAGAGGCAGAGCCAGGCAGATCTCTGATTTTGAGATCAACTTGGGCTACAAGGAGAGTTCCAGGTCAGATAGGCTGCAAAGTGTGTCCCGGTCACCAGTGAAGTTTTTTTCCTTTTTTTTTTGAATATTTATTTATATTTTTACATTTTCTGCACTTAATCAGTGTTTTTTTTGGAAAGGATTTCTCCATGTAACTCTGCTGGATCAAGCAGAGATCCATTCGCCTCTGCCTCCTGGATGTTGGGATGACAGGTGTGTGTCGCCCCGCCTACCTCTTACTTTGAGCCGTCCTCACAGTATAAGAGCCCAGGCTACCTCACTCTGTAGGTCAGTCCCTTCTTGACCTCTGGTTTCTTGCCTCGACGTCCCCAGTACAGCGATCACAGGCTACCACGCAAGGTTGTAGCTTGCTTTTGTGACTCCCATTCTGGTTCTTCCACAGTTTGAATTAATTTAGAGTTTACGTTCGTTTGACCGGCGTCCTACTGAATAACCCAAGCAAAAGGAGTTCTGCAGAGCTTGCGCCTGAAGGGATTATCCCTCCCGGGTTAGAGAGAGTTTTGGAAGATGAGTTTCTTTATATTTCAAACCACTCCATCGCTGCTGGCACAGTCTGGGACGGAGTCTGCTGCTCTGAGGAATTCGATGTCAGGTGAGCCAAGTGCGGGAGCCTGGATTGGGACCAGGGTGCTGATGGCTATGGATGTTCCAAACCGGAGGTTTCCAACTTGGGATCCACAGCTAGATCCCATCAGGGCCACGGATTCCTGTTTCTCCACGCCTTTCATAACCTCTGGTACCGTGTTGCCTCCTTTTATTTCTCTTGCCTTCTGAGGCACCCATGGCGCTGCCTGTGCAAAGCAAGGGCTCCACTCTGGGCCATACCCCAGCCGTCTGCTCCAACATTTTAATTAATTACAAGTTTGTGTCTGTGTGGGGGTGGTTTCAAGTGTTCCTGGAGGCCAGAAGAGGGTGAGGGAATCCCTTGTGAGCCAGAATCGTCAAACTGGACTCATTTGCAAGAGTAAAATGTGATCTATGCCGGTACCCTTAAAGTTAAAGGTAGTTGTAAACTGGCTGATGTGGTCGCTGGGAACAGAACTTGGGTCCTCTGTAAGAGCAGCAAGTGCTCTTAACCAAAGAGTCATCTTTACAGCCCCATAAAATATTTTAAAAACACATT